>NC_090443.1:135323374-135948374 GCF_031143425.1 Pleurodeles waltl
GTACTTAAACCTGTGAATACTTTCAAGGCGGCATTTCAAGCACCCCGCCAGCTACACGTTGCTCTTCGCTGATGACGGCCAAATAGCCAGAAACACGTGTCCGAAGATACGGCACTCGCCGCACCAACTTATGGTGAAAAACTTTCAAAATGCTGTTCAAATTCGTGCTAATGACTGCATTTACCATGATGCCTTGGGGTCACAAATGCTGGAATGGAAGACAGGGTGCTCCCCATTTTGACTGTTGTAATTAAGGCTCCCGTGAGCCTCTGAGCTGACGAGCTCGGGTGAAGCACCTGTGCGCCTTCTTGAGTGGTACTTAAACTGTGAATACTTTCAAGGCGGCATTTTCAAGCAACCCCGCCAGCTACACGTTGCTCATCGCTGGTGACGGCCAATAGCCAGAAACACGTGTCCGAAGATACGGCACTCGCCGCACCAACTTATGGTGAAAAACTTTCAAATGCTGTTCAAATTCGTGCTAATGACTGCATTTACCATGATGCCTTGGGGTCACAAATGCTGGAATGGAAGACAGGGTGCTCCTCATTTTGACTGTTGTAATTAAGGCTCCCGTGAGCCTCTGAGCTGACGAGCTCGGTTGAAGCACCTGTGCGCCTTCTTGAGTGGTACTTAAACCTGTGAATACTTTCAAGGCGGCATTTCAAGCAACCCCGCCAGCTACACGTTGCTCTTCACTGATGACGGCCAAATAGCCAGAAACACGTGTCCGAAGATACGGCACTCGCCGCACCAACTTATGGTGAAAAACTTTCAAATGCTGTTCAAATTCGTGCTAATGACTGCATTTACCATGATGCCTTGGGGTCACAAATGCTGGAATGGAAGACAGGGTGCTCCCCCATTTTTGACTGTTGTAATTAAGGCTCCCGTGAGCCTCTGAGCTGACGAGCTCGGGTGAAGCACCTGTGCGCCTTCTTGAGTGGTACTTAAACCTGTGAATACTTTCAAGGCGGCATTTCAAGCAACCCCGCCAGCTACACGATGCTCTTCGCTGATGACGGCCAAATAGCCAGAAACACGTGTCCGAAGATACGGCACTCGCCGCACCAACTTATGGTGAAAAACTTTCAAAATGCTGTTCAAATTCGTGCTAATGACTGCATTTACCATGATGCCTTGGGGTCACAAATGCTGGAATGGAAGACAGGGTGCTCCCCATTTTGACTGTTGTAATTAAGGGCTCCGTGAGCCTCTGAGCTGACGAGCTCGGGTGAAGCACCTGTGCGCCTTCTTGAGTGGTACTTAAACCTGTGAATACTTTCAAGGCGGCATTTCAAGCAACCCCGCCAGCTACACGTTGCTCTTCGCTGATGACGGCCAAATAGCCAGAAACACGTGTCCGAAGATACGGCACTCGCCGCACCAACTTATGGTGAAAAACTTTCAATATGCTGTTCAAATTCGTGCTAATGACTGCATTTACCATGATGCCTTTTGGGTCACAAAATGCTGGATATGGAAGACAGGGTGCTCCCCATTTTGACTGTTTGTATTAAGGCTCCCGTGAGCCTCTGAGCTGACGAGCTCGGGTGAAGCACCTGTGCGCCTTCTTGAGTGGTACTTAAACCTGTGAATACTTTCAAGGCGGCATTTCAAGCAACCCCGCCAGCTACACGTTGCTCTTCGCTGATGACGGCCAAATAGCCAGAAACACGTGTCCGAAGATACGGCACTCGCCGCACCAACTTATGGTGAAAAACTTTCAAAATGCTGTTCAAATTCGTGCTAATGACTGCATTTACCATGATGCCTTGGGGTCACAAATGCTGGAATGGAGGACAGGGTGCTCCCCATTTTGACTGTTGTAATTAAGGCTCCCGTGAGCCTCTGAGCTGACGAGCTCGGGTGAAGCACCTGTGCGCCTTCTTGAGTGGTACTTAAACCTGTGAATACTTTCAAGGCGGCATTTCAAGCAACCCCGCCAGCTACACGTTGCTCTTCGCTGATGACGGCCAAAATAGCCCAGAAACACGTGTCCGAAGATACGGCACTCGCCGCACCAACTTATGGTGAAAAACTTTCAAAATGCTGTCAAATTCGTGCTAATGACTGCATTTACCATGATGCCTTGGGGTCACAAATGCTGGAATGGAAGACAGGGTGCTCCCCATTGTGACTGTTGTAATTAAGGCTCCCGTGAGCCTCGGAGCTGACGAGCTCGGTTGAAGCACCTGTGCGCCTTCTTTAGTGGTACTTAAACCTGTCAATACTTTCAAGGCAGCATTTCAAGCAACCCCGCCAGCTACACGTTGCTCTTCGCTGATGACGGCCAAATAGCCAGAAACACGTGTCCGAAGATACGGCACTCGCCGCACCAACTTATGGTGAAAAACTTTCAAAATGCTGTCAAATTCGTGCTAATGACTGTATTTTCCCATGATGCCTTGGGGTCACAAATGCTGGAATGGAAGACAGGGTGCTCCCCATTTTGACTGTTGTAATTAAGGCTCCGTGAGCCTCTGAGCTGACGAGCTCGGGTGAAGCACCTGTGCGCCTTCTTGAGTGGTACTTAAACCTGTGAATACTTTCAAGGCGGCATTTCAAGCAACCCAGACAGCTACACGTTGCTCTTCGCTGATGACGGCCAAATAGCCAGAAACACGTGTCCGAAGATACGGCACTCGCCGCACCAACTTATGGTGAAAAACTTTCAAAATGCTGTTCAAAATTCGTGCTAATGACTGCATTTACCATGATGCCTTGGGGTCACAAATGCTGGAATGGAAGTCAGGGTGCTCCCCATTTTGACTGTTGTAATTAAGGCTCCCGTGAGCCTCTGAGCTGACGAGCTCGGGTGAAGCACCTGTGCGCCTTCTTGAGTGGTACTTAAACCTGTGAATACTTTCAAGGCGGCATTTCAAGCAACCCCGCCAGCTACACGTTGCTCTTCGCTGATGACGGCCAAATAGCCAGAAACACGTGTCCGAAGATACAGCACTCGCCGCACCAACTTATGGTGAAAAACTTTCAAATGCTGTTCAAATTCGTGCTAATGACTGCATTTACCATGATGCCTTGGGGGTCACAAATGCTGGAATGGAAGACAGGGTGCTCCCCATTTTGACTGTTGTAATTAAGGCTCCCGTGAGCCTCTGAGCTGACGAGCTCGGTTGAAGCACCTGTGCGCCTTCTTGAGTGGTACTTAACCTGTGAATACTTTCAAGGTGGCATTTCAAGCAACCCCGCCAGCTACACGTTGCTCTTTGCTGATGACGGCCAAATAGCCAGAAGACACGTGTCCGAAGATACGGCACTCGCCGCACCAACTTATGGTGAAAAACTTTCAAAATGCTGTTCAAATTCGTGCTAATGACTGTATTTCCCATGATGCCTTGGGGTCACAAATGCTGGAATGGAAGACAGGGTGCTCCCCATTTTGACTGTTGTAATTAAGGCTCCCGTGAGCCTCTGAGC
Organism: Pleurodeles waltl; assembly: GCF_031143425.1. Classification (NCBI taxonomy): domain Eukaryota; kingdom Metazoa; phylum Chordata; class Amphibia; order Caudata; family Salamandridae; genus Pleurodeles; species Pleurodeles waltl. The sequence continues at coordinate 135,326,813 of NC_090443.1, forward strand.
TGACGAGCTCGGGTGAAGCACCTGTGCGCCTTCTTGAGTGGTACTTAAACCTGTGAATACTTTCAAGGCGGCATTTCAAGCAACCCTGACAGCTACACGTTGCTCTTCGCTGATGACGGCCAAATAGCCAGAAACACGTGTCCGAAGATACGGCACTCGCTGCACCAACTTATGGTGAAAAACTTTCAAAATGCTGTTCAAATTCGTGCTAAATGACTGCATTTACCATGATGCCTTGGGGTCACAAATGCTGGAATGGAAGACAGGGTGCTCCCCATTTTGACTGTTGTAATTAAGGCTCCCGTGAGCCCTCTGAGCTGACGAGGTCGGGTGAAGCACCTGTGCGCCTTCTTGAGTGGTACTTAAACCTGTGAATACTTTCAAGGCGGCATTTCAAGCAACCCGCCAGCTACACGTTCCTCTTCGCTGATGACGGCCAAATAGCCAGAAACACGTGTCCCAAAGATACGGCACTCGCCGCACCAACATATGGTGAAAAACTTTCAAATGCTGTTCAAATTCGTGCTAATGACTGCATTTACCATGATGCCTTGGGGTCACCAAATGCTGGAATGGAGGACAGGGTGCTCCCCATTTTGACTGTTGTAATTAAGGCTCCCGTGAGCCTCTGAGCTGACGAGCTCGGGTGAAGCACCTGTGCGCCTTCTTGAGTGGTACTTAACCTGTGAATACTTTCAAGGCGGCATTCCAAGCAACCCCGCCAGCTACACGTTGCTCTTCGCTGATGACGGCCAAATAGCCAGAAACACGTGTCCGAAGATACGGCACTCGCCGCACCAACTTATGGTGAAAAACTTTCAAAATGCTGTTCAAATTCGTGCTAATGACTGCATTTACCATGATGCCTTGGGGTCACAAATGCTGGAATGGAAGACAGGGTGCTCCTCATTTTGACTGTTGTAATTAAGGCTCCTGTGAGCCTCTGAGCTGACGAGCTCGGGTGAAGCACCTGTGCGCCTTCTTGAGTGGTACTTAAACCTGTGAATACTTTCAAGGCGGCATTTCAAGCAACTCCGCCAGCTACACGTTGCTCTTCACTGATGACGGCCAAATAGCCAGAAACACGTGTCTGAAGATACGGCACTCGCCGCACCAACTTATGGTGAAAAACTTTCAAAATGCTGTTCAAATTCGTGCTAATGACTGCATTTACCATGATGCCTTGGGGTCACAAATGCTGGAATGGAAGACAGGGTGCTCCCCATTTTGACTGTTGTAATTAAGGCTCCCGTGAGCCTCTGAGCTGACAAGCTCGGGTGAAGCACCTGTGCGCCTTCTTGAGTGGTACTTAAACCTGTGAATACTTTCAAGGCGGCATTTCAAGCAACCCCGCCAGCCACACGTTGCTCTTCGCTGATGACAGCCAAATAGCCAGAAACACGTGTCCGAAGATACGGCACTCGCCGCACCAACTTATGGTGAAAAACTTTCAAAATGCTGTTCAAATTCGTGCTAATGACTGCATTTACCATGATGCCTTGGGGCCACAAATGCTGGAATGGAAGACAGGGTGCTCCCCATTTTGACTGTTGTAATTAAGGCTCCCGTGAGCCTCTGAGCTGACGAGCTCGGGTGAAGCACCTGTGCGCCTTCTTGAGTGGTACTTAAACCTGTGAATACTTTCAAGGCGGCATTTCAAGCAACCCCGCCAGCTACACGTTGCTCCTCGCTGATGACGGCCAAATAGCCAGAAACACGTGTCCGAAGATACGGCACTCGCCGCACCAACTTATGGTGAAAAACTTTCAAAATGCTGTTCAAATTCGTGCTAATGACTGCATTTACCATGATGCCTTGGGGTCACAAATGCTGGAATGGAAGACAGGGTGCTCCCCATTTTGACTGTTGTAATTAAGGCTCCCGTGAGCCTCTGAGCTGACGAGCTCGGGTGAAGCACCTGTGCGCCTTCTTGAGAGGTACTTAAACCTGTGAATACTTTCAAGGCGGCATTTCAAGCAACCCCGCCAGCTACACGTTGCTCTTCGCTGATGACGGCCAAATAGCCAGAAACACGTGTCCGAAGATACGGCACTCGCCGCACCAACTTATGGTGAAAAACTTTCAAAATGCTGTTCAAATTCGTGCTAATGACTGCATTTACCATGATGCCTTGGGGTCACAAATGCTGGAATGGAAGACAGGGTGCTCCCCATTTTGACTGTTGTAATTAAGGCTCCCGTGAGCCTCTGAGCTGACGAGCTCGGGTGAAGCACCTGTGCGCCTTCTTGAGTGGTACTTAAACCTGTGAATACTTTCAAGGCGGCATTTCAAGCAACCCCGCCAGCTACACGTTGCTCTTCGCTGGTGACGGCCAAATAGCCAGAAACACGTGTCCGAAGATACGGCACTCGCCGCACCAACTTATGGTGAAAAACTTTCAAAATGCTGTTCAAATTCGTGCTAATGACTGCATTTACCATGATGCCTTGGGGTCACAAATGCTGGAATGGAAGACAGGGTGCTCCCCATTTTGACTGTTGTAATTCAGGCTCCCGTGAGCCTCTGAGCTGACGAGCTCGGGTGAAGCACCTGTGCGCCTTCTTGAGTGGTACTTAAACCTGTGAATACTTTCAAGGCGGCATTTCAAGCAACCCCGCCAGCTACACGTTGCTCTTCGCTGATGACGGCCAAATAGCCAGAAACACGTGTCCGAAGATACGGCACTCGCCGCACCAACTTATGGTGAAAAACTTTCAAAATGCTGTTCAAATTTGTGCTAATGACTGCATTTACCATGATGCCTTGGGGTCACAAATGCTGGAATGGAAGACAGGGTGCTCCCCATTTTGACTGTTGTAATTAAGGCTCCCGTGAGCCTCTGAGCTGACGAGCTCAGGTGAAGCACCTGTGCGCCTTCCTGAGTGGTACTTAAACCTGTGAATACTTTCAAGGCGGCATTTCAAGCAACCCCGCCAGCTACACGTTGCTCTTCGCTGATGACGGCCAAATAGCCAGAAACACGTTTCCGAAGATACGGCACTCGCCGCACCAACTTATGGTGAAAAACTTTCAAAATGCTGTTCAAATTCGTGCTAATGACTGCATTTACCATGATGCCTTGGGGTCACAAATGCTGGAATGGAAGAAAGGGTGCTCCCCATTTTGACTGTTGTAATTAAGGCTCCCGTGAGCCTCGGAGCTGACGAGCTCGGTTGAAGCACCTGTGCGCCTTCTTTAGTGGTACTTAAACCTGTGAATACTTTCAAGGCAGCATTTCAAGCAACCCCGCCAGCTACACGTTGCTCTTCGCTGATGACGCCCAAATAGCCAGAAACACGTGTCCGAAGATACGGCACTCGCCGCACCAACTTATGGTGAAAAACTTTCAAAATGCTGTTCAAATTAGTGCTAATGACTGTATTTTCCCATGATGCCTTGGGGTCACAAATGCTGGAATGGAAGACAGGGTGCTCCCCATTTTGACTGTTGTAATTAAGGCTCCCGTGAGCCTCTGAGCTGACGAGCTCGGGTGAAGCACCTGTGCGCCTTCTTGAGTGGTACTGAAACCTGTGAATACTTTCAAGGCGGCATTTCAAGCAACCCTGACAGCTACACGTTGCTCCTCGCTGATGACGGCCAAATAGCCAGAAACACGTGTCCGAAGATACGGCACTCGCCGCACCAACTTATGGTGAAAAACTTTCAAAATGCTGTTCAAATTCGTGCTAATGACTGCATTTACCATGATGCCTTGGGGTCACAAATGCTGGAATGGAAGACAGGGTGCTCCCCATTTTGACTGTTGTAATTAAGGCTCCCGTGAGCCTCTGAGCTGACGAGCTCGGGTGAAGCACCTGTGCGCCTTCTTGAGTGGTACTTAAACCTGTGAATACTTTCAAGGCGGCATTTCAAGCAACCCCGCCAGCTACACGTTGCTCTTCGCTGATGACAGCCAAACAGCCAGAAACACGTGTCCGAAGATACAGCACTCGCCGCACCAACTTATGGTGAAAAACTTTCAAAATGCTGTTCAAATTCGTGCTAATGACTGCATTTACCATGATGCCTTGGGGTCACAAATGCTAGAATGGAAGACAGGGTGCTCCCCATTTTGACTGTTGTAATTAAGGCTCCCGTGAGCCTCTGAGCTGACGAGCTCGGTTGAAGCACCTGTGCGCCTTCTTGAGTGGTACTTAAACCTGTGAATACTTTCAAGGCGGCATTTCAAGCAACCCCGCCAGCTACACGTTGCTCTTCGCTGATGACGGCCAAATAGCCAGAAACACGTGTCCGAAGATACGGCACTCGCCGCACCAACTTATGGTGAAAAACTTTCAAAATGCTGTTCAAATTCGTGCTAATGACTGTATTTTCCCATGATGCCTTGGGGTCACAAATGCTGGAATGGAAGACAGGGTGCTCCCCATTTTGACTGTTGTAATTAAGGCTCCCGTGAGCCTCTGAGCTGACGAGCTCGGGTGAAGCACCTGTGCGCCTTCTTGAGTGGTACTTAAACCTGTGAATACTTTCAAGGCGGCATTTCAAGCAACCCTGACAGCTACACGTTACTCTTCGCTGATGACGGCCAAATAGCCAGAAACACGTGTCCGAAGATACGGCACTCGCTGCACCAACTTATGGTGAAAAACTTTCAAAATGCTGTTCAAATTCGTGCTAATGACTGCATTTACCATGATGCCTTAGGGTCACAAATGCTGGAATGGAAGACAGGGTGCTCCCCATTTTGACTGTTGTAATTAAGGCTCCCGTGAGCCTCTGAGCTGACGAGCTCGGGTGAAGCACCTGTGCGCCTTCTTGAGTGGTACTTAAACCTGTGAATACTTTCAAGGCGGCATTTCAAGCAACCCCGCCAGCTACACGTTGCTCTTCGCTGATGACGGCCAAATAGCCAGAAACACGTGTCTGAAGATACGGCACTCACCGCACCAACTTATGGTGAAAAACTTTCAAAATGCTGTTCAAATTCGTGCTAATGACTGCATTTACCATGATGCCTTGGGGTCACAAATGCTGGAATGGAGGACAGGGTGCTCCCCATTTTGACTGTTGTAATTAAGGCTCCCGTGAGCCTCTGAGCTGACGAGCTCGGGTGAAGCACCTGTGCGCCTTCTTGAGTGGTACTTAAACCTGTGAATACTTTCAAGGCGGCATTTCAAGCAACCCCGCCAGCTACACGTTGCTCTTCGCTGATGACGGCCAAATAGCCAGAAACACGTGTCCGAAGATACGGCACTCGCTGCACCAACTTATGGTGAAAAACTTTCAAAATGCTGTTCAAATTCGTGCTAATGACTGCATTTACCATGATGCCTTGGGGTCACAAATGCTGGAATGGAAGACAGGGTGCTCCTCATTTTGACTGTTGTAATTAAGGCTCCCGTGAGCCTCTGAGCTGACGAGCTCGGGTGAAGCACCTGTGCGCCTTCTTGAGTGGTACTTAAACCTGTGAATACTTTCAAGGCGGCATTTCAAGCAACCCCGCCAGCTACACGTTGCTCTTCACTGATGACGGCCAAATAGCCAGAAACACGTGTCCGAAGATACGGCACTCGCCGCACCAACTTATGGTGAAAAACTTTCAAAATGCTGTTCAAATTCGTGCTAATGACTGCATTTACCATGATGCCTTGGGGTCACAAATGCTGGAATGGAAGACAGGGTGCTCCCCATTTTGACTGTTGTAATTAAGGCTCCCGTGAGCCTCTGAGCTGACGAGCTCGGGTGAAGCACCTGTGCGCCTTCTTGAGTGGTACTTAAACCTGTGAATACTTTCAAGGCGGCATTTCAAGCAACCCCGCCAGCTACACGTTGCTCTTCGCTGATGACGGCCAAATAGCCAGAAACACGTGTCTGAAGATACGGCACTCGCCGCACCAACTTATGGTGAAAAACTTTCAAAATGCTGTTCAAATTCGTGCTAATGACTGCATTTACCATGATGCCTTGGGGTCACAAATGCTGGAATGGAAGACAGGGTGCTCCCCATTTTGACTGTTGTAATTAAGGCTCCCGTGAGCCTCTGAGCTGACGAGCTCGGGTGAAGCACCTGTGCGCCTTCTTGAGTGGTACTTAAACCTGTGAATACTTTCAAGGCGGCATTTCAAGCAACCCCGCCAGCTACACGTTGCTCTTCGCTGATGACGGCCAAATAGCCAGAAACACGTGTCCGAAGATACAGCACTCGCCGCACCAACTTATGGTGAAAAACTTTCAAAATGCTGTTCAAATTCGTGCTAATGACTGCATTTACCATGATGCCTTGGGGTCACAAATGCTGGAATGGAAGACAGGGTGCTCCCCATTTTGACTGTTGTAATTAAGGCTCCCGTGAGCCTCTGAGCTGACGAGCTCGGGTGAAGCACCTGTGCGCCTTCTTGAGTGGTACTTAAACCTGTGAATACTTTCAAGGCGGCATTTCAAGCAACCCCGCCAGCTACACGTTGCTCTTCGCTGATGACGGCCAAATAGCCAGAAACACGTGTCCGAAGATACGGCACTCGCCGCACCAACTTATGGTGAAAAACTTTCAAAATGCTGTTCAAATTCGTGCTAATGACTGCATTTACCATGATGCCTTTGGGTCACAAATGCTGGAATGGAAGACAGGGTGCTCCCCATTTTGACTGTTGTAATTAAGGCTCCCGTGAGCCTCTGAGCTGACGAGCTCGGGTGAAGCACCTGTGCGCCTTCTTGAGTGGTACTTAAACCTGTGAATACTTTCAAGGCGGCATTTCAAGCAACCCCGCCAGCTACACGTTGCTCTTCGCTGATGACGGCCAAATAGCCAGAAACACGTGTCCGAAGATACGGCACTCGCCGCACCAACTTATGGTGAAAAACTTTCAAAATGCTGTTCAAATTCGTGCTAATGACTGCATTTACCATGATGCCTTGGGGTCACAAATGCTGGAATGGAGGACAGGGTGCTCCCCATTTTGACTGTTGTAATTAAGGCTCCCGTGAGCCTCTGAGCTGACGAGCTCGGGTGAAGCACCTGTGCGCCTTTTTGAGTGGTACTTAAACCTGTGAATACTTTCAAGGCGGCATTTCAAGCAACCCCGCCAGCTACACGTTGCTCTTCGCTGATGACGGCCAAATAGCCAGAAACACGTGTCCGAAGATACAGCACTCGCCGCACCAACTTATGGTGAAAAACTTTCAAAATGCTGTTCAAATTCGTGCTAATGACTGCATTTACCATGATGCCTTGGGGTCACAAATGCTGGAATGGAAGACAGGGTGCTCCCCATTTTGACTGTTGTAATTAAGGCTCCCGTGAGCCTCGGAGCTGACGAGCTCGATTGAAGCACCTGTGCGCCTTCTTTAGTGGTACTTAAACCTGTGAATACTTTCAAGGCAGCATTTCAAGCAACCCCGCCAGCTACACGTTGCTCTTCGCTGATGACGGCCAAATAGCCAGAAACACGTATCCGAAGATACGGCACTCGCCGCACCAACTTATGGTGAAAAACTTTCAAAATGCTGTTCAAATTCGTGCTAATGACTGTATTTTCCAATGATGCCTTGGGGTCACAAATGCTGGAATGGAAGACAGGGTGCTCCCCATTTTGACTGTTGTAATTAAGGCTCCCGTGAGCCTCTGAGTTGACGAGCTCGGGTGAAGCACCTGTGCGCCTTCTTGAGTGGTACTTAAACCTGTGAATACTTTCAAGGCGGCATTTCAAGCAACCCTGACAGCTACACGTTGCTCTTCGCTGATGACGGCCAAATAGCCAGAAACACGTGTCCGAAGATACGGCACTCGCCGCACCAACTTATGGTGAAAAACTTTCAAAATGCTGTTCAAATTCGTGCTAATGACTGCATTTACCATGATGCCTTGGGGTCACAAATGCTGGAATGGAAGACAGGGTGCTCCCCATTTTGACTGTTGTAATTAAGGCTCCCGTGAGCCTCTGAGCTGACGAGCTCGGGTGAAGCACCTGTGCGCCTTCTTGAGTGGTACTTAAACCTGTGAATACTTTCAAGGCGGCATTTCAAGCAACCCTGACAGCTACACGTTGCTCTTCGCTGATGACGGCCAAATAGCCAGAAACACGTGTCCGAAGATACGGCACTCGCCGCACCAACTTATGGTGAAAAACTTTCAAAATGCTGTTCAAATTCGTGCTAATGACTGCATTTACCATGATGTCTTGGGGTCACAAATGCTGGAATGGAAGACAGGGTGCTCCCCATTTTGACTGAGGTAATTGCAAGATAACAGGTAACAAAAATAGAATAGTGGCCTCTTCCTTGGAAGAACTGATAGAAGGTATCGCAGAAGATCCCGTCCCCTCCCTTCTCACAGAGGACGGGATGTGGCATTTCCCGAGGTCTTCTTAGGACGAACTGGACAAGTGCGGAGCAAATGACCAGCTGCATCACAATATAGGCACAGTCCTTTTCTCCGTCTATCTTCACGTTCGCTAGTAGAGAGTGGACCACGAGCAGTATCTACCTGCATAGGTTCTCCTTAGATACCGGTCGAGGTTCTTCAGGACGATGTACAAAGATACGTGGGTGGCTTGACTGGGAAGGTTTATGATTCTTTCTTTTTTCTAGATGACGTTCTTGGAGACGATATTCTATAGAGAGCGCTAAATCCATCAAACCTCGTAGATCACCTATTCTGGCAGAATGTACTAATTTGTCTTTTATGTCTTCTCGTAAACCTCTACGAAAAAAAGTTACCAGAGTACGCTCCACCTATGTCGTCTCAGCTGCCAATTGTCTGAAGTGTGTGATGTATTGGAGAACATCTTGAGTGCCTTGTTGAATATCACATAGCGCTTCTTCTGCTGACGCTTCCAATCCTGGGCGTTCAAATATTTGTTTAAATCTTCTCACAAAGGCTGAATAATCAGACAGCACCGGGTCGTTGGAGGCTAATATCGGAGTCGCCCAGGCCAAGGTAGGACCAGACAAGGCACTGATGACATAACTCACTTTCGTTTTATCTTTCGAAAATTATGTTGGTCTAAAGGCAAAATAGACAGTCAGAGCATCAAGGAATTCTCGCAGCTCGTTTGGGTCTCCTGAAAATCGAGGTGTAGTAGCAGAGACGGTAGGAACATCGGTACTTTGGGATGCCAGGGCTTGTCGTAAAGCCACATTTTCATTTCTTAATTTTTGCAATTCCTGGGCTTGTTGTTGAATAGTTATGAGTAGGGACTGGTTAGGGTCTGCAGCAGCTGTTGCAGTATCTTCCATTCTGCCAGACGGAGTCTGGTTCGTTTGATGCTGCAATCTGTCACCAGCTATTCATTGTCTGTGTCTGTGGCCCACTGGAAATGCGGCAAGGTCTTGGTTCCTATAGGTTCTGCCTTGACCCAAGTAGGGGCAACCCTTTCTGGTAGCCACGGTGCTGCTGACGGAGGGAATGCCAAAGGCAGTCCAGGCCCTCCAGAAGGAGTCCCAGAGGGAAAAAACCCAAAAAGGAAATAAACCTCAATCAGGAACTCCTGGAACAAAACAAAGGTAAAAAGTAAATCTGAACAAAAGACAAAATTGCAAGGAAAAAACCTGGAACAGGCTAAGAAAAAATATAACTGACGCAGAAGAAACAGGAGCGAAGATCACCACCCAAAGGAAGTGTTGCAGCGCAAAGAGAAAAGGAATCACACACCTTATATACCCAAAGAACAGGAAGTGACCAACAGGAAGTAAAAGACACCATATTGGGTTGGGAAATATAGAATAGAAACCTATAGAAAAGTCACAATGTTAAATAAGGTTCCAAAGGCATGCAGAGAGAAGGAAGGCATGCTGGGAAGGAGAAAGGATCATGGCAACTAAAGAAGGGCAAAAATACAGGGAGAAACAAGGAAAGCAGAAAAGAAGAAAGAAAAAAGAAGCATATAGTAAGTGGGGGTGAGTTGTAAGTGGAGGGGCAAGAACTAGCAGGGGTGCGCCACGTCCGTAACTTGTCGAGGCCCCATGCCCAATTTGGGGCCGCAATGACAATATAGAATGGCAGGGGAGCGGCACGTCCTGCCTCCGCGGATCGCGTCCGCGTCCTGAGCTGAATTTTAGGTTCGAGCTGCGGCTCGCGGTGCGACACAGCTGGATTTGGCACCACAAGACAACATTTGACCACAGTGTCATTTACTTTTCTCAGATCCTGGACAATTCGAACTTTCCCACACAGCTTTTTCAGACCCATTATCGGTGAATTACATCGGCTGCTCAATACTTCCTTCAGAACCCCTTGTTTCACAAAGTCTGCAATTATTTGGGCAACCTTCATAAGGACATCTCGTGGCATGTGGTACTGAGGAATTTGAGGAAAAATAGCATTCAGCTGTACAGTAACTTTAACTGGCTCAGCTCCCTTTATCAGACCTATCTCTTTTCCTGTCAGATCCCACAACTTCTCCTTAACCGTTCCCTGTAAATCAGGATGAAGCTCCTTTACTGTGACCACTGAAAAAAAGTCAATCAGAGGGCTTTCCTCATTTATGGTCTCATATTCTGTCTCCGGGGCTTGGTCATCTTCATCATCGCTATTCGTTTAAATCTCAATCCCATCATTTGAACAAGTAATCGGGCATCTTGTTTTACACAGCAAGTCTCTTCCCAGTAGGGATACTGGACTTGAAACACAGACTACGAATTTGTGCAATCCATGGAAGTTGCCAATTTGAACCTGAACTGGTTCTGTAATCAGGTTGGTCAAATACTGATTCGCTACCCCTACAATCTGAACAGTCTTACCTGAAAGGGGCAAATTTTGAACATCAACTGATCTTACTGTAGAGCGTGTAGGTCCCGTGTCAACCAAAAATTAAACTCTGTGACCCATGACTTTTCCCCTCCCATAGGGACCTTTCTGATCTACTTCTAAAGAAGCCTCAAGCACACATGCATCTTCATCTGAACTCTCACTCACCTAATCATTGTTTATTCCATTCTCACTGTGTAACGGAAATTGGTGTACTGTGTTATTACTTTGGTTAAGCTTCTGACCTATGACCGGTTGAGAAAGCATCATTTGCTGCTGTTCCATTGGGGCTTGAGATATTTTAATTTGCTGTCTAGGTACCATGGAAACCTGCTGCTGCATTGGCTGCAACTGTGTCATTTGCACATGTGGCATTTGCACCTGCTGCATGGGTTGAAACTTCTGCACCTGATTCATATTATTTTGGAAATTTGGATTAGGACCTCCCATTCTCGGTCCTCTCATGTTCTGGAATGAATTGACATCATTAGTTTGCTGAACAACACCTTCCTGCTCCAACATTGGACATTCCTGTTTCCAATGTCCGATGGCTCCGCAAGCGTGACACAGTAACAATTTCTTCACCCCCCTGCACATCATTCTGAACTACTACAGTACCAAAGTCTGTTCCGCAATTCATATTACCTTCATGACCTCTACCTCTCATCTGGGGCTGAAATACTGTGTTTCCCTGCTGCTGCTGTGGTAGCTGCTGTGGAAAATTTCCTTGAATGCCTGTCTGAGCAGCTTTAATCTACATCACCATTGCCTTCTGTTTCAGCTTTTTCTGCTTCAACTCAATTTCATCACTACAGTACTTTGCATACTGAAACACCTCATCAATCGGCTTTGCTTGCCAGCAAATCAAACGACTCAACTATCTGGCTAATTTCAGGTTTCAATCCTTCCACAAATCTGAACACAAAATGAACCATGTCCTTTGCCTCAATTGTCTCTGTACCACTCTAATGCTTGAACCCCTGTAACAATCTTTCATAATATGCATGTATCGACTCCATTGCTTCCTGAGCTGTCCTGTCAATTCTCTGCCAATCAATATTCTTGGAAGAAATTCTCGCTTTCAAAAATTCAATCACCGTATAGTAATATTTCATTACCTCAGGAGACAGTGCACCTGTAATTTTATCTCTCTCTGGTTCTCTTGTTGGCCAATCTATACTCCTCTTACACTCTACCCACAGATCAGCTGGGACCACTATCTCTAATAAGGTGTTCAAGTCCACTCACAGGCTCTTTGCAAGTTTTACAAACCTGTCTGTCTGCTGGTACCATTCTACTGGCTTCTCTCTCAATTTTGGATAATCATTTGTAAATGACAGAATATCACTTCTGCTCCAAGGGACGTGAACAAAATTCCATCCTGAAATCTTTCTCATTGGAAAACTTTTCACTGGATCTTGGTCTTGCTGCACATTTGCAGTCAGCTCCACAGAATCCCTTTTTCTTTTGTCTCTTTTCTTTACCCATCTGATTTCCCACTTGTCTAATGCTCCACAAAAGTGGGCACTTTGAAGTAATTCCCTAATGGGGGCCTTCAGTTAGGCAAATCTCATGCGTTCAAAATCTTTAGTCTCAAAATCTAATCTGTAACTCCTTTTCAAATGCTTAGTTTTATCTATTTCTATGCCGTACTTCTGTTCCAGGTCTGCTAGCTTCTGATGCACATTACTCACTTCCCTTGTAATCTTTGGGCACAGATATCTCAACTCTGCTAACCTGTTCACACCCATAGTTCCCTCAATGAGCTCACCTGCTTTCATGCTCAGCCTAGTGTAATTCAAATACTCCTCTCCCTTTAGAGCACTCTGCGGGATATTCAGCTTCTCTAACCATTCAGTCAACTGCTGAGCAGTCAAACCTTGCAACGAGATGTTGCTGGCTTGGACAGGTGATACCTGCTGCGCAACTGCATTTGGGGTCTGCGGTGTCAGTAATTTCAAGCTCTGACTAATGTTTGACCCTACCATAGTATCTGGAAGTACTCCGAATGGACTAAGGTCTAACTATGATCTCGATCTGCCAAAAGTCTGTCCCACAGGAGAAACTACTTGAGTGTTTTCCTTATGTTCTCCTCCTATTGCATTCTGTGTCCTGACACCCTGTGCACACACACACGGTGTTTCTTCTGTGTAAATAAGGGTATGGCTGGACTAACAGTAATTGGTAAAGATATAGCTTCTGGGGTAGGTCTGGTACTTAGGTCCAGTGTGAGAGTAACTCCCACATTCTGATTCATCATTGAAGACATATCTGACTGTGTCCCTGTTACTGGAGTGAATTCCGGCATGACTTGTGGCTGTGCTTGGGGAAGTAAAAGTGGAGTTGGTTCTGTCTGAACCAACACTGGTCTAGGAAAAACTTGTTCTGTAGGCACAATTAAGTTTGTAGCCATTTCCAAGATGGGTGTATCAGGGTAAATTCTCTAGACCTGTGGCGATTGCACCTTATTTTGTACCACTGGAGTAGTAGACGTGTTAAGAGCACTCTGCATCTGACTCTGTGTCAGGGTAGTATCAACCTGTACCAGACTCACTGTCCCATGAACCTGTGTCGGAGCTGTAGGGTCAGCACTGGTGCTTGGACCACTCATGTGCTGCATATGGTGATCGACAATTTCTCAGTAACTGTGTAAGAAACTCATCATTGTCTGACTCTTCCTTCACTGTTGAGGATTTTCTAAACTCCCTACTCAAGGACGGGCTTCTTTTAGTATTTCTAGTAGCTTTCCTTCCTTCTTTCTCAGTCTCTTGTGTAATTGCTGGAAACAATTTAATTCCAGACACGGTCTCCTTTCTCCAAACTCTCCGAGCACTGTCCCGCCTAGCCTCTATTAAAGTATTTTCTGCCTCTGTCGTTCTCCTCTCAAATTTCAGTTGCTGTTGCTGTCTGGCTACTAGTTCCCAGAACGCTAATGCCTCAAACTGTGCTGGTCTCTGAAGGGGCTTCGATTCATATAGCACCATCCTCAAATGCTGTAAAACCCTCAAACTGAACAATCCGTTCGTAGGAAATGCTAAGCTTCCATCTTTTCTGTCACTTTGCACCATTGCTTTAGCCAAAGACATGGCCCGGCACCCTTCTCTTCCATTATAATGTAAGCTGGTGTACCTTCTGGCGGTGTAGCCTCGCCTATACTAATTGTAATGTATGTATCTCCCCCTAAAGCACTCTTTAAAGCTTTGAAAAATGTCATCTTTTAGACCTTTTTGTTACTCAGAATCAAATCAGGAAGTGACTTTTAATCCCAGAATTTTCTTTAGCCACCTTCTCAACCAATTTTGCCTCAGGGACGGCTGCCAATCTCTGCGTGACCTTTCTCACTAACCAACCTATTCCAATACGGCTCCAATGATGTCACACTCACACGTACTGCGGCCGACAAAGTCACGCGGCTTGTCCTCCCAAATTTCGATTTACACAAAACTAATGCAAAAATTGCGAGCACTAACCCAAAATCACAAACCAAATCTGCTGATTTACTACAGGAAAGGTAACACAATTGCTTCAGATATTTACAGATTTTTCACTGACGGCTCTTCCCACTCTTACAGCTACTCCTTCTTTCTCAGCTTCCCTAATTCGCAAGCAAAATTTGACCCCCAAATTTTACTCTCAACTGATCAGTGGGTCTGTCCTTGTGCACGTAGGACTCACCAGATCTCAGTCGAAATTTTCTTTCACTCACTTTGACTCACACTCTGACTTGTCGACCACGCCCAATCAACCTATTAAACCAGACAAATTACAACATTAAAAAAAGTGTCTCATACACTTTTAAGTATACTCCTAAGTCTTAGACCACGCAGGGTCCGTACATGGACAACCATGTGGACAATTTATGAGCACAAAGCGCCACACATGTGAAGTTCGACGACTTCCCTACTCTCACACTGCGGAGTATGCACACTCCTTCTGCAACTTTATTTGGAGTACGCAAACTCCCTAAACTCTCACAAACCTCACAATTCACCTGTGATTTGCATAAGCTGTGCAAGCACAAAACCTACTTCATTCACACTAGCACTAGAACGCCGAGAACATCCTCAAACAACCATTGACAAGACCCGAGATTCTGGGAAAGTCATTTCAGGACTTAAGGGAACATTTTCTCTCCAATTTGTATCATTGAAAAAATAAATCCAAAACCTATACCGGGCATTTATGATGGGCTCTTAAGTAGATGAACCATCAGTCTGCTACCACGTCTGTTAGCGCGTCGGACCTTAATAGGTAAACTTACAAGGGGACGCAAATAGGTCGATGAACCTTTTGACTCACAATTAAGATGTTCCCACCATAGATTCAGTATATGCAGGTCAATAATCAGTAACCAATCAATAACATCAATAATAAATGATAATCAATAGCATTAGTTATCAATAGGAGTCAGTAATTATCACACATCATGACCTTTCAGTCATGAATAGCCACACTTTTTAGTAAAATTCAGAATATTTATTTCCCTATATTAACAATGCTATTGTCACATAAGATAATCTCAAAATCAAATGATAAACATACAGGAACACCACTGGCTGCCCAAAGCGGCGAAAGAAACGTAATCTAATCAAAGCTTGAACGATTACACATTCTAAGGTTGCAGTGCAAATTAATAACAAGAACAATTGAGCAAACGATATTACATGCATTTATATTCAGCAAAAGAAAGACATTGGTTATTACCCCCTATAGCAGACTTTCATTAGTGAAGATCCTTATCTAACACCAGATTAGAATTAGCATGTTGGGCTTCATGCAAAACAATTCAGTCAACACAAATTTAGAATACATTCAACTATGGCTCTATCAAAATAGTGTGGTTGGTACCTAGAAAGAAAAAGCAAATAGACTTAAGAAATACATCAGTAATAATATACCTCTCCTGAAATGGATAGGCAAGCTAAGATAGTCTTCGTCATCAGGACATCAGTTCAGTCAGCAAGGCATCAGGATTCAGCATCAAAGTTCAGAAAATGCAGTCTTTAAGCATTAAAGTAAAGGACGTCTCTAGAAGCTCAGTAAAGTAATGGCCTTTCGGCAAGAAGAAAATGGGCAAATGCGCTGGCTTTCATCAGTGCAGTCCGGCTAAGTTGGATTTCCTTAAACTAATTGCCAAGACCCTGTTGTCCAATAAAACCAAGTTTCTACTAGTACACAGTTCATATGCCACTGATTGGCATCTCTTGTAATGTCCTCATCGTCCAGCTCATCAGGTAACAATATTGTTGCAGCTTATACTCCAATCAGTGTCTCCTTTGTGCTCCTCCTTAGAAAGTCAGTCTTACACACATAACACTTATATTGTTACATTTAGGAAGAAGAGTGTCTTCTAGCAATCGTTTCTCATGAGAAAGACTTTTAGCTATGGGCACATTTACTCAGCACAGTGGAAAATTAAAATGTTAATTCTCTGGGCAGACATTTTATTAATCGGTTTAGAAATACAGCTTGACATGAGGCCTTGCAACTAGGCCAAGACCTCTGCTAAGTTAAGGCCTACGATTCATAAAGCTAATACATAATACATAACCCTTAATATGATGTTCTACTACATTAATCAAACATAAGCTCCATATTTCATATTAATAAGCCATTAATAAGTATACTTCATGAACATTGGCTGCCACTCACGTGGACGAATTTTCAAATGCGTGCATCATTTTTCTCTATATTATTACATTTTCTAAGCAAATCCATTACTCAGAATGCATGAATATTCATTAATATGTTATTAAAACACCTGCTCTAGCAGGTACAATGTGCAGCTGAAGGCTGCTGGTACTGGATAATGGAGGAAGGTGTCTATTTTTAATAGACAGATTGCATAGAAAAGGCAGCTGCTTTAGCCCTGCTGTGTAAAACTAGAATGAGGCAAGGATGGAGGCTGTGTGTGCGGTGTCCTAGAATTAGTACAGGTAAACATTAACTTCAGACAGAGCCTCCATCAGGAAGGGCAGGGGCCAACATCATAACTTTCATTTCAGGGGGCATGTTCATAATTTTATCCCATTGTGTTTTAAAAAAATATTTGCACAGGTAATGGTGACTGACCTCACAAAGATGCTGTGCCCCCTAACTTGAACCTCTAACGTCACCCACGATTTCCCCCTCCCCCAGCCAAGTCCAGCCCCACTACTCTTACACTTCAACAGGCGCCACTCCTTTATGACTCTCTATGGCACTCAACAACACTTTACTCCACTCTAGGCCGCTCTACTCTTTGACACGCCACTCTATAACATTCTACTCCACTCTACAACATTCTACTCCACACTACACCACTCCATGCCCCCCACTCTTAGACATTCCACTTTGACACTTCCCTCTAGGATCCCCATTCCCCTCTACAACAATCTGTGCCACGCCAATATTTGACACTTTACTCCACTCTATGCCACTCTACTATATGCCCCTCCACTCTACACTACTCCCGAAAACTTGCTCCATTCTACCCCACTATACCCTACACCATGGCACTCTACGCCACTCCACTCTGACACTTTACTCCACTCCATGCCACGCCACTGTACGATGATCTACTCTGACACACTACACCACTATACTCCACACAACTCCACTATAGGCCACTCTACAACACTCTACACCACTCCACTAGATGCCCCTCCATTCTACGCCCCCACTCTTCACCACTCTGCTCCACTCCACAACTATTCTCTACGCAATTCACTCTGACACTCTATTGCACTTTACTCAACTCTATGGCTCTCCAATCTGACAGTCCACTCTACTACACTACTACACTCTGTACGACTCTTATGTCACTTCACTATACGATACTGTACTCAGTAAATTCTACTCCACTCTAGACCCCTCTATACTCTACAACACTCCACTCTATAACACTTCAATCCACTCTACAACACTATTCCACTCTGTGTGACTCTATTCTATGACACTCTACTCAACTACTCCACTTCACACCACTCTACTCTGACACTCTACTTCACTCTAGGCCCCTCCTCTCTAAGACCCTTCACTTTATGACATCCTACTTCACTCTACTACACTGTGTGCCACTGCATTCTACAACATTGTACTCCACTCTACACCCTCCACTGTATGTCACTCTATGCCCCTCCACTCTGCTCCACTTTATACTACACCACTCTACTCCACTCTATTTTATTCCACTGTTTGACACTCCACTCCTATACGCCACTCCACCACTTTGCTCTACAGCACTAATTTATAGCCATGGTGAACAGCAGTCACGCTGGTGTACAACATGGATGAAAAGCACTGAAAAAGCCAATAGCTCTCGCGTATGCACGACCTATTGGTTTTCCCAATGCTTGTTATAAGATTTATGCTATGTTTCTGTATTTTTTCCTTAAATGTAATTCCTTACACCCTACATAATATGTACTGAGTCGCCTCTAGGTTGTAAGGATGAGTTCAGGTTGTGGGTGGGTGTGCACAACTAGGCACGATTGAAAGCTGTGGGATTGGGGTTGATAGCAATGCGCGTTTCTCACATTGACCCTCAGTGGGTCTTACAAGCTTTCAGACTGCATCCTCATCCAATCTTTGGCCTCTCAGAAGAGCGCACAAAACGATCGTCACATGTATGCCAACTGTAATTACTATTTTATTTGAAAGCGTGTGAAGGTGGTCCATGGTTATCGAAATATAGACAGTGTCAAAGGTAAAGTACATGAATTTCCTCGAGAGAAATCCTCCGAATTTTTATCAGCAGAACGTTACTCACACACACGTCGAAACCATAGACATTTCACTGCTACGTTGTCTTAAAACCTGCCTGCTGTGCTGATAGCCTCCTTTGGACCCGGCTCCTTCCCCTCCCGCTTCCTCCTCTCCCCTGGGAGAGTTCCGTGAGATTTTAGCCTCCACGTCCGCCTGTGCACACTCCGTCTCCTGCAACAAGCTGCTAATTGAATCAACTGGCAGCTGCTGCCTGGGGGGACATGTTTCTGGTAGGAAACCCTGTGATAAATCTGCACCGGGGTGTTCACTTGAATGTTTATCCAGCGTCTTCTTTTATTTTCGGAACATGACGTCTCTGCGGTGTCTACCCTGTACTAGGCGCGTGGGAGGGGCGGCGCTGACGAGTAATAGACCTATTAACTCGCGCTTTTGGCTGGTTTCACCCTCTCTGTACTAGTACTCTATTCATCTGTCTGACAAGCAAAATGATTCCACAGACTTTATTGGGGGTCACCCGCTTTTCAAATGTATATCACCCTCCAAACGTGTTCATTTTCTATTCACCTTCAAGAGATCACCAGCTCAAATGCCTGACTTCGTCCACATTTTGTCTCGACACTAAGGGGCATATTTATACTCTGTTTGCGCCGGAATTGCGTCGTTTTTTTTTACGCAAATCCGACGCAAAGCTAACTCCATATTTATACTTTGGCGTTAGACACGTCTAGCGCCAAAGATCTTGGAGTTTGCGTAATTTTTTAGCGTGGACACCTACCTTGCGTTAATGATATGCAAGGTAGGCGTTCCCGTCTAAAAAATGACTCCAAGGCATGTGCACCTTATTTAAACTCCCGTGCAAAAATGGCGCACGGGAGTGGGCGGGTCAAAAGAAATGACGTCCAGCCGCTTTTGCGTCATTTTTTAACGCCTGGTCAGGGCAGGCGTTAAGGGACCTGTGGGCTCGGAAGGAGCCTAGAGGTGCCCTCCCATGCCCCCAGGGACACCCCCTGCCACCATTGCCCACCCCAGGAGGACGCCCAAGGATGGAGGGACCCATCCCAGGGAACTTAAGGTAAGTTCAGGTAAGTAATTTTATTTTTATTTTTTTGCGGCATAGGGGGGCCTGATTTGTGCCCCCCTACATGCCACTATGCCCAATGACCATGCTCAGGGGACATAAGTCCCCTGGGCATGGCCATTGGGCAAGGGGGCATGACTCCTGTCTGTGCTAAGACAGGAGTCATTTCAATGGGGGTTGGGAGTCAAATAAAATGGCGCAAATCGGGTTGAGGCCAATATTTTGCCTCAGCCCTGACTTGCCCCATTTTTTGACGCCCAAGCTCCATTTTCCCCTACGCCGGCGCTGCCTGGTGTGGGTAATTTTTTTTGACGCACACCAGTCAGCTGCGCCGGCTAACATCATTCCATAAATAAGGCGCCCTCATGGCGCTTTGGAATGGCGTTAGCCGGCGTTAACTTTTTTGACGCACAACTGCGTTGGCGCAGTTGTGCTTCAAAAAGTATAAATATGGCCCTAAGGGTGTGTGACTGCTGCCTGGTTTGCTCTCTGGCTGCTTCTGGACAGATGGACCTCTCCACTGGCTGATCTGAACAATAGCCAAGTGACTCCCACGGGGATTTGGGCAACAGTGGATGGAGCAGAGTTTCCCTCCTTACCTTCACCCCCGCCAACTCCTACCCCCCACTTCAGATAGAGATTTTCGTCACAGAGGTGCGCCCCTCGGTGAGACCAGGAATTGATAGCAGCTGCCCACTGGTAGTTAAACTAGGGTTATTAAGATGAGTGCTCCCCCGGACCTAGGCAAATGTATTATTTCTATGGTTAGGCCTGAGGTTCATATCACAGAGAGGTCTCCTGCGGCTAGGCCAGGTGTTGTTATCGCAAATGCCCCTCATCAACTGCCCCCCCCCACCTCCCGCCAGGAGTCAAGGTGTTGACAGATGTGCCCCCTCCCCCCGAGGTTAGGCCAGTGGTTGATATTGCAATAGCGTCCCCTAGCATAGTCCCAGGGTTAGTATAGACCAGAACAGTGATACTCAAAGTGCAGCCCGCCTGACTTTTCCATGCGGGCCCCTAGTGAACAGTAGCACTGGGCTATTTATTAGTTGTCAAAGCACTAACATTCAGAAAGATGTATCTTTCATCGATTTATCTACAGGCCTGCTCAAGGAAAAGAAAAGAGATAAAGAAGGTGTCCTGCACTACTTAACTTTAGGAAAACCTTTATTTTTAAATACATCTTGCAACACAGGTGTAAAATATGATAACATCTCTTCATAATTCAACAAAGTATATTTCATTAACCTGCAGAAGTGTTTCACATTAGCACGTCAAATTATAAGTAACTGAGTAGTATTTTTTAAAAGTGATAGTTTTCAAAATCAATCATAGATACATTCATGCCTCATCCGACCATGACAACAATGGCAGTAGTGAATTAACCCCATAGCTGCTGGGCCTCCCTCCCCTCCCCCCCTGTCCCCCCCCCCCAGTGCTGAGCCCTTTTTTCGCTATTTGGGGTAGTTTGCGCTTAGTCCTTCATAACTATTTGTCCCCATAAGCTATACATGCCAAATTTGCTTCCTTTTTTTCCAACATCCTAGGGATTCTAAAGGTGCCTAGAGTTTGTGGGTTCCCCTGGAGGAGACCATGAAATTAGCCAAAATACAGCTATTTTTTTTTCTTCAGAAAATGGAAAAAAGGGCTGCAGAAGAAAGCATGTTTTTTTCCCCCTGAAAATGGCATCAACAAAGGGTTTGCAGTGCTAAAATCACCATCTTCCCAGCTTTCAGGAACAGGCAAACTTCAATCAGAAAACCACATTTTCAACACAATTTGGGGCATACCCCATTTTTGCTATTTTTTGTGCTTTTAGCCTCCTTCCAGTTAGTGACAGAAAAGGGTGTGAAACCAAAGCTGGATCCCGGACAGCTAAATATTTCTGAAAAGTAGACAAAATTCTGAATTCAGCAAGGGGTCATTTCTGTAGATCCTTCAAGGTTTTCCTAACAGCTAAAATAAAAATATATTGAAATTGAGGTGAAAAAAGAAAGAGCCATTTCTGTCCACATGCTCTTCTCTAACTTTTTCTAGATATGGCAGATCTTTTAAAACAATATACCGTTACGTCTGCTGGACTTTTCTGCTTGCAGGGATATATAGGGGTTGTAGGTTAATCAAGAACCCTAGGTACCCAGAGCCAATAAATGAGCTGCACCTTGCAATTGGTTTCCATTGTATACCGGGTATACAGCAATTCATTTGGTAAAATATAAAGAGTGAAAAATAGGTATCAAGGAAACCTGTGTATTTCCAAAATGGGCACAAGACAAGGTGTTAAGAAGCAGTGGTTATTTGCACATCTCTGAATTCTAGGGTCCCATACTAGCATCTGAATTACAGGGCATTTCTCAAATAGACTTCTTTTTTACACACTATCTTACATTTGGAAGGAAAAAATGTAGAGAAAGACAAGGGGCAATAACACTTGTTCTTTTATTCTGTCTCCCGATAAAAATGGTACCTCACTTGTGTGGATAGGCCTAGTGCCCACAACAGGAAACGCAACATGGACACATCACATTTTTACATTGAAATCTGAAGTGTTTTTTGGAAAGGGCCTAGCTATGGATTTTGGCCTCTAGCTCAGCCGGCAACTATGGAAACATTGTGAATCTCTAATTTTTTTTAAACTAGACACCTAGGGGAATTCAGAATGGGATGACTTGTGGGGCTCTCACCAGGTTCTGTTACCCAGAATCCTTTGCAAACCTCAAAAGTTGGCAAAAAACACTTTGTTTCTCACATATTGGTGCTGGAAAGTTCTGGAATCTGAGAGGAGCCACAAATTTCCTTGCACCTATCTCCCCCGTTGTCTCCCGATAAAAATGGTACCTCACTTGTGTTGGTAGGCCTAGTGCCCGCAACAGAAAATGCCCAAAAACACAACATGGACACATCACATTTTCCTAAAGAAAACTGACCTTTTTTGTGCAAAGTGCCTACCTGTGGATTTTGGCCTCTAGCTCAGCCGGCATCTAGAAAAACCTAGCAAACCTGGACATTTCTGAAAACTAGACACCTAAGGGACCCCAGGATGGGGTAACTTGTGGCACTCTCACTAGGTTCTGTTACCCAGAATCCTTTGCAAACCTCAAAATATGGCCAAAAACACATTTTCCTAACATTTCGGTGATAGAAAGTTCTGGAATCTGAGAGGAGCCACTAATTTCCTTTCACCCAGCATTCCCCCAAGTCTCCCGATAAAAATGGTACCTCACTTGTGTGGGTAGGCCTAGTGTCTGTGTCAGAAATAGATCACACAATGGTCAATGTTAGTCCTTAAATGAGGGCCACCGTTGACCCTGGGGGGATCCATTCCTGACGCGGGCACTAGGTACATGCACTCAAGTGGGGTAGCGTTTTTATCAGGACAGGTGGGGAAATACTAGGTGGTGGGAATGTTGTGGATCACAGCATATTCCTGTAGTTTGTGTGACAGAAATGCAAGAAAAAATTGAGTTTTTATTCAAAATTTCAGCTTTGCAGAGTATTCTGGGTAAGAAAACTTTGGGGAATCCACACAAGCCAGACCTCTGTGGACTCCTCTGGGTGTCTAGTTTACAGAAATGTCTGAGTTTGGTAGGTTTCCCTATATGGCCGCAGAGCCCAGGACCAAAAACACAGGTGCCTGCCTTCCAAAACCAGGTTGTTTTGTGATAGATAATTTTGATATCTCCACAATACTATTTGGGCAGTGGAATTTGGGGCTGAACAAAATTGGGGAGCTCCCAAGAGAGCACTCCCTCTGTGCTTGCCGCCGCATGCACCTGCTTTCTGGGTTGGGCTAACCCGCTACTGTTCCGCTGCACAGACTGTGCTTTCAAAGGGACAGCAGGACTGTCCTCATCACCTCCCTCAGAATCACTGGAAGAGGAGTTATCGGTTGTGACTCCTCTGACTGAAAAATTACTCTCAGAGTCTGTGCCATTGTCTTATCCCTCAGATGCTGTCTCAGTATCTGCTGTCTCAGTCTCTGATCCTACGTCAGAGCTGTCCTCTATAACCTGAGTTAGGGCTTGAGCAGCAATCATCCAACGAGACGCCATCTCTGCTACTGGCTAAACTGTCGCTCTAAAACACCAGCCTACATAGATAGTCACAAAATTGTTGGTGGGTGTGTGTGTGATGCGTGCAACAGTACAGGTCACCTTACCTTCGCTTGTTCCTTCAATCAGCACGTTCTCTCAAGACACTCAAAAAAACAAAAAATACACTATTACTTCACCTTGTCACATACCAATTGTCACAATCTTTATCGCCTCTGGCACCCAGTCCAACAATCCTTATTGGTGCTCCCACTCCCATGACCTACCACCGAGCAAAAGTGCCCATTATCTCTCCATAGTCCCCCTCGCACATACATTTAGTTTGTATTATAGCGCAGGTAATGGCTGGCTTTACTAATCCACTCAGCTATTCACATATAATACAGTTTTGATCTTTGAGGTAGGCATATAAACCTTCTGCACTACTTTATGGCATCAAAACTGCCACTAGACAAAAGTAAGTCAGGTTATTTTCTAGCAGAAACATAATCACAAGAGTTACTTTATTTTTTATTGTGGCCTAAAAGCTATAGTTGAAACGCGTCAGTTGAAGTATGTGCATTGGGGGTTTGGATTTTAAAAAATCCAAAACCCCTCCCTGATGTGCCTATTGGTTTAAGAGGCAAGTCAGCTGTCATGTGGATCCCTTGGGGGACCTGGGTTGTTACTATACATGAATAAAGCCATATTTTATTGAACTAAACACAAGAGTAGGTTTTGTACATCACACATCCTCAACTTGTATACTTCAAGGTGCTCTTGTACATAATAATGAATAAAAAGGAGGGAAAGTTGGATAAAACACTAGCCTAGGATTACACAATTTGGTCAAGTGGGGGAGGTGGTATTTATCCAAGGTGTTCTGATTTCACATTGTGCAATTCTATTTAATTCCATTCAACAATCAAGTTACTTCCATTGTACACTTGACTCGCCCAAAGTAGCAATAGCAAGCAGAGAATGCTTACCCCCAAGATGTGGGTGCGATAAAGGGATAACAATTCAGATACAGCATAACAAAGTATTGTCAAATCTATGACTCTTCTTAGAGAATAGGCACTTAATTTAGAGGGCAAAGTGTGTACATACTTCCCCTTCCCCTATGCCTTGATTATATCCCCCCTCTCCAGCACTCCACTCCGACTCTGCCGGCCCTTGGGCACACCACTGACCATGCTTTTTGGCCCCTAGGAAAATGTTTATGAGTACCCATGGATTAGAAGGTACATTTAGTCCAGCCATTGAAATCTCATTTGCTGATTGAGTAGTCAACTGGATAAACGTTCCTGTCATCTTCCCCTCATGTAGATATAACCACCTGTTTTCAATGATATTTACCTTCTCTTACAAACGAGGTCTTTAGTTGGCGGAGGTATGCACCCTGTGCAAGTAGGCACCACCACTCTAGTCAGGGTAAGTCAGTTACACTCCCAAAGTTAACCTTTGCTCACCCTCTGGTAGCTTGGCACTGAGCAGTCAGGCTTAACATAAGATGCAATGTGTAAAGTATTTGTGCAACACTCGAATTACAGTAACACAGGAAAAACACCACAAAAGACACCACACAAATTTAGAAAAATAGAGAGTATTTATCTGAGTAAAACAAGACAAAAACAACAAAAATCCAATAAGTAATTCAAGAGATATGATTCTTTAGAGAATGAGTGGAAGGCAGTGCTTCCCATTTTACACAGTTTCAAGTCTCATGATAAAAACAACCCTTGTTCTTGACACAGGGGTGACAATCACATTACTCTGGGGGGAAAATCACAAAGACCCAGTAGTAGGTCTGCGACAAGGTTTCCTTTCAGTTTCCTCCTTAAGTCAGAGGTTCCATATTATGTGCTAATAGCTGCAAGCCGGTCACTCAAGACTGGGTGCGGGATGTTGGAGAGGGGGGGCCACCGGTGGGATTAATGCAGCTTTAATTCCTCTTTCATCCAGGCGAGCTGAGGTGGCGCTGATGTCACTGGTGCACTCCCCATTGCCTTGGCAACTTGTCAGGCAAGGTGGGTGTTAAGCGCATTCGCAGCCCCAAGGCGGTTGGTTTCCTTTTGGCACAAAGCACGGTTCCACACACAAAGGACCACTTGTCGTTATTGGGGGGTGAAGTGCTGAGCTCCACGACTTCGAGCTCCTAGTTAGGGCAGAGTGTTGGGCTGTCTTTTATGGAACGGAGCACTGATCGGCTGCAGACCGTAGCGAAGATGTGGAATTAAGAACTATGTTTAAATGTCAGTAGCATCAGCTGGCGATCAGGCATGCATCCACAAAGTAGAGTAGTCGTCAGCTGCAGAACAAAACAATGTAGTAGTGTAAGCAAACAAAAGCAGATAACAAGGTCTTTGATGTCCCTGAGACTGCGGGGAGAACAGGGGGAAAGCAGCAAGCCCTTGAGTCACTCTGGGCTTAATCCTTGGTCCTTTAGCAGGGCAGAGGTCATCAGGCGGCGGGCTGCTCAGCAAAGCAGGGAAGCAGTTCCTCAGAACAGTAAGTCACAGTAGAGTGACAATCCTTCAGCACAGCAGCCTTTACTCCAGCATAGTTTTACAAGTCCAGTGGTGTACTACCTTGAGTGAGTCAGAGACCCAGTACTTTTATCCCAAAATGCCTTTGATGTGGGAAATGACTTCAAAGGAATTCTATGACACGCACAGGGATCCATTGCAACTCAGTCATGTCTGCCAGGCTATCTGCAGGGGGTTATCAGTCCTTTTTGTGGGGGAGGAGCCACTTCCCTTTGGAGTGTAAGTATGAACCCCTACCACCCTCCCTGCCCAGGAAGACCCATCAGTATGCAGATGAATGCAGGTGCAGTTATGTATCCTGTGTTATGGCTGCCTGGAGGGAACGCACAAAGGTAGCTGTCACCCAGGCCCGTGCTGACATGTATTGGAGACAGAATGTCAGGCACATTGAGCAGTAAGAGCAAAGAAATGGCCACTTTCTAAAAGTGGCATTTCTAAAATAATAATAATATTAATTCTGACTTCACCAGTAAAGAGAATTTATCATTACCATTCAAGGATATTAAACATGAAAATACTACTCGTCACAGATCAGGAATTACAGCTTAAAAGTATATTAAGGCATTCCCATTGATAGCCTATGAAAGGAGTAGGCCTCACAGTAGTGAAAAAGGAAATAGGCTGTTTGTCACTACCAGGACATGTAAAACATATAGGTACATGTTCTGCCTTTTGTGTACATAGCACGCTGCCCTTAGGGTTACCCCTTACCCTTAGGGTTACGGGTGGGTTACGGGTGGGTTACGGGTGGCATATTTAATAAAAGGGGGGGGTGTTTAAGACATGGCAAGTAGTTTTAAATGCCAAGTCAAAGTGGCCGTAAACTGCTCACACAAGCTGTGCAGTGACAGGCCTCAGACAGGTTTGAAAGGCTACTTCTAGGGGATGCAAAATCTATTCTGCAGGCCGCACTAGTAGCGTCTAATTTACAGGCCCTGGGTATATGGTACACTAACCCAATGGGATCTAGATCATTCATCTGAATAAGCATGCAAGATACAGATAACGGCCCTCCAATACTAGGATTGCCCAAAATCCCAATTTTCATAGAATATCAGCTCGACTCCTGTTCAGTGTGGTGTGGACTGGGTCTCGGTATCATGTGTATCTGCACAAACAGAAGAAGACAGGAATGCCCTGTCATGACAGCACACCAATGGGTGGCACCACACACCTCTTACAGATCATGTACACTAGCTCTCACACACCATTTATTATAAAAGGATACATGCAATTTTCCTCTTATCCCATTGTTTCTTGATATTATCACAGTTGATAATTACACCCCATTCTTGTCTTAATCAACAAGTGCTATCACAAATTTGCTCCTTCCGTGTGATACATAATATACTATATGGGCATTTCTCTTTTTGGGCATTGAACTCAAAGAGAATAACATAAGTACATGGCAAGCCTTCCTTGCATGTTTATGTTTTTATATAGGGGGAAGTTGGGAATGTGCTTGGCTCCCGCCATATATGTTTTTCTTCTTCGCTGCCACTGCTCTTTAGAAAGCTGACCATGACGTTCATATGGATATTTGGCAAATGTAAATACATTTTACATTTTCTTTTTCTTGAAAATCTATATTGGCCGTGTTGGACGAGCTCTTTTTCTTTTGCTCAAGAGCAGAGTCATAGAATGGTGGCGTTTATTAACCCACAGACTCCTGTGCCCCATCTGAGCTTTACTCCTGATTTCAGGCAAAACTCATGTTTTACCCACTAAGCTGTCTTACTGCTGTTGGTGCCTATGACCTACTACTTGCACACAGATCTCTACCCTAAACTTCAAAGGTCCTGAGCTACCTCCTTCATGTTGGTGTTTATAACCTGAAGATAAGAGAGTTTCACCATGCCAAGTGCACCCAAGGCTGGTCAGAGACATATTACAGGAGTGCAAATACACCCGAGGTTAGTTATATACACATGACAGTACACCTGAAGCTGATCGAGAAGATGTTACTTGAGAGTGTATGAAGGCTGACCCGATTAATATTATAGGAGAATATGCACTAAGCATGTCAGAAACTTATTAGAGGACTTTACAAGATGGACCAGGTTAGACAGACATGATGGAGTGCACACCTGAGGCCAATCAATGCAAGGTACGGCAATAGTATCCTCTTAAGGGGTAGTCACAGGGTATCTCAAACGGTTATGCCAGTGTCTGACCAGAGGATACCACACACAGTTACATGTCAGGCTACTTAGAGGAGATATTCCTCCTTCTGCTCTGTGGCTTCAGGGGATCACTTCTTTTGAGGGTCAAGCACTATTTTAGTACTGCCAGTCGTTTAGTATAAATGAGGTTTTTGTAGTGAGGGTTGCCTGGAAACATGCTACCCTTCCTTGTTCTTGGCATGTTTTGGTGAGGAAAGATTGCTCTCAAAGGTTTGTTAAAAGAGGGTACCAAAACCAACTATACACCAGAAAGTATGCCCCTAACTATCAATAAGATGTTCTATTTTATTGGTATTTACATAGCGCTTTCCATAAGCCTTATGGGGCTAAATTACTTTTTTAGTGCTCTGATGGCATAATTTTTATATCCCTAGTGAGGAAGTGAAGTACTCTGATTTGTATTATAATAGTTCCAAAGATGTCCATTGAAGTGTATGTTTGAAAAGGTGTGTTTGTGGTGTGGCCTAAATGAATTGTTGGACCTGCCTGGAGCAAGGGGCTGAGTAGAGGAAGGTGGACGTTCTAGCAATAGGGCCTTTCACGTCCTACCAGGCCTAAACAGAATTGAGCAGTATCTTAGTACTGTCAGTCGTTTATGTAAAATTAGGTTTTTGAAATGACAAAGGGGGTCATTACAACCCTGGCGGACGGTGTTAAAGCGGCGGTAAGACCACCAACAGGCTGGCGCTAACAATTTTGGAATTACAACCGGGCGGAAACCGCCAACAAAGACAGCCACTTTAACACTCCGACCGCCACAGCGGTACAAACAGACAGCGCGGCGGTCACCGGCAACAGACAGGCGGAGGACAATGTACCGCCCACCCTATTATGACATGCCAATCCGCCGTCCTTTTCTGGGGCGGATTCACTGCGGATAAAAACACGGCGGAAACAGGAATTTCGAAGGAAAAATGCTCACCTCTACACACTCCACGAGGAAGGAGGACACCATGGAGCCGGAACTCCATATTCTTCCTGCTATAGTCTTCCTGCTCCTGTACCAGGAGCACCAACGCCGGCGGCGAAGACCACAGTGAGTACTGTACCTTCGACACAGGGGAGGGGGAGGCAAACAACAGGGACACACACACGCAACCCCCCCCCCCCTCCACCCTCACCCACTACAACACACACACCAATGCATATCTAAACATTACAGTTACACCCCCCAACCCCCCCGGCAGAATGCAAATACAAAAGGAAATGAGTGTAACCATTGTAATATATCAAAATTCAGTAAGCAAATATATACATATATACACTATTATCAAAATATAAACTAAGATTAGTGGTCCAGGTATTGCACCATTCATAGTCCGTGGACCACTGGGCCCAAAATGCATGGGCGAGGCCCACACACGATACCAGATCAAAACAGAGAGAACACTGCAGGGGCATCAGATAGAAATCAGATAGAAATACAACAGGCACCTCAGGAGGAAGGGAAGGGGGGGCACCTCAGCCGGATGAGTGCACAACACCAGATCCATGAGGGGGCTCCATGCCCATTGATGTATCCTGGGGAGTGCAAAGCCACAGTCTCTCAAGCCTCTCCAGTGGGTGGTTTTCCCACTGCATTATCCTGGGGAGTGCAAAGCCACAGTCTCTCAAGTCTCTCCAGTGGGTGGTTTGCCCACTGCATTATCCTGGGGAGTGCAAAGCCACAGTCTCTCAAGTCTCTACAGTGGGTGGTTTGCCCACTGCATTATCCTGGGGAGTGCAAAGCCACAGTCTCTCCAGTGGGTGGTTTGCCCACTGCATTATCCTGGGGAGTGCAAAGCCACAGTCTCTCAAGTCTCTACAGTGGGTGGTTTGCCCACTGCATTATCCTGGGGAGTGCAAAGCCACAGTCTCTCAAGTCTCTCCAGTGGGTGGTTTGCCCACTGCATTATCCTGGGAGTGCAAAGCCACAGTCTCTCAAGTGGATAACAGTCTCCACTGGTTCCTGGGGGGGGGGGCTTTGTGCCCAGAGTGCTTCATCCTGCCAAGGACAGACAGAGTGGATGCATGTCTACACTGGTTCTGGAGGGGGCGTTGTGCCCAGAGTGCTTCATCCTGCCAAGGACAAACGGAGTGGATGCATGTCTCCACTGGTTCTGGAGGGGGCTTTGTGCCTAGAGTGCTTCATCCTGCCAAGGACAGAGGTAGTGGATGTGATACTCCACTGGTTCTGGAGGGGGCTTTGTGGCCAGAGTGCTTCATCCTGCCACGGACAGATGGAGTGGATGCATGTCTCCACTGGTTCTGGAGGGGGCTTTGTGCCCAGAGTGCTTCATCCTGCCAAGGACAGACGGAGTGGATGCATGTCTCCACCGGTTCTGGAGGGGGCTTTGTGCCCAGAGTGCTTCATCCTGCCAAGGACAAACGGAGTGGATGCATGTCTCCACTCGTTCTGGAGGGGGCTTTGTGCCCAGAGTGCTTCATCCTGCCAAGGACAGAGGTAGTGGATGTGATACTCCACTGGTTCTGGAGGGGGCTTTGTGCCCAGAGTGCTTCATCCTGCCAAGGACAGATGGAGTGGATGCATGTCTCCACTGGTTCTGGAGGGGGACTGGTGCCCAGAGTGCATCACTCACCCCGTGACGGTCCCTGTTGCTTCAGTGCCCCTGCCTCTCATGGGCTAGCGGTGCTTGCCCTGTTCATCGGTGCTTGCCCTGTTCAGCGGTGCTTGACTTGGCGGTGTTTGCCCTGTTCAGCGGTGCTTGCCCTGTTCAGCAGTGCTTGACTTGGCGGTCCTTGCCCTGTTCAGCGGTCCTTGACCTCTTCAGCGGTGCTTGACTTGGCGGTCCTTGCCCTGTTCAGCGGTGCTTGACTTGGCGGTCCTTGCCTTGTTCAGCGGTGCTTGCCCTGTTCAGCGGTGCTTGACTTGGCGGTCCTTGCCCTGTTCAGCGGTGCTTGACTTGGCGGTCCTTGCCCTGTTCAGCTGTGCTTGACTTGGCGGTCCTTGCCCTGTTCAGCGGTCCTTGCCCTGTTCAGCGGTGCTTAACTTGGCGGTCCTTGCCCTGTTCAGCGACTTTGCGGTCCTTCATTGCCCAGCTGGGCTGGGGCTGGCGGTCCTTCATTGGGCAGCTGGGCTGTGGCTGGCGGGGCCCTCCTGGGCAGCTGGGCTGTGGCTGGCCGGGCCCTCCTGGGCAGCTGGGCTGTGGCTGGCGGGGCCCTCCTGGGCAGCTGGGCTGTGGCTGGCGGGGCCCTCCTGGGCAGCTAGGCTGTGGCTGGCGGGGTCTTCCTGGGCAGCGACGATGGAGCTGGCAGTTGCCTCCTGGGCAGCGACGATGGGGCTGGCGGTGGCCTCCTGGGCAGCGACGATGGGGCTGGCGGGGCCCTTCTGGCCAGCGGGGATGATGGTGGTCTTCTCCGCCGTGCTGCTCCTCCCAGACTTGCCGGGTTTCTTCTGGCCCTTCCCCACCTTGGGAGGAGTCACAGCTGAGTCCACACTCCCCCCGGGAACCCTGGGTGCGGCTTGGGTGGCTGGAGTCTTCCCCCTCTCCTGCCGGGCACTGGCCAACTTCTGGTGCTTCACAGGGGGGGACTGGATGTGCTGTGGCTCCGTGCCACACTGGCTGTCCTGGTGGCCAGTGCACTCCACATACCTGTGACAACAGGCACCACTGGTCCCGTAGATTTTGTGGCTGAGGTGCTAGTTCGGGACCTATGAGTTGGACGGGGGGGTGGTGGGAAATAGGTTAAGGGTGGACAGGAAAAGTTGTTTGGAGACACTGGGACGGGTAGTTGGAGGGGGTTTGGGAGTGGAGGAAGAGGTGGTGGTTGTAGTGTAAGTTTTGTGGTTTTGGGTGCAGGTGCATGCGCTGGAGGCTGTTGTGAGGTGGATGTATTTTGGGTGGGTGTGTGCCTGCGTTTGTGTATCTTCGGAGGGGGCGTCACAGACACACTGGGAGAGGACCCAGGGGACGTGTGAATGGTAGTGGGGGTGGTGACTGCACGTGAGCAGGGTGGGAGTGCTGGTGCGGGACGTAGTGGCTGTAGAGGTAGTGCATGCAGGTGTGAGTGTAGACGAGACTGGGAGGGAGGAGGGAGACGAGGAGGAGGGGGACACAGTGGAGGCAGTGGGTGTTAGTGTGTCTGTATTTGTGTGATGCTTGCGTGAGTGCCTGTGGGATGTGTGGTGCTTATGTTTGCCTGAGCTTCCCTTGTGTGGTGAGGTGTGTGCAGGCTGGTCTGATGGTGTGCTTGGTATAGGCAGGGGATTGGGTCTGGGTGGAGGAAGTTGGAGGGGGGAGGCTAGACACAGGGACAATGGCTGCCATCAGTGCTGAGGCCGGAGTTTGAAAGGTTCAGTGAAGGGCCGCCTGACCAGAATGAATGCCCTCTAGGAATGCATTGGTTTGTTGCAACTCCCTTTCTACACCCTGGATGGCATTCAAAATGGTAGACTGCCCAACAGTGAGTGACCTGAGGAGGTCAATGGCCTCCTCACTGAGGGCAGCAGAGGTGACAGGGGCAAGGGCTGAGGTGCCTGGGGCGAAGGTGATGCCCACCCTACTGGGAGAGCAGGCACGGGGCGAAGGCTGAGGGGCTGCTGGGAGGGCGGTGCTGGTAGGGGGGGGTGGCGGCTGTACCTGTAGAAGTGGGGGGCACAGATGTTGCCGCCACCACAAGGGAGCTCCCATCGGAGGACGAGTCCGTGTCGCTGGTTTCAGCTCCTGTCACCGCCGTGGTGCTCCCCTCGCCCTCCGTCCCACAGGTGTATTCAGAGTCCGTAGTGTGGCCCTCCATGGCCATGTGGGATGCAGCTCCCTCGTGCTCCGGTGCCACTGCTCCTCCGCCTGATGATGCTAATGCACACAAGAACAGGGAGACCGCAAAAAAAAGGGGGGGGAAACAGAAGAAAGACATGTTGAGTGCATGGCTTACCGCTACCGTTGGCGGACAAGACAGACACAGAAGCCCCCTAACCTACGTCGCGCTGTTGGGCTGTACAGTGCAATTTCTGGGAAATGGCCTACAAGGCTATGGACGACATATGCACACATAGATGACACAGGTGCATGAATAGCTGTAGTTGGCACTCTACAGAGGTGGGGTGGGGGCCACAGGGCCATACCTTACGAAGGGGCCTAGCCTACGGAACTCGCTCTGGCCTAGGGAAACCCACAGCACCCAGACCCCTCCACTGCGCGCAAAGTCAGCTGAATGAGAGTGTACTTACCCCCTTGTGTCTGCTGTGATGCCCTCAAGTGCCCATCCAACTCCAGGTAGGCCACCACCAGGATCTTGAACATCAGGGGGGTCATGGTTCGACGGGCACCCCTCCCAAGTTGGGAGGCCATCCCCAGCTGAGCCTCCGCCGTCTTCTTGCTCCAGCGGCGAATGTCCTCCCATCTTTTCTGGCAGTGGGTGCTCCGTCTGTGGTGGACCCCCAGGGTCCGGACGTCCTTGGCGATGGCACGCCAAATATCCTTCTTCTGGTGGGCTCTGACCTAAATGAAATGTACAGGGGAAGAAGAGAAGTCATTACCAACTGCGCCGTCAAAGTGAGTGGCCCCCATCCCCACCCTTGCCATGTGGCACATGCACCCACCGTCTTTCATTCACTCAGAACTCTGCCCCCTTCCTTCTTACAACCAGCCCTCTCCACACAGGCATAGCCCATACAACATGCTCCCTGTGTACTTACCTGTTGGTCTGGAGGACCGTAGAGTAGCGTGTACTGAGGGAGGTCCCCATCGACGAGCTTCTCCAACTCCTCTGATGTGAAGGTAGGGGCCCTTTTGCCAGACGCACGAGCCATTGTCTCTTCCAGACCGAGGTCACAGCAGCACTTGCAGTGTAGGTCCTCTGTCCTCTGTCGAAGATCAGGTATCGAGTGATTCAACAGATAGAAAATGGCAGTCACGTCCGCGGCGGTGTGTACCATCACCACCGGCGTACATCGTCATTGGCTCCTGGGACCCATAGGGTCCAATGTTAACCAATGCAGCATTGCGCCACGGTCTTCGACCGCCTACCGCGACGGTGTACAACGCCAGCACATTTACCTCACATCCCATTGTCCCAGTTTAGAGGTCAGGCAGCCGCCATTTCAGGGGCCCACATGGCCTAGTTACCAACTGCGTCACACATACCTAGGCCTACTCTCAACACACATACAGGCCACATTTTG
Organism: Pleurodeles waltl; assembly: GCF_031143425.1. Taxonomy (NCBI): domain Eukaryota; kingdom Metazoa; phylum Chordata; class Amphibia; order Caudata; family Salamandridae; genus Pleurodeles; species Pleurodeles waltl. The sequence goes on from NC_090443.1 coordinate 135,361,190, forward strand.
TGTATGAATGGTGTTCTGTGTAGACTGTGGGTACATACCTCTGAGATGTTTTACTCTGTGCTCGCTGTTGTCCTTCATAGGCACCGTCCGCTGGGACATGTGAGGAGATGGCGGAATCCTCCGGTGTACCGACCGTTGGTGGACCTGTCGACAATAGAGGAAAGAAATTTGATAATCACCTACAGGTTTGATCGTGCCACAATCCAGGAACTGTGTACACAGTTGGAGCCTGACCTGCTGTGAGCAATCTGCCATCCCACAGGAATCCCCCCTCAAGTGCAGGTGCTATCAGTGCTCCATTTCCTTGCTAGTGGGTCTTTTCAAACAACTGTGGCCATGGCATCAGGGATGTCCCAGCCTATGTTTTCCAATGTATTGTCCAGAGTGTTGTCTGCCCTGCTGAAACACATGCGGGGCTACATCGTTTTCCCTCAGGTGGAGGATTTGCCTACAGTGAAAGGTGACTTCTATGCCCTTGGACATATCCCCAACATCATAGGTGCCATTGATGGGACCCATGTGGCTTTGGTCCCCCCCCCACAGGAGTGAACAGATGTACAGAAACCGGAAGAGTTATCATTCCATGAATGTACAGATGGTATGTTTGGCAGACCAGTACATCTCCCATGTGAATGCCATGTTCCCTGGCTCAGTGCATGACGCCTACATCATGCGGAATAGCAGCATCCCTTATGTGATGGGTCAACTCCAGAGGCACCGTGTGTGGCTATTAGGTGACTCTGGTTACCCCAACCTGTCATGGCTTCTGACCCCGGTGAGGAATCCCAGGACAAGGGCAGAGGAACGCTACAATGATGCCCATGGGCGAACTAGGAGGGTGATCAAGCGGACCTTCGGCCTCCTGAAGGCCAGGTTCAGGTGCCTCCATATGACAGGTGGATCCCTATTCTACTCACCAAAGAAGGTGTGCCAGATCATCGTGGCCTGCTGTATGCTTCATAACTTGGCTTTGCAACAACAGGTGCCTTTTCTGCAGGAGGATGGTCCAGATGGCGGTGTTCTGGCATCTGTGGAGCCTGTGGACAGTGATGAGGAGGAAGCAGAGGAAGAAGACATGCAGAACAGGGACTCAGTCATCCAGCAATATTTCCAGTGAAACACAGGTGAGAATACATTCCTGCCTACTACATGTACTTTTACACTTCTACCTCTATCCTGTCTGTCGATTTCACCCAGTGTATGGTCACTGAGTTGTCACTTTCCCTTACGGTTTCACAGGTGTGGGTCCCAACGTGTGTCATCTGCTTAGATTCCTCAGGGACTAGAGCTGTGTGACATAGGTATGTTGACATTACTATTTCCTGAACATTTTGTCACTGTAATTGCAAATACACTATTTCGAAATCACAGACAGACTTCTGATCCTTTGGTGCTTTAGGTGTGTTTATTTAAATACAAAATATTGAAGGGGGTAGTAAAATGGTGAGGGGTGATGCTGGAGGAATTTCCATGGCAGAGTCCAGTCTATTAGTCTCACAGGTGCATTGCCCATATGGGCATAGGAAGTGGAGCTGGGGCAGTTTCAATATGGACAGGGTGACAAAGTGGGACAGTGGGATGACAATCAGGGTGGTCTCATTTCTTGGCGGGGGTCTTGGCATCGTGCTCTGTCTTGTTCCTGTATCTCAGGGACCGTTTGCGGGGTGGTTCTCCGTCTGCAGGGGGTGGGCTGCTGGTGTGGAGGTCCTGTGGTGGGGCGTCCTGTCCACTAGCGCCGGCGGAGGTGGTGGGCAGTTCATCGTCCATGCTAGTGTCAGGGGCCCCTTGTAGTGCCACAGTGTCCCTCCTGGTGTTGAGTACTTCCTTCAGCACCCCTACGATGGTGCCCAGAGCGGAGCTGATGGTTCTGAGTTCCTCCCTGAATCCCAAATACTGTTCCTCATGCATGCGCTGGGTCTACTGAAACTTGGCCAGTACCGTTGCCATCGTCTCCTGGGAGTGGTGGTATGCTCCCATGATGGAGGAGAGGGCCTTGTGGAGAGTGGGTTCCCTTGGCCTGTCCGCCCCCTGTCGTACAGCAGCCCTCCCAGTTCCCCTGTGTTCCTGGGCCTCCGTCCCCTGGACCGTGTGCCCACTGCCACTGCCCCCAGGTCCCTGTTGTTGTTGGGGTGGTGGGTTATCCTGGGTTCCCTGTAGTGGTGGACACACAGCTGATTGACGTGTCCCGGGGATGGAGGTATGGGCCCGCTCGGTGGGTGCTGTGCTGGTGTTTCCAGAGGGGGGAAGGTTTGTGGTGGCCTGTGCATGTGTGAGGGGAACCGACTGTCCGGAGGCCCACGATGGTCCGGGCTGGTCATCTAGATCCAGGTGGACAGAGGTGCTGTCATCACTGTGGGCCTCTTCTGTGGGTGGAGTGGAGATGTCTGGACCCTCCTGTCTGGTGACGTTGGGTAGTGGTCCTGCAGGGGTGGAAAGGCATGATTTTTGCATCTGTGTGTGTCATGGTGTGCAATGGGTGGGTGAGCGTGTACCCCAGTGCTGGCATTCCTGTGTGGGGGCTTGTGTGATGATGGTTTAGGGGGGTGTATGGGTATGTGCAGTGGGCATGCTTTAGTGATGGGTGTCCATGCGTTGGTGTTGCATGCAGGGCTTGGTGTTGGGATGGGTGGTTTGGGAAATTGGTACATTTGTGAGGGGTTGGAGTGATAGGGGTGGGGGCGAGGGTGGGGGTGGGAGTATGTGATAGCATGCAGGTAGGGTGGGGGATATGGTAGTTAAAGGTTTGACTTACCAGAGTCCATTCCTCCACCGACTCCTGCGAGGCCCTCAGGATGCAGAATCGCCAAGACCTGCTCCTCCCATGTTGTTAGTTGTGGGTGAGGAGGTGGGGGTGTGCTGCCAGTCCGCTGAACCGCCTGGTGGTGTCTTGAGACCACAGAACGCACCTTCCCCCGTAGGTCGTTCCACCTCTTCCTGATGTCCTCCCGATTTCTTGGGTGTTGTCCCACTGCGTTGACCCTGTCGACTATTCGTCGCCATAGCTCCATCTTCCTTGCAATTGAGGTGTGCTGCACCTGTGATCCAAATAGCTGTGGCTCTACCCGGACGATTTCCTCCACCATGACCCTGAACTCCTCCGAGAACCTGGAGTGTCTTTGCCGTGCCATGGGGTGGTGTAGGTGATGTGTGGGGTGGTGTGTGTGGTGATAAGTGTGGTGATATTTAGTGGTGTGTGGTGTTTTGTGCGTGGAAGTTGTGTGGGTGATGGTGTTGTGTGCCTGTGGATGCTAGTTTGTGGATGGTGGTGTCTCTCTCTCTGGCCTTCTCTCTGTAATAGTGATCGTAGGGGTTTGTGGGTGATGTGGGTGTGTGTTTTATATTGTATTGGGTGTGTGGGAGTGGTGTGTGTATGTGTATCAGGTGTGTGTATTTGGATTTGTCCAATGTGGCTGTGTTTTGTAAGAGTGTGTGTATTTTGAGCGCGGCGGTGTGTACCGCCAATGGAATACCACGGTTGAAAGACCGCCGCGTGGATTTGTGTGTCGTGATAGTGTGGGCGTATTTCTGTTGGCGTGATGGTGGAGGTTTTTTTTTCGCCAGTTTATCACTGACCTTTGGTGTGGCGGACTTGTGTGGGTGTCTGAATTTTGTCAGATTCCGAGATGTGGTTCATAATAGCTGTGGCGGAATACCGCGGCCACGGCAGTGTGTTGGCAGTCTTCTGCACGACGGTAAGCGGCTTTTACCGCCAATGTTGTATTGACCGCCAAAGTGTTTTAAAGAAGTTTTATTTGCTGGGATAGTTTTGAATTGTTTTACCTGCTTTTACCTATCTTGTTGTCTTTGCTGTTTTGTCCTTCCGATCTGTCGTGGGCCTCCCGATTGAGCAGAGAAAGCCAAAACCAACTGTTTCCACTTCCTTTTACACGTCGCCATTAAGGAGGTAGCAGTCTAGTCCACTGCGCCTCATGCTACAAAGCCTAAGGACGGGTCCGTCCGCACCCCACCGTCGCCAGGAGTCAGGACCCTTGCTCCTAATTCCTCCAAGGCAAGCCTCCCTACTATTACCTACTCCCCAACGGCTCTTATTAACATAGGTGAGAGATGTAGGTTCTTTCCATTTCTGAGCTAAGGCTGTTCTAATTGCTTTCCTCAAATGTTAGAAGGTCCTATGAGCTTCCTCAAATGTAATTATATCTGCAAGCTCGACACTTTGAGCGATACAATGTCAAGAGACATTGTGCCTGGCAATTCCCCAATTCTTTCCACTTTAAGGGCTTGTACCTCAACTCAGCCTCTATCTTCCACAGATGATTTTAACAGTTTTTTATGAGACATAGGATCTCTACCCAAACAGGCCACTGAAACCTGGGCTCTTCTTTCCTCCCTCATGCCCGATATAGGCTTTATGATAGAAACTTGGCTAAGGTTCACCTGTATACCTGCTATTACACAGGCTCTCCCACACAACTATCAAATGATTACAGTGGATAGAGATGGGAGACAAAGCGGCATTGCTATTATCTTTAGAGACAATGTTAACACCTCTCACTGAATCCTTAAATAAGGAATGGGTAGACGTGTATTTTTTAAGTAGAATTTTCCTTGAAAGATCATTGGAAAGGTCCCTTGTTCTTCTAGCTCTGGGGCCAAAAAAATACTTTAGTCGTCATCCTATTGAGAGCATTGCTACCTATGAGCTAGCTGCCTAAAATGTTTTGTTATTGGGAGATTTTAACCATCACTTTGATGACCCCTCTGACACAGATATGTCTCAGGACTTAGCCGATTTAGAGACCTTGGGCCTACATCAAAAAATTCTGGGTCCCACTCATTCTGCTGGCCACACCTTGGACCTGATTTTTACTAACTCCAATGCATTACATTGCGGTTGACCATGCTTTGATATGTTTCCAGATTGCTAATCTGAGAAAGCCAGATCTAAGACAACCGGGCAATAAAGTTGCTAAAAGGCAATGGCATTATGTCTCTCTGAATTCTTCTCTACTGTCTTTGACTTTTCCACAGCTAGACAGGACCTAGATTTAAATCAAATGTTGGCAGAATTTCAGTCTGCATTAAATTTCGCCTTTGAGAGCATTGCTCCTTTAAGAACTTGGATAAATACTCCACACAGAACTTTTGCACCCTGGTATACCACAGAACTGAAAGCTGAAAAAGTGCACAGTAGGAAGTTAGAGAGATGCTGGCGTCTGACCTATGATTCAGATCATAAAGTTGCTTTTAAAAAAGGCACTTTCTGTATATCATTGGAATATTAAAAAGGGGCGTAAAAAATATTTTAGCAAGCAAATTGATCAGGCTGGTAATTCCTCTAAAGAATTGTTTAAAATTCTTAAGGAATTTAGCCATCTTCCTGTCTGTACCCAGCCACTTCAGGCTACGCAGGAATTATGTGATTCCCTTGCATCTTACATCAAGGATTAGATCAAGCTAATTTATCATAATTTAGCTAATAAATCGCACCAATCCATTGTTGAGTTAAACTACAGCCTCTCTCCTAATGCCAGGTGCTACAGGCTGGAAAGGTTTCAAACTTTTACACTAGAACAAATTCATGATGTGCTTGAAGGAGCAAAATATGTTTCTTTTATGGACCTCTGTCCACCTTTTACAGCAACATTGCCCCGGCGATAAGATCGATATTCAGTTTATCTATAAAGACAGGAAAAATTCCCTTTGCCTGGAAATCAGTGTAGATCATCCTTAACCAAATGAATAGCAATGTGGATCCATCTATTCTTTTGAACTATAGACCCATCTATCTACTTCCGCTTTTGGGTAAGCTGTTGGAAGGTCTAATTAACAAACAACTGACTGACTCTCTTGAAGTGAGTAAGATTCTTGAGCCTTCACAATCAGGTTTTAGAGCTGAGCATAGCACTGAGTTGGCCTTGGTTGCTGTGACTGACACCATCAGGTGCTCACTAGATGTGGACATTCCAACAATGCTCATGCTATCAGACCTATCCACAGAATTTAGTTTCAAAGAGAGGGAGCACACTGCCTGCACTCCAGCAACAAAGTATAACCCCAAAGCATCACGGTAAATGTAGGCGATTCGTAGTCTGTTCAAAAAGTAAAAAAGAGTCTTTCACCTCCGTAGGTGCAGCAAGTGCTGTATATCCCTGTACACGTGTTTCTGGGCTCAGCCCGTCATCAGCAAGGAGCAGCGTGGACTAGGGTCTTGCTTGGAATGCTGCCAAATGTCTTCTCAGGTTTAAGTACCGCTCATGGCACACAGGTGCCTTCCAAGGCTCGTCAGCCGTGGCTCAAGGGAGCCGTCAAGACAGTTTCAAACAGAGGGAGCACACTGCCTGCACTCCAGCAACAAAGTATAACCCCCAAAGCATCATGGTAAATGTAGTCGATTCGTAGTCTGTTCTAAAAGTAAAAAGAGTCTTTCACCTCCGTAGGTGCAGCAAGTGCTGTATATCCCTGTACATCTGTTTTCAGGTTCAGCCGTCATCAGCAGGGAGCAGCGTGGACTAGGGGCTTGCTTGGAATGCCGCCAAATGTCTTCTCAGGTTTAAGTACTGCTAATGGTGCACAGGTGCCTGCCAAGGCTCGTCAGCTGTGGCTCAAGGGAGCAGTCAAAAGACACTGCCTGCACTCCAGCAACAGAGTATAACCCCAAAGCATCATGGTAAATGTAGTCGATTCGTAATCTGTTTAAAAAGTAAAAAGAGCCTTTTACCTCCGTAGGTGCTTAAAGTGCTGTATATCCCTGTACATGTGTTTCTGGGTTCAGCCCGTCATCAGCAGGGAGCAGCATGGACTAGGGGCGTGCTTGGAATGCCACCAAATGTCTTCTCAGGTTTAAGTACCACTCATGGCGCACAGGTGCCTCCCAAGGCTCATCAGTCGTGGCTCAGGGGAACCGTCAAAAGACAGTTTAAAAGAGAGGGAGCAACTGCCTGCACTCCAGCAACAAAGTATAATCCCAAAGCATCATGGTAAATGTAGTCAGTCCGTTCAAAAAGTAAAAAGAGTCTTTCACCGCTGTAGGTGCAGCAAGTGCTGTATATCCCTGTACACGTGTTTCTGGGTCCAGCCCCACATCAGCAGGGAGAAGCGTGGACCAGGGGCTTGCTTGGAATGCAGCCAAATGTCTTCTCAGGTTTAAGTACTGCTCATGGTGCACAGATGCCTCCCAAGGCTCGTCAGCCGTGGCTCAAGGGAGCCGTCAAAAGACCGGTTCAAAGTGTGGGAGCACACTGCCTGCACTCCAGCAACAAAGTAGAACCCCAAAGCATCATGGTAAATGTAGTCAAGTCGTAGTCCGTTCAAAAACTAAAAAGAGTCTTTCACCTCCGTAAGTGCCGGCAAGTGCTGTATATCCACAGAATTTGATAGGGTGTCCCACGCCAAGTTACTTCTAAGACTACAAGATAGTTGGACTACTGGTTCTGCCCTGGCCTGGTTCCATGACTTCCTGAAAGAAAGAGTTCAGCACTTCTCGCTGGGAGCTTCCAAATCCAGGCCTAGGTTGGTTGATAAAGGGGTACCACAAGGCTCATGTCTGAGCCCGACACCATTAAACATTAATGTGGCACCCCTAGCCAAAGTCATCAAGGGACGTGGATTTGATATCCTTTCGTATGCGGCGACACACAGTTGGTCATTTCCTTTGATGAGGATATTGACATAGTGAAGGACCACTTTTTGGCTAGAATGAAAGCTATCGCAGGGTGGATGTAAGATAACTTCGATCCGCTGAATCCAGGGAAAACAGAGATTATCCTGTTTGGGGAAGTCCAACATTTGTAGACTCCGAATTGGTGGCTGTCGGAGCTAGGCAAGGCCCATACTCCAGTAAGGTTGTAAAAAACCTTTTAGTTAGGGTAGACCAGGAACTTACTTTGAAAAAACAGGTTCTAGTGACAACAGGTACCTTTTTCACATGCAACGTCTACTGAAGAAAGCTCTGGTGTTGCTCCCTTTGATAGCCAGAAAGACCTTGGTGCAGGCTCTTGTTGTGAGCTGGCTGGATTACGGGAATGCAACATTGGCTTCCGTCAATAAGTCACTACTTTCTAAGCAAAGGTGCTGCAAAACACGGCTGCACAGATGATTTTCAATCACCTCCCCTAGAACGGCTCTACTCCGCTTCTATGACCTCTTCACTGGCTGCCAGTAAAGAAAAGAATAGTATTCAGAATATGTTGTTCAACCTATAAAGCTCTACAGAGGAAAGGTCCTAAGTACCCCTGTCAGAGTCTTAAGTGCTACCAGCCCTATAGAAATTTACGTTCCAGTGACAAGGAGTTATTGTCGGACCCACGCATATGACAAACTAGATGTGGTGGAGAGCCTTCTTCCACTTGGTCCTCACCCTCTGGAATAAATTGCCATTCTTAGATTGAATCTGCCCTGATTACAGCAAATTTGGGAAATCTGGTTGCTTTAGGTTGAGATACCACGGGTGGGGTGATTCGTGCACATTAGCAAATCAAATCAATAATAATAATAATATTAACTTATAATGGATGCTGCTGGTAGACACACTTAGCCTCTTCTCTCTCTCCTAGATGCCTTGGTATGCGAAATTAAATTAGGATGATATATTTGGCTGTATGGTGGGTGTGGCACAAGTGGGGGAACCTGTGATGTTGATTATAGCCCTCCAATTAAAGCGAATACCTGGCCTGGCATCTAAAAGAGGCAAGCGAATCATGCCTTTCTACTTGAGGAGGCAATCCCATATGGTAGCCTTATTAAACATGTCCTTTTTAGCCAGTCTTCCACCTCAGAAGCACTCACCCTTTTTGGAGAAAAGCTGTTTAATTTTGTAATGGATGTCTTCCTTTCTTCTACAAACCTGTATAAAATTTGCAGCTCTGCCCCATAAGTTTAACTTCTTCCATGCTCTTAGGGTCTCATTACAGTGAGCCACAAAGTGGGTGTATTATAGGGTCTAGCAGTTGGTTGGCATAAAGCCCTGACTTACCTGTCATCACAAGTATGAGGCCCAGAACAGAGAATAACTTGTGGGACTGGGTATTACTAGGTCACTTGCCAAATTATTTTTTACCTCTATGTCCCTGTCCACTCACAAATTCCACCTGGTTTGGGCAGATGGAATTTCTGTCTGAAAAAGTGGTAATAGCATCCCCTAGCACTTGCAAATTTGTAGAGTAATATAACAACTGAAAACCATGAAGTAAGCTTCTTGTAATGAAGGCTGTTGTATAGCCATTTTAGTGAATTCTCTGGACACGTTATTTTAGCAACTAGGCCTGCTGCTTGTGTCCTTTCGCCCAGTAACATTTTATTCTGCTCGATTTTTATTATTTCAGAATCGGACACATTCATGGTGTTATTTTCTTTTTTTTGTATAGTTGTTTTTTTTACCAAGGAAAGCATTGCATTTCTTAGAAAGACATTCTTTTCACTTTGTGCTTTCCTCAAGGCTGTAGTGAGATAGGGTTGCCGGCACAAGTGGTACATCACGTCTCTAATGTTCACAGAAACACATACATCCTAACACAGGGACGTTTTCTCAGAACATCAACTGTTTTATTATAAAACACTTTCCTGTCCTGTGCACATTAAAGGGAGGTCCCAACCAGACAACCACAACCGCATGCTGATTGGCTTTGCGACAGCTACTTGCTGAGACTACCAGTTCCCTCTCCTACATGGGGATAGTGTCTCTATAGACAACAGGCTTCCTTGCTCCGATTTAGGGGGTGATGTCTTCCCGGGGGGGAATCCTGAAGGGCGGATTAGGGCTTATCATGCTGTGCTCTAACATAGCTTAGGTAGGAATTGCATACACATAGTGACAGTATGGAGGGACTTTTCCTGTGTTTCACTTTTCTTGTCACCATTTTGCTTCTATTATGTTTCAACAATCTAATTATTGCATTTCATGCCATTTTATCTAATATGCAGCTGATTCAATAAATCTTATTGAACCATTTTCTGCCTCTGTTTGTCTTTTTATGTGTGAGACTAATGTAACTGAGAGAAAAGGATGAGATCTAATTCACCAGAATTTCCCTGAGAAGTCAACTTGTCATGAGCCCCGTAGCCACAAATCATCTCCGCTCTTGGGCAGAGATGAAGCGCTTCTAGCTGGCCGGAAATGGATTAGGCCAACAGTTGTCACATGGTGTGGGATTAGACTCAGTTCTCCACAATTCAGGTGATGCTGCTGCCCAAATCCAGCAGACACATTAGGATAATGAGAGCCCACGTGACAAGGTCTTAGTGAGATTGAGATAAACCCCTGTATTTCTCACACAACAAACACACCCCAACACTTTATAGCCAACCTTCATGCATTTGCGCAGGATGCGCTCAGGCCTGGAATCACTAAGGCCATATTAAATGTGGAATGTGAAAGGGAACTGCAAGCCACTGTCAGTGTCAAACAGTGGACATACAGTTGTTAAGTGGTGCCATCTGTCTCATTGAATTGCAGGCATTGGTTGATCCATTTTAAATATAATAATATAGTGTATTACACACCAGGTTGTATGTATCACAATGGGTTATGGGGCAGCACAAATGGTACCTGTTGTGGGGGATGCTGGGTTTGCAGAGTTTTGCCCAGGTATTCAGTGGTTCTGGCAGGCAGTACAAGCAGATCTTGAGGAGATAATAGGCGAGAAAATGGAGATGGCACCTTGCTAGGTTATGATAAGGAGATACCGACTGGTATGCGGTGCTTGGTGCTATAGGGTTGCTGTTAGCAAGGTGCTGAATAGCAGTGAGGTGTGCACGTGGTCCCCTGCAGACATTACAGGAATGACATATGGATATAACGTACTGCAATACACAGTCTGATGTTTAATGGGAATTACTACCACTGTGTAGTCGCCTAAAAGACATTTGGGGCCCTTGCCAGGCCTGCATGGCTAGTATTTGGCCAGATACATAAGTTCTAGTGTGGAAGAAAGCAAACTGGTGACTAGGTCATAGCAGAATGCGCGGATTTAAACAAGTACTCATGACACAAGACAGAACAGGAGGGCACTCTGCAGAGCCACGGGGGGATGGCAGTGGTTGCTTCTGATGGAAGGTGGGACCAAAACACTAAAACACTGAGGTTCAGGGAAATTTGTGACAAGTTGAATGCTGAAGTTCTCAAGTGGCCTGCTATATATACACTGCTTTGCACCTTGTTCAACTATTTTTAGCGTATGAAAATCTGCTCTTCTATATCACACAGCACAAGTGATGTAAGTTGTGGTTATAGCCAATTGATGTCAAGCCAACTGTATATCTGTCATCATTTTCTGTATGGTTGCAAAACTTTAAAATAAAGTTTTCCCCAAAACTTTTTTTCACATAAAGATTCCTCGGTTTATTGCTTCAAAAGTTAGCCATACAGCTCAATTCTTTTCACCTGTTGTGTGAGCAATTTGAAGAGCTAACTGTTGGTAATATTCAGACCTTCTACCTTTACCCTTGTGCACCATCAATGGTGGAGTATGGTCTTCCTTCGGCTGTATGTGCTTCTACTTACCATGGTGCTGGTAGTTCACCCGTAGGACTTCACTGCCTTGGGATAGTGATTACCACAGGCAATGTCTTGAACTTTACTCCATTTTCAAAGAGTGGTGAATGTTAATTGGTCTTAGTCTTTGATGACTAATTAGCCAGTCTTCTACTTTGTGTGTCATATCAAAGGAACAAGTCTGGGTGTTCTCTTGGCTAAATATTACATGTGCCTTTGGTAACGATGTACATCTTTTGGTCTCTCCAGCTTTTCATGAACAGCTATGTGGATTGTTTTATCTGCACACCTACTTCACTTTAGTAAACCTCTTTCAAACTGTCATCTGTGTTGCAGCAATATAAGCGCTGTGGTCCATTTCCAATTAAGTCCTCTTCAGCGGCATGTGTCGAGGTTCGGAATATTAGGCTGCCACAATCATTCAAAGATGTCTACGTAAAAATAAATAATTAGAGGTGCACACTTTCCTGGTATCCTAACCTCCAGGGTTATATGGGCCATCAAAGGGAAATCTTGTGTATGGTCCTCTCCCACTGCATTGGATTGATTCTTGTGATCCTATCATCTGATCTGACCTGTCACATTTGTGGAACTCAGCAGTCTGTCTCTCTTTTGGTATCCATCCTTCAAAATCTGCGGAATGAAGCCCCTGAGCCTTCATCTTAGCCTTTCAAATGGGTCATGCTTTGAGTACATTCTCTCTGGCCTGTGGTGATGGGGGAGTTGTCCAACAATCTACCATAGACAGTGAGTTCATTTATGCTGTAATTCTTATGCTGAACCGCCTGGTGGTGTCTTGAGACCACAGAACGCACCTTCCCTCGTAGGTCGTTCCACTTCTTCCTGATGTCCTCCCGATTTCTTGGGTGTTGTCCCACTGCGTTGACCCTGTCGACTATTCGTCGCCATAGCTCCATCTTCCTTGCAATTGAGGTGTGCTGCACCTGTGATCCAAATAGCTGTGGCTCTACCCGGACGATTTGCTCCACCATGACCCTGAGCTCCTCCTCCGAGAACCTGGAGTGTCTTTGCCGTGCCATGGGGTGGTGTAGGTGATGTGTGGGGTGGTGATAAGTGTGGTGATATTTAGTGGTGTGTGGTGTTTTGTGCGTGGAAGTTGTGTGGGTGATGGTGTTGTGTTCCTGTGGATGCTAGTTTGTGGATGGTGGTGTCTCTCTCTCTGGCCTTCTCTCTGTAATAGTGATCGTAGGGGTTTGTGGGTGATGTGGGTGTGTGTTTTATATTGTATTGGGTGTGTGGGAGTGGTGTGTGTATGTGTATCAGGTGTGTGTATTTGTATTTGTCCAATGTGGCTGTGTTTTGTAAGAGTGTGTGTATTTTGAGCGCGGCAGTGTGTACCGCCAATGGAATACCGCGGTTGAAAGACCGCCACGTGGATTTGTGTGTCGTGATAGTGTGGGCGTATTTCTGTTGGCGTGACGGTGGAGGTTTTTTTTTCACCAGTTTATCACTGACCTTTGGTGTGGCGGACTTGTGTGGGTGTCTGAATTTTGTCGGATTCCGGGATGTGGTTCATAATAGCTGTGGCGGAATACCGCGGCCACGGCAGTGTGTTGGCAGTCTTCTGCACGGCGGTAAGCGGCTTTTACCGCCAATGTTGTAATGACCGCCAAAGTGTTTTAAAGATAGTTTTATTTGCTGGGATAGTTTTGAATTGTTTTACCTGCTTTTACCTATCTTGTTGTCTTTGCTGTTTTGACTTTCCGATCTGTCGTGGGCCTCCCGATTGAGCAGAGAAAGCCAAAACCAACTGTTTCCACTTCCTTTTACACGTCGCCATTAAGGAAGTAGCAGCCTAGTCCACTGCGCCTCATGCTACAAAGCCTAAGGACGGGTCCGTCCGCACCCCACAGTCGCCAGGAGTCAGGACCCTTGCTCCTAATTCCTCCAAGGCAAGCCTCCCTACTATTACCTACTCCCCAACGGCTCTTATTAACATAGGTGAGAGATGTAGGTTCTTTCCATTTCTGAACTAAGGCTGTTCTAATTGCTTTCCTCAAATGTTAGAAGGTCCTATGAGCTTCCTCAAATGTAATTATATCTGCAAGCTCGACACTTTGAGCGATACAATGTCAAGAGACATTGTGCCTGGCAATTCCCCAATTCTTTCCACTTTAAGGGCTTGTACCTCAACTCAGCCTCTATCTTCCACAGATGATTGTAACAGTTTTTTATGAGACATAGGTTCTCTACCCAAACAGGCCACTGAAACCTGGGCTCTTCTTTCCTCCCTCATGCCCGATATAGGCTTTATGATGGAAACTTGGCTAAGGTTCACCTCTATACCTGCTATTACACAGGCTCTCCCACACAACTATCAAATGATTACAGTGGATAGAGATGGGAGATAAAGCGGCATTGCTATTATCTTTAGAGACAATGTTAACACCTCTCACTGAATCCTTAAATAAGGAATGGGTAGACGTGTATTTTTAAAATAGAATTTTCCTTGAAAGATCATTGGAAAGGTCCCTTGTTCTTCTAGCTCTGGGGCCAAAAAAATACTTTAGTCGTCATCCTATTGAGAGCATTGCTACCTATGAGCTAGCTGCCTAAAATGTTTAGTTATTGGGAGATTTTAACCATCACTTTGATGACCCCTCTGACACAGATATGTCTCAGGACTTAGCCGATTTAGAGACCTTGGGCCTACATCAAAAAATTCTGGGTCCCACTCATTCTGCTGGCCACACCTTGGACCTGATTTTTACTAACTCCAATGCATTACATTGCGGTTGACCATGCTTTGATATGTTTCCAGATTGCTAATCTGAGAAAGCCAGATCTAAGACAACCGGGCAATAAAGTTGCTAAAAGGCAATGGCATTATGTCTCTCTGAATTCTTCTCTACTGTCTTTGACTTTTCCACAGCTAGACAGGACCTAGATTTAAATCACATGTTGGCAGAATTTCAGTCTGCATAAAATTTCGCCTTTGAGAGCATTGCTCCTTTAAGAACTTGGATAAATACTCCACACAGAACTTTTGCACCCTGGTATACCACAGAACTGAAAGCTGAAAAAGTGCGCAGTAGGAAGTTAGAGAGATGCTGGCGTCTGACCTATGATTCAGATCATAAAGTTGCTTTTAAAAAAGGCACTTTCTGTATATCATTGGAATATTAAAAAGGGGCGTAAAAAATATTTTAGCAAGCAAATTGATCAGGCTGGTAATTCCTCTAAAGAATTGTTTAAAATTCTTAAGGAATTTAGCCATCTTCCTGTCTGTACCCAGCCACTTCAGGCTACGCAGGAATTATGTGATTCCCTTGCATCTTACATCAAGGATTAGATCAAGCTAATTTATCATAATTTAGCTAATAAATCGCACCAATCCATTGTTGAGTTAAACTACAGCCTCTCTCCTAATGCCAGGTGCTACAGGCTGGAAAGGTTTCAAACTTTTACACTGGAACAAATTCATAATGTGCTTGAAGGAGCAAAATATGTTTCTTTTATGGACCTCTGTCCACCTTTTACAGCAACATTGCCCCGGCGATAAGATCGATATTCAGTTTATCTATAAAGACAGGAAAAATTCCCTTTGCCTGGAAATCAGTGTAGATCATCCTTAACCAAATGAAGAGCAATGTGGATCCATCTATTCTTTTGAACTATAGACCCATCTATCTACTTCCGCTTTTGGGTAAGCTGTTGGAAGGTCTAATTAACAAACAACTGACTGACTCTCTTGAAGTGAGTAAGATTCTTGAGCCTTCACAATCAGGTTTTAGAGCTGAGCATAGCACTGAGTTGGCCTTGGTTGCTGTGACTGACACCATCAGGTGCTCACTAGATGTGGACATTCCAACAATGCTCATGCTATCAGACCTATCCACAGAATTTAGTTTCAAAGAGAGGGAGCACACTGCCTGCACTCCAGCAACAAAGTATAACCCCAAAGCATCACGGTAAATGTAGGCGATTCGTAGTCTGTTCAAAAAGTAAAAAAGAGTCTTTCACCTCCGTAGGTGCAGCAAGTGCTGTATATCCCTGTACACGTGTTTCTGGGTTCAGCCCGTCATCAGCAAGGAGCAGCGTGGACTAGGGTCTTGCTTGGAATGCTGCCAAATGTCTTCTCAGGTTTAAGTACCGCTCATGGCACACAGGTGCCTTCCAAGGCTCGTCAGCCGTGGCTCAAGGGAGCCGTCAAGACAGTTTCAAACAGAGGGAGCACACTGCCTGCACTCCAGCAACAAAGTATAACCCCCAAAGCATCATGGTAAATGTAGTCGATTCGTAGTCCGTTCAAAAAGTAAAAAGAGTCTTTCACCTCCATAGGTGCAGCAAGTGCTGTATATCCCTGTACATCTGTTTTCAGGTTCAGCCGTCATCAGCAGGGAGCAGCGTGGACTAGGGGCTTGCTTGGAATGCCGCCAAATGTCTTCTCAGGTTTAAGTACTGCTAATGGTGCACAGGTGCCTGCCAAGGCTCGTCAGCCGTGGCTCAAGGGAGCTGTCAAAAGACACTGCCTGCACTCCAGCAACAGAGTATAACCCCAAAGCATCATGGTAAATGTAGTCGATTCGTAATCTGTTTAAAAAGTAAAAAGAGCCTTTTACCTCCGTAGGTGCTTAAAGTGCTGTATATCCCTGTACATGTGTTTCTGGGTTCAGCCCGTCATCAGCAGGGAGCAGCATGGACTAGGGGCGTGCTTGGAATGCCACCAAATGTCTTCTCAGGTTTAAGTACCACTCATGGCGCACAGGTGCCTCCCAAGGCTCATCAGTCGTGGCTCAGGGGAACCGTCAAAAGACAGTTTAAAAGAGAGGGAGCAACTGCCTGCACTCCAGCAACAAAGTATAATCCCAAAGCATCATGGTAAATGTAGTTGATTCGTAGTCCGTTCAAAAAGTAAAAAGAGTCTTTCACCGCTGTAGGTGCAGCAAGTGCTGTATATCCCTGTACACGTGTTTCTGGGTCCAGCCCGTCATCAGCAGGGAGAAGCGTGGACCAGGGGCTTGCTTGGAATGCAGCCAAATGTCTTCTCAGGTTTAAGTACTGCTCATGGTGCACAGATGCCTCCCAAGGCTCGTCAGCCGTGGCTCAAGGGAGCCGTCAAAAGACCGGTTCAAAGTGTGGGAGCACACTGCCTGCACTCCAGCAGCAAAGTATAACCCCAAAGCATCATGGTAAATGTAGTCAAGTCGTAGTCCGTTGAAAAAGTAAAAAGAGTCTTTCACCTCCGTAAGTGCCGGCAAGTGCTGTATATCCACAGAATTTGATAGGGTGTCCCACGCCAAGTTACTTCTAAGACTACAAGATAGTTGGACTACTGGTTCTGCCCTGGCCTGGTTCCATGAATTCCTGAAAGAAAGAGTTCAGCACTTCTCGCTGGGAGCTTCCAAATCCAGGCCTAGGTTGGTTGATAAAGGGGTACCACAAGGCTCATGTCTGAGCCCGACACCATTAAACATTAATGTGGCACCCCTAGCCAAAGTCATCAAGGGACGTGGATTTGATATCCTTTCGTATGCGGCGACACACAGTTGGTCATTTCCTTTGATGAGGATATTGACATAGTGAAGGACCACTTTTTGGCTAGAATGAAAACTATCGCAGGGTGGATGTAAGATAACTTCGATCAGCTGAATCCAGGGAAAACAGAGATTATCCTGTTTGGGGAAGTCCAACATTTGTAGACTCCGAATTGGTGGCTGTCGGAGCTAGGCAAGGCCCATACTCCAGTAAGGTTGTAAAAAACCTTTTAGTTAGGGTAGACCAGGAACTTACTTTGAAAAAACAGGTTCTAGTGACAACAGGTACCTTTTTCACATGCAACGTCTACTGAAGAAAGCTCTGGTGTTGCTCCCTTTGATAGCCAGAAAGACCTTGGTGCAGGCTCTTGTTGTGAGCTGGCTGGATTACGGGAATGCAACATTGGCTTCCGTCAATAAGTCACTACTTTCTAAGCAAAGGTGCTGCGAAAACACGGCTGCACAGATGATTTTCAATCACCTCCCCTAGAACGGCTCTACTCCGCTTCTATGACCTCTTCACTGGCTGCCAGTAAAGAAAAGAATAGTATTCAGAATATGTTGTTCAACCTATAAAGCTCTACAGAGGAAAGGTCCTAAGTACCCCTGTCAGAGTCTTAAGTGCTACCAGCCCAATAGAAATTTACGTTCCAGTGACAAGGAGTTATTGTCGGACCCACGCATATGACAAACTAGATGTGGTGGAGAGCCTTCTTCCACTTGGTCCTCACCCTCTGGAATAAATTGCCATTCTTAGATTGAATCTGCCCTGATTACAGCAAATTTGGGAAATCTGGTTGCTTTAGGTTGAGATACCACGGGTGGGGTGATTCGTGCACATTAGCAAATCAAATCAATAATAATAATAATATTAACTTATAATGGATGCTGCTGGTAGACACACTTAGCCTCTTCTCTCTCTCCTAGATGCCTTGGTATGCGAAATTAAATTAGGATGATATATTTGGCTGTATGGTGGGTGTGGCACAAGTGGGGGAACCTGTGATGTTGATTATAGCCCTCCAATTAAAGCGAATACCTGACCTGGCATCTAAAAGAGGCAAGCGAATCATGCCTTTCTACTTGAGGAGGCAATCCCATATGGTAGCCTTATTAAACATGTCCTTTTTAGCCAGTCTTCCACCTCAGAAGCACTCACCCTTTTTGGAGAAAAACTGTTTAATTTTGTAATGGATGTCTTCCTTTCTTCTACAAACCTGTATAAAATGTGCAGCTCTGCCCCATAAGTTTAACTTCTTCCATGCTCTTAGGGTCTCATTACAGTGAGCCATAAAGTGGGTGTATTATAGGGTCTAGCAGTTGGTTGGCATAAAGCCCTGACTTACCTGTCATCGCAAGTATGAGGCCCAGAACAGAGAATAACTTGTGGGACTGGGTATTACTAGGTCACTTGCCAAATTATTTTTTACCTCTATGTCCCTGTCCACTCACAAATTCCACCTGGTTTGGGCAGATGGAATTTCTGTCTGAAAAAGTGGTAATAGCATCCCCTAGCACTTGCAAATTTGTAGAGTAATATAACAACTGAAAACCATGAAGTAAGCTTCTTGTAATGAAGGCTGTTGTATAGCCATTTTAGTGAATTCTCTGGACACGTTATTTTAGCAACTAGGCCTGCTGCTTGTGTCCTTTCGCCCAGTAACATTTTATTCTGCTCGATTTTTATTATTTCAGAATCGGACACATTCATGGTGTTATTTTCTTTTTTTTGTATAGTTGTTTTTTTTACCAAGGAAAGCATTGCATTTCTTAGAAAGACATTCTTTTCACTTTGTGCTTTCCTCAAGGCTATAGTGAGATAGGGTTGCCGGCACAAGTGGTACATCACGTCTCTAATGTTCACAGAAACACATACATCCTAACACAGGGACGTTTTCTCAGAACATCAACTGTTTTATTATAAAACACTTTCCTGCCCTGTGCACATTAAAGGGAGGTCCCAACCAGACAACCACAACCGCATGCTGATTGGCTTTGCGACAGCTACTTGCTGAGACTACCAGTTCCCTCTCCTACATGGGGATAGTGTCTCTATAGACAACAGGCTTCCTTGCTCCGATTTAGGGGGTGATGTCTTCCCGGGGGGGAATCCTGAAGGGCGGATTAGGGCTTATCATGCTGTGCTCTAACATAGCTTAGGTAGGAATTGCATACACATAGTGACAGTATGGAGGGACTTTTCCTGTGTTTCACTTTTCTTGTCACCATTTTGCTTCTACTATGTTTCAACAATCTAATTATTGCATTTCATGCCATTTGATCTAATATGCAGCTGATTCAATAAATCTTATTGAACCATTTTCTGCCTCTGTTTGTCTTTTTATGTGTGAGACTAATGTAACTGAGAGAAAAGGATGAGATCTAATTCACCAGAATTTCCCTGAGAAGTCAACTTGTCATGAGCCCCGTAGCCACAAATCATCTCCGCTCTTGGGCAGAGATGAAGCGCTTCTGGCTGGCCGGAAATGGATTAGGCCAACAGTTGTCACATGGTGTGGGATTAGACTCAGTTCTCCACAATTCAGGTGATGCTGCTGCCCGAATCCAGCAGACACATTAGGATAATGAGAGCCCACGTGACAAGGTCTTAGTGAGATTGAGATAAACCCCTGTATTTCTCACACAACAAACACACCCCAACACTTTATAGCCAACCTTCATGCATTTGCGCAGGATGCGCTCAGGCCTGGAATCACTAAGGCCATGTTAAATGTGGAATGGGAAAGGGAACTGCAAGCCACTGTCAGTGTCAAACAGTGGACATACAGTTGTTAAGTGGTGCCATCTGTCTCATTGAATTGCAGGCATTGGTTGATCCATTTTAAATATAATAATATAGTGTATTACACACCAGGTTGTATGTATCACAATGGGTTATGGGCAGCACAAATGGTACCTGTTGTGGGGGATGCTGGGTTTGCAGAGTTTTGCCCAGGTATTCAGTGGTTCTGGCAGGCAGTACAAGCAGATCTTGAGGAGATAATAGGCGAGAAAATGGAGATGGCACCTTGCTAGGTTATGATAAGGAGATACCGACTGGTATGCGGTGCTTGGTGCTATAGGGTTGCTGTTAGCAAGGTGCTGAATAGCAGTGAGGTGTGCACGTGGTCCCCTGCAGACATTACAGGAATGACATATGGATATAACGTACTGCAATACACAGTCTGATGTTTAATGTGAATTACTACCACTGTGTAGTCGCCTAAAAGACATTTGGGGCCCTTGCCAGGCCTCCATGGCTAGTATTTGGCCAGATACATAAGTTCTAGTGTGGAAGAAAGCAAACTGGTGACTAGGTCATAGCAGAATGCGCGGATTTAAACAAGTACTCATGACACAAGACAGAACAGGAGGGCACTCTGCAGAGCCACGGGGGGATGGCAGTGGTTGCTTCTGATGGAAGGTGGGACCAAAACACTAAAACACTGAGGTTCAGGGAAATTTGTGACAAGTTGAATGCTGAAGTTCTCAAGTGGCCTGCTATAAATACAATGCTTTGCACCTTGTACAACTATTTTTAGCGTATGAAAATCTGCTCTTCTATATCACACAGCACAAGTGATGTAAGTTGTGGTTATAGCCAATTGATGTCAAGCCAACTGTATATCTGTCATCATTTTCTGTATGGTTGCAAAACTTTAAAATAAAGTTTTCCCCAAAACTTTTTTTCACATAAAGATTCCTCGGTTTATTGCTTCAAAAGTTAGCCATACAGCTCAATTCTTTTCACCTGTTGTGTGAGCAATTTGAAGAGCTAACTGTTGGTAATATTCAGACCTTCTACCTTTACCCTTGTGCACCATCAATGGTGGAGTATGGTCTTCCTTCGGCTGTATGTGCTTCTACTTACCATGGTGCTGGTAGTTCACCCGTAGGACTTCACTGCCTTGGGATAGTGATTACCACAGGCAATGTCTTGAACTTTACTCCATTTTCAAAGAGTGGTGAATGTTAATTGGTCTTAGTCTTTGATGACTAATTAGCCAGTCTTCTACTTTGTGTGTCATATCAAATGAACAAGTCTGGGTGTTCTCTTGGCTAAATATTACATGTGCCTTTGGTAACGATGTACATCTTTTGGTCTCTCCAGCTTTTCATGAACAGCTATGTGGATTGTTTTATCTGCACACCTACTTCACTTTAGTAAACCTCTTTCAAGCTGTCATCTGTGTTGCAGCAATATAAGCGCTGTGGTCCATTTCCAATTAAGTCCTCTTCAGCGGCATGTGTCGAGGTTCGGAATATTAGGCTGCCACAATCATTCAAAGATGTCTACGTAAAAATAAATAATTAGAGGTGCACACTTTCCTGGTATCCTAACCTCCAGGGTTATATGGGCCATCAAAGGGAAATCTTGTGTATGGTCCTCTCCCACTGCATTGGATTGGTTCTTGTGATCCTATCATCTGATCTGACCTGTCACATTTGTGGAACTCAGCAGTCTGTCTCTCTTTTGGTATCCATCCTTCAAAATCTGCGGAATGAAGCCCCTGAGCCTTCATCTTAGCCTTTCAAATGGGTCATGCTTTGAGTACATTCTCTCTGGCCTGTGGTGATGGGGGAGTTGTCCAACAATCTACCATAGACAGTGAGTTCATTTATGCTGTAATTCTTATGCTGAACCGCCTGGTGGTGTCTTCAGACCACAGAACGCACCTTCCCTCGTAGGTCGTTCCACTTCTTCCTGATGTCCTCCCGATTTCTTGGGTGTTGTCCCACTGCGTTGACCCTGTCGACTATTCGTCGCCATAGCTCCATCTTCCTTGCAATTGAGGTGTGCTGCACCTGTGATCCAAATAGCTGTGGCTCTACCCGGACGATTTCCTCCACCATGACCCTGAGCTCCTCCTCCGAGAACCTGGAGTGTCTTTGCCGTGCCATGGGGTGGTGTAGGTGATGTGTGGGGTGGTGATAAGTGTGGTGATATTTAGTGGTGTGTGGTGTTTTGTGCGTGGAAGTTGTGTGGGTGATGGTGTTGTGTTCCTGTGGATGCTAGTTTGTGGATGGTGGTGTCTCTCTCTCTGGCCTTCTCTCTGTAATAGTGATCGTAGGGGTTTGTGGGTGATGGGGGTGTGTGTTTTATATTGTATTGGGTGTGTGGGAGTGGTGTGTGTATGTGTATCAGGTGTGTGTATTTGGATTTGTCCAATGTGGCTGTGTTTTGTAAGAGTGTGTGTATTTTGAGCGCGGCAGTGTGTACCGCCAATGGAATACCGCGGTTGAAAGACCGCCACATGGATTTGTGTGTCGTGATAGTGTGGGCGTATTTCTGTTGGCGTGACGGTGGAGGGTTTTTTTTCGCCAGTTTATCACTGACCTTTGGTGTGGCGGACTTGTGTGGGTGTCTGAATTTTGTCGGATTCCGAGATGTGGTTCATAATAGCTGTGGCGGAATACCGCGGCCACGGCAGTGTGTTGGCAGTCTTCTGCACGGCGGTAAGCGGCTTTTACCGCCAATGTTGTAATGACCGCCAAAGTGTTTTAAAGATAGTTTTATTTGCTGGGATAGTTTTGAATTGTTTTACCTGCTTTTACCTATTTTGTTGTCTTTGCTGTTTTGGCTTTCCGATCTGTCGTGGGCCTCCCGATTGAGCAGAGAAAGCCAAAACCAACTGTTTCCACTTCCTTTTACACGTCGCCATTAAGGAAGTAGCAGTCTAGTCCACTGCGCCTCATGCTACAAAGCCTAAGGACGGGTCCGTCCGCACCCCACCGTCGCCAGGAGTCAGGACCCTTGCTCCTAATTCCTCCAAGGCAAGCCTCCCTACTATTACCTACTCCCCAACGGCTCTTATTAACATAGGTGAGAGATGTAGGTTCTTTCCGTTTCTGAACTAAGGCTGTTCTAATTGCTTTCCTCAAATGTTAGAAGGTCCTATGAGCTTCCTCAAATGTAATTATATCTGCAAGCTCGACACTTTGAGCGATACAATGTCAAGAGACATTATGCCTGGCAATTCCCCAATTCTTTCCACTTTAAGGGCTTGTACCTCAACTCAGCCTCTATCTTCCACAGATGATTTTAACAGTTTTTTATGAGACATAGGTTCTCTACCCAAACAGGCCACTGAAACCTGGGCTCTTCTTTCCTCCCTCATGCCCGATATAGGCTTTATGATGGAAACTTGGCTAAGGTTCACCTCTATACCTGCTATTACACAGGCTCTCCCACACAACTATCAAATGATTACAGTGGATAGAGATGGGAGACAAAGCGGCATTGCTATTATCTTTAGAGACAATGTTAACACCTCTCACTGAATCCTTAAATAAGGAATGGGTAGACGTGTATTTTTAAAATAGAATTTTCCTTGAAAGATCATTGGAAAGGTCCCTTGTTCTTCTAGCTCTGGGGCCAAAAAAATACTTTAGTCGTCATCCTATTGAGAGCATTGCTACCTATGAGCTAGCTGCCTAAAATGTTTTGTTATTGGGAGATTTTAACCATCACTTTGATGACCCCTCTGACACAGATATGTCTCAGGACTTAGCCGATTTAGAGACCTTGGGCCTACATCAAAAAATTCTGGGTCCCACTCATTCTGCTGGCCACACCTTGGACCTGATTTTTACTAACTCCAATGCATTACATTGCGGTTGACCATGCTTTGATATGTTTCCAGATTGCTAATCTGAGAAAGCCAGATCTAAGACAACCGGGCAATAAAGTTGCTAAAAGGCAATGGCATTATGTCTCTCTGAATTCTTCTCTACTGTCTTTGACTTTTCCACAGCTAGACAGGACCTAGAATAAAATCAAATGTTGGCAGAATTTTAGTCTGCATTAAATTTCGCCTTTGAGAGCATTGCTCCTTGAAGAACTTGGATAAATACTCCACACAGAACTTTTGCACTCTGGTATACCACAGAACTGAAAGCTGAAAAAGTGCGCAGTAAGAAGTTAGAGAGATGCTGGCGTCTGACCTATGATTCAGATCATAAAGTTGCTTTTAAAAAAGGCACTTTCTGTATATCATTGGAATATTAAAAAGGGGCGTAAAAAATATTTTAGCAAGCAAATTGATCAGGCTGGTAATTCCTCTAAAGAATTGTTTAAAATTCTTAAGGAATTTAGCCATCTTCCTGTCTGTACCCAGCCACTTCAGGCTACGCAGGAATTATGTGATTCCCTTGCAGCTTACATCAAGGATTAGATCAAGCTAATTTATCATAATTTAGCTAATAAATCGCACCAATCCATTGTTGAGTTAAACTACAGCCTCTCTCCTAATGCCAGGTGCTACAGGCTGGAAAGGTTTCAAACTTTTACACTGGAACAAATTCATGATGTGCTTGAAGGAGCAAAATATGTTTCTTTTATGGACCTCTGTCCACCTTTTACAGCAACATTGCCCCGGCGATAAGATCGATATTCAGTTTATCTATAAAGACAGGAAAAATTCCCTTTGCCTGGAAATCAGTGTAGATCATCCTTAACCAAATGAAGAGCAATGTGGATCCATCTATTCTTTTGAACTATAGACCCATCTATCTACTTCCGCTTTTGGGTAAGCTGTTGGAAGGTCTAATTAACAAACAACTGACTGACTCTCTTGAAGTGAGTAAGATTCTTGAGCCTTCACAATCAGGTTTTAGAGCTGAGCATAGCACTGAGTTGGCCTTGGTTGCTGTGACTGACACCATCAGGTGCTCACTAGATGTGGACATTCCAACAATGCTCATGCTATCAGACCTATCCACAGAATTTAGTTTCAAAGAGAGGGAGCACACTGCCTGCACTCCAGCAACAAAGTATAACCCCAAAGCATCACGGTAAATGTAGGCGATTCGTAGTCTGTTCAAAAAGTAAAAAAGAGTCTTTCACCTCCGTAGGTGCAGCAAGTGCTGTATATCCCTGTACACGTGTTTCTGGGTTCAGCCCGTCAACAGCAAGGAGCAGCGTGGACTAGGGTCTTGCTTGGAATGCTGCCAAATGTCTTCTCAGGTTTAAGTACCGCTCATGGCACACAGGTGCCTTCCAAGGCTCGTCAGCCGTGGCTCAAGGGAGCCGTCAAGACAGTTTCAAACAGAGGGAGCACACTGCCTGCACTCCAGCAACAAAGTATAACCCCCAAAGCATCATGGTAAATGTAGTCGATTCGTAGTCCGTTCAAAAAGTAAAAAGAGTCTTTCACCTCCGTAGGTGCAGCAAGTGCTGTATATCCCTGTACATCTGTTTTCAGGTTCAGCCGTCATCAGCAGGGAGCAGCGTGGACTAGGGGCTTGCTTGGAATGCCGCCAAATGTCTTCTCAGGTTTAAGTACTGCTAATGGTGCACAGGTGCCTGCCAAGGCTCGTCAGCCGTGGCTCAAGGGAGCTGTCAAAAGACACTGCCTGCACTCCAGCAACAGAGTATAACCCCAAAGCATCATGGTAAATGTAGTCGATTCGTAATCTGTTTAAAAAGTAAAAAGAGCCTTTTACCTCCGTAGGTGCTTAAAGTGCTGTATATCCCTGTACATGTGTTTCTGGGTTCAGCCCGTCATCAGCAGGGAGCAGCATGGACTAGGGGCGTGCTTGGAATGCCACCAAATGTCTTCTCAGGTTTAAGTACCACTCATGGCGCACAGGTGCCTCCCAAGGCTCATCAGTCGTGGCTCAGGGGAACCGTCAAAAGACAGTTTAAAAGAGAGGGAGCAACTGCCTGCACTCCAGCAACAAAGTATAATCCCAAAGCATCATGGTAAATGTAGTTGATTCGTAGTCCGTTCAAAAAGTAAAAAGAGTCTTTCACCGCTGTAGGTGCAGCAAGTGCTGTATATCCCTGTACACGTGTTTCTGGGTCCAGCCCGTCATCAGCAGGGAGAAGCGTGGACCAGGGGCTTGCTTGGAATGCAGTCAAATGTCTTCTCAGGTTTAAGTACTGCTCATGGTGCACAGATGCCTCCCAAGGCTCGTCAGCCGTGGCTCAAGGGAGCCGTCAAAAGACCGGTTCAAAGTGTGGGAGCACACTGCCTGCACTCCAGCAACAAAGTATAACCCCAAAGCATCATGGTAAATGTAGTCAAGTCGTAGTCCGTTGAAAAAGTAAAAAGAGTCTTTCACCTCCGTAAGTGCCGGCAAGTGCTGTATATCCACAGAATTTGATAGGGTGTCCCACGCCAAGTTACTTCTAAGACTACAAGATAGTTGGACTACTGGTTCTGCCCTGGCCTGGTTCCATGAATTCCTGAAAGAAAGAGTTCAGCACTTCTCGCTGGGAGCTTCCAAATCCAGGCCTAGGTTGGTTGATAAAGGGGTACCACAAGGCTCATGTCTGAGCCCGACACCATTAAACATTAATGTGGCACCCCTAGCCAAAGTCATCAAGGGACGTGGATTTGATATCCTTTCGTATGCGGCGACACACAGTTGGTCATTTCCTTTGATGAGGATATTGACATAGTGAAGGACCACTTTTTGGCTAGAATGAAAGCTATCGCAGGGTGGATGTAAGATAACTTCGATCAGCTGAATCCAGGGAAAACAGAGATTATCCTGTTTGGGGAAGTCCAACATTTGTAGACTCCGAATTGGTGGCTGTCGGAGCTAGGCAAGGCCCATACTCCAGTAAGGTTGTAAAAAACCTTTTAGTTAGGGTAGACCAGGAACTTACTTTGAAAAAACAGGTTCTAGTGACAACAGGTACCTTTTTCACATGCAACGTCTACTGAAGAAAGCTCTGGCGTTGCTCCCTTTGATAGCCAGAAAGACCTTGGTGCAGGCTCTTGTTGTGAGCTGGCTGGATTACGGGAATGCAACATTGGCTTCCGTCAATAAGTCACTACTTTCTATGCAAAGGTGCTGTGAAAACACGGCTGCACAGATGATTTTCAATCACCTCCCCTAGAACGGCTCTACTCCGCTTCTATGACCTCTTCACTGGCTGCCAGTAAAGAAAAGAATAGTATTTAGAATATGTTGTTCAACCTATAAAGCTCTACAGAGGAAAGTTCCTAAGTACCCCTGTCAGAGTCTTAAGTGCTACCAGCCCTATAGAAATTTACGTTCCAGTGACAAGGAGTTATTGTCGGACCCACGCATATGACAAACTAGATGTGGTGGAGAGCCTTCTTCCACTTGGTCCTCACCCTCTGGAATAAATTGCCATTCTTAGATTGAATCTGCCCTGATTACAGCAAATTTGGGAAATCTGGTTGCTTTAGGTTGAGATACCACGGGTGGGGTGATTCGTGCACATTAGCAAATCAAATCAATAATAATAATAATATTAACTTATAATGGATGCTGCTGGTAGACACACTTAGCCTCTTCTCTCTCTCCTAGATGCCTTGGTATGCGAAATTAAATTAGGATGATATATTTGGCTGTATGGTGGGTGTGGCACAAGTGGGGGAACCTGTGATGTTGATTATAGCCCTCCAATTAAAGCGAATACCTGACCTGGCATCTAAAAGAGGCAAGCGAATCATGCCTTTCTACTTGAGGAAGCAATCCCATATGGTAGCCTTATTAAACATGTCCTTTTTAGCCAGTCTTCCACCTCAGAAGCACTCACCCTTTTTGGAGAAAAACTGTTTAATTTTGTAATGGATGTCTTCCTTTCTTCTACAAACCTGTATAAAATGTGCAGCTCTGCCCCATAAGTTTAACTTCTTCCATGCTCTTAGGGTCTCATTACAGTGAGCCATAAAGTGGGTGTATTATAGGGTCTAGCAGTTGGTTGGCATAAAGCCCTGACTTACCTGTCATCACAAGTATGAGGCCCAGAACAGAGAATAACTTGTGGGACTGGGTATTACTAGGTCACTTGCCAAATTATTTTTTACCTCTATGTCCCTGTCCACTCACAAATTCCACCTGGTTTGGGCAGATGGAATTTGTGTCTGAAAAAGTGGTAATAGCATCCCCTAGCACTTACAAATTTGTAGAGTAATATAACAACTGAAAACCATGAAGTAAGCTTCTTGTAATGAAGGCTGTTGTATAGCCATTTTAGTGAATTCTCTGGACATGTTATTTTAGCAACTAGGCCTGCTGCTTGTGTCTTTTCGCCCAGTAACATTTTATTCTGCTTGATTTTTATTATTTCAGAATCGGACACATTCATGGTGTTATTTTCTTTTTTTTGTATAGTTGTTTTTTTAACCAAGGAAAGCATTGCATTTCTTAGAAAGACATTCTTTTCACTTTGTGCTTTCCTCAAGGCTGTAGTGAGATAGGGTTGCCGGCACAAGTGGTACATCACGTCTCTAATGTTCACAGAAACACATACATCCTAACACAGGGACGTTTTCTCAGAACATCAACTGTTTTATTATAAAACACTTTCCTGTCCTGTGCACATTAAAGGGAGGTCCCAACCAGACAACCACAACCGCATGCTGATTGGCTTTGCGACAGCTACTTGCTGAGACTACCAGTTCCCTCTCCTACATGGGGATAGTGTCTCTATAGACAACAGGCTTCCTTGCTCCGATTTAGGGGGTGATGTCTTCCCGGGGGGGAATCCTGAAGGGCGGATTAGGGCTTATCATGCTGTGCTCTAACATAGCTTAGGTAGGAATTGCATACACATAGTGACAGTATGGCGGGACTTTTCCTGTGTTTCACTTTTCTTGTCACCATTTTGCTTCTATTATGTTTCAACAATCTAATTATTGCATTTCATGCCATTTTATCTAATATGCAGCTGATTCAATAAATCTTATTGAACCATTTTCTGCCTCTGTTTGTCTTTTTATGTGTGAGACTAATGTAACTGAGAGAAAAGGATGAGATCTAATTCACCAGAATTTCCCTGAGAAGTCAACTTGTCATGAGCCCCGTAGCCACAAATCATCTCCGCTCTTGGGCAGAGATGAAGCGCTTCTAGCTGGCCGAAAATGGATTAGGCCAACAGTTGTCACATGGTGTGGGATTAGACTCAGTTCTCCACAATTCAGGTGATGCTGCTGCCCGAATCCAGCAGACACATTAGGATAATGAGAGCCCACGTGACAAGGTCTTAGTGAGATTGAGATAAACCCCTGTATTTCTCACACAACAAACACACCTCAACACTTTATAGCCAACCTTCATGCATTTGCGCAGGATGCGCTCAGGCCTGGAATCACTAAGGCCATATTAAATGTGGAATGTGAAAGGGAACTGCAAGCCACTGTCAGTGTCAAACAGTGGACATACAGTTGTTAAGTGGTGCCATCTGTCTCATTGAATTGCAGGCATTGGTTGATCCATTTTAAATATAATAATATAGTGTATTACACACCAGGTAGTATGTATCACAATGGGTTATGGGGCAGCACAAATGGTACCTGTTGTGGGGGATGCTGGGTTTGCAGAGTTTTGCCCAGGTATTCAGTGGTTCTGGCAGGCAGTACAAGCAGATCTGGAGGAGATAATAGGCGAGAAAATGGAGATGGCACCTTGCTAGGTTATGATAAGGAGATACCGACTGGTATGCAGTGCTTGGTGCTATAGGGTTGCTGTTAGCAAGGTGCTGAATAGCAGTGAGGTGGGCACGTGGTCCCCTGCAGACATTACAGGAATGACATATGGATATAACGTACTGCAATACACAGTCTGATGTTTAATGTGAATTACTACCACTGTGTAGTCGCCTAAAAGACATTTGGGGCCCTTGCCAGGCCTGCATGGCTAGTATTTGGCCAGATACAGAAGTTCTAGTGTGGAAGAAAGCAAACTGGTGACTAGGTCATAGCAGAATGCGCGGATTTAAACAAGTACTCATGACACAAGACAGAACAGGAGGGCACTCTGCAGAGCCACGGGGGGATGGCAGTGGTTGCTTCTGATGGAAGGTGGGACCAAAACACTGAGGTTCAGAGAAATTTGTGACAAGTTGAATGCTGAAGTTCTCAAGTGGCCTGCTATAAATACACTGCTTTGCACCTTGTTCAACTATTTTTAGCGTATGAAAATCTGCTCTTCTATATCACACAGCACAAGTGATGTAAGTTGTGGTTATAGCCAATTGATGTCAAGCCAACTGTATATCTGTCATCATTTTCTGTATGGTTGCAAAACTTTAAAATAAAGTTTTCCCCAAAACTTTTTTTCACATAAAGATTCCTCGGTTTATTGCTTCAAAAGTTAGCCATACAGCTCAATTCTTTTCACCTGTTGTGTGAGCAATTTGAAGAGCTAACTGTTGGTAATATTCAGACCTTCTACCTTTACCCTTGTGCACCATCAATGGTGGAGTATGGTCTTCCTTCGGCTGTATGTGCTTCTACTTACCATGGTGCTGGTAGTTCACCCGTAGGACTTCACTGCCTTGGGATAGTGATTACCACAGGCAATGTCTTGAACTTTACTCCATTTTCAAAGAGTGGTGAATGTTAATTGGTCTTAGTCTTTGATGACTAATTAGCCAGTCTTCTACTTTGTGTGTCATATCAAAGGAACAAGTCTGGGTGTTCTCTTGGCTAAATATTACATGTGCCTTTGGTAACGATGTACATCTTTTGGTCTCTCCAGCTTTTCATGAACAGCTATGTGGATTGTTTTATCTGCACACCTACTTCACTTTAGTAAACCTCTTTCAAGCTGTCATCTGTGTTGCAGCAATATAAGCGCTGTGGTCCATTTCCAATTAAGTCCTCTTCAGCGGCATGTGTCGAGGCTCGGAATATTAGGCTGCCACAATCATTCAAAGATGTCTACGTAAAAATAAATAATTAGAGGTGCACACTTTCCTGGTATCCTAACCTCCAGGGTTATATGGGCCATCAAAGGGAAATCTTGTGTATGGTCCTCTCCCACTGCATTGGATTGGTTCTTGTGATCCTATCATCTGATCTGACCTGTCACATTTGTGGAACTCAGCAGTCTGTCTCTCTTTTGGTATCCATCCTTCAAAATCTGCGGAATGAA
Organism: Pleurodeles waltl; assembly: GCF_031143425.1. Classification (NCBI taxonomy): domain Eukaryota; kingdom Metazoa; phylum Chordata; class Amphibia; order Caudata; family Salamandridae; genus Pleurodeles; species Pleurodeles waltl. The sequence goes on from NC_090443.1 coordinate 135,391,997, forward strand.
GCCCCTGAGCCTTCATCTTAGCCTTTAAAATGGGTCATGCTTTGAGTACATTCTCTCTGGCCTGTGGTGATGGGGGAGTTGTCCAACAATCTACCATAGACAGTGAGTTCATTTATGCTGTAATTCTTATGCTGAACCGCCTGGTGGTGTCTTCAGACCACAGAACGCACCTTCCCTCGTAGGTCGTTCCACTTCTTCCTGATGTCCTCCCGATTTCTTGGGTGTTGTCCCACTGCGTTGACCCTGTCGACTATTCGTCGCCATAGCTCCATCTTCCTTGCAATTGAGGTGTGCTGCACCTGTGATCCAAATAGCTGTGGCTCTACCCGGACGATTTCCTCCACCATGACCCTGAGCTCCTCCTCCGAGAACCTGGAGTGTCTTTGCCGTGCCATGGGGTGGTGTAGGTGATGTGTGGGGTGGTGATAAGTGTGGTGATATTTAGTGGTGTGTGGTGTTTTGTGCGTGGAAGTTGTGTGGGTGATGGTGTTGTGTTCCTGTGGATGCTAGTTTGTGGATGGTGGTGTCTCTCTCTCTGGCCTTCTCTCTGTAATAGTGATCGTAGGGGTTTGTGGGTGATGTGGGTGTGTGTTTTATATTGTATTGGGTGTGTGGGAGTGGTGTGTGTATGTGTATCAGGTGTGTGTATTTGGATTTGTCCAATGTGGCTGTGTTTTGTAAGAGTGTGTGTATTTTGAGCGCGGCAGTGTGTACCGCCAATGGAATACCGCGGTTGAAAGACCGCCACGTGGATTTGTGTGTCGTGATAGTGTGGGCGTATTTCTGTTGGCGTGACGGTGGAGGTTTTTTTTTCGCCAGTTTATCACTGACCTTTGGTGTGGCGGACTTGTGTGGGTATCTGAATTTTGTCGGATTCTGAGATGTGGTTCATAATAGCTGTGGCGGAATACCGCGGCCACGGCAGTGTGTTGGCAGTCTTCTGCACGGCGGTAAGCGGCTTTTACCGCCAATGTTGTAATGACCGCCAAAGTGTTTTAAAGATAGTTTTATTTGCTGGGATAGTTTTGAATTGTTTTACCTGCTTTTACCTATCTTGTTGTCTTTGCTGTTTTGTCTTTTCGATCTGTCGTGGGCCTCCCGATTGAGCAGAGAAAGCCAAAACCAACTGTTTCCACTTCTTTTTACACGTCGCCATTAAGGAAGTAGCAGTCTAGTCCACTGCGCCTCATGCTACAAAGCCTAAGGACGGGTCCGTCCGCACCCCACCGTCGCCAGGAGTCAGGACCCTTGCTCCTAATTCCTCCAAGGCAAGCCTCCCTACTATTACCTACTCCCCAACGGCTCTTATTAACATAGGTGAGAGATGTAGGTTCTTTCCATTTCTGAACTAAGGCTGTTCTAATTGCTTTCCTCAAATGTTAGAAGGTCCTATGAGCTTCCTCAAATGCAATTATAGCTGCAAGCTCGACACTTTGAGCGATACAATGTCAGGAGACATTGTGCCTGGCAATTCCCCAATTCTTTCCACTTTAAGGGCTTGTACCTCAACTCAGCCTCTATCTTCCACAGATGATTTTAACTGTTTTTTATGAGACATAGGATCTCTACCCAAACAGGCCACTGAAACCTGGGCTCTTCTTTCCTCCCTCATGCCCGATATAGGCTTTATGATGGAAACTTGGCTAAGGTTCACCTCTATACCTGCTATTACACAGGCTCTCCCACACAACTATCAAATGATTACAGTGGATAGAGATGGGAGACAAAGCGGCATTGCTATTATCTTTAGAGACAATGTTAACACCTCTCACTGAATCCTTAAATAAGGAATGGGTAGACGTGTATTTTTAAAATAGAATTTTCCTTGAAAGATCATTGGAAAGGTCCCTTGTTCTTCTAGCTCTGGGGCCAAAAAAATACTTTAGTCGTCATCCTATTGAGAGCATTGCTACCTATGAGCTAGCTGCCTAAAATGTTTTGTTATTGGGAGATTTTAACCATCACTTTGATGACCCCTCTGACACAGATATGTCTCAGGACTTAGCCGATTTAGAGACCTTGGGCCTACATCAAACAATTCTGGGTCCCACTCATTCTGCTGGCCACACCTTGGACCTGATTTTTACTAACTCGAATGCATTACATTGCGGTTGACCATGCTTTGATATGTTTCCAGATTGCTAATCTGAGAAAGCCAGATCTAAGACAACTGGGCAATAAAGTTGCTAAAAGGCAATGGCATTATGTCTCTCTGAATTCTTCTCTACTGTCTTTGACTTTTCCACAGCTAGACAGGACCTAGAATAAAATCAAATGTTGGCAGAATTTTAGTCTGCATTAAATTTCGCCTTTGAGAGCATTGCTCCTTTAAGAACTTGGATAAATACTCCACACAGAATTTTTGCACTCTGGTATACCACAGAACTGAAAGCTGAAAAAGTGCGCAGTAAGAAGTTAGAGAGATGCTGGCGTCTGACCTATGATTCAGATCATAAAGTTGCTTTTAAAAAAGGCACTTTCTGTATATCATTGGAATATTAAAAAGGGGCGTAAAAAATATTTTAGCAAGCAAATTGATCAGGCTGGTAATTCCTCAAAGAATTGTTTAAAATTCTTAAGGAATTTAGCCATCTTCCTGTCTGTACCCAGCCACTTCAGGCTACGCAGGAATTATGTGATTCCCTTGCAGTTTACATCAAGGATTAGATCAAGCTAATTTATCATAATTTAGCTAATAAATCGCACCAATCCATTGTTGAGTTAAACTACAGCCTCTCTCCTAATGCCAGGTGCTACAGGCTGGAAAGGTTTCAAACTTTTACACTGGAACAAATTCATCATGTGCTTGAAGGAGCAAAATATGTTTCTTTTATGGACCTCTATCCACCTTTTACCGCAACATTGCCCCGGCGATAAGATCGATATTCAGTTTATCCATAAAGGCAGGGAAAATTCCCTTTGCCTGGAAATCAGTGTAGATCATCCTTAACCAAATGAAGAGCAATGTGGATCCATCTATTCTTTTGAACTATAGACCCATCTATCTACTTCCGCTTTTGGGTAAGCTGTTGGAAGGTCTAATTAACAAACAACTGACTGACTCTCTTGAAGTGAGTAAGATTCTTGAGCCTTCACAATCAGGTTTTAGAGCTGAGCATAGCACTGAGTTGGCCTTGGTTGCTGTGACTGACACCATCAGGTGCTCACTAGATGTGGACATTCCAGCAATGCTCATGCTATCAGACCTATCCACAGAATTTAGTTTCAAAGAGAGGGAGCACACTGCCTGCACTCCAGCAACAAAGTATAACCCCAAAGCATCACGGTAAATGTAGGCGATTCGTAGTCTGTTCAAAAAGTAAAAAAGAGTCTTTCACCTCCGTAGGTGCAGCAAGTGCTGTATATCCCTGTACACGTGTTTCTGGGTTCAGCCCGTCATCAGCAGGGAGAAGCGTGGACTAGGGTCTTGCTTGGAATGCTGCCAAATGTCTTCTCAGGTTTAAGTACCGCTCATGGCACACAGGTGCCTTCCAAGGCTCGTCAGCCGTGGCTCAAGGGAGCCGTCAAGACAGTTTCAAACAGAGGGAGCACACTGCCTGCACTCCAGCAACAAAGTATAACCCCCAAAGCATCATGGTAAATGTAGTCGATTCGTAGTCTGTTCAAAAAGTAAAAAGAGTCTTTCACCTCCGTAGGTGCAGCAAGTGCTGTATATCCCTGTACATCTGTTTTCGGGTTCAGCCGTCATCAGCAGGGAGCAGCGTGGACTAGGGGCTTGTTTGGAATGCCGCCAAATGTCTTCTCAGGTTTAAGTACTGCTAATGGTGCACAGGTGCTTGCCAAGGCTCGTCAGCCGTGGCTCAAGGGAGCTGTCAAAAGACACTGCCTGCACTCCAGCAACAGAGTATAACCCCAAAGCATCATGGTAAATGTAGTCGATTCGTAGTCTGTTTAAAAAGTAAAAAGAGCCTTTTACCTCCGTAGGTGCTTAAAGTGCTGTATATCCCTGTACATGTGTTTCTGGGTTCAGCCCGTCATCAGCAGGGAGCAGCATGGACTAGGGGCGTGCTTGGAATGCCACCAAATGTCTTCTCAGGTTTAAGTACCACTCATGGCGCACAGGTGCCTCCCAAGGCTCATCAGTCGTGGCTCAGGGGAACCGTCAAAAGACAGTTTAAAAGAGAGGGAGCAACTGCCTGCACTCCAGCAACAAAGTATAATCCCAAAGCATCATGGTAAATGTAGTTGATTCGTAGTCCGTTCAAAAAGTAAAAAGAGTCTTTCACCGCTGTAGGTGCAGCAAGTGCTGTATATCCCTGTACACGTGTTTCTGGGTCCAGCCCGTCATCAGCAGGGAGAAGCGTGGACCAGGGGCTTGCTTGGAATGCAGCCAAATGTCTTCTCAGGTTTAAGTACTGCTCATGGTGCACAGGTGCCTCCCAAGGCTCATCAGTCGTGGCTCAGGGGAACCGTCAAAAGACAGTTTAAAAGAGAGGGAGCAACTGCCTGCACTCCAGCAACAAAGTATAATCCCAAAGCATCATGGTAAATGTAGTCGATTCGTAGTCCGTTCAAAAAGTAAAAAGAGTCTTTCACCGCTGTAGGTGCAGCAAGTGCTGTATATTCCTGTACACGTGTTTCTGGGTCCAGCCCATCATCAGCAGGGAGAAGCGTGGACCAGGGGCTTGCTTGGAATGCAGCCAAATGTCTTCTCAGGTTTAAGTACTGCTCATGGTGCACAGATGCCTCCCAAGGCTCGTCAGCCGTGGCTCAAGGGAGCCGTCAAAAGACCGGTTCAAAGTGTGGGAGCACACTGCCTGCACTCCAGCAACAAAGTAGAACCCCAAAGCATCATGGTAAATGTAGTCAAGTCGTAGTCCGTTCAAAAAGTAAAAAGAGTCTTTCACCTCCATAAGTGCCGGCAAGTACTGTATATCCACAGAATTTAATAGGGTGTCCCACGCCAAGTTACTTCTAAGACTACAAGATAGTTGGACTACTGGGTCTGCCCTGGCCTGGTTCAATGACTTCCTGAAAGAAAGAGTTCAGCACTTCTCGCTGGGAGCTTCCAAATCCAGGCCTAGGTTGGTTGATAAAGGGGTACCACAAGGCTCATGTCTGAGCCCGACACCATTAAACATTAATGTGGCACCCCTAGCCAAAGTCATCAAGGGACGTGGATTTGATATCCTTTCGTATGCGGCGACACACAGTTGGTCATTTCCTTTGAAGAGGATATTGACATAGTGAAGGACCACTTTTTGGCTAGAATGAAAGCTATCGCAGGGTGGATGTAAGATAACTTCGATCAGCTGAATCCAGGGAAAACAGAGATTATCCTGTTTGGAGAAGTCCAACATTTGTAGACTCCGAATTGGTGGCTGTCGTAGCTAGGCAAGGCCCATACTCCAGTAAGGTTGTAAAAAACCTTTTAGTTAGGGTAGACCAGGAACTTACTTTGAAAAAACAGGCTCTAGTGACAACAGGTACCTTTTTCACATGCAACGTCTACTGAAGAAAGCTCTGGCGTTGCTCCCTTTGATAGCCAGAAAGACCTTGGTGCAGGCTCTTGTTGTGAGCTGGCTGGATTACGGGAATGCAACATTGGCTTCCGTCAATAAGTCACTACTTTCTAAGCAAAGGTGCTGCAAAACACGGCTGCAGAGATGATTTTCAATCACCTCCCCTAGAACGGCTCTACTCCGCTTCTATGACCTCTTCACTGGCTGCCAGTAAAGAAAAGAATAGTATTCAGAATATGTTGTTCAAACTATAAAGCTCTACAGAGGAAAGGTCCTAGGTACCCCTGTCAGAGTCTTAAGTGCTCCCAGCCCTATAGAAATTTACGTTCCAGTGACAAGGAGTTATTGTCGGACCCACGCATATGACAAACTAGATGTGGTGGAGAGCCTTCTTCCACTTGGTCCTCACCCTCTGGAATAAATTGCCATTCTTAGATTGAATCTGCCCTGATTACAGCAAATTTGGGAAATCTGGTTGCTTTAGGTTGAGATACCACGGGTGGGGTGATTCGTGCACATTAGCAAATCAAATCAATAATAATAATAATATTAACTTATATTGGATGCTGCTGGTAGACACACCTAGCCTCTTCTCTCTCTCCTAGATGCCTTGGTATGCGAAATTAAATTAGGATGATATATTTGGCTGTATGGTGGGTGTGGCACAAGTGGGGGAACCTGTGATGTTGATTATAGCCCTCCAATTAAAGCGAATACCTGGCCTGGCATCTAAAGGAGGCAAGCGAATCATGCCTTTCTACTTGAGGAGGCAATCCCATATGTAGCCTTTTTAAACATGTCCTTTTTAGCCAGTCTTCCACCTCAGAAGCACTCACCCTTTTTGGAGAAAAACTGTTTAATTTTGTAATGGATGTCTTCCTTTCTTCTACAAACCTGTATAAAATGTGCAGCTCTGCCCCATAAGTTTAACTTCTTCCATGCTCTTAGGGTCTCATTACAGTGAGCCATAAAGTGGGTGTATTATAGGGTCTAGCAGTTGGTTGGCATAAAGCCCTGACTTACCTGTCATCACAAGTATGAAGCCCAGAACAGAGAATAACTTGTGGGACTGGGTATTACTAGGCCACTTGCCAAATTATTTTTTACCTCTATGTCCCTGTCCACTCACAAATTCCACCTGGTTTGGGCAGATGGAATTTGTGTCTGAAAAAGTGGTAATAGCATCCCCTAGCACTTGCAAATTTGTAGAGTAATATAACAACTGAAAACCATGAAGTAAGCTTCTTGTAATGAAGGCTGTTGTATAGCCATTTTAGTGAATTCTCTGGACACGTTATTTTAGCAACTAGGCCTGCTGCTTGTGTCCTTTCGCCCAGTAACATTTTATTCTGCTTGATTTTTATTATTTCAGAATCGGACACATTCATGGTGTTATTTTCTTTTTTTTGTCTAGTTGTTTTTTTTACCAAGGAAAGCATTGCATTTCTTAGAAAGACATTCTTTTCACTTTGTGCTTTCCTCAAGGCTGTAGTGAGATAGGGTTGCCAGCACAAGTGGTACATCACATCTCTAATGTTCACAGAAACACATACATCCTAACACAGGGGCATTTTCTCAGAACATCAACTATTTTATTATAAAACACTTTCCTGTCCTGTGCACATTAAAGGGAGGTCCCAGCCAGACAACCACATGCTGATTGGCTGTGCTACAGCTACTTGCTGAGACTAAAAGTTCCCTCTCCTACATGGGGATAGTGTCTCTATCGACAACAGGCTTCCTTGCTCCGATTTAGGGGGTGATGTCTTCCCGGGGGGGAATCCTGAAGGGCGGATTAGGGCTTATCATGCTGTGCTCTAACATAGCTTAGGTAGGAATTGCATACACATAGTGACAGTATGGCAGGACTTTTCCTGTGTTTCACTTTTCTTGTCACCATTTTGCTTCTATTATGTTTCAACAATCTAATTATTGCATTTCATGCCATTTTATTTAAGACGCAGCTGATTCAATAAATCTTATTGCACCATTTTCTGCCTCTGTTTGTCTTTTTATGTGTGAGACTAATGTAACTGAGAGACAAGGATGAGATCTAATTCACCAGGATTTCCCTGAGAAGTCAACTTGTCATGAGCCCCGTAGCCACAAATCATCCCCGCTCTTGGGCAGAGATGAAGCGCTTCTAGCTGGCCGGAAATGGATTAGGCCAACAGTTGTCACATGGTGTGGGATTAGACTCAGTTCTCCACAATTCAGGTGATGCTGCTGCCCGAATCCAGCAGACACATTAGGATAATGAGAGCCCACGTGACAAGGTCCTAGTGAGATTGAGATAAACCCCTGTATTTCTCACACAACAAACACACCCCAACACTTTATAGCCAACCTTCATGCATTTGCGCAGGATGCGCTCAGGCCTGGAATCAATAAGGCCATATTAAATGTGGAATGTGAAAGGGAACTGCAAGCCACTGTCAGTGTCAAACAGTGGACATTCAGTTGTTAAGTGGTGCCATCTGTCTCATTGAATTGCAGGCATTGGTTGATCCATTTTAAATATAATAATATAGTGTATTACACACCAGGTTGTATGTATCACAATGGGTTATGGGGCAGCACAAATGGTACCTGTTGTGGGGGATGCTGGGTTTGCAGAGTTTTGCCCGGGTATTCAGTGGTTCTGGCAGGCAGTACAAGCAGATCTTGAGGAGATAATAGGCGAGAAAATGGAGATGGCACCTTGCTAGGTTATGATAAGGAGATACCGACTGGTATGCGGTGCTTGGTGCTATAGGGTTGCTGTTAGCAAGGTGCTGAATAGCAGTGAGGTGGGCACGTGGTCCCCTGCAGACATTACAGGAATGACATATGGATATAACGTACTGCAATACACAGTCTGATGTTTAATGTGAATTACTACCACTGTGTAGTCGCCTAAAAGACATTTGGGGCCCTTGCCAGGCCTGCATGGCTAGCATTTGGCCAGATACAGAAGTTCTAGTGTGGAAGAAAGCAAACTGGTGACTAGGTCATAGCAGAATGCGCGGAATTAAACAAGTACTCATGACACGAGACAGAACAGGAGGGCACTCTGCAGAGCCACGGGGGGGTGGCAGTGGTTGCTTCTGATGGAAGGTGGGACCAAAACACTGAGGTTCAGGGAAATTTGTGACAAGTTGAATGCTGAAGTTCTCAAGTGGCCTGCTATAAATACACTGCTTTGCACCTTGTTCAACTATTTTTAGCGTATGAAAATCTGCTCTTTTATATCACACAGCACAAGTGATGTAAGTTGTGGTTATAGCCAATTGATGTCAAGCCAACTGTATATCTGTCATCATTTTCTGTATGGTTGCAAAACTTTAAAATAAAGTTTTCCCAAAAACTTTTTTTCACATAAAGATTCCTCGGTTTATTGCTTCAAAAGTTAGCCATACAGCTCAATTCTTTTCACCTGTTGTGTGAGCAATTTGAAGAGCTAACTGTTGGTAATATTCAGACCTTCTACCTTTACCCTTGTGCACCATCAATGGTGGAGTATGGTCTTCCTTCGGCTTTATGTGCTTCTACTTACCATGGTGCTGGTAGTTCACCCGTAGGACTTCACTGCCTTGGGATAGTGATTACCACAGGCAATGTCTTGAACTTTACTCCATTTTCAAAGAGTGGTGAATGTTAATTGGTCTTAGTCTTTGATGACTAATTAGCCAGTCTTCTACTTTGTGTGTCATATCAAAGGAACAAGTCTGGGTGTTCTCTTGGCTAAATATTACATGTGCCTTTGGTAACGATGTACATCTTTTGGTCTCTCCAGCTTTTCATGAACAGCTATGTGGATTGTTTTATCTGCACACCTACTTCACTTTAGTAAACCTCTTTCAAGCTGTCATCTGTGTTGCAGCAATATAAGCGCTGTGGTCCATTTCCAATTAAGTCCTCTTCAGCGGCATGTGTCGAGGCTCGGAATATTAGGCTGCCACAATCATTCAAAGATGTCTACGTAAAAATAAATAATTAGAGGTGAACACTTTCCTGGTATCCTAACCTCCAGGGTTATATGGGCCATCAAAGGGAAATCTTGTGTATGGTCCTCTCCCACTGCATTGGATTGGTTCTTGTGATCCTATCATCTGATCTGACCTGTCACATTTGTGGAACTCAGCAGTCTGTCTCTCTTTTGGTATCCATCCTTCAAAATCTGCGGAATGAAGCCCCTGAGCCTACATCTTAGCCTTTCAAATGGGTCATGCTTTGAGTACATTCTCTCTGGCTTGTGGTGATGGGGGAGTTGTCCAACAATCTACCATAGACAGTGAGCTCATTTATGCTGTAATTCCAAGTGCATGTGTCCCTGTGTTTCTGCTGCTCTGGATGATTAGGGCTAGCGATTGATAGTGCCCTGGGGCATGCCTTCTGATGTCAGCACCTAGTGGTAGGGCTTTCTTAAGTCTCTGAGGCCTAACAATGAGAGAGTCAGGGAACCGGAGAGGGAAGGATTCCTCATCCAGGTACCAACTCGAATATGGAGACATTGAGTTTCTCCTATACACCCTCACTTCAACTGCAGCAAGTGCCTCTACCATGACCTAAAACATGAAACCTGCTTCCAAGCTTTCCCAAGTGGTGCAGTCATTCTGGATACTAGGAAGGAGCTCTGCAACTCCATCTCTGTTACTAAGCTTCCAGGCTGTCTCTCCAGCCGATGTTTCAGCCACTAAAAATTCTAAGCATTACCGCTGTTTAACTCATTCCTTTAGATATGACGTGTATACTTAAAAGTTTGCACAGACTGACCCCCTCTCCTTTACAAAGGACTCAGCACTCACACATTTCTAAATTGTTGCTGCAGCGCTCCAAGACTTATTCTCTGTCTCCTACAGTGCTTACTTGGTGAAAGAATGAGCGTTGGTGCCCAAATCTCTGCTCATATGGGCCCAATGCTATTAAATATTGGTGTGTCGAATGCGTAGTCTTGAATCCACATCCTGCCTCTGTAGCTCATTACTAGACACTCCCTTTATCTCCCTCTTGGAGGTTCCTTATTCTTCCTTCTTCCTTTGTGGTGCTTTTTCTGCTTCTCTTTACCTCCTCCTTACCCTTTTGTATGTTTTCCCCTCTCTTGCTTCCATCAATTTCTAATGGGGAAAAATAAGTGGTGCTCGCCAAAAATGAGTGCCGGTTGGCCCCATCGGCAACCACCAGCTCAAATTAAGTACCGGTCTCATATTTAAAAAAATACAGTTTCCTTATGTTGCTGTTCAGGGCACCACTATTTTTTACCTTGACTTCCTACCTAGTGTTAAGATCATATCAGTGCACTACACCCATCTTTCTGCTTTTGTAGCTATATCGCAATTTTGTGTACATTTTTTAGAGTTGTCCTGAGATCACGGTAACCTCTGATTTATGAGTTTTGCCTCAGGGAAGGCAAATGTATTTGTTTCCTTGATCAGTACTCCTGGCTTATCTCCTGGGACCTGCTGCTTTTTTAAGAGCATTTGTGTCTTACTTCTGTCTTAGTTGTGAGGTATTTCTGAATTTTCAGGAGTATGACATACTCAGGCTCAAAAAGCTATGTATATGTGACCATTTGTATGTTGATTCCAACTACTTCCCTGAGATTTGTTTTGGTACTTTTAAACTATATACCAAAAGAATTGGTGAAAGAATGTTTATGACTACCCTATGTTAAATATATCACTTCCATTTCTAGAGCTTCAGACATGTTCTTTAAGTTGCTGATGGACAACTATTTCCCTGGATGGTTGATGTGATTTATTTTCAGATCGTATACTAGTTTTAGATTACTTTTAGATAGTATTCTATATAACTTGTTTGCGGCAAGACCGCTGGGATTTGATATGATATGTTATGTATGGGTTGTGCCTGTAATAGTGTCATAAAAAGATTTATTTATCATTTTTAATGTTCAACCATTTAAAATAGAGGTCCTCGCTTGGTACTTTACATAACTTCCGAATTAAATTTAAGTTTTTTTCTTGGAAGCCATGTATTCCCTATATTTTTGTAAAGAAAAAGTTAAAGGCCTGATTAGAAGTCGGGTGGTTGAACGGCCACAACTCCAGTACAGCGGCGGTGAGGCGGCTGTCCAGCCAGTGGCCTCACCCCCATCATATTATGATTTTTTTCAGTCGGGTGATTGGCAGAAACCGTCATAATACGGCGCTTCTGCCAGTCTACCGGGTGGAAACAGTCCAGCAGCATTGGCCCCTGAGGGAGCCGAGGCCAAGGCGGTAGCACACAGTATCCTCCGAATGCACACTGTCTGCCACAGGAGACAGTGCAAATTCTGAGGGTGCTGGTAGGGGGGGCATGCACTGCCCACAACATGGTTGTGGGCAGTGCAGGGGCCCCCATGTGGCCCCCAGCACTGCCTTTCTGCCAGCCGAAAAGGCTAGTGGAAACTGAAGTTTTGATCAACAAAGCGGTGCATTCAGCACCACCAGGATCATAATCTGGCAGCCACAAGTTTGACACACCTTGGTCCGCAAAACTCATAATTAGGCCCATAGACTGCCAACAAATGGAATGACTCTCATCTTTAGACATGAAATTACTTCACATCTTCTTCCAAAGAGGTCAATCGAGGCAGTGTTTGAGCTGGTTCTTGTTTAAACCGTTTTGAGAGCCCTCTCAATGATTATTACAGTCCAGCAATACTGACATTAAAAATACTGACATTAAAACAGAACTGTTTAATGCCTCACAGAAAGCATGTTGCATAGAGAATCAAATCTTATAATAGTCTTGAAGCCGCTTCAATGCGATTTTATCTTTTAGCACACATTTAACCCCTTGAGTTTTGTATTTGTTTAGATATATTTTGGTAAATACAAATTCACATGAAAAACTACCATCTCATAAATCATACATGCAGATTCACAGATTATAGTATGCTACATATTGCCATTGTTTTTATTTTCCAAATATTTTATTCGTTTAAGAATGCAACTAATAACAAGAATATAGTTTTCAAGGCCTTCATAAACATATGCACAGTGAAGGTCTATGTCTTAAAAAAAATAAGTACAGGCATTAGAAAATGGTTCGTAAAAAAAATCAGTGGAGAAAACAGAATGTGAAGATGAAAATTAGGAACATAAGTTTGTAATACTGGCGTATAGGAAGTATTTGAAAAATGCTGTTGTATAAGATGTGCACAACAAAGTTTTCAGAAACACTTGAAAGGAAAATAAGTGGAAGATGAGGAATAGAGAATTCCAGGAGACTTCCCACAAAATTCCAGGACACATGGGTACAAGTTTTTACCGGACATATAAACAAAAATGCTTTCTTATGGGTCTTGGACTTTTTTCGAGGTAAAAGTCCAATTTTTCCCACAAATATGTCGTGTTTTGCGTTTCCGATGAGATTTTTGGAGTTGTCTACTTCTCTGGTAAAGATTAGCACTCCTTCCAAACCTAGAAGGAAACATGTTTTCGTTGTTTCCAGTTGCATAGGATGATTTTGCATCCAAGTGTAAACAGGGCTGCTTTAGGGCGGTGGTACTGGTGCAACTACACCTGGCGCAGATATTGGCGGGCAGGGGATGTTTTTAAAAATAACTTATGGTTTTAAAAGCAGTTAACTTCCTGAGCGTCCAGCAGTTTCAGGCAAAATAAAAATGTCAAGATAACTGGTCATTAATGTTACTGCTGGTGAGAGATCGGAAATTTGTCTAGTGGCAGTTTTGACTCATGCCACAGTAGTGCAAAGAGATAAAGTCCCGGCTGCAAACAACGTGTACCCTGCAGAGCACTAAACTGGGTGTGAGTAAACTATGGGTAGTGCACAAAAAAATGAAAGGTATGTCAGAGAGGGACTATAGAGAGCTGAGTGGCATTGTTGGAGAGTGGTTTTGAGGAAATTTTGGAGAAGGTCATTCAAGGGGGGGGGGGGGTGCTAAAAAAGACTGTCACATGGGTGCCACCAATGCTAAAATCAGCGCTGAGTGTAAACATTAAGACATTACGTGAAGGAGTTGTTTGTCATTTTTATTGAAAATATGTGGATCATTAGGACCATTCCAAGGAGAAGAGAAGCAGTTACAGGGTTGATATGTATGAACCCTCCAATAAACTTGTAAATCCCTGCCGAGAATTCTTGTAATGTCGGACAGTAAAACAGCAATCAGGTCACCTGCTAGGATATTACAGCTTAAATGGGTATCTTGAAGTTTCATCACGTGCAGGTGTTGTGAGGTCGGAAATATTCTGTTTAGAATGTGGAATTTTGTTTGGAGTAAGGATGGAGTCATTTTATTTGGCCAAATAAAATCTGTGGAATATGTGGTGATCTCAAGTTCCCACTTGGATTGGGTAGACATAATCAGTTTGTTAGTTTTAAGCAAGAGAGGAGAATTGGTTCAGGTGATCGTGTGCCCACATTAAAAAAAAATAGTAATAAGGTCTCAGATAGATAGGCTCAAATCGGAAGGAAATTTTAGCTTTGGCTAGTGCTATTTTCATTTTTTAAGAATCAAAATAATTATATATTTTCAAGGCTGTGAGTACTCTATAAGGTGGTAGATTAAATGTGTTCAGTTTAGAGCCTGTTTATTCCCTTAGCGGGCCATTCATCCCAATTTATGATTTTAAAATAAGTTTTATTTTTTTGTTATTTCCTAGTGAGTCTAGGTTGAAGTTTTGGTGGTTAGTATCTAGCCCAAAGTAGTACAGAAATACGTTTTCTTAGGTCGTTTAGCATAAGATTAGAGTAAGGGAGTTTACCTTTGGTTACAGTCAGTAACGAAATTCCACTAGAGTTTAGGAGAATCATCTTTTGTATTTCAAGCCATAGTGGTTGTTAGGAGTCTAACTGAGTCAAACATCTGGCAACTTGTTTGAAAAGAACGTGGATTGGTAGCCGTTGAAGTTACCTAGTTTAACTACTCCTCAATAGCTGGGAAGTCTCTGTTTTTTCAGTGATATCTTGGGACATTTATTTTTTGCGAGGGCATATTCAAAATGTCATCTAGTTTGGAAAAAAAATATTTGAACGCAAGGCAGGGATCATACTTTTCAAAGAGTTTACCATAGGGGTAACCATAATTTTTTATAGTTTTGCACCTCTCCCTCCATGTTAAAAACTTAGGAGAGCAGCCTTTAAGAAGGTTTGTGACTTATTTTAGGGTATTATTTTAATTGTGATTAATTGTCTTGTTGATGTTGTATTTTATAAATTGAGTTTGCCAGGTCAGACATGATTTACCTAAAAAGTCTTTACCACCCAATTCATTGAACACGATTACTCACATTTATCCCTGATTAGGATATATCCCAAGAGTAAAGAAGATGACTATAGAATCATTAAGGCTTTAATGTAAGTCTCATCATTTTCAGTATAGATTAACGTCATCCACATAAGTGACTAACTTGATCGTGATATCTTTAAATTTTATTCCTGAGATTTTGTTATTTACGCAGATGGCTTGTAGTAAGGGTTTAATTACTAAAAGCAATAAAGCAGGCGAGAGTGGGCAGCCCTGTCTAGTACCTTGTTTCAGATCAAAATATTCAGCTAAAGTCCCATATAGTCTAACTTTAGCTCTCCTTCTGCCATAGAGGGCAATCACCATCCTTATTAAATCTTCTCCAAGGTGAAATTTGTGGAGCAAAGCCATTAAGAAGTACCAGGGCACTTTATCAAATATCTTTTTGACATTGAGAATTATCTCTACCACAGGGGAATACTAATTGAGCTTACTCAATAACATGACAAAACAGTCTGGTTTTGTCACTAGACAATCTGTTTCTAAGGAAGCCCGCTTGAGTTAGGGTTTAAGTTGGGAGTAGTAGTACCAGTCTGGTTTTGTCACTAGACAATCTGTTTCTAAGGAAGCCCGCTTGAGTTAGGGTTTAAGTTGGGAGTAGTATAACCAATCTGTTTGGTAAGACGTCAACATATATCTGGCAATCTATATTTTTAAAATAAATTGGTGAATAGGTTTTAGTTAGGGTTGGTTCTTTGCCTTCTTTCAGTATGCGTGTTATTATGGCTTCTGCTGGAGTGCCAGGTATCTCACCTGTGGAAAAGAAATGATGGTATAACTAGTTGCAGGAGATTGTAGAATGGGCCAGAGTGATTTGTAAAATTGTGCGTATAACCATCCAGACCAGGGGCTTCCTGAGATTTTAGACAGTTGATGACTTTGTCAATCTCTTCTGGAGAGATTGGTTCACTGAGTGATAATCTGTTTTCATTGGGAACAGATAGGAGATTAAGATTTGACAAATAATCTAATTTAGAGTTTTTAGCCTATGATTCTATATCAAAGTTTTAAACATTTCAGCTACCCATTCCGAGTTTAAAGACGTTTTCCTTGCTTTATGTTTGATAGAGTAGGTATGTGATTTATTTTGTTTACATTTCGAATTTAAAGGCAACATTTTACCTGCCTTATTGGCCTTGCATAGTTTAATGTATTTTTGTTCATTGTTCCAGGTTCCTTCCCTTTTGCCTACGCTTAGTATTTTATTAGAACTTTATTGTATTCCTACTTTTAGCTATTCATGTTTTTCGCAGAGATTACTATTTTTTTAGATTGTCTATGCTGGGCTCTCCAGAGCCTTAATTTCATTTTCTAAGTTATTTAGAAGTTCATGTGCATTCTCTTTCATGTGAGGTCTCATGCTAATTAGGTACCCTCTAATTTTAGCTTTTAGTGCTTCACATCTGAGGAGTGGAGAGTTATCTTGGCTGTGGCAAGCTTTAAGAAAGTTGTGGATTTCATCATTTACCTTGTTATGATATTCTGTTGAGTGTAAGATTTCATCCTTTAGTCTCCAAATGTTTTTTTTAACTGAAGTGCCCCAAGAAACATACCGTGTTATGCCAATTATGGTTTGGAATATGTTGCAGTTCTATGGAGATTTTGTTTACGAATGGAAAATATTTATCAGAAATCATAATATAACCAATGCCAAAATATGAACGGTGTGGCGGAGAGGAGAAAAAAGTATAATCGCAGGAATCAGGTTGTTTAATCTCCAGGTGTCTTTTAGATGATACAGCCCAGCGATTTTTCATAGCTTTATGAGATTAAGGTGGTCTGTACTTACATGAGGAGGATCTATCCAAAATACAAACGAATTTCCAGCCAGCAGAATAAAAAAAATTGTCAGGGATGAACTGCATGTTATTTGAAAGGTTAGACCAAAATAGAGGATTGTCATAATTCACGGTCTCTAAATTAGTACGAAAAAGGTTTCTACTGTCTTTATTCATTTTCATTATTATGCGCCTTCCCACAATATATCAGTACAGTTAGAGATTATTGAAATATTTGCTTTTTGTTTATCTAGCTAATTACACCAGTTTTCTTACAATTAGATGGAGAGCAGGCTACATCTTCAATTCATCTGCTATAAGTGATAATGCTTGTTTTAATCCAATTGTACATTCTAGTATGAGGGTGATGTCCCCATCAGTTTATAGACATATTTAGTAATTTTATGTCTCTTTACTGGGTGGTTTAAACCCCTTACTTTGAGTGATATGATTTTCAGGTTATTTTTAAATAGGTCAATTGATGTATTTAAATAGATATTTTTCATAGTTTGAGGAAAGGACAAGAAGCAGATGCATTTACATTGCTAAAATAGTGTATTGCAAGGGAGAAGAGTATAGAACAAGGCTGTAAATAGCCATTGTCTGGAAGTATCATGAGCATAAAATAATTGAAAAATGTTAGGGAGCAAAGAAAGCTAAAGAAAAAGATGGAAAAAAGAAAGAAGAGAATATAAATAAGACAGAAGATGGGCCTTGAAAAGACTAAGCATTTTGTTTGAACAATTGAACAACATAAGACCAACATAAAACTGCCTCTCAACACCCACAACCCGATTCTCTATTTTATGTATCGTCAGCTTGGGGATGAAAAGGAAATGACACTCTTCGAGTGGATGAAAATGTATTCTACAGAATTGCAGATGAATAATAAGACAAACAGTTTCATATATAAGCTAACACTTACAGTGATAACAAAATGTTAAATATAAGCCAACCAAAAGTATGAACTATTAATTACTTTGGCTAATAATTCAACATCGAGTGGTACTTATTTATTGAAATCTATGAGAACAGGAGAAGCCTAATAGGCCTTGTGATGTTGATTGGAAAAAGAGTTATTATTGTGCATATGTGCGCTTAAGTAGTAGTGAATGTGGGAAGGTATGGTACAGGTTGGATATTAATGAATTTGGGCAAGTAAGACTACAGTTAATAGTATCAATCATACTGTTCCTTGTTTAGAGAGGATTAAGTGTTAGGCCATGAGTTTATTTTGTGAGTGTGGTCCTATGGGGGCATTTGTATAACAGCAAGCTTTAGACGGGTGTTAGTCTCTGTTAAGAGTCATGAAAAATTGAGGTTCCATTTTTATTACGAATTTTGAAGTCATCCTTCATTTTTTTATGGAGTTTTAGCTTTAGGAGTTGATTTTAAATAAGTTGTTTCCTTTTTCTGCATCATCATATTCATCTAGGAATCTTTTCAGTCCCCTGTGTTCCTGAAATATACACGTGGAGCCATTGGGTGAGACACCCAAACCTAGAAGGCCCTGAAAAAGAGAAATCATGTTTTCTGGCCTTCAGTCTTTGTCTTGTGACCAAAGCACCTTTGTTAAGTTGAACAGTGCTTTTGGAGTTATCTTGTGATATGATGATTTATTTGCCTTTCAAGAGTGTATGTTTTTTTCCTCATGTAAGCTAAAACGGATTCTGTGTGTTGAAACCTACGTGATTTTCAGACTATTAGTCTAGTGTTATTCTTGTGCAGTAGAGGTCGAGTTAGTACTCCGTATGCTCCCTGAAATTCAAAATATTTTTAAAAGCAATGCCAGTCATCTTGTAGATCCAGGATTCCAGTAAATACATGCATTGATGTTGTGACCTTCTCTGCCTTTGATTATATCGAAAATCCTTAAGTTACCTCTACAGTTATGATCTTCAAGAGCTGATATACCTTTTGGGAGACATAGGGCCTCATTATGACTTTGGTGGTCTTTTTGCAAGACCGCCGCTGTGGTGGCCACCAAAAGACCGCCATATTGGCATTCATCCGACTGCCGTATTAAGAGTCACACCGTCAAGATTGACAAAAACAGCCACAAATCTGACACCGCCGGGACACTGGAGGGCGGGAAACAGGCGATTCCATCACCAGCACCGCCAGCCTGACAACTTTCCACCCACCAGATTATGATCCACAAATCACCACAGCGGTCCAAACTGCTGCGCTCAAGAACTCACCTCAGACAGAACACAACACCACATTGGACAGTTTGAATACCCCACACTGACACACATACACGCAACAGACAAACCCTCTCATAGCACTATGGGCCAGATGTATGAAAGCATTTTGCTTTCTCAAACTGGTTCAGAAATCGCAATTTTGGAAATGCAAAAAATTCGCAGATATGGGCCAACAGGCCCATAGCTGCGAATGGGGCCAGTATCGCAATTTGCGAATCGGTAATAGCATTTGCGATTTTTAAGAAATCGCTATTACCGATTCGCAAATGTGATACATGGCACTTTGCGAGTCGGAAATAGTGATTTCTTAAAAATCGCTATTTCGGAATCGCAAAGGGCTGTGATGATACATCTGGCCCTATATAACACACCCCTACGCAGCGCACAATTGTTTACGACAAAAACCACATACACGGACAGCAAGGACCCACAAACTCTTTACTTAGCACATACACACCATAGGCGCGAATACGCCTTCACACTCCACACAACTGCACGATCAACACTATACACACATTACTACTGCACACAAACACCACAACTGACCACCATCCAACCAAGCATCCTAGACTACACCCTGACACACACAACACCCACCCCCACCAATAACACAACCACCATGCCCCGTCAAAAGCACCCATGCTTCACAGACGATGAGTTGAGGGTCATGAAATCGTCAGGGTAGATCCACAACAGTTTGGAGCACAGGTACAGCAAACATCCATTGCCAGGAAAATGGAGTTATGGCACATAAAAGTCGACAGGGTCAACTCAGTGGCAACCATCCACGCATAAGGGAGGACATCAGGAAGAGATGGAATAACCCTCTCCTCTCCTTCCACAGGTACTCCTGCCTGTGCCAAAATGGAGAAGATACCAGAGACTGCCAGTCCTCCTCAGAATAAAGGCCCCAGTGTGGACAACGCTGCTGGATGTCTGTACAGTGACAACCTACCTGGCCCATCTGGGAACCCTGGCCACTCTACCACTCCCAGCCTCACCCTGCCCACATCAACTCCCCCTACCCTGTGCCACCACCTCACAGCCAACCCTTCATCCCCAAACCTGTGTCCCAAGGACTGTTCAATTAATAGTGTGCCCCACAGTACAGGGACCTGAGTCAACCCCTCACACCCAAGACAATGAGGGTCCTGCTGGCACTGGGAATGGGCACACCATGTCAGGGGCACAGGCACATGGGTGCAGGGGGTGTGGGAGGGAACCTGCGGGCCAGAGGAGGGGGCACCCAAGGGAGTCACCTGGTCAAGAAGCCATCTCCCAAGTCCTGGGAGCATACTATCAATCCCAGGACAGGATGGGCCAGATCATCAACACGTTAAGGGAAAACCAAAGGCAGCAGAGGGAATACCATCAGGAGGTCATGCAGCAGTGGCAGGCACAGAATGCCACCATAGTCTCTGTTGCAGGGGTGCTAAAGGACATAAACACCACCCTGTGTGTTTCCTAAACCCACCAGCAGGCCCCTTCCACTACCCACATAACATCTGAGTCCGAAACATCTGCAGTAGCTAGTGGAATGGATGCGCTGCCAGGGGAACCACAGCCCACAGGCACTCTTCCCTCTGTAGCTGAAGAACCCCCTGCAGAGGTGGATGTCCATACAGACATCCGGCTGCAGCAGATGCCAAGGCAAAACCCACTGCCAACAAGTGACCCTCTCCTGATGTTTTCTCCCTTGTGTGCCACTGAGACACCATGTTGACTGTTCGAAGACATTTCTCCATTTTCCCATGGCCCTTGGACAATGGACATGTGCTACCTACAGCTGTGCCACTTACACCGATGATTTCAACCACCATGAGCCCACTCATTTCCTGTTTTACAATTAATGCACAATAAACACTGTAAATCACAGCAAATGCATATGTGTCTTTATGTGTACCATTTTGGTCAGCAATATGTAATGTGGGTATGGCCCCTAAACCAACAGGCAGTGTAATGGACAGCAGAGCGAGGCATCCACTGCAGGACACACAGAACAACAGACATGCCCCAGGGCAGATGTAAGGTAGTCACTAGTCCATCCACACACCAGACCATATCCATTGATCCAACCTGCAAAAAGACCATGACAGACACTTCCATCAGAATAGTAGGCATGGTGGCACACAAAGCACCTATGCAGTTCATAGTTATCATGCCCAGTGTGGATTGCCAACTAAACAGGGCACAACAGATGTCACTTCTACATCATCTGTCTCAGGGAATACATCACATAACACTGTAGCTGGAATCTGTCATGGCCTAATCTCTACTCTGTAATCAGTTACCAAAGGCTATTGAACATGAATGCCTCAAGCAATATGTAGGTGAGGCAAAGATTACACAGTAACTTGCTGGAATGACATGAGTACAGGAGAATGCTGGACACATAGCAAGCACAATACAGGCCTGTCCCTAGTAAATGTGATACTTGCAACCTGCATAAAGTACACATGTTAGAG
The DNA here is from genome assembly GCF_031143425.1 of Pleurodeles waltl. Lineage (NCBI taxonomy): Eukaryota > Metazoa > Chordata > Amphibia > Caudata > Salamandridae > Pleurodeles > Pleurodeles waltl. Next base: position 135,413,183 of record NC_090443.1, read on the forward strand.
ACTAGCCACTAACTCTGCACCTTAAATGATTACACACACATAGGGATAAGCACACATTACACCACCACTGATGATTCTAATCAGGAGGACCACTCACACCAAATAATGTGGAAATACAACACTTGCAAGTACACACACAACAAACCTATATGTCACTGGAAGTACTGATTGATGAGCTCTGTTCTTAGTCAGCTGCACCTTCCTCATATGCCTCCTCATCACTTTCCATATCTATATCACCAGCCACTGGTGCAGCTGCCTCCCCATCATCAGCTAGTAATGGTATCTGCGTCCCAGGGCTTTATTGTGGAGCTTGCAGAAGGCACCTATGATCTGCCTTTCGGGGAGGGTAAAGGAGGACACCTCCAGAGAGGTCCAGGTACCTGAATCTTGCCTTCAGTAGGCCAAATGCCCTTTCTATTACATGGCTCGTCCTGCTGTGAGCCTCATTGAAACGGAGTTCCCCTTCCGTGGCAGGGTACCTCACTGGTGTTTACAGCCAGGGAAGGTTAGGATAGCCAGAGCCACCTGTGTGCACAGAGGTGGGACTTGGTACAATGCAGGTACAGACGCAGGGAAGATTGTGATGACAGGTGCCAAAACAGATGCACACATCTAAATGCATCCATACCAATCGGCCAAGCCCTTTCTCTCTCTCTGTAGACGTGCCATCATGTGAGGGACACTGCTGTTCCTCAGAATGAAGGAGTCATGCACAGTTCCTCGAAACTTGGCTGTCACTTGGGTGATGTACTGGTCTGCCACACACACCACTTGAACATTGATGGTGTGGTAGTATTTCCTGTTTCTGTGCACCTGTTCATTGGCACTGGGAGGGCCCAAAGCTACAGGTGTGCAATCTATGGCACCCTATCACATGAGGGATGTGTCCCAGCTCATAGAAGTCTGCCTTCACATAGGCCAAATCTGCAAAGTGGGGGGACCTGATGTAGCTGTCCAGGTGTATCAAAAAAGCACACAGAATATCCTTCAAAACAAGACTGAACATGGGCTGTGACTTCCCTGCTGCCAAGCCCACTGTATTCTGAAAGAAGCTTGTGGCAAGAAAGTGAGCACTGACAGGAATTGGACTATGGGAGTGATGGCATAAGGATTACGTATGGCAGACAAGAGTTCTGGCTCCAATTGGGTACCAAGATCCATGGTGGTGTGACGATTCAGACAATAGGTCTGAATGATATGCCTCTCCTCCAGGTTGCAAGGTCGACTAGCGGACTGTACACTGGTGCGTGTCTCAAACTCCACCTGAAAGGCCATCTAGGATAGAGAGGAGAGAATGTGCAATGTGAGAAGCACTCCACACGTCAGTTGAACATGTCCTCATTGCACACATCTCACACTGTACACATGCCTCCCACTGCTGACACATACCATATTGGGCATGCTATGCAGCATGGGAACCATCCTTACTGCACATTGCTGGCCCTGATCGTTAGTTTGTGACACATATCACTTGTGTAATGTCCCACATCTGGTACACTGAGCTATCCTGCACTGAGCATATATGCAGTGATGCTATATACCAATGTGCTTAAACCACCTATGAGGTTCCAAGCATCTGGCCATGCACGCAATGTGACACCCGGCCATATGACATCACTATGTCATGCATGTCACATGTATCAGCCTAACCATGATGAACAACATAGGCCTGCTTCGCATTTTCGTAAAAAAAAAACATGTATGGCACACTTCTATTGGTGCAGCAAGGCATGATATGTGCATAAAATGGCAGCTGCCTATCCTACTGCACAGGACAGTTGGAAGTGACCTAAGTCCGCAGGCGTGTGTCAACATGGCAGTAGGCAGTCGCAACCGCTGTGCCACTTCTCATTGGTTGCCTATGGGGGACTGGAGCCAATGGCGATCACCGCCGGCAGTGACGGTCCTGTATGCGGCTGCCGTGACCTCCATTTTCTGCAGCCTTACTTACGTGACTCCTGACACTCTTGCAAGCAAGACCTTCACGATGTGAGCTGCTGTGTACTGTCTCTGGGAGCCATCATGCCACATCCTCCATGATAGAGCCCTAGCCTTCCCCCAAGAAGAGCTTGAAAAGCTGGTGGAAGGGTTCCTACCCCTGTATGGACAGCTGTATGGAGCACCAGAGGAGCAGGTGAGCCCAATGCCATACTCATGTGTGATAGGGGGGTGTGTGACGGTGAATGGCGTAAGTGTGGTAGTCTGGGAGTACATGCAAGGAGGGTGAATGGAGTTACAGTGTGCAAACCATGAAGATGGGTATGTGTGGGCATTTGGTGAGTCTGCTGTTTATAGTCTACTGCTGTTGGGATGGTGCCAGTCTACATGACTTTCTCCTTCTGTCTCTGTCACCCATGCAGGTAAACATCCATCAGAAAAAAGGGAACTGGCGTGCCATAGCCAAGCAAGAGTGGACCCTGGGGGTCCATGCCCGGCAGAGCACCCATTGTCGCAAGTGGTGGCAGGACCTGAGACGTTGGGCCCGGAAGACCGCAGAGGCCCAGCTGGGGATGTCCTCCCAATGAGAAAGAGGTGCCCGTCTGACCATAACCCTCTCTAATGGCCCGCATTTTGGTGGCTGCCTACCCTGAGGTGGATGGGCATTTGAGGGCAGCCACAAGGGGGTGAGTACTGACTATATCTTGTAACTTGGCTGCCTTTAAATGGGATTGCGTGCCTCACTGCAGGAAATTTGACATTGTTGTTAATGGTACATGTTCATCGTCAATTGGCAATGGGTATTTGGCAATGCGGCAGTGTATCATTAGTAGATGTGTTGCCATGCTGTACTGTCAGTGGATGTACATCTCACATTTACATTCCTCTCCATGTCTGTAATGCGGATATGCAATGGATGTGAGTGTTTGGATCACCCTAAGCATTTGGATCACCATCCATCTGCATTAGTGGCTCTGAGGTGTCAAGCCACTCGCATCTGTGTTGGCAACCTGTAAATGCTACTGTGTGACTCTCCTTTTATCACTGGGACTATGTACATCATGTACTGTATCTGGTATTGAAAGGTTGTGGGGCTGCCAATACAGATTGACCACAGAAATGGCCCTCAAGGGACAGGAGTATAGGCCTGATAGTTGACTAGGCATATATGAGTGATCTGTTGACTGTAGGGTATGTGTAGGTAGCCAAACTGTGATACTGGAATATGTAGAATAAATGTGGGCTGATTGCATAGATCATGCAGTCCTAGGAGCTATACTTTGGGGGTGTGTGGCCCTCAAACCTGTGGGATGGTACTAGAGGTAGGAGGTGCCCTGTGTGAACCCTAGTTTGTCACCAGGGTGTGTACATGGCATTTATGACAAAACCCTAGCAATTGCTATGCTGCAATGCTGAGTTACTGCCTACATCATGTCAAGATGGAAATTTGGAGGCACACCTGATGGCCTGTGACTATTACAGCTTGACTATGGCAACAGAAAGTGGCAGATAATGAGTGGTTTGGGTTAGCATGACACATGGTGTGTTGATGTGATTCACAATCTGGATTCAGTCTCCTCGGGCTGCCTTATGTGGTATTGGGATGTGTAAATGGTGTACAGCCAGTGGTGTTTGTCCATGTGTGCCTAGTGAATGCTAAACTTTGCCCTCTGAGATGTGTGTTGTCTGTCCTCTGTGACAGGTTTTGCCATATGTGGAATTGTGTGTGTGAGGCTGGAGTTGTCATAGTGTGTAGTCCAACTGGTGTACCTGCATGTGTGGTGGCATTGGAACTGGTCCATTATGTTACATGTGTGTTCTAGTGGTACATCTGTAGTCATACTGAACTCAGTATGGATGGCCCATTGTTGGTCCACTTGGGAGTGTGTTGAGTAGGGTTATATGTGTTGGGTGTCAGCTACACTAGCTGTGTGATAGGCTCTGACTGATCACCTGGCTATACCATAGAGGCACATGGTACACATCAGATGTGAACTGTTTGGGTGTTTGACTTGTTTTGGCTATCTCAGAGTTGTTCTCCATTATGGCATCACTGTACTGAGTGGCCAGCCATGTAATATGACAGATAGGTGCAGTGTGGACTGAGTGGAGTTGTCTTCACTGTGATTGACATGTCATAGAGGACATGTACTTTTCAGGGATTGTAACTGTAGAGGCCTGATGTGTTGTGTTCAGTCAGCTGCACATCCTATGGGTGAAAGGGGTATGGAGAGGTAAGATGTGTATCCAGGCATTCTATTGATATTTTATCTAGCCCATGCTGTGCCAGCTAAGAGGGCTTTGGGTGGTATCATGGGGTAGACCCCAGTGGTGTTGTCCTATTAAGGTATTGATGTAGGTGTGAGGGATGGCATACAGGTGTGGGTAGAAGTGAAATGTAAAGACATTATATAGATGAAGTGTAATGGCAATTGCCATTGCCTGGCTATGATATGCAATGTCGCAATTTAACATGTTTTGCCGTGTCTATGGGAGGTTTATGTTGACCCTTTTCCCCCTATCTGTCTCTCTCCCCTTCCCCCACCCCTCCCAGCATTGTCTGGTGAAGGAGAAGGGGAACAGGTGAGTGGGGCAGCAGCAGCCCATGGGACCCAGGAAGCTGGCACCAGCAAGAACTAGGGACCCAGTGGGACGGAGGGTGAGGGGAGTGCCATGGAGAGACCGGATCTACCACCTCTTCTTCGGAATCCTCCTCCAGTGGACACTTCCTGCTGGTGGCAGACCCATCTGGGACCACCCTAGCATCATCTTTGTCTGCCACCCCCCTTGCTGCAACCGCCCTCCCAGTTCCTCCCCACCCAGTTGCCCATGCCCACTAACCCAGGAGGGTGGGCATCTCCTTTGCCGCAGGCACATCTGCCCCTGCGCCAGTCAACCCTGTTGCCCGCAGTGAGGAGGCTATTGACCTCCTAAGGTCCATCTCTGTGGGTCAGTCGACCATCGTGAATGCCATCCAGGGACTGGCAGCTCAAGTCGAACAGCATAATACGTTCCTGGAGGGCATTCACTGTGCCATGGCTGGCCTACAGAGATCCTTACAGGCTCTGGCCTCCACTCTGATGGCAGCCAGTGACCTTTTGTCTTCCGTTCCCCCCTCCAACCACCTCTAACCAATCCCAAACCCCTCTCCCCATACCCATATAAAGCACACGAACACACAAGCATGCAACCACCTCAAGAGGCAAGGATAGCTCAGACAAACACAAGCATCGCAAGACCCACCACTAGCATGCACACAAGCATGACCCACCTGCAGACACAATAACATCCACTCCCTGCACTGACTCCCTGTGACGGGCTGGATTACGATCACCCGCACACGGATCTGTCTTGTGCTGACTCTGCCCATGGTGCTCTTAGTCTGACACGCCTCCCGTCACGTGATTGGTGGGATGGTCATGAATGGCGGGCCGACGAGAGGTCAAAACTGCCACTGCCAGCACTTGCGGATGTCGGCGGTTCGGAAGACACAGATGAACGACCACAGGAGGAGGAAGAAACTCGACCACGAGAGGAGAAGTACAACGAACATCAGAAGGACGAAGGAGAGGAAGAGTGGTGGCGACTCGAGACAAGGGAAACAGCGAAACCTGTCTTCTACTCGGGAAGACAACCGGAGGCATCTGACGTGTTCAGCAGAGACAGGCAACCGGGAGGACGGAACGCTACCGCCTGCCACGCTTCTGGAGAAGCGTGGCAACTCCAGGTGCGTGGGATCGCGTCCCTGTGAGAAAACGAGAGAAAGAGAGTGTGAGAGCACTGTATGAAAGGGTGGGGGAAGGAAGAGAGACAGGAGGTGATAATAAAAAGGGGAACAACACGGGCACTGAAAGGACGGGGGGGAAACAGAAAACCACCAATTGAGCACCATAAAGCACTTTTATTAGAACATTGCACGTCAAAGGCACTGCGCACAAAAACGGCATAGGCACCAAGGAAAGGGCAAAGAGGCACTGAGCAATAAAATAAGGCCAAACGGACTATTCTAGGACAGCGCCAAGAAAAGACAGAAAACAGAAGAGGGACAGATAAGAAAGCCCTGTTAAGAAAAGAGAAAGACAGGAAAGAAACATAATAACAAAAAGACCAAAACAAAGGCAACCTGACCACTTACCATATTTTTTCTGTTCTCTCCACATGTCCTTCCTGGGGACACCTGTATGCCAAGGAAACAAAGAGAGAGACGAGTGAAGATTAATCCACAACCGAAACCCACCGCCCAAGAAGAAAACCTTAAAAACATACCTGTACCTTAACTCACCAATTACCACATTGATCCAATAAAACTCTGGTACACAGGAACAGCGAGTTTGAGTATTCCTTCCACGCGGGCCCGGTCACACTCCCCCAACACATTCACCACATCCCTTCTTCACAGACACTACACCAGACACACCTGCAGCCACCACACCATCATTCACGGATCCGGCCACCAGTCCCATCTTACCCACAGTCAGCACAATATCAGACCCTCAGACATCCACACCAGTCACCACATCCGCACCCACCACACCCACCAACACCCCCACATGCACCACATGTACCATACCTGCAAACACCATCCCAACAGACAGTCACCCATCCACCACTGCATCTCCGTGCACCTCTTCCCCCCTCCTCCCAAGACACCTAATCGCCAGCACTCACCCACCCAAGCATTCCACGCACGCACCCCCAAGCATTCCACACACGCACCTTCACCCAAGACAGCCACCAAGACACATCTCACATCTACTCCCTCTCCCTCCACCCCCAAACGCTTTTGCCATTATCGCCCCTGTGTGTCTAATAAATATTTCCTTGTAGAGTTTTCCCTGTTCCCTCCCCATCTTCCACCCCATGAAACCCCAAGCGCTCTGGGTCCCTCCCCAAGTCCAGCCCTTTCACCTCCAAGTCCTCCCCTGCCCCCCTGGTAGTCCCCATGCCCCTCCCCCTGCCAAGAAGTCTGCCAATCCCATGCCCAAGGACCCACCTCCCAAGCCCAGACCCAAGCCCAAGCACCCCACTCCCAAGCCCAAACCCCGCTACCTCTACCCTCTCCCCCTCCCAAATCCCTGAGGTGCCTGCCTTCCCCCTTGATGCCCCTACCCTGTGGAGGTCATTTGGCAGTCAGGAGTCAAGTAGGGCCACAGTGAAGTGCCATTTGTGCCTTTGGCAGGAGGAACATTGGACTGGCCAATGGCCTTATGATTGTAAATAGTTAATTATTTTGATTACATTTCGCCTTCCCAATTCATCTGGGCCAACCTGGTGTTGGATTCGATGGAAGCATACTTGTCCTGCCTTTCTTTCTACATGGCTGTTTAGTTTTTGTGGGCTTTGGTTTGTGTGTGTGTGACGTGTGTGTGTGTGTGTTGGTTGCACTAGCTGTTGTGCCTGGGCTGCATGTCTGTGTGTGTGTGTGGCCCTGCTGTTGTTCCCACTGTCATTGCTGTGTACTGTGTGTAGGATATATTTGTGTTTGGTACATGCATGTGTGTAGCTAAATTGTGTGTTTTTTGTGTTGCCATGTGTTATGGTGGTGTTTTGTACACGTGTGTGGTTCTTGTGTACGTGTCATATGCGTTGTGTGGGCATGGTGTGACATATGGAACGTTCTATGGCAGTGTGTTAGTGTTGATTGGTTGTATGGTGTTACGTGTTGCTGTAATTTGTGGTATCATCTGTAGGTGTGCAGTGTGATTGCCTGGCGAAGCGTTTGTGTGGTTGTGATGTTGTGTGACTCGGTGGTGTTGTGTATGATTGTGTTAGACAGTAATGGTGATGCGTGTGTGTACGGGCTGGTGTGTGAATGGCACATGTGTGTTGGCCATGGTGTGTGTAGTTTGGATATGCATATGTGTAGTATGTGTGTGCGTGTGTGTATGTAGGTGTGTGTGTGTTTGTATGGGTGTGTGGTTACATGTGTATGTGGCCGTCGCAGGCCGTCCCGGTGTGTATGTTGCGTGTGCGTGTGTACTAATGCCTTTCCCTCCAGTGTGGGCTGATGTGTACACTTACGGTTGTTGTCTTCGTCGCTGTCACTGGTTCTGGAGTCGTTGTGCGACCAGTGGGAGGACTTCGAGTGCAGGTTCCATGGTGACTCCGAACGGGTATGGGTTCCTGAAGGTGAGTGTCTCCTTTTGTTCTGTTGGTTTCCTCCAGGGTTTTGGTGGCGGTGCGACTGCAGCCTCAAAATGTGTCCGGCTGAAACAAGGGGCCAGATGTAGGAAGCATTTTGCATGTCGCAAACAGCGATTTTCGCTGTTTACGACGTGCAAAATGCACTTTGCAATGCACAAAACCCGTTTTGCGATTCGCAATTAGGAAGGGGTGTTCCCTTCCTAATTGCGAGTCGCAGTGCAATGCAGGATTGCTTTATGACCGTGAACGCAGTCGCAAAGCAATTGCAGTTTGCACACATTTGAAATGGGTGGTAACCCATTCGCAAAAGGGAAGGGGTCGGACGCCTTCCCCGTTGTAAATGGAACTTCATACATTTTTTCAGAACAGGCAGTGGTCCTATGGACCACTGCCTGCTCTGAAAAAATGAAACATAAACGTTTCATTTTTCGTTTTTGTAATGCAACTCATTTTCCTTTGAGGAAAACGGGCTGCATTACCAAAGCAGCAGGCCACCATCCCTGTGAATGCCGCCACTCTCAAGGGGGTCCCAAATTGCGACCCACCTCATGAATATTAATGAGGTGGGACTTTGCGACCCCCTGTTCTGCCTTCCTTCTTATCTCGTATCAGAGCTTACAGAACATATCAAGAATGCACTTCTGAGTTCAAAGAAGACCTTTATTGTTGTTAATTCTTCCCCACCCAAAAGTTCGTGAGAGACGAATTAATAGATTTCAAGCACACGTTCAAATGAGTAAAAGTATCGCAGCAATGAAAACAAAATATATCACAGTACTTCTCAGTTGCAATGTACACAGCAGGTTATATATATAATGCAAAGCAAAACAAATACTTCTCCGTGTGAGAAACCATTTACAGCTTCATCTTTCTGGGGTCTGCAAGTTGATGACTCCGGTCAACTGCGAGAAAGAGATTATCTACCCACACGGGAGACTGGCAACTGGCACCAAGTTCCAGCCCGAAGTCAAGCAGATTTGAATCTAAATCTCTGAAGCCCGAGTCATCCTTACAAAAGCGTGCCCCCTCCTCTCAGACTCGGTAAAACTACGCAAGCCTTTGGAGACTGGCCAGATCTCCTAGACTTCTCCTCTTCCCAAGCCTGAGCAGAAAGGAAAACACCAAATGTACTCTCTCTTATCAGGTCTAGTCTGGTGTGAAGAAAACATCTTGGTTCATCTTGTGGAAAAACATAGCTTGGAAAAATACAGCTTGGATTCTCAACTGCAATGTCTAACTCCACGTTAAAGGCAATAGGCAGCTAACCTAAATATCAAATGTAATGTCTAATGTCATGTCAAAGCCAATAGGCAGCTAAGCTGAATATCAAATTTAATGTCTAATATCATGTCAAAGCCAATAGGCAGCTAAACTGAATACAGCATGTCAAAGCCAATAGGCAGAATACAGAATGTAATGGCTAATGCAATGTCAAAGCCAATAGGCGGCTAAACTGAATACAGAAAATAATGGCTAATGCCATGTCAAAGCCAATAGGCGGCTAAACTGAATACAGCATGTCAAAGCCAATAGGCAGCTAAACTGAACAAAACATATAGGGCCTGATTCGGACCCCGGCGGTCGGCGGGAGCACCGCCAACAGGCTGGCGGTGCTCCTCAGGACATTCTGACCGTGGCGGTTCAGCCGCGGTCAGAACAGGAAAACCGGCGGTCTCCCGCCGGTTTTCCGCTGTCCTGCAGAATCCTCCATGGCGGCGCAGCTTGCTGCGCCGCCATGGGGATTCTGACACCCCATACCGCCATCCTGGAACAGGATGGCGGTATGGGGTGTCGTGGGGCCCCTGGGGGCCCCTGGTGAACATTGAGCAACTAATATGTGCAGTGGTGAAACACAAAGTCATTGGTCAAACAAAATTAATAGCATCACACCCCCTTGCGAGTCGCAGATGGTGTCGGGGACACCATCCTACATTCCGATTTGTGACTCGCAAATTGCGAGTCGCTCTGACTCGCAATTTGCAAGTCCCAATTTGGAACCTACCTACATGTGGCCCTTAGTCCCCACCGGTATGAAGGTGTATCTGTCCCTGATGGCCTGACCGAACTGGCGGTACTGGAGGTAGTTTGGCTGTGTTCTGTTGGAAATTGCTCTGACTCGCAATTTGCAAGTCGCAATTTGGAACCTACCTACAAGCTTCCAACCGGGTGCTGATGCCTGGATTCACTTGTTGTTACTTGATTCCTTAAGGATTAAATGTCTGCATTTTGTGATAAGGACACCACTTAGACAGTGCTGCTGAACAAAATGACCATCTTCCTCCAAATCTTAGCCATGCTCCTATATATTGCTGTTATTGAGCTAGGGGATGGGCTTCATGACCTACTGAAGTCTTTGCTATTGTGAGTCAAGGCCTCCCCCAACACTACACAATGTATTATACCCACATACATACAAAATATACTATACACACACACACACACACAGACATACACACACATAGATGTGTATATACATACATGTATATATATCTATGTATATATATGTTTATATACACATGTATATGGATGCATGTGTGTGTATATATCAGAAAGACCGTTTTGCTAAAAGCTGGTTCCATCCACCTTCCTGCATTGGTGCTCAGCAGCTGGTCTTATCAAACATCCCTGCTGCAATCCTTCCAGTCAAAAAAAGAACACCAGCATTCCGCTGTCGGCTGGTTAATGTTTTTCGCCATGCAGCCTTACTCAAAGAAGCATTGGCAATGCCAATTACTCTTGGCAATCCGAGATGTATTGGTGTTGTCAATTGTATTGTTTTTTAGCCATGATCTCTGAGTACAGGCGCCCGGACTCCAGAACTGGTATGGGGACAAATACATGTTAGAAGTGAGCACCCCACAGCTAACCTGAACTTGCTCCAACTTCAGTGGAAGTGTAGTTTTCCATGGGAAACATTCTGCTTTGGCACAAGTGAATGATTTACACACAGTCTTACCAAATTATCATTTTTTAGTTACTGAAGCACCTTTTACTGCAGTTGTGCCAGACTAGCACTCTATTCCCAAACTATTTCAACTCGCTCCTCCAGTTTGGCCTAGTGCCTGATCTTGAGCGGTATACACATTCTGACTTGCGATTGCAGTTTTCCAGGCATGTGACAATCGAGGTAATCTGGTAGAAACAAAAAACCAACTACCAAAATCAATGGCATACTAAGAAAAATAAACAGCATGTACGTAGAATCCACAGGCGAACTTTGTGCAGCAGTGAGAGAACAATTAAGGTAAAGTCTTTTGCTCATTAAAGGATAGCTAAAGCGAGCCAAGTCATTTCCATCTCAAAGCATTGCTGTTGTGTGCGGAAGATGAATAGGGCTAAAAACAACTTGCTTAACATGTGCCACTTAAGTATACTTTTATGTGGGAAGTGCAACCTACCAGATTTGGCTCAGACTTGACACTTGCAAAGCAAACAGGGGGGATGAGGAGGCAGGCATAGCCCGAGGAGAGGGAGCAAGCTGTAGTACAAGGGGAGCTTGCTAGAGCATCGTGATGAGAGCAAGCAGCGGCAGCTGGAGAGGAGACCAGAGCAGCAGCTGAACGCAAGATTACTAAGGATAGGGTGACCAGATATTGAAAAGAAAAAACCGGGACAGGTCACACATAAAAGTAGGACTAAAGCCCTTCTTCTCACTTTTATATCTGATCTGTCCTGTAAATGTGTGTGCGTGTATAAACCAATAAATTACTTCGTCAATTATTTAGGACTCAAGAGCTGCTTGTAAAAGGAGAGCACACCTTTCACTTCTGCCTGGCTGGTTGATCTGACCCGTGTCCCAAAAAACAGGACATTTATTTAAAATTAACATAGCGTTCACAGGTTGACCTGACCTTTGCCTCAAAAAACGGGACATTTACTTAAAATGAACAAAAGCGTCGGGACATCGGGATAGTAATCTGAAAATCAGGCCTGTCCGGGGAAATCTGGGACGTCTGGTCACCCTACCTAAGGATGCTGCAGGCAACGGGAGTGGACGAGCAGCAGCACCAGCTGGGCCGTCAGTCCGAGGCTACGGGAGGCGGAGGCAGCTGCACTGCGGAAGCGGCTTGAAGGGGTGACAGAACAACCAAAGCAAGAACGACAGGGGAGGTGGCCTCAGAGTCCCGAGGGAGCCGAAGGCAGGAGGAGTGGACGAGCAGCAGCACCAGCCGGGCCAGTCCGAGGCTACAGGAGGCAGAAGGAGAAGGCAGCCACACCGCAGAAGCTGCCTGAAAGGGAAAAAGAGCAACCAAAGTGAGAATGGGAGAGGAGGCGGCATCAGCCGTCTGAAATAAGGAGGGAGAAGATGCATGGGATATAAAAATAAAAATACGCCACTCAGCGCTAATGAGAATACTAGCACTCCTGAGGAGGGCTCCTAAACAACGTAAAAATAAGTTCTTACATTTAACATACAGTGAGGGATAGTGTACATGGTTGCTGCTCTTGGGGAGACGAAAACTGCAGAAGAGGCATGACAAATGGATGCCATAGACAAATGGAGATGAAGACTGGGAGAAAGACGATGGAGGCTGCAAATGAGAAGTCAATGGGCGGGCTAAAGCACACAAAGTAGATACAGCATGTCTCTTCTTGAGACAGCGCACATATGCCATCTAGAGCTAAGACCTAAAAACTATGTGCCCCGCTTCCCGTGAATATAGCTCAACCAGTTCATAAACATAGAGAGGAGACTCCACGCAAAGCATAGTCTGTCATTTAACGAAGGGCATGAATTAATTCATGAATACCTCTAACAGTATATGTATAACCTATACCCAACTGCTAATTATTTGCATCACGTGATAAATCAGTGCCCCATGTTATATGCCACAATTTCATGAGGACAAAGGGTGAATTCCATGATAAATAACAACTTAATTATTAAGGTTTGTCACCTGGTTATGACATATTTCGGCTGATGTGGACAGCCAAACTTAAGTTTGAAATGATCAATGGAAGCCTTGCATTTTACAAGAGCTAGTGTGGTCATCCAATAATAAAAATGCTGTATCTAATGTCAAGTGAAAAAAAGTAAAAAATGTGTGTGTGCCAGAAATATTGCATCTAATATTATAAATGTGAATATTCGAGTGCCATACTCGTACTTCCCAAATCAATGTGAATAGCTTAGTAATCATGACCGGGTTTATTTTCATGACGTGTTTTGGAAAATAGGTTCTGATGATTATGGTCTTCCTCAGGATATACCACACCTCCTATGGATTTTCCAAATAATCTGATGTGTGGCAAAAAAGCTTAATGGCAGTCGGGCCGGATTCTTTAATTATAGGCCCCGAAGAGCCCACCTCCGTGGCCTCATTGTTTATTTAAGCAGAGAGCCACCCACAGGGCCAAAATGCTAAAAAAGGAGATGGGCTGTGCAGCATGCCCTCCTGCACATATTTTGAGATACGCCCCGGGGAGATGGTGGTTCCCAGGGCTGCATGCGGGAGCGCGCACCCCTGCATACAAGTTGAGCAATGACCCCGGGAGATGATGGTCCCTGGGGCTGTGGGTGGGCAATGCACCCCCCCCTCCTCACACACAAGTTGAGAAATGCCCCAGGGAGGTGGTGGTCCCCTGGGCTGCAGGGGGCCCAGAGGGACCCCCGCCCCTCATTATAAATGTTGATGCCCCCAGGACCTGGCCCACCCGAGGGCCTCACATAAACAAGCACGGGAGCCCATGCTTGTTTTTTTTTTAAATGTTTGCTGCAGATTTACAGCAATTTTTTTTTAAAACATGCTTTTTAGCCCTAGGGGATTTCCTCTGGGAACCCACCACCAGAGCTAAGTGGTCAGGTTGTCCCTACCCTGGCCACTTTTCCTTTTTTTCCAAATTTGTTAGTGGGACTCGGCTGAAGCCAAGTCCCAAGATGGCTGCCAACACCTCTTGGTTTGAAGTGTTGCCAGCCAATCAGAGCTGTGCATTTGCCGTGCACGAGCGCTTCATCTTCGCAAAGTCATTGCGACCAGAGATATACAAATTTGTTTTCCATTTAATATCAAAAAATCTACTGAACGGATTTACACCAAATATGCAAAAGCACAATCTGCATACCGAAAGCTAGCTTTCTGCCGAATTTGGTGTAATTCTGTCCAATGGTTCGGGCTGTAGTCGTGTCTAAAGGTCATATGGGAATTAACAAGGGAAACACAACTGTTTTGACCCCTCCTTTTTCTCGGCCTTTGCTTGACGGATCACCCCGAAACTTACTGTGTGCAACAAGAATCACTGGAGCACTTTTTTAAAGAAAATTCTGTGGAGAATCGTCAAATGGTGCCAAAGATATAGGCAGGTCAAAAAAACTTTTTCTATGGAAACATGATCCTAACTATAACTACCTAGTGGCGACTGCCACTAGGTAATATCTCTCTCTCTATATATATATATATATATATATATATATATATATATATATATATATGCGCACGGCCCCGGGGGATGGGGTTCCCAGGGCCTAAAGAGGCTTGGGGTGCCACACGGCCACCCTGCTCTTTAAAATATATATGCCCTAGGGAGCTGGTCCCCAGGACCATAATAGGTTCAGGGAGGGGTCCGTGCTGCCCTCCTTTAAAAATGGGCGTGGGTATGGTGGCCATGCAACACGCCTCTCTTTTAAAAAAACAACATGACCCTGTGGTCCTCAGGGCTTAATGAAGCTTGAGGAGGAGGGGCTCACATGCCCCCACTTTTTTAGTGGCATCGTCCGGGGATGGGATCCCCAGGGCTTATTAAGGCTCAGGGAGGGGGGCTGCCCGATCCCCTCCCCTATTTTCTTATATTTGGGCCCATTTTTATCTAAAAAAAAAAACACAGAAATTCACCAGTGATAGCAGAGCTTACTATACCTTGCGCTCCAGCCATGCGCTGCTTAAGACTCACATATTACATCACTCATGACAGGTTCCATGACATAATTTATAACATAATTCCTGTGGTTTTAGTTCAAAATGTTAATGTTGTCACTGACATTCTCACCTAACTCTAACAGTACTTTAACCCATGCTTTTTTCCAGTGAATATTATTATATATATACACACACACACACATTTACACATACATACACATACATACAAAGAGTCATGGGACAGTAAAGGGTTAAATTCAGTAATGAGGCAAAGTCTTGACACGGATAGGGTTAATTGACGTCTGTTGATACAAAATCAATTCACAATGCTACTAAGTGTTACTGTATTCCTTTTTGTGTATTTCTTGTTTTGTTTTTTCAATAGCAAATTAACCAGCAGACGTCGATAGATTGTGTGGTGATCGTATATAGTACCTACGCAAGAATATGTGCATGGGCCTACATAAAGATCCCCAGGATCCTGGTTTAAAAAAAGTCTCAGGCTATTCACAGTTTTCTGATAGACCTTCAGTGATCACGAGTAAAGCCATTATTCTGCGTTCAATTTGAGCGTCATGTTCCATGCCTGCAACATTGATCCTAGCCCGATCAAAGTATGATTAAACACAAGCAATATCACCCGAAATATTAAAAACCAACCTCTTCATCATTGCTAATCCCAATGCTGTCACAAAGAGTACGTCCAAGTAATCTCGTTTCAAATCCTGTATTTCAGTGATTTCTGACCCTATTGCGCAGAGGTCAGTTGCTGGTGGTGCACCCTTCCATCCTTTCAGTCGTTCTGAAGCATTGCTTCATTAGACCTTTTCCACCTCTAAGCCAGTTCAATAACTGTCTTAGTTTCTGTAAGCATTGGCTCATTACACAACCAGTGCTCCTGGGGGCTGAAGAGCAGTCATCGAACTCTGACCTCAAGGCACTTTACTGTTCAGCTAATAATCCTTCCTCCCCACTGATCATGCGTCAGCAAGCCCAGCTCTAACCTGCACTGAGGGGAAGTTATTGTGTGTTACTTCCGGTATTGTTATCCGTGGACGTCAATTCACCAAAATGCCAGGGGAAGTGGAAACGGCATCACACAATATTTCATCTTTACTTTCACTCACACAGATATGCTTACACAAACACACATTCACTCATACACTCTTTTACATACGCACACTCTCATCCGCAAGCACGCACACAGCCTGCACTTAAAAGTGTTTTTACTTACCTCAGCTACCAAGGAAGCCCATATTCCAGCTAACTGTACTCCATTTTTATTACACTGATAATGAACAATGTATTATTCACTATCAGTGTAATAAAAACACTAATTGAAAACTAGAAATTGGAGCCCTAAGGAACGTCCATCAGCCCTTGTGTTCCTGGCACTGAAGTTACCACCTCTGACTCCAGGGGTGTAGAGTCAGTGTCAGGGGTTGCAAGAAGCATGCTGGGGGTCACAGCTGCGACCCCCGACAACCCCTAAATGACGTGCATGTGTTATCTTAAATCGGTGAGAGAAAACTCCTCGGCTAATGGTCAAGTTGACTCTTGTTTTATTAAATAACTACTGGGAGGCTTCCATAACTTTAAATGCATCATTCTAATATTTGTCACTAAACTTTCACAAAATGAGTTACATTTATATGAGTTACTTTGTGATATATGGTAATTATATATATATATATATATATATATATATATATATATATATATATATATATATCTATATATAGATAGATAGATATATATATATAGATAGATAGATATAGATATAGATAGATATACAAGGTAATTATACATATATATATATATATATATATATATATATATATATATATATATATATGTATTTATATAAAAACAAGGTAATTGATATACATGTAACTCATTTTGTGATATTTTAGTGCCAAATATTAGAATGATAGAGTAATGCATTTAAAGATATATATATATATTTTTTTTTTCACTGAAAAAAACAAAGGTTACAGTATGTTATAGTTAGGCTCACATAGAAATTCACCAGTTATAGTTATAGTTATCTCAAGTAACTATAACTCGTGCCCGAAGGTAACTATAACTTTCACCCCTGCCATGCACAGTTATCTAATCAATAATTTTACTGCAGATGTTACAGTGACATTATCAATGATGTTATCAAAGATGTCACTAGTGCTATAATTTGTGGGATAATTAATATTATATGCCCTTGAAGGCAACCCTTTTATCTGGTTGATTCGTCTTAAGGTGCAGGCCATTGGTTCTATTATTAATGCAAAAAAAAAGGAAAGACAGCAATGCCTAGCTTATTCATAGGGTGATGTTTACTCATGCTAATAGCCAGGACTAGTATCTGGACCCCCTTAGACCATCCTATATTGCTTTATTCCAATGAGGACATTAGGGAAAAAAGCCCAAATTCCTCCAAGAATCTCCAGCATGACCAGCAACTCCTCTCTATCAAAGGCCTTTCTAATTTCCAAGTAATTGGAGAGCTGCTGTAATTCCATGTGCTACACGGGTGGATTATGCCATTTTGCCTGTCTCTGCCAGTTTCTGCCAGCCCTACAATGATTATTGTGTCAGATTTGGATTTTGGTTATCTGCGCACATCAGCAGAACCTTGATCAAATGTTTATGTCTGTATTTACTAAGGGAATAGGACCCTTCTAAGCTCCTAAGGAAGGGCTCTTTCCTAGGTTTAACAGTTATCTGGGCGTTCATCACTAAGGTGGAAGCTGGTCTCATCTGAGCCCTTCATCAGTCACACATGCCAATTTGGTAGCAAGGATACCTCAGAACTTAAAAAAAGCACAATGTGCACATTCTTACATGTGGGTTTTCATCATCTCATTTAGATGCTACTGGCTACATGTGGTTCATAAAACACACAGAGTGTTGCCCAAAGGCTTCATGGCACTAGAACTTGTAACTAACTAGGACGAGGATTCAGCACAATTAACAGGGACTTTCTGGAGAGGTATTGATGTATCTGTCAAAGAGGGAGAGCACTCCCAAGTATGCGAGCGGTAGTAGAGAAAGCATGCCCTCCTAGAACAGATCAACATAATCTTGAACAGCCAGCAGGGACTGTGAATTCAACCAGAGTAGTTGCCCAGGAGATAATCTGGACAGCATATTCTGAGGAAAGTTAGGGAGAGTTTCATTGAAAGTTTTGTTACAAAAGCAGAGCCCCTTGTATTGAATTCGTCCTTGAGATCAGGAGCCAGTCCTTCTTGGGCCGAGCCACTGATAACCTATCAAATTTCTGAAGATTGTAGTAAATCTGCACAGCCATGTTTCAGACTCTTTGAATGAAAGACATCAGGGGGCCTAGATAATATCTTGTGGCATAATCCAATCGGAAAATGATGATGGCATTGACCACAAGTCTTCTCAGATGACCAAAGATAAACAGAATGATTATGTCCGGAGTTCTCATTTCAAAATAACCACTGCACTTATTGGGGAGGATAGATTAAGTTCTTTAATCAATAACCAAGACATTTAACCTTATTAGTTGGTGTGGGTGCATCTCCCGGACGTGAAGGCCAAAATACTGAGAAATATAGAAATTATCCAAGCAACAGTACTTCGGTTTTTGAGGCATTATGTCCCAGAAAGTTACTTTGGCTCCAGAAGTCTGCACTCTGTGGACATTGTGGCTTGATCCATGGGCATGCATGGCCATCACGATTCACCACCATTCTAAGATACCTTCACTGGCTTCTCAAGAGGCATCCAGCAGTGGTTGCTGGTTATTTGTGACTGTGATTGATTAATACATTAATATGGCCTTAACTATGCCCGAGCAAACGTACACAGTGTGTGAACCACGGCTTCCATGGGGGCCTCTCCTGAAGACTATTTTGAAAGCGTAAAACAGGTAATTTTGCTACACAATTTTCACATACATTGTCTAAATATCCACCATCAGTGTGTAGTGATATAGTTATTTAACATGCCCTCAGCAAGTCAAGAATAGGCAGCATTTTGCCTGGGTCATCATTATGAAATCTTTTCAAGAGAGCTAATAGATCTTCAAAGTTAGTCACCAGTTTTGCCTTGCGTAGTCAGAATAGCACCCTTGATGTCCAAAGTAGGTGCTGGATAGATGTGATTTTATGTGGAAGATTGAGGGAATAGTGTCTGAGGGACTGCCAGAAAAATACTGGGGGTCTCCCGCCTCATGATACAACTAGCTCTACCATGCCGTCTACCGTGCTGGAGGTGCTCAAATCCAGCCTGGTGGAGCGTGGTAACGTGGTGGGACACGCGGAGGCTCAGCGGCCCTGGCGGTCTTCGGTCTGCCAGGGTCGTCATGAGGGCCTATATTTATATTTTCTACTTGAAGCCCTTGCTAAGAGTGTATGTGTTTTTAGGTTGTCTTGTTCCTGGTTTTGCTGTGGTGGGCCTATGCAAAGGTTGACCTGACACTGATGAGGTGAAGCATTTGCCCAGACAGTGTTGAAAAAAATGAAATAATCATGAAGTAATGCTATCACAAAATATGCTGCATTACGTTGCATAATTGGCTTTTTCTTGCCACATAATTTAGTCTACCCTGTCAGATAATTTTATCCTCCCCTGCCTTATACTTCTAATGGCCCTGACCATACTTTACTATACAATGAAAGGCCTTACCAAATAATGGCAGGCCATACCATTCTGTACAGCGATTGGCCATACCATAGTATACTATACCATGACCAGCCATAGCATACCATGCAATTCTACACAATGACAGGCCATGCCATACAATACTATACAATGGCGTACTATGACACAGCATCACATTCCATTCTATGCCATACCATGATATACAATAAAAAACTATTGCATACTTTTTAGAGGCCATAGCTCACCATACTATACAGTGAAACACCACATCATACATACTATACAATGACAGGTCATAACATAGTATGTTATAGTTATCACACAATCATATTATAATATTATATATAATATAAATGTATATTATGATATAATATAACGTAATAATCCTGATGTACAAAAGTTGTACCACATGGTTAAATAAACATTGACAAAGCCAACAGATCTTGCATAGGTGAGACCTATTAGCTTTGCCAAACCTTGTTCTAAGTGTTAGTTCATCTTTAACAAGTCTGAGCTGCCATCCATTAGTGGAATTGTAGTTCCTTGAAAATGTGATTGTCAGTATCTAAGGACCTGATTTAGAGTTTGGCTGAGGTGGTTACTCTGCCACAAACGTGATGGATATCCTGTCCTCCGTATTATGATTCCATTGTAGCCTATGGAACTTGTAATACAGCGTATTATGATTCCATTATAGCCTACGGAACTTGTGATGCAGCAGATGGGCTATTGGTCACGTTTGTGATGGAGTAACCCCTCCGCAAACTCTAAGTCAGGCCCTAAGTCTTGTACAGCGTAGTGTCATCGCTGGGACATAGCTTTCACACCTGGAGGGTCATGAATCACCTAATGCATCTGGGTAGGAATAGTGCAAATTATGAACACGATTGCGTTAAGAGCGGTTTTACTACATACATGATAATCTACTGAGGGGTTAGTTTGAGAGTTGTGAGTTACTCATGAAACAAATATTACTCACAACTACCTTTGTTTTTATTTTAATTAGGTATCTGCTCGCTTAGATTAGCCCTCCCTATTCATCATGTCCCTGCCGACCTCATTTTGAAGTTTGTGAAAGGCGGAAGGTTTTGTAGAAAAATGGCCTATAAAGTCGATGCTACAGCTGTTTTCTGGTTGTAGGTCACAAAGGAAATTTTATGCGATAAGAAGCCTACACATTGCTAAGCCTTTACAGGGAAATACAAATCTGCATTTGGGGTATAGTCAGGCAGAAAAATGTAGAACGTTTGCATTAAACAGAACATATTTTACAGATTCCTTGCTCCAGCCATCTGTTGAGCTCACCAGGTGCTTTTCAAGTATTTCCACATATACGCATGGACTGCGCCTTTCTACGTCACTACCCTGCCTCCTTGCTTTGAAAGGCTTCTGGGGATTAAGGTGGTCATTACAACCCTGGCGGTCGGTGTTAAAGTGGCGGTAAAACCGCCAACAGGCTGGCGGTAAAAAAAATGGAATCACGACCGTGGCGGAAACCGCCAACATAGACAGCCACTTTAACACTCCGACTGCCACGGCGGTACAAACAAACACTGCAGCGGTAACCACCAACAGACAGGCAGAAGAAAGGTTCCGCCCACTGTATTACAACAGTCCAATCCGCCACCTTTTCCGGGGTGGTTTCACTGCGAAAAAAAACACGGCGGAAACAGGACTTGGAAGGGAAAACGCTCACCTCTACACACCCCACGAGGAACCAGGACGCCATGGAACCCGAGCTCCAGATACTCCCAGCCTTTATCTTCCTGCTCCTCACCCAGGAACAACAAAGACGGCGGCGAAGACCTGTCAGGATACTTCAATTCGATTTCCTCAGAAGCAGAAGATAACTCCTCAGTCCCGACCCGAGCTACTCACAACGAATATTAATCCTTCGTGCTGAGTACCCCGGAGGGGGAAAGGGGAATGGGATGGTAGAGAGACTGCCACAGAGATGATGAACGCCAGTACTCAGTCTGCCTCTTCACATCTAAGATTGGATACAGCACCTGCAAGAGTCACAGTCGCAATTACTAGGGACATACAACATCAGTTTTTCACTTTCTACTCTCAACACTTAATTCTCTTTAATTCTATTATTTCTTCACTCACCCTGAGTTCTCTGTAGCCTTGCTTCTCTCTATAAATGATAGCTCTTCTTAAAAAAATGCTTATTACTAATTCTGGAAGAACTTCTCAACCTTTGTTAGAGATTGGTTTTATGTTGCTATATATATATATGTAGTTGGTGATAATGCGTTCTTCAAATCAGCTGATGTTATTTAATTTCTCCTGTCTTATTGTGACTTCTGTCAATACTTGTATTTGTAAATGCTTGTTTATTAAAGTTCGTTTCTCCTTTCTTACTTCTACATTTGTTGCTAACTTGTATTTGTAAATGCTTGTTTATTACAGTTAGTTTCCCCTTCCTTACTTCGACATCTGTCGATAACTTGCAATTGTAAATGCTTGTTTATTTAAGTTTGTTTCTCTTTTAAACTCTATTTTGGTTTATTACCAATGAATTTGTAAATGCTTATTTGTTAACAGTTCGTTTCTCCTTTAAACTTGGCCTTTGTTTATAACCTTGACATTTGTAGATACTTGCTCTTTTAAAGTTCGTTTTTTCTTTGACTTTAATATCTTAAACAATAACATTGTAAACATAAGGTTAATTCATACATTAACTCTGTAGCCTTGCCGACTTCCACGGGAACGGTCTACTATCAAACTCTTCGAATAAACCTTGACAATATTTATCCGTTTTCTGTAATATAATCTTCAAATGTAATTTTACCTCACAGGAGTTTCTGTTCTGAAGCGCGCTCTCTCTCCACACAGCTGATTCCTGTCAGACCTCAGTTGAAGTGCAAGGCTTCCAGCTGGAGAGCTTGTAACCTAGCAACCAACCGATTGCAAGACTAGAACTGTAACTAACCTTCAGGACTCACAGCGGCCATCTTGGATCTTCTCTTCTTGATTCTTCCTTTGAAATAAGCGCAAGATTACTCTGCAAACCTTCTTCCAGTTTGGGCTTTGCTGTCTCCACTGAGGATATCTCTTTGCTTTTCTCATGCACTTCTTTGATTTGACTTGGCAAGTTTGTGTGGTCATGACAAGACCACGGTGAGTACTGCACCTACGACACAGGGGAGGGAAAAAAGAGTGACACACACACGCAACACTCCCACCCCCACCTCCACCCACTACAACACACACACAAGTACATGTTGATACATTACATTAACAACCCCAACCCTCCTGGAAGAATGTAGGGACAAAAGGAAATGAGTCGAACGTTTGTAATGTATTCAAATACAGTAATAAAAAAAAATAATATATATATATATTTACACTATAAACAAATATATACACAAATAATACAAGTCCAAGGAATTCCACCATCATAGTCCGTGGACCACTGGGCCCAAAATGCATGGGCGAGGCCCACACTCAATACCCGATCAAAACGGAGAGAACACTGCTGGGGCATCAGATAGAAATACAACAGGCACCTCAGGGGGAAGGGGAGTGGGGGGGGGGGCACCTCAGCCGGATGAGTGCACGACGCCAGATCCACGAGGGGGCTCCATGCCCACTGCTGCATCCTGGGGAGTGCAAAGCCACAGTCTCACAAGTCTTTCCAGTGGGTGGATTGCCTACTGCTGCATCCTGGGGAGTGCAAAGCCACAGTCTCACAAGTCTTTCCAGTGGGTGGGTTGCCCACTGCTGCATCCTGGGGAGTGCAAAGCCACAGTCTCACAAGTCTTTCCAGTGGGTGGGTTGCCCACTGCTGCATCCTGGGGAGTGCAAAGCCATCGTCTCTCTAGTGGATAACAGTCTCCACTGGTTCTGGAGGGGGCTTTGTGCCCACAGTGCTTCATCCTGCCAAGGACTGAGGTAGTGGATGTAAATCTCCACTGGTTCTGGAGGGGGCTTTGTGCCCAGAGTGCTTCATCCTGCCAAGGACAGAGGTAGTGGATGTAAATCTCCACTGGTTCTGGAGGGGGATTTGTGCCCAGAGTGCTTCATCCTGCCAAGGACAGAGGTAGTGGATGTAAATCTCCACTGGTTCTGGAGGGGGCTTTGTGCCCAGAGTGCTTCATCCTGCCAAGGACAGAGGTAGTGGATGCCTTTCTCCACTGGTTCTGGAGGGGGCTTTGTGCCCAGGGTGCTTCATCCTGCCAAGGACAGAGGTAGTGGATGTAAATCTCCACTAGTTCTGGAGGGGGCTTTGTGCCCAGAGTGCTTCATCCTGCCAAGGACAGAGGTAGTGGATGCCTTACTCCACTGGTTCTGGAGGGGGCCATGTGCCCAGAGTGATTCATCCTGCTGGTGGCGGCCTCAGTAGCGTCGGAAGCTTTGGCGCTCATTTGCCTGCGGTGCTGGTGGCGGCGGTGTCCTGTTCAGCGGTGCATGTGGCGGTGGTGTCCTGTTCAGCGGTGCTGGTTGCGGCGGTGTCCTGTTCAGCTGTGCGGCGGTGTCCTGTTCAGCGGTGCTGGTGGCGGCAGTGTCCTTGGCAACGGTGCTTGTGGTGGCGGTGTCCTGTTCAGCGGTGCTGGTGGCGGTCTTGTCCGCCGTGCAGGTTTTCACAGACTTGCCTGTTTTTCTGTGCCCCTTCCCCACCTTGGATGGTGGCGCAGCTGTCTTCACACTCCCAACTGTACCCTGGGAGAGGCTTTGGTGGAAGATGTTTTGCCTCTCTCCTGCCGGGCACTGGCCAACATTTTGTGCTTTTGAGGTGGGGGACTGTCCATGGTCTGGCTCCTTGGCACACTGGCTGCCCTGCTGCCTGGCGCACTCCAGAAGCCGGTTACTACAGGCACCACTGTTCCCGCAGATGTTGTGGCTGAGGCGCTGGATTGGGACCTGGAAAGGCGGGCCCTAGGAGACTGAAGGGGTGGGGGAGGTGAGGGGAAGAGGTCAAGGTTGGACAGGAAAAGTTTTTTGGACACACTGGGACGGGTAGATGGAGGGGGTTTGGGAGTGGAGGAAGAGGTAGTGGTTGTAGGAGGTGTATGTTTGCTTACTTTGGGCGAAGGTGCATGGGCTGGAGGCTGTCGTGAGGCGGATGTCTGTTGGGTGGGTGTGTGGCTGCGTTTGTGTACCTTGGGAGGTGGGCTCACAGACACACTGGGAGAGGACACAGGGGATGTGTGAATGGTAGTGGGGGTGGTGACTGCACGTGAGCGGGTTGTGGTGGTGGGTGTGCTGGTGATAGAGGTAGTGGCTGAAGATGTAGTGCATGCAGGTGTGAGTGGAGACGAGACTGGGAGGGAGGAGGGAGATGAGGAGGAGGGGGACACAGTGGAGGCAGTGGCTGTTGGTATGTCTGCATGTGTATGATGCTTGCGTGAGTGCCTGTGGGATGTGTGGTGCTTATGTTTGCCTGAGCTCCCCTTGTGTGTTGAGGTGTGTGCATGCTGATCTGATGGTGTGCTTGGGATAGGCTGAGGTACAGGGGTTTGGGTCTGGGTGGAGGAAGTTGGAGGGGGGAGGCTAGAGACAGGGACAGTGGCTGCCATCAGTGCTGAGGCCAGAGTCTGAAAAGCTCGCTGTTGGGCTGCCTGACCAGAATGAATGCCCTCTAGGTATGCATTGGTCTGTTGCAACTGCCTCTCTACACCCTGGATGCCATTCAAAATGGTAGACTGCCCAACAGTGAGGGACCTGAGAAGGTCAATAGCCTCCTCACTGAGGGCAGCAGGGCTGACTGGGGCAGGGGCTGAGGTGCTTGCGGCAAAGTAGATGCCCACCCTCCTGAGTGAGCGGCCACGGGGCACACGCTGAGGGGCTGCTGGGAGGGCGGTGCAGGTAGGGGGGGTGGCGGCTGTACCTGTAGATGCGGGGGGCACAGAGGGGCCCGCCACCGCAAGGAAGCCCCCATCAGAGGAGGAGTCTGTGTTGCTGGTCTCAGCTCCTGTCCCCGCCGTGGAGCTTCCCTCACCCTCCGTCCCACTGGTGGCTTCCGACTCCATTGTGTTGCCCTCCAGGGCCATGTGGGATGCAGCTCCCTCCTGCTCCGGTGGCACTGCTCCTCCGCCTGATGATGCTAATGCACACAAGAACAGGGAGACCCCAAAAAGTGGGGGGAAGACAGAAGAAAGACATTTTGAGTTCATCCAATAGCGCACCGTTGGCAGACACTACAGACACAGAAGCCCCGTGCACTTGGAGTTCCCTAATTAATCACAGGGACATGGGTTACAAGGCCTATGCCCGATTGCTGCACACATGGAAGTCACAGGAGCCTGACTAGGTGTAGTTGGCTCTGAACACAGATGGGGTGGGGTGCCACAGGGCCTGCCTGAAGAAGCGACCTTGCCTACTAAACTCGCCCTGGCCTAGGGGAACCCACAGCCCACCTCCCCCACCCAGACACCTACAATGCGCGCTGAATCAGCAGAATGAGAGTGTACTCACCCCCTTGTGGCTGGTGTGATGCCCTCAAGCGCCCATCCAACTCCGGATACGCCACCGCCAGGATCCGGAACATCAGGGCGGTCATGGTGCGACAGGCACCCCTCCCACATTGGGAGGCCATCCCCAGCTGGGCCTCCGCCGTCTTCTTGCTCCAGCGGCGAATGTCCTCCCATCTTTTACGGCAGTGGGTGCTCTGTCTGTGGTGGACCCCCAGGGTCCGGACTTCCTTGGCGATGGCACACCAAATATCCTTCTTCTGGTGGGCGCTGACCTACAGGAATAGTACAGGGGAAAAGGAGAAGATATAACCGTCCGCACCGCCACAGTCATTGGCCCGCATCCCTACCCTTGCCATGACACACATGCACTCACCGTCGTATCATGCACGCCTCATTCTCCCCCCCCTAACAATCATCAACACCACTCCAAACAGGCATTGCCCATGCAGCATCATGCTCACAATGTACTCATCTGTTTGTCTGGAGGACCGTGGAGTAGCGTGTAGTGGGGGAGGACCCCATCCACTAGTTTCTCCAACTCCTCTGTGCTGAAGGTAGTTGATTGAACAGACAAAAAATGGCGGTGACGTCCGCGCGGTGTGTACCGTCACCGCCGGCGTACATCGTCATTGGCTCCTGGGACCCATAGGCTCCAATGTTAACCAATGCAGGATTGCGCCGCGGTCTTCGACGTCTACCGCAACGGTGTACAACGCTAGCGCAGTTACCTCATATCCCCTTGTCCCACATTACAGGTCAGCCAGCTGCCATGTCAGGGGGCCACATGGCATTAATTTGGACTGCGTCACACATATCTAGGCCTTCCTTAAACACGAATACAGCCATATGTCGATTTTCAAACATTTTCCGATAAAGTTATGTTTACGTACCTCAGTGTTGGTTGACTCTCTGCTCGCTGTTCTCCTCCATAGAGCATGTCCGCTGGGGCAGGTGAGGAGATGGCGGCATCCTCCGGTGTACAGACCGCTGGAGGACCTGTCGAAAATGGAGGAGCGACATGTAATTGTCACCTACAGACTTGATCGTACCACAATCCTGGAACTGTGTGCCCAGTTGGAGCCAGACCTGATGTCAGCTATCCGCCATCCCACAGGAATCCCCCCTCTAGTGCAGGTGCTGTCAGTACTCCATTTCCTAGCAAGTGGGTCTTTTCAAACAACAGTGGCCATTGCATCAGGGATGTCCCAGCCTATGTTCTCAAATGTGTTGTCCAGAGTGTTGTCTGCCCTGCTGAAACACATGCGCAGCTACATCGTTTTCCCTCAGGTGGAGGATTTGCCTACAGTGAAAGGTGACTTCTATGCCCTGGGACATATCCCCAACATTATAGGTGCCATTGATGGGACACATGTGGCCTTGGTCCCCCCCACGCAGGAGTGAACAGGTGTACAGAAACCGGAAGAGTTACCATTCTATGAATGTGCAGATGGTGTGTTTGGCCGGCCAGTACATCTCTGATGTAAATGCCAAGTTTCCTGGCTCAGTGCATGACGCTTACATTCTGCCAAATAGTAGCATCCCTTATGTAATGGGGCAACTCCAGAGGCATCGTGTATGGCTATTAGGTGAGGACATGGACTCAATACAGTGTGACTAGGTGTCTGGGTCTGGGGATGTCCCTAAGAGTTAGTGTGTGTCTAACAGTTGTTCCTCGACATTTGCAGGTGACTCTGGTTACCCCAACCTGTCATGGCTACTGACCCCAGTGAGGAATCCCAGGACAAGGGCAGAGGAATGCTACAATGAGGCCCATGGGCGGACTAGGAGGATTATAGAGAGGACATTCGGCCTCCTGAAGGCCAGGATCTGGTGCCTCCATATGACAGGTGGTTCCCTATTCTACTCACCAAAGAAGGTGTGCCAGATCATCGTGGCCTGCTGTATGCTTCACAACTTGGCTTTGCAACGACAGGTGCCTTTTCTGCAGGAGGATGGTCCAGATGGAGGTGTTGTGGCAGCTGTGGAGCCTGTGGACAGTGAAGACGAGGAAGCAGAAGAAGAGGACATAGACAACAGGAACACAGTGATCCAACAATACTTCCAGTGAGACATAGGTAAGAAGACAACACTGCCTGCTACATCTGATTTAATTCTTCTACCTCTCACCTGTCAGTCATTTTCACCCAGTATATGGACACTGAGTTGTCACTTTCCCTTTTGATTTCACAGATGTGGGTCCCACTGTGTGACCTCTGCTTTGTTTCCGCATGGACTAGAGCTGTGTGACATAGGTATGTTGACATTACATTGGATATAGCATTTTTCCACAGTTATTGCAAATACACATTTCCGAAAGCACAGACTGACTCCAGATTGTTTTGTGATTTAAGGGTGTTTATTTAAGTGCCAAATAGTGGAGGGGGTTGTAACATGGTCAGGGGTGATGGTGGAGGAATGTCCATGGCAGAGTCCATTCTATTAGTCTCACAGGTGCATTGTCCAAAGGGGCATAGGAAGTGGAGCTAGGGCAGTTTAAGTATGGACAGGGTGACAAAGTGGGACAGAAGGATGACAATCAGGGTGGTCTCATTTCTTGGCGGGGTCTTGGCATTGTTCTCTGTCTTTGTCCTGGATCTCAGGGACCGCTTGCGGGGTGGTTCTCCATCTGCAGGGGGTGGGGTGCTGGTGTCGTGGTCCTGTGGCGGTGCCTCCTGTCCACTAGCTCCGACGGAGGTGGTGGGCAGTTCATCGTCCAGGCTAGTGTCAGGGGCCCCTTGTTGTGCCACAGTGTCCCTCCTGGTGTTGACGAGTTCCTTCAGCACCCCTACAATGGTGCCCAGGGTGGAATTGATGGATTTAAGTTCCTCCCTGAACCCCAAATACTGTTCCTCCTGCAGCCGTTGGGTCTCCTGAAACTTGGCCAGTACCGTTGCCATCGTCTCCTGGGAATGGTGGTAGGCTCCCATGATGTTGGAGAGGGCCTCGTGGAGAGTGGGTTCCCTGGGTCTGTCCTCCCCCTGTCGCACAGCAGCCCTCCCAGTTCCCCTGTTTTCCTGGGCCTCTGTCCACTGAACCGTGTGCCCACTACCACTGCCCCCAGGTCCCTGGTGTTGTTGGGGTGGTGGGTTAGCCTGGGTTCCCTGTAGTGGTGGACACACTCCTGCTTGACGATTCCTGGGGACAGAGGTATGAGCCTGCTGGGTGGGTGCTGTGCTGGTGTTTCCAGAGGGGGGATGCTCTGTAGTGGCCTGTGCCAGTGTGAGGGAAACCGACTGTCCCGAGGTCCCAGATGGGCTGGGCTGGTCATCTTGATCCAGTTGGACAGAGCTGCTGTCATCACTGTGGGCCTCTTCTGTGGGTGGAGTGGACATGTCTGGACCCTCCTGTCCAGTGACGTTGGGTAGGGGTCCTGCAGGGGTGTAAAGGCATGATTATTGCATCTGTATGTGCCATGGTGTGCAATGGGTGGGTCACCCTGTAATCCAGTGCTTCCATTCTAGTGTGGGACCTTCTGTGATAATGGTTTAGGGTGGTGTCTGGGTATGTGCAGTGGACATGTTTTCGTGATGGGTGTCCATGCTTTGGTGTTGCATGCAGGGCTTGGGTTTGGGATGTGTGGTTTGTGATGGTGGGACATGTGCGAGGCCCTCAGGATGCAGTATAGCCAAGACCTTCTCCTCCCATGTTGTAAGTTCTGGGGGAGGAGGCGGGGGTCCTCCGCCAGTCCTCTGAACCGCAATCTGGTGTCTTGAGACCACAGCACACACCTTCCCCCGTAGGTCGTTCCACCTCTTCCTGATGTCATCCCTAGTTCTTGGGTGCTGTCCCACTGTGTTGACCCTGTCCACGATTCTTCGCCATAGCTCCATCTTCCTAGCTATGGTGGTGTGCTGCACCTGTGATCCGAGTAGCTGTGGCTCTACCCGGATGATTTCCTCCACCATGACCCTGAGCTCCTCCTCAGAGAACCTGGGGTGTCTTTGCGGTGCCATGGGGTGGTGTGGGTGATGTGTGGGGTGGTGTGTATTGTGATGTGTGGGGTGATATTTAGAGGTGTGTTGTGTGAGGTGCGTGGATGTTGTATGAGTGATGGTGTTGAGTGCCTGTGGATGCTAGTGTTCTTTCTGGTGGTGTCTCTCTCTGGCCTTCTGTTGCAATTGTTGTCGTAGGGGTTTGTGGGTGATGTGGGTCTGTGTTTTATATTGTATTGGGTGTGTGGGAGTGGTGTGTGTATGTGTATCAGGTGTGTGTATTTTGATTTGTCCAATGTGGTAGTGTTTTGTATATGTGTGTGTATTTTGAGCGTGGCGGTGTGTACCGCCAATGGAATACCACGGTTGAAAGACCGCCGTGTAGATTCGTGGGTCGTGGTAGTGTGGGCGTATTCCTGTTGGCGTGACGGTGGAGGTTTTGTTATCGCCAGTTTATCACTGACCTTTGGTGTGGCGGACTTGTGTGGGTGTCTAGATTTTGGTGGATTCCGAGCTGTGGGTCATAATGGCTGTGGCGGAATTCCGCTGCCGCGGCGGTGTGTTTGCGGTCTTCTGCACGGTGGTAAGCGGCTTTTACCACCAATGTTGTAATGACCCCCTAAATCTGCAGAAAGGGACGCTTTCACAGTTTATTTCCTCTTTAGCTATCAGTGTGAAATCTGGGCATAGGAGGAATGTTAATTTAAAATGATGAAGTAGCAGGTGAGGTTCCTAGCACAAATGCTGTCGGCACCACAAGAGAGCGAGCGGAGGTGCATAGGAGGCTTAGGAGCGCTGAGGGACGCGAAAGTCACCAGAACTGGGTAGGTCAGCAGCAGCCTTTAGAAGTGGCACGGGAATCCCACGTTTCAAAGATGGCGAGTCACAGTACTCACAGTACTTAATTGAAGGAAATCTCGAAGAGGTTACACTCGTACAGGAGATCACAGTCTTACCAATGGTTCCTGTGAACCTTAACGGTGTCCAAATAGTCTTCTAGGCCAGTAGAAGTGGAGGATGCAGAAGAGGAGGAGGCACAACTGCCCCCTTTCGCAGACTAACACTCATCACCAATGTTATAAAGACAACACAAACACATATAAAGTAGAGGTGTTTATTCTGCGTCACTACTCTTCACTTCAACTCAGCTCACTGATTTAATTTGACAGGAAAGAATTCACAGCATTTCAACATTCTAAGGCAGGCTGCATTCCTGAACAGAAGGAATGTACTATTATAGGTTGTAGGAGAGGCGAGAAAGGATTAAACTATTATGCTAGATATTGACCTATGTGATAATTAAAAAGAACGAGGATAAAACATTAACACTGCTCAATATACAACTTACATGATCAAACATTCACACATAAACACGTGTCTCTCGGCCCAACCCCCCACTCCCACTTAATTCATGGTTAGATGACTCACTGGGGCCCTGCATTTCCCAATAGTGTTCATCCAGTCTCTGAGTCCTCATCTTGGGCAGAAGGCAGCTATAACAGCAGGCGGTGGGTAGAGGAGCTGCAGGCGTCAGCGACTTGTAGCCACATGGTGCTAGGCCTCCTGCATGGTGCAACTCTCTGCCTCCTGAACTCTGCCAGGCACAGCATCAACACAGAGCAGTCCTGCAGCTCACATGGGAGGCCAGGGGGAGGCAGCTAAAGCCATGAGAGGGCAAACAATGGCAGTGGTGACAGCAGGAACATGAACAGAGTAGCAATGACTGTTTGACGGTCTGTACCTAAAAGTCACCATCTCTTCCTCTCTATGGCTGACCATATGAAGGCTTAGTCAATGAGAGGTGGCTGTGGGTTCCAGAAGGCTGGCTTTAGCACACATCAAGACTCCCCCTGACCGTGAGAAACATTGCCCTTTTGACTGCACATTCCTGCTCACAGGTGGACACTGTGCATGAGAGTTTTGGGCGCTATGAAAGTTGCCTACTCTGATATGCTCAGTGTATGTCTGTATGCTTCCTCTGCTGCTCTTCTGCTCCCAGACTCAGCAGTCGGAGAGCAGAAGGTTGTCAATCTCCACCTCCTTCCTCCTATAGATCAAGTGAGTCAGGGTCCCAAAAACCTGTAATGACAGGCTGCCTCTGAATATGCACCCATCATGGACATGCCTCTTGATGGTGAGGGGCTGTTCCGAGATAAGGCAAACTATTCTATGCGATGCAGAAGAACAGCAATTCTACTGGTGGCTTGCAGGAAAAGTTCAAGACCCTGTCCCCTGAATCAAGACCTGCTGCCTTTCAATGCAGGAGATTGGTTGGCAACCACAGACCTCAAGATGCATACTTCCATTCGCTGAGATTCAATGTGTGGCCCTAGCACTGCCAGTTAATGGACCTATCTTTTGAACTGGCAACTTTCTCATTGAGTCTTAATAAAAAGTGCTAGCAATCATCAAATCAAATCAAATCATTAACATTTATAAAGCGCGCTACTCACCCGTGCGGGTCTCAAGGCA
This sequence comes from Pleurodeles waltl, assembly GCF_031143425.1. Taxonomy (NCBI): domain Eukaryota; kingdom Metazoa; phylum Chordata; class Amphibia; order Caudata; family Salamandridae; genus Pleurodeles; species Pleurodeles waltl. The sequence goes on from NC_090443.1 coordinate 135,445,574, forward strand.
CTAGGGGAAAGGGGGGGGTTACTGCTGCTCGAATAGCCAGGTTTTTAGGAGTCTCCGGAAAGCGGAGTGGTCCTGGGTGGTCCTGAGGCTGGTGGGGAGGGAGTTCCAGGTCTTGGCCGCCAGGAAGGAGAAAGATCTCCCACCCGCCGTGGAGCGGCGGATGCGAGGGACAGCAGCAAGTGCGAGGCCAGAGGAGTGCAGGTGGCGGGTGGGGACGTAGAAGCTGAGGCGTCTGTTGAGGTATTCCGGTCCCTTGTCGTGGAGGGCTTTGTGTGCGTGGGTGAGAAGTCGGAAGGTGATCCTTTTGCTGACTGGGAGCCAATGCAGGTGTCTCAGGTGTGCGGAGATGTGGCTGCTGCGGGGTACGTCTAGGATGAGGCGGGCTGAGGCGTTTTGAATGCGTTGCAGGCGAGTTTGGAGTTTGGCTGTGGTCCCGGCGTAGAGGGTGTTGCCGTAGTCCAGGCGGCTCGTGACGAGGGCGTGGGTCACGGTTTTTCTGGTGTCGGCGGGGATCCAGCGGAAGATCTTACGGAGCATGCGGAGGGTGAGGAAGCAGGCAGAGGACACGGCGTTGACTTGCTTAGTCATGGTGAGAAGAGGGTCCAAGATGAAGCCGAGGTTGCGGGCGTTGTCTGTGGGGGTCGGTGCGGTGCCGAGGGCCGTGGGCCACCAGTAGTCGTCCCAGGCGGACGGGGTGTTGCCGAGGATGAGGACTTCCGTTTTTTCAGAGTTCAGCTTTAGGCGGCTGAGCCTCATCCAATCTGCGACGTCCTTCATACCCTCTTGTAGGTTGGTCTTGGCGCTGGCGGGGTCCTTGGTGAGGGAGAGTATAAGTTGGGTGTCGTTGGCGTAGGAGGTGATGATGATGTCGTGCTTGCGTACGATGTTGGCGAGGGGGCTCATGTAGACATTAAAGAGTGTCGGGCTGAGTGATGAGCCTTGAGGTACGCCGCAGATGATCTCAGTGGGTTCTGAGCGAAATGGAGGGAGGTAAACTCTTTGTGAACGGTTTGCGAGGAAGGAGGCGATCCAGTCCAGGGCCTGGCCTTGGATCCCGGTGGAGCGGAGGCGGGTGATTAGGGTGCGGTGACAGACGGTGTCAAAGGCAGCCGAGAGGTTGAGGAGAAAGAGGGCGACTGTTTCACCGTTGTCCATCAGGGTTCTGATGTCGTCTGTGACTGAGATGAGGGCGGTTTCAGTGCTGTGGTTGGTTCGGAATCCGGTTTGTGAGGGGTCGAGCAGGTTGTTGTCTTCCAGGAAGGTGGTCAGCTGTTTGTTGACGGTCTTCTCTATTACTTTGGCTGGGAAAGGCAGAAGAGAGATGGGGCGGAAGTTTTTCAGGTCGCTCGGGTCAGCCGTAGGTTTCTTTAGTAGGGCGTTGACTTCGGCGTGTTTCCAGCATTCGGGGAAGGTAGCAGAAGAAAAAGAAGAGTTGATGACGGTCTGGAGGTGCGGGGCGATGATGTCGTCAGCTTTGTTAAAGATGAAGTGCGGGCAAGGGTCCGAAGGGGCGCCAGAGTGGATAGAGTTCATGATGGATTTGGTTTCTTCCGTGTTGATGTGGGTCCAGTTGTTGAGGGTGATGGCCGGGGGTGTAGGTTCGGTGGTGTTTGGTTGGGTCTGGTGTCCGAAGCTGTCGTGGAGGTCGCTGATCTTGCGATGGAAGAAAGTGGCGAGGGATTCGCACAGATCCTGTGAGGGCGTGACGGCGTTGGCGCTGGCGCTGGGGTTGGAGAACTCCTTGATTATGCTGAAGAGTTCTCTGCTGTTGTGGCTGTTTTTGTCCAGTCTGTCGGTAAAGAAGTTCCTTTTGGCAGTGCGGATCAGGTGGTGGTGTTCGCGGGTAGCGTTCTTGAGGGCGGTCATGTTGTCAGCAGTGTGGTCCTTGCGCCAGGCTTTCTCAAGGGCGCGACAAGTTTTCTTTGATTCTTTGAGGGTGTCAGAGAACCAGAGAGGTTTTTTGGTGTTGGTCTGTCGATGCGTGCGTTTGAGGGGAGCAAGGTTGTCTGCGCAGTTGGAGATCCAGTTTGTGAGTTTGAGGGCTGCGTCGTTGGGGTCGGTGGTGAGGGTGGGTTGGTTGGCGGCTAGTGCGGAGAAGAGTTGCTCTTCAGGGATCTTGTTCCACTGTCGATGAGGGATGGGTTGAGTGCGGAGGTGGCGGGTCTCACGTCGGAATGAGAAGTGGTCGCAGCTGTGGTCGGTCCAGTGTAGGGCGGAGGTGTGGCTGAAGAAGACGTGTTTGCTGGCGGAGAAGATAGGGTTGAGCGTGTGTCCGGCGATGTGGGTGGCGGTGTTCACCAGTTGTTTGAGGCCGAGGTTGGCGAGGTTGTCGAGCAGGGTGGTGGTGTTGGGGTCGTTGTTTTGTTCCAGATGGAAGTTGAGGTCGCCTAGGAGGATATAGTCCGGTGAGGCGAGGGCGTGCGGGGAGATGAAGTCGGCGATGGCGTCGCTGAAAGGGGCGCGTGGTCCGGGAGGACGGTAGACGAGGGATCCTCTGAGGGTGGTCCTCGGGTCGGTGCGAATCTGAAAATGCAGGTGTTCAGCGGCGAGAGGGGTGTCTTCGGTGGAGGTGGTGATGCTGATGGAGTCTTTGAAGACGATGGCGATACCTCCTCCTGCTTGGTTGGTGCGGTCTTTCCTGGAGATCTTGTAGCCTTCGGGGATGGCTGTGGCGATGTCTGGCGCAGAGGAGGCGTTCATCCAGGTCTCCGTGATGAAGGCGACGTCCGGTGCTGTGGAATCCAGAAGGTCCCAGAGTTTGACGGCGTGTTTGTGGACGGAGCGAGCGTTGACTAGGATGCACTTGAGGTGGTTGATGGCGCGTGGGCTTGTGGTCGTGGTAGTAGCGTGGTGGAAGATGCGTTTGCAGGAGTTGCAGGCGAAGGGTCCATGGGTGCGTTTGGGGTGAGCTTGGAAGCAGGTGTTGGAGCGTCCTGGGTTGAGGGCGTGGAGGGTGGTGGGGTCGTAGCGGATCAGCGGGGCTTGGGAGAGCTTGGGACCAGGGGTCGTGGCGCTGGGCGCGGGCCAGGCGCAGACGGGCGCAGACGGGCTTGCCTCTGGTGCGCCTCTGGCGCGGACGCGCAGCGGCCGCCATATGAGGTAGGAGGGGGGGGAGGGGTCAGCTGGGGGCGAATGGGAGCTGGGGGGCGGGGGCGGGGGCGTGCAGGAGGTCGCAGCGGGAAAGCGCGAGGGAGGGGGGGACAGGTAGAGTGAGAAGAGCTGGGGAGGGGGGTTTAAGGGTGGAGGGGGGTGAGTGTTAGGAGGTTTAGGAGATTAGGGAGAAAGATAGGAGTAGGGTTGTGAAGATAGGGGAGGGGGGTTGTAGAGGTGGGTGAGGGTGAGAGGATAGGAAGATAGGTAATAGAGGGGGTGGCGGGAAGGGGGGGAAAGATAGAGAAGTAGATAGAGAAAATAGATAGATAGAGAAATCGATAGATAGGGAAATAGATAGAGAGATAGGAAGATAGGAGGAGGTGGAGAGTGAGGGAGATTAGATAGTGGGATAGAGAGATAGAGAAATAGGTAGATAGGAGGAGTGAGGGAGGTAGATAGTGAACGGGTTAGATAGGGGAGATAGCTAGGGGGATGCGAGTGAGGGATGGGGATGAGGTAGGAGCAGGAGGGCAGGCGCGGGGAGAAGAAGACGGAGGAGGCAGAAGAGCCGAAGGCAAAAGATAGAAGACCAGAGGACCGGAAGAACAGAAGAACAGAAGAACAGAAGAACAGACGAACAGAAGAACAGAAGAACAGAAGAACAGAAGAACAGAAAACCGGAAGAACAGGGAACAGAAGACCGGAAGAACACAGAAGAACACAGAAAAACACAGAAGAAGGTACAGAAAACGAAGAACAGAAGGCAGAAGACCACAGAAGAAGATGAGGAAGAAGAGAAGAAGAGAGAAGACGGGGAAAAGAAGAGTACAGCAGAAGATTACAGACGAGGAGTGAGGAGGAAGAGCAGAGAAGAAGAAAAGAAGAAAAGAAGCAGGAGCAGGAGAGAGGGTGAGTAGCGCGGGGCAGAGCGAGGGGCTGGGAGGTGGGGGGTACTTACTGTTAGGTGGGTCTCAGGAACTCAGGAACCTGGAGGAGCTGGAGGAGCTGCAGCGGCAGGGGGAGCGACCTACCCTTGGGTCAAGGGTCGCTACCACTGTCGCGCAGCGGCCGCCATATGAGGTAGGGGGGGGGGAGGGGTCAGCTGGGGGCGATTGGGAGCTGGGGGGGGGGCGTGCAGGAGGTCGCGGCGGGAAAGCGCGAGGGAGGGAGGGGGACAGGTAGAGTGAGAAGAGCTGGGGAGGGGGGTTTAAGGGTGGAGGGGGGTGAGTGTTAGGAGGTTTAGGAGATTAGGGAGAAAGATAGGAGTAGGGTTGTGAAGATAGGGGAGGGGGGTTGTAGAGGTGGGTGAGGGTGAGAGGATAGGAAGATAGGTAATAGAGGGGGTGGCGGGAAGGGGGGGAAAGATAGAGAAGTAGATAGAGAAAATAGATAGATAGAGAAATCGATAGATAGGGAAATAGATAGAGAGATAGGAAGATAGGAGGAGGTGGAGAGTGAGGGAGATTAGATAGTGGGATAGAGAGATAGAGAGATAGGTAGATAGGAGGAGTGAGGGAGGTAGATAGTGAACGGGTTAGATAGGGGAGATAGAGAGGGGGATGCGAGTGAGGGAGGGGGATGAGGTAGGAGCAGGAGGGCAGGCGCGGGGAGAAGAAGACGGAGGAGGCAGAAGAGCCGAAGGCAGAAGATAGAAGACCAGAGGACCGGAAGAACAGAAGAACAGAAGAACAGAAGAACAGAAGACCGGAAGAACAGAAGAACAGAAGACCGGAAGAACAGGGAACAGAAGACCGGAAGAACACAGAAGAACACAGAAGAACACACAGAAAACGAAGAACAGAAGGCAGAAGACCACAGAAGAAGATGAGGAAGAAGAGAAGAAGAGAGAAGACGGGGAAAAGAAGAGTACAGCAGAAGATTACAGACGAGGAGGAAGAGCAGAGAAGAAGAAAAGAAGAAAAGAAGCAGGAGCAGGAGAGAGGGTGAGTAGCGCGGGGCAGAGCGAGGGGCTGGGAGGTGGGGGGTACTTACTGTTAGGTGGGTCTCAGGAACTCAGGAACCTGGAGGAGCTGGAGGAGCTGCAGCGGCAGGGGGAGCGACCTACCCTTGGTTGCCTTACTGCGATGGCTGGGAGTCTATGCATTTCCATACTTTGACGACTGGCCCGTAAAAGCAGAATTCTCAGTACAAGTCAGGGAACACATTCAGTACACAATGTTTGTTCTCCACAACTTAGTCTTTATAGTCAGAACCCAGTTGTCTTATATTGTCCTGCACAAAGGTAAACCTTCATTGGAGCATAGTTGGACACAATCCTCATGTAGGCTTGTTATATTCTCCGTGTAAATGTACAGCACACGAACCAGGAAACATATTTTCTTTATTTTCAGAGAAGCCGGGAAACCACCGCTCCGTCGTCCGTCCGACGCGTTCTCCAACCGTCCCCTCCGAACGCTCGGGCATGACGACAGCGGCAGAATACTCAACATACAACCATAGAACATAACATACTATCTCCTTTTGTTTTTTTTTTACAACATTACCTATTACCCCAATAAACACAACAATTGCCCCCTAATACAAAACTCCAATAGTAAAACCCAATAAATACAAAAATAATACTTGGTATCACCAAAGGTGTAACCAGAACTGTGAAGAAACATGAATCGTAACAAAAATCATATTTCGTGAGTACAAAATATGCCTATAAAGCAGACTACTATTATAGACCAAAAAAACAGTACATGCATCTAAATACATACCCATTACATAACAAGTTTAACATTTAACTTCACAACTTTTCCAGCATTCCACCAATGACCACCCTTCACCATAACTGCATTTCCACACACCTTTTTCACAGTAATGGATTCTACAAAACTAGCATTTCCCTTTCTTACAAATGTTTGACACTTGATGCGTACCACATCACCAGGTCGCAAGGAATGTGCTTTTGTAGACTTCTTTCACTCATATCTACCTTTCATTTTCTCTTCTGCATTTTCTACTTCACCCAACATCTTTTCATTATCCACCTTATCCGTGATTTTCTTTCCTACAGTTTTAGCCAACCAGGCCGGAAAGAGTTTAGAAGTCAAACACCTTCCCCTGGGAAGTTCAAAAGGTGTCATCTTTGTAAGCGAGTGTGTAGTAGTGCGATAAAACCACAACATAGAGTACACAGCCTCTTTAACATCCTGCCTGTTTGCCTTAGCCCACTTAATGCATTCCACCATGACTCTGTTCATCCTTTCCACCAATCCATTTGTTTGTGGATGATAAAGTGAGCTTTTCAAATGCTTCATGCCTGACTGTACCAGGAACATTTCCATTTTATGACTGACAAACTGAACTCCATTGTCAGAAACTATATACTCTGGAAACCCTTCCCTCCAAAAAATTTCCCTGAGGTACTGTATAGGAGTGCCAGCCGTCGGTTTGGATACAAAACGTACTTCAGGCTACCTGCTATGGTAATCCATAAGGACAAATGCATAGCGCAACTGAACTAGGAGAAAATGAAATGGCCCCACCATGTCTATTCACAATATGACCCAAGCTTCGTCAGGCACCGGTATAGGTTGCAGAGGGGGTTTCACAACCTTTAACCCCTTCTCAGCAGAATTACACACTACACACCTACCCACAACCATCTCCACATCTCTGTTCACGGAGGGCCACCAATAATTAGCTCTACGACGTCTCTTTGTCATTGTTGAACCTAAGTGCCCTTCAAGTGCATGATCCACCAACATTGTACGAATAGCGGTTGGAGGAACACATTTGTCATTTCTTAACACCACGCCATCTTCAATTGATAATTCCTCACTCACTTTGGAATACGGCTGTAACGCAGGACTTAAGTTCTTTTCCTTTGGCCGTACATTGACAATGTGCTGCTTAACACTAGCCAACACAGCATCCTTACTCTCAGCAGCTACCCATCCAGACTCAGAACAAACCTTGGATTCATTAACATCAACATATGCTATAAAGCAATCTTCAGTATCGTCCTCCCAATCGGTAGTCACCTGTTCATCAATAGATAGCCGGGACAAAAAATCAGTTGTAAGATTTTCCCTTCCAGGAATGTATCTAACATGAAAATTGTACTGCAACAATTTTGTGGTGAGTCGTGCAATACGTGGGGTGGTGTAATTGATTTTGTTCCCATTCAAAATGTACACCAAAGGCTTGTGGTCAGTTTGAATTACATATTTCCTGCCCCACACATAACTCCTGAATTTTTCACTCGCCCAGCAACAAGCAAGCAACACTTTCTCAATTAAAAGAGTTGTTAAGCTCCGGTTCACGTAGAACTCTAGAGGCATAACTTATCATTTTTTTCACCTTCACCAGAGTCCTGGGATAGAAGTGCGCCCAGACCATACTTGCTGGCATCCACCATGATGATGCACATTTGGCTAGGATCATATGGACTCAACTTCCTAGCATTAACCAATTCCTGTTTTACTTTATCAAAAGTATACTGGGGCACTGGATACACAGTGCCCCAGAAACTCAATTTCTCATTTCCAAAACTCACTTTTCTTTCTTCACAACAATACCGTTAGTCTGCAAAATCTTAAACACAGTTCTAGTGATGTTGTCATGTTCCTCTAAACACTTGGCATAAATTAACACATGGTCCTGGAAAGTCAGCACACCCTTCACATTTCCTAACAAATTGTGCATTATGCATTGAAAAACTGATGCTGCGGATGCTAGCCCAACCGGCATCCTGCAAAACTGGAATGTTCCAAACGGGGAATTGAAAGCCATGTAGTGGCGAGAATCTTCATCAAGGACCACCTGATGATAAGCTGAAGCTAAATAAATTTTGGAAAACCACTCAGAATCTCTGAGTTCTTCCAGAAGATCGCTAATCTTGGGTAGAGGGTAGGAATCCACCCACATTTCTTTGTTGAGGCTCCTCAAATCTATACACTAGCGGATGTCCCCATTCCATTTCCTGGCAACCACCAATGGTGAAAGCCATAGGCTAGATTCTATCTAGCTATCTAGCCATAGGCTAGGTTCTATCACGCCATTGTCTCGAAGCTTATCTAACTCAGACTTGAGACCATTCCTCAAACTGAACGGGACAGACCTAATTTTTTGTTTCACTGGCATGGCATTTTCCTTTATTTTTATCCTATGCTGAAACCCTCCAATTTTCCCCAAACTCTGGGCAAAAACTCTGGGAAACTCTCCTCCAACGAAAGACACTTATTGGAATCCTTGACCACTAAGACTTGCTCACTAGCACCCGGTTTAAGTATCATGCCAAACAACCCCTGGTGGAACTACCCTAAAATATTCAGACCTTTATATGCTACATATACTTTGCAATAGACTTTGTGTCCCTTGAACTCAAGGCTGTCCTCTATAAAACCTTCTAGATCTATCCTCCTCACTTCGTATGAGACAGGTCTCCTATCAGGTGGATGCAACTTCCTGCCTCCCCAAGTAGAATGAAATAATTCCAAAGTTATCATCGTGATGCGTGCCCCCGAGTCAACCAACAAGTGTAACCATTTATCACCTACTAGAATGTCCGTAAAGGGATTAACACACAGTTTACCATCATCAACCATCCTATCATTGTCAGTGACGACAACAATCATGTCTTGAAATACCTTCGACAAAAGCTTTTCTCTGTTAGAACTGTCTTCATCCATTTACTAACTTTTAGCTGCTTACCACAAGCAGACTGACATACTTTTGCAAAATGACCTAGTTTGCCACACTTTCTGCACACCACACTCTTTGCTGGACAAGTTCTGCCTTCTCCATTGTGTGGTAAGTTACCACACCTGAAACATATGTTTGAGGACTTAAAGAAGTTGTTTTCATATTTTTTTTTATCACTCTTATTACATACTGGTGTTTTTACAGCTGACTTTACAACATTAACATGTACATTATCATTGTCTCTTCCTTCAGGACTAGTAGTGAGTTCCTTTATCGAAATTTGTGCCATCTCAATAATTTTAGCCACCTTTATAACATCCTCTAATGTCGGATTTCCCATGCTCAATAGCTTCTGTTGAATATGCTTATCTGTACAATGCCCTATAAACTAATCTCTTATCAACTGGTCCTGAAAATCCCTAAATTCACATTTTGAGGATAACTGTCTAAGTGCACTAATGTATGAATCTATATCTTCATTAACCAATTGAGAGCGTTTAAAGAATTTGTGTCTCAAAACCACCAGACTTGGTAGAATGTCAAATCTTGTGGTTAATTTCCTACAAGCCACCAGATATTCATCCAATTCTTCTCCATCTTGTGCCATGTCCGGTAGATGTTTGAAAATCTCTCTGCATTCATATCCCAATGAATGTAGTAACAAGTATTTCTTCCTCTCTGGTCTGAAACGAGATGCTCCTATAGCTCCTAGATACGTTTCCAAGGGATAGCAGGTGCACCAGACGACTCAAGAAATGGTGGTGGCGGGTTTACTGATTGCATGGTACTCCACAAAAATAGCCGAAAGAAATCCAAGTCTTATGCACTGAACCTAGAGCACACAGAACTTCTCTCTCTGTGCTAGACAATCTATAATATGTTGTATAAATTATTCTTTATTTATTATTTCAATTCCAGCAACTGTAGAACTTGAATGCTTATGAAACATACTACTCAACCGTCTTACTGTATTCTCAGTGTAATTTCCATTCTAGGATAACTGTATCCAGCTGATCCAATAGCCCGTAAAGGAGTGCTGTGCATGTGCACACCACTACCTAGATGGCGCCCGAAAAGCATCTGAGAAAGTTACTGTTTTCGTTACAGCCAATCTGTAACTTCCTCTTGTTGAAGACGAAGAAACCGTGGGCACACTGTGAACAGGACTTCTCACACCTCGTCACGCGTGCAGGAAGTTGTGAAGATACTGGAAACATACGAAAAACGGCACACTGGAGCAAGCGGAGAACAGCAATTAAGGTACATCCTCACCTTAATGCTAAGCAGTAATCTGCGTGAGTAGTCTGCAATGGTTTCCGCCCGCTCGTCGCCAGAAAATAGTTGTTATATCCTCCGTATAAATGTACAGCACACGAACTAGGAAACGTTATATTTTCTTTATTTTCAGAGAAGCCGGGAAACCACTGCTCCGTCGTCCGTCCGACGCGTTCTCCAACCGTTCCCTCCGAACACTCGGGCATGACGACAGCGGCAGACAACCATAGAACATAACAAGGCCTTTAATCTTGAGAGGACTGTGGATGTTTGAGAGATAACTGAGTTTTCTGACTCAGGGAGACTTATTTGTTCTGAATTGTGAGAAATTGGGCTGAATTGTATGGTGTGGCTGTGTGAACTCACTGTGTAATACACTTACCACCCCTTTTAGTCCAGTAGGTTTCGTTTGGTAAACCTACTATCTCATCCCTGGGTAGCAGTGGCTCTGAGCAGCAAAGCTTACGCAAAGGAACAAGTGTAAAATATTTCAACAGCACCAAAACAATTGAAGAGGAAATACAGGAGCCACCCAAGAACCTTGACACCAATTTATAAAAATAGGTTGTATTTTTATGCATTTTTAGCCACAATTAAAAAGATCCACTGGAAGGTTCTGGAAATATTGATTTTACAAGGTACAGTAAATATGCATGTTTTACTCTACTGCGAGCAAGCATTGCAAATTCAATAAATGTGAACTTTTTTGAGCAAAAACCTTGGCTAGTTTTTTAGTAGTGAGTTAGAGTTACTTTGGGTGACCAATTCCAACAGAGAATCAGTCAGAAGGGCCAATAAGGCTCTCAGAAACAATTACCTCAGCATGTCAAGCAGTCTAGTCAGTTCCAGGCACTTTTATCCTTTGTTGTAGGTTTCTATGGAAGTGATCCTAATACAAGGGATATAGGATGCTGAAGATGCTCAAGGATAGTGTGTATGCAATGTGGTAGACAGGGGTCTTTCTGCGGCTACTCCTCTCTTCACGGAGGCACTGAGACTGTGTTGGCCACATTGTCAAAGTCCTCTCGGTTCTGGCAGAAGTCCATGTTGCCACTGGCCTACCAGAATAGCAGTCAAAGCTATATCCTGTACTCAGATGACTCTTCCGAGTTAAGCGGACTCAGGTCTAGGTTTCAGCATCAGGTCCTGGTCTCTGATGCTGCGTGGCGGTTGGCGACGGTATGAAGATTCTGTGCCACCAACTTGCCCCAGCAGGCTTCTTCAGCTGATGGAGCCCCGTGCTGAGAAGAAGAGGTCAGCCAACTGAGCCTTGGAGTCTCTTGCTTTAGCTGAGCTCCAAAGATGGCTTCTCTACAAGCAGAACACAGCAGGCACAGTTCCTTCTCCTTTGCTAGCCACCAGGTTCAGGAGCTGCAGTCCATGCTGGTGCAGCCTCTCTTTGCCAGATCCTTGGTGCAGCAGGACAGTCCTTCTTCAGTTCAGTCATGATCTGATTTCAGGGTGCCAAGGGCCCAGAAAATGCCCTCACCATGGGCGCAGACAATATCCAATTGGCTACTTGGATTCCCTCCCTCCTTATGAACACTTCTTGAGAAGTGTGGCATTTGGCTATCTCAGGCCCACAGCCAATATAACTGGACCCTTCTCTTGGTGTGTGGAGATCCCTAGCCCAATCCAAAAGTGTGGCTACCAAGGAGGCTACACACCGCTGAAAAAACTGTTGGAAACTGGTTTCCATTTCCCTGCCACTAGTGCCAGCATGTCTACCTCAACAGTACAGCAGCCCGTCTCTCAGTTGTTTGTTTCCCATTTGCCGTCGTTAGCGCGTCGGACCTTAATAAGTAAACTTACAAGGAGACGTGAATAGGTCAATGAACCTTTTGACTCGCTTTGAGGTTTTTCCACCATATAGCTCATACATGCAGATCAATAATCAATAACATTAGTAATCAATAAGAGACAGTAATTGTCACTCACCATGACCTTTCAGCCATGAATAACCACACCTTTGGGTAAAAGTTTGAATATTTATTTCCCTTTATGAACAATGCTAATATCACGTAGGTTAATCTCAAAATCAATTGGTAAACATACAGAAACACCACTGGCTGTCCAAAGCGGTGAAAGAATCGCAATCTAATCAACGCTTAAGCTACTAAACATTCTAAGGTTACAGTGCAGATTAAAAACAAGAATAACTGCACAAACGTAATAACATACGTTTAGATTCAGCAAAGCAAAGACATCATAAGTTATTCCGAGTATTGTACTTCAATAGTGAGGACACTGACTAACATCAGATTAGGTTTAGCATGTTTGGACTTCATGCAAAACAATTTAATCACCACAAATCTGTAAAGACATCTAACTATCACTCTAGCAAAATAGTGGTTGGTACCTGGAAACAAAAACAAGTAGACATAGCAAACAACATCATAGTCAATATACCTATCCTCAGTTTGGATCAGGAAGATGTGACAGTCTTCGTCCTCAGGACGTCAGTTTGGTCAGCTAGCATCAGGATTTAGCATTAAGTTCAGAAAAGGTTAAGTCTCTTTTAGCAATAAAGTTAAGCACGTCTCTTCTCAAGCCGGAAAAAACAATGGCCTTACGGCAAGATAGAAAAGGAGCAAATGGTGTCTTTTTTCCAGTGTAGTCTGGTCCGGCTAAGTTAGATTTCCTAAAACTACTTCCCATGTCCTAATTGGTTAAAAAATCACATGTTTACATTCAATCCAATGAAACTAAACCCTCAAATCTACAATTCTTCTAGTACATGGTTCACATGTCGATGATTGGATCTCATCTCTTCTGTTCTTGTCATTGCGCTCCTCAGGTAACAGTATTGTTACTGCTGATACTCCAGTCAGCATGATCATTGTTCTCTCCTGGGAAAGTCAGTCTTACACACGTTACATTAAACAATGTTGCATTAGCGAGTACAGCACCTTCTATCAAGCAGTTCTCATGAGAAAGACCTTTAGCTAGAAGCACATGAACAGTACAGTGGAAAATCACAATTTAATTCTCTAAGCAGACATTTTATTAAGCGCCTCAGAAATACAGCTTGACCTGAGGCAGTGCAACTACGTACGCACGTAAAAGATCCCAGTACTCAATGTAGGAAGTATGGGAGGTGAAGACCACACTTAAGGGTGTACCCACCCACTGCCGGGTCTTGATCCCAATATGGCTTTAATCATCGGACGGTTACAGCCCGGATGTTTTGACATACCATCGCCCTCCGCTCCAGCCACCTTATACAGGGTCTCCACAACTTTACCGCTTCCTTTGCACCAGATCGATTTGAATCCATCCTACATATGTTAACCGCAGCTCTCAGCCATTCAGACTTGCTAGGGGCTTTTAAAAGATGTCCATTGCTTGCAGATCTCCCTTCTACTCAACAGTATCAAGAAAAACACCAAGCTTCTTCTATACCCATACAGATTTCCTATCTTGAGTGACCACCCAAAGAGGACCAATTCTGGAGTCATATTAAACTAAAGATGTAACACCTCGCTTAGCACCTCCCGAACCTCTGCCCAGAAGTTCTGAATGTAAGGGCAAGAAACAAACATATGGAGGTTATCTGCCATGGAAAAAATGCATTTTCTACAATCTGTATTCCCTACACCTCTATGTTAAGCCATCTTTTTAGGGGTATTTCACGACCTATGAAGGACAAATGGATGATTTCTCCTTAGATATGCTGGTTTTACCAGTCGCCAAGAAACTAGCCAAAAATGAGTGACATCTTCATTTGGAAAGGATTTACCCCATAGGGAGGCTGGGAGGTCCTGATCTTGATCCAGACTTTCCACCAATAAGCTATAATAGGCCGCCCGTCCTTTTTTACGAATTGGTCCTTTAACCAACAGCTCCTCCAACTCATTTGTGTTGGTTCCCAGCTCTTGCAGAGATTGAACCCAACTTTGTAGTTGATAATATTTAAATTTTGATAATGACCCCCGCATCTTTGCCACAAGTTCCTCCCAGGAGCTGAGTTTCCCATTTTGGAGTATCTGACCCCATTCCACGATACCTGCCTCCTTTAACGGGAGTGATAAGGAGTCTTTAAGGCACTCTGGTGTATCAGGGGAATCCTACACAGGAGCATAGGTGCTGTAGTACGACAAGTTTTTTGTTTTCCTTACCTGGGCCAATAGCTGAGTGGCAGCCTGCAAGACATTCAATCTTACTTTTTTGTAGACTCTCAGGTGACCAAATTTATACATGAATTTTGCCCCCGCTCCTCCCACTCCCTTTAACATAACTAACTTTACCTGATTGCCCCCTTTCCCGGATAACAGATCTTTTGCGTTCTTTAACTGAAAAGCCTAAGCATATAGTTGGATGTCTGGTAGAGCTATCCCTCCTCTGTCATATTTCCTTCTCAACTTCCTCCTTGCGATTCTAATACCCTTAAAAGCCCAGATGAAGGAGTCAATTTTAGCTTGTAGTTTTTGTATCCAGGTCTTGTTAAATTGAAGAGGAATCGTGTTAAAAAAGAACGTGAGCTTTGGAAGAATGGACATTTTTATTAAATTTACTCTTCCATATAAAGATCCTGGGAGGTGAGACCAACTTAACAAAAGCTTATTAACTTCTCTTATGACACAGTTAAAATTTACCTTTGCTATAGCTTCCAGATCGTTGCAAGTCTTACTGCTCAGATATTTTATTTCTCTTTTCAACAAAGTATACTCCTCCTCCATGTTCCATGTCATAATTTCTGTCTTGGACATATTAACTACAGACCCTGACACCTTGCCGAAATCTGAAGTCAAGTAATCTAACCTATCCAGCGTGGAGTGCAGATTGCTTGTACAAATCATAATGTCATCTGCATACAGTGATATTTTCTTTTCCCAGTCAGCATAGGTAAATGGCTTAATTAAGTGATCCTTCCTTCAAAGCCAGCGACTCAATATAAAGATTAAATAACAATGGGGAGAGCGGGAAGCCCTGTCTAGTACCCCTTGTAATTTTGAAAGCTGTGGTTAAATTCCCATTTAGCACTAATCTGGCTGCCAGGGTATTATAGATATTTCTCAGTACCCTGCAAAAGTTCTCCCCAAAGTTGAGATGTATTAAAAGAGTGCTTAGGTATCCCCAGCTCACCCTATCGAAAGCCTTAGTAGTGTCCAGGTTTATTACGGCCAGGGGGACTTTGTTTGCCTTTGCAAGATCAATAGCTCCAATCAGTTTGTGAGATAACTCATGCATATACCTTCCCTTTAAAAAGCCTTTCTAGCCTTCCTGGATCATTTTTCCTGCCACCTTACCCAACATATTTGCCAAGATATTAGAAAAGAACTTATAGTCAGTGTTCAATAATGAGATTGGTAAAAAAATTAGCACTTGTATAGCACACTACTCACCCGTTAGGGTCTCAAGGCGCTGTACTCATACCGCTATGGAACCCCTCCTGGCTTTTCCCTGTGAGGCACCCACTCCTGAGCACCCCCAGGGTGAAGCCAGGCATCCAAGCGCTGTTGGGCCCGTTGTGGAGATTAAGCAAGCTATTGCCCAGAGTTGCAGAGTGGGACCCATGAATTAGATTAGGCACCGAGGCGAGAATTATCTGGTCAAGGGGAATTGAGCCCAAGACCTGCCGAAGCGGGACTTGAACCCTGGTCTTGAGCCAGATCTCTGCTTCAGGGTCTGCCGCTCTAACCATTGAGCCACACTTCTCCACTCTGTCTGTATGATTCACGTCAGGGGGTCCTTTCCTGTTTTTAGTATAAGGGTTATTACTGCTTCTTCCCATGATTTTGGAAGGGGGCTCTCTCCTCTAAGAATACCATTGAATAGCTTAGTTAAAACCAGGTTGATTATCTCCTTCATCCCTTGATAACATTTAATAGGCAACCCGTCAGGTTGTGCCGCCTTCCCCTTTTTACCCTTGCTAACAGCCTGCAGCACCTCTTCCGGTGTTAGCATCTGCTCTAACTCTGTTTCCTCCCACTCAGCAAGTTTTTCCATCTTCAAACCACTCCGGTCTTAATGATGTTAATGTTGTTGGGTCTTCAGTGTACAAGGACCCAAAGAAGTTCACAAACGTCTGTTGTACATCTCCCTCAACACGTTCCCAGTGATAGTGCATCTTATCTCTCTTACTTCACTTCAGGAGTTTTCCTGCACTTTCACTATATTCAGATTGCACTAGTTTACTTGCTTCCCACCTGTCTTTCAATCTGGCTTCTATAATGGCTATAATGGCTTCTATAATGGCAGCTAAGAAAGCCCTTTTCAGCAGAATTTCAGTCCACATGGCCTCATGCACCTCCTCTGTGATTCTACTAACTTCCCCTCTAAGAGGGCAATGGCCTGCTCCAGTTCCTGTATTGCCTTCCCATACTCTCTATTTTTTGGGCTGAGATGCTGATCAGAGTGCCCCTTATGAAAGCTTTATAGGAATTCCAGACCACGTGAGGTGCGCCAACTTCATATTGAGTTCAAACAACTTGCTGGTTTTCACTTTCAGGGTTTCTATCACCTCCCGATCATTTAAAAGTGAACGTTCTAGAGTCAACCTCCTGATTTGAGCACTAGATTTACACTTCATCCTCAAAACCACACCTGCGTAATCAGACAAGTGGGCTGCTATGTGTTGGACGTCTAGAATTACCCCTTTGAGTGTCCTATCAATCAAGAAGTAATGTATCCTAGAATGCTATTTATATTTCTTTTTGTGATGTGTATAGCCTCAGGACTGTCCATGATTCTCTCTCCAAATGTCTTACAACACAAATTGTTTCATTACTAATCTAATGTATGTCTGTGATTTTGGGCATCCTAAAGATCTATTTTTACTTAATTTGTCCAGTGAATTATCTAGAACTGCGTTAAAGTCGCCTGACATTATGATTAGTTATGGGGTGTGTAGGAGTTCTCAGCACAGTTCTTGCAAGGGCTCTATATCATCCCTATTAGGACCACAATAACCTGCTAATGTGTAAGCATTTTCGAAAATGTTAATGTTTGCTAAAACCCACCTGCCCTTCCTTCCTGATTTGTAGCTCACAATTGAGGCATTTAGCTATTTCTTGATCAAGATTAGGACCCCCCTCGAGTGAGACATATTATCTGTACACATCATCTGTTTCACCCACCTCAAGGATTTGAAGATTGCGTGAGATTCTTTGCTAGTGAGGTGTGACTCTTGGAGTATTACTATCTGAGCTGGGGCATCCATGACATATTGAAGAATAGAATCCCTCCTGGGCCTCGCTCAAAGACCGTTCATATTCCAAGGTAGAAGTTGAAGTTCTTTATCATCCGTCTCCTGCACTTTCCCTGGCACTTATAGGTTTGTGTGTGTTGTGAACTCCAAAAACCTGCTGTGTTCCTAAGCACACCCCTTTTTCTTTTTTTTTCCTTTTCCCCATATGCTCCCCAACCTGTGCTTCCCTTCACCCCTCCTCACCCCTAAATACCCCCTCCCTGGAGAACCCACCCCTGCTCCAGATTGGCTAAAAAGACGTTGAGCACTGTCGGGCCTGACTAGGTGTACCAAACAGGAAAAAAAAGAGTGTAAATAATGCTTCACACAATTAAGAGAAGCACCATGAAGAGGAAAAGGGCAAGGGAAAGGAAAGAAAGAATTCTTCCTCCCAAGCAGACCCTCATGGCTTGTTGCTAAGTGACTCTAGTAGATTGTCTGCCTCTTCCCAGTCCTTCAGGTTATACATTTTATTATTTATCATGACCCTCAAAGACGCGGGAAATCTTTATAGCGTTGTAGGGCCCAGCTTTTTAAAATCATCCAGCCTTTTACCTAGCTCCCATTGTTTATTTAAGGTCGTATGTGAAATATCTGATCTAACTTCAAAGGAACAGTCCTTCCCGCTCAGAGTTCTTAGCTTTAGGGCCTTAGAAAAAAAAAAAAAATTGATAGTGTAAGTGAGAAAGTTTACTAGGATCCTACTGGGTTTGTTTTTATTTGCAAAACGGGTCTCAGTGCACTCTCTGGATGTTGTTTCCTAACATTGCCTCCTGACCCTCCCAAGCACCACTTTATATCAATAGCTCGACCACTAGAGCCTTAATATTTTCACCTTCTTTCCCTTCTGGAACATTCATCAACATAATGTTGTTTCTTCTTGCATTGTTTTGTAGGGATTCAACCTTGTCAAGCCTCTTTGTTTTTAACCTTCAAATTGTCTATCTCTTGCCAATCCCTTGCGGAAATTGCTTTTTATCCCTCTACTTGGATTTCAAAGGCCTGAGTTCTTTGTGTTAATACGTCCAACCTGTCTGCTAGTCCTTCGCAGACTTCCTGTATCTCCTTGTAGTTGGCCTGGGATATTGCAAAGCTGTTTCTGATCTCTTTTGCTAAAGACCGCAAAAGTAACTCCAAGGGACCAACGTGTGGGTTTTGTGGCTCATGATCAACCACGTGGGTACCCAGAGAACTTCCACAATGCTGTACGTTCAAGACTCCTACTCCTGACTCTTGAGGGCCACCTGATTCATGTATTAACAAACTTGTGGTTTCAGACAAGCCGGTCATAGTCAACGTTTCAGTGGTTTCCCCAGGATCAATTTTGCTGCCCCCCCCTTCCTGAAGCCGGCAAGCATTGCACCAGGACTGATGGTGTGAGACACTTCTCCAATCCCCCTTTGTTATTATCCCCCATACCCTTGCCAGTCCCTCCATCGCGATACAGAGGGGAGAGAGGTGTAGTCTTGGGCCCGGATAAGCCCTCCTGTGCTTTGAAAAAGGACCTGAGCGAAGGGGTAATTTTCTGCTGCCTCCTAGAGGGTGCCATCGCAGTTTTTTTCCCCGCCTAGATGCTGTCTGGCTTTGGGGTCTCTTTTGACTGGTTGTAGCTCTCACTACCTTGGGGGTGTCACCAATCAAACCACCCTGGTTGATTAGCTCACATGACACCTCTGAGGACCCCCATGCCCTTACAGATGCCCAGAGGGCGTACATCTCCAGCCTTCCAGCCCTTAAAGTCTGAGGGCCCTGCTTCCCCCTTCCCTTTTCTCCCAAATCACTGTACCCCTCAACTTGAGGCTCCTTCCAAGTCTCCTTCTTGCCTTCCAGGAGAGCTGGGTATTGTCTGTGTTTTCGATCCACAATGGAGGCCAAATCCTCTTGCCTGTAGGGAGATACGAGAGTCTCTACACTGGTGCTGCCTCTTCAACCCCCACTCACCCCCCTCACCGTGACCCTGGAAGTGAGATTCCGAACCTTCCTCACTGCCAAGGCAGCTCTGCTCCAGCAGACGCCGTCCTCCATATGTATTTCTGCCCCTGGCTCCAGTGTCTCCAAGCCTGGATACAGATCGCGGCTCTGCTCGTGGCTTGCCTGCCGGGAATTCCTATCCCCTCGCACCCTCTGTTAGTTTAGTTATGAGCACAGTGCATTCCGCTCATGCCGCAGGCCCGACCAGCACCGCAACCAGCTCAGCGGCTGACCCCAATGTTCTCCCATCCTACTGAAAATAAAAATAAAATAAAAATGCAGGTCCCTATTGTCTTCTTTCCTGGCTGTTTGTAGCACGTCTTCCCAGGAGGGCAGAATGTTTGCCAGGAGGGCAGAAAGGCCCCTTGGCCCACCAATTACAATAAATTTGATTTCATCATGCCGAGTCTTTTGATACCTTACAGTGCCCACTTTAGTAGCCCCATCCAGACGTTAGCAGGCTAAGATGTCAGCATGTAACTCTCTACTTGCCAATGGGACTAATTGACTTTACACAGTGAAAACAACAATTTAGGGGTTTTACTGCTGGAACATGTAAAAATACATGTTCACCTTTTTAACATACAGTATCATGCCTTAGGGCTTGCTAGGCCTACCTTATGGGTGACTTAACCATAATAAAAAAGGGAGATTTGGGCTTTGCCATTACATTAAATGACAAAGTTGAGTTAGCAGTTTTCAACTGCCCTTACAGTCTGCAGTAGCAGACTGGGAGCCATGTTTTACCCTGTTATACTTGTGATGGCACAACTAGTGCTGTGGTCCATGAGAGAAACTTTAAGTTATAGGCCGTAGGCACCCCTGTCACCATATACTATGGATTTACAAGTAATTTAAGCTGTGCCAATTGTGGGACAAGCCAATTAAACATATACCATTTTAAGGGTCTGAACAGATAAACTGAGCTCTGTTTAGCAGGGCTCCTGGCATTTTAGACCCTTTACACCAGTACCTATTAGTCAAAATGGGGGCAAAAAGTGGGGGTGAACCTGCAAAAAGCATGTTCCCTTTTATATGTTTATTCTGTGTCTACTTGGCTCTATGCTTCCTGTTGGTGCCACATGCCAGAGAGGGGATGCAGGCCTTCCTGTGGTGCCTACGGCTGCAGTGACTCCGCCATAAAGGAGACCTCTCTGCTCAGGTGCAGGTTTTACAGTCAGCTCATCTGGCTGCCTTGTTATACAGTGGTGGATAGACTCCAACATCCTTTCAGTGGGTTGCCCTTCCAGTACTCCTAAGCACCGGCCATCCATGTCACAGAAGCCTCCTTGCTGGGCTCAGGTGCCCAACTGGGTGATAGGATGGTGGGAGGCCTTTTGTCTGCATTGGAGCAGCATCTGCATATAAACTTGCAGGAGCATATTTAGATTACCACCAGTGGCATATTTTCCTAAAGATTTAACTTATGTGTTTTCTCCCTTTTCATTCATTGTTCCTCTGCAGGAATTGAATCTTATGTTGACTTTATGGTATTCTTATCGGAACTAATGCACAGTTGTCCCATTTAACTACACACTCTGAAGATAATCTTATTGCTGGTAATAACTTCAGCCTGTAGGATAAGAGAACTTCAGGCCCTCTTGGTGTGCCCACTTTTCATGGTTTTCTATGTAAAATGGTAGTCCACTGCACCTGCCTATCCTTCCTATTCATCCCAGTATCCACTTTTTATCACGTGGCTATCCTTATTTCTTCCTCAGCCTACAATAGGAGAGGAGTGGCTATATAGACTAGATACCCCCCTGATCTGTATAGTAACATTGAACGCACTTGATAGGACAGAGTGAGTATTCACCACTTTGTGGGCTTTGCTATAAAGAGCAAAACAGTGATCAAGCACACCATTTCTCATTGCGTAATTGTTGGAACTGTCAGCCTTAGGATGGTCTTCCCTCAGACTTTTTTCCCTCACTCCTCCTATTTTGCTGAATCTGTTTTTGTTGGCCTTAGGCCTCTGCATACTTTACCACTGATAACCAGTGGTAAAGTGCCAATGCTCACTTCTTTAAACATGGTAAAATAGACACATTTATTATACTTATAAGTTCCTAGTAATGTAGCATTATATGCACATAGGGCCTGTGGATTAAATTCTACTAGTTGGCAAAGCAGCACTTATTGTGCCACCCACTTAAGTAGCCTTTTTAAACACGTCTCAGGCCTCCCTTTGCAGCCTGTGTGTGCAGTTTTAAGCTGCCATTTTGACCTGGCAAAATAAACCTTTTGCCATGTCTAAACTTTGCTTTTTAATGCATATAGAGTAGCCTATGGTAGACCCTAAACATCCCATTAGGCAGGGTGAATTATAAGTAAAAAGGTGGACATGTACTTTTATGTTTTACATGTCTCTCAAATTTGTTTTTCACTATTGCAAGGCATACCTCTCTTATTGCATAACACTGAGTTCCCGTATTACGTTTAATAAAGGATTACTTTTGATTAGGAGTAGATAGGAAAATCATGTTTGGTGTCTTGGGAATTGTAATTTAAAGCTCTCTTTAATGCCAAAGTTAGATTTTAAATCACTATTCTGAAAATGGCACTTTTAGAAAGTTGGTATTTCCTTATCCTAAATATTTGGTGCCTGCAGCTGGTCCTGGGCCACTTTACAATGTGTACAGATAGCCATTGTGTATTCCTCCCAGACAATATCACAATAGAGGGTCTGGGTGTTGGCAGGATGGAGGGCAGAGTTGTCACCTACGACACTTGCACTTCAAAGGCACTGACTGACCCAGATCACACACAAAGGACTTTACACTAGTCTTTTGTATCCCCAGACAGACTGGTACCAGGGCAGGGAGCCAGGAAATTCCAGACACCTCTGTAGGGAAGACTCCAAAAATGTCTCCTACTTAACTGCTTTCTTGTCCCTTCTCAAAGGGGTTTCTGTGGCTGACATCTTCTGGGCAGCTATGTTGTCATCTGTGCATACATTAGCCACACATTACTGCCCAAAAGCTCATTCGTGCAGTAGTGGGTGTTTTGCCATGTCTGTGTTGCATGACTTCCTTGGTTAATCCACGTTATTCAGTTCCACATTCCAGCATGTTATTGTTATGGAACTTACTCAAAAGGCGAGTATCTTCTGCATGAAGATGTATTATCAAAAGAAGAAGTTATTTGCCTTTATTGACAATATTTTGGGGGGATGCATAATAGTCCTGCAGGTTCTTCACTGCCCTTGCTCCTCCTGTGATGAATTAGTGCCTTGCATAATAAGATGTGAAGGTATAAAAATAAGTGAAGTAATTTTGTTGTCACTGTCCCTGAGGCTGTCAGTTTTTATCTGCATTCTTCAATGAAGTCCACTAAAGTACTAGGAACTGTCGCAGTATGCCAACTGGCCCATAATTTACTCTGATGTTGTCAAGCAGGCAGAGACACAGCTTAAAGACACATGACACCCCCGTGCAGCACTAGAGAGCCATTGTTATGGGAAATGTTTTCCAGACCATTCTGGGACCTGGAATGATATTCATAAGGTGAGAAATCTGCAGGAAATGTAGATATCCAACAGAAATATCGTTACCAAGTTTGAGTAACGTTTTTCTCATGTTTTCTGACATCTATAATAAATTCGGTTCTCGCTCCACCTCCATTTGTGACAGCTAACTGACAATTAAGAGGCTCCAGGGAAAGCTTAAACCCTATTTTCTCTGGTGCTTCATATGTGTATTAGGGACACTGCCCAATTTTTGGCTTTGTTTGATGCCAAGTCAAATTCCCAGGTGACAGCCATGTTCTGGTATTTGGTTTAGTTCTGGCGCTTGCAGGCTTATCACCGTCATACAAGTTGCCATTCCCCTATCTTCCAATGAGATGTCCAGTAGAAAAGACATTTTTCACATACTTTTCTGCATAGCTTAGACCCACATATGTTTTCTAACTGTTCCCCATCAACAAAGCATGACCTGCTTACAATGCAAACCTTAGTCTTAAGACTCATATACTATAAACAAAACTTAATTTAAGAGAAAATGTAAAGATTTTTACTGCAGTGATGTGGTTGACATTGATGACGCAGAAAAAGAGGGTCCTACATATATTCACACATCATGTAACCAAAACTATATAATGTAGTGTGATTTTAGTAAAGAAAATAATGTACGAGGGAAATTGTGCCCTCGGAGTAGTTCGCCAATATTATAAACGTGCTTTATAAATCATGAAGAATTGAAAATTGTAGTAATTCGTCATAATTGTAAATGTGTGTCATGATTTCTTATTGAAACTGTTTGTGCTTAGCTTAAATTTAGTAGAGGCTTTGGCCTAGTTGCCTGGTCTCAAATTCTAACTGTGACTTTTCCTTGAACTAATGTAACATATATTCTTGCTTGAAGTTGTATTTTTCCAGTAGAAGATGACTAATACACTTATCTCCAAGGTTTCGTACTAGGCCGGTTTCATCCCCTCTGATCCAAGGTCAGTCTGCAGGTGCGGACAATGAGGGTATAGATATCAAACTAATTGGCAAACCTTGTTACAACTTGTGTTCCAAGGCTCCAAGGACAATGTATGCATAAAAGAGTACTAGTAGAAAGACATTTTTCATTGGTCAATTTGAAGCTACCCTATGAACCCTCCAATGGAAGACCCTGCAGAATTTGGAATGTTTCTTACTGAAACCCGCTGGACAAAGAGAAGTCAGCCATTTTCCTTGATGCCATCTTTGAAGCCAAGCGCCAGACGCCATCTTAGACGACATCCTGATGCCCTTTCTCTATTACTGAGAAAGAGACTTTGAGAATTCTCACCCTAGAGACTTTAACTTTAATTTGCCCCGTCTTGCCCATGCAGTAACCTTGCCCATTTTCCTTGCTGCTGCAAGAAACTTGCCCTTAACTTTGCCCTTTTGAAATTCTGACCCATGCTGTCGAACCGATACCTGAAGGACGAAGACTTTCTTGAATGCTGAATGTAATTGGTAAATATGAAAGGATAATTGTATTATGCATTGTGTTTTTCCCTTTAGGCACCAATTGCTATTTTGATAGGGCCCAAGCTAAAAGTTTTCCAAATTTGTGTTGACTAAATTCATTTTGCATGAAGCCCACACATGCCAATGCTAATTAGAGGTTAGTCGAGGTATGCAATTGATGCACCATGTTGAATTGAAATCTTGTTATGTTGACCAATGTACGAGATTAGTCAAATACAATTACTCATATTAGTGATTTGCATTGCCATAACTGAATGTACTATCATTCAAATATTTCGTAGATTGCGTTTCTTCCGCCGCTATGGACAGCTAGTAATGTTCGTATACATATATCATTTGGTTTTGAGACTTATATATATTGTGCTAGCTTTTTTAATATAGAGAAATAAATTCCCTAACTTTTAATAAACCGGTGTGGTTATTCATGACTGAAAGGTCATGGTGCGTCGAAATATCAACTGTTATTGATTCCTAATGTGTTATTTCGATCTATTAATTGAGTATTGGCTATCGCGCACAACAGTTATTGATTATTGATTTAAGTGACCTGACTATTCAAGGATGAGAAGAGCCCAACTCGGCTAAAAGGTTCACCGACCCCCAACGTGTCCAGGTACAGGTAATTTATAAGGGCTGGACACGTTATCAGTAGATGGTAGCAGAGATTGATGGTTTCGCCCTTTGGGACCCCATCCGAGTAATGTGGTTCTAAAAATTCTGGACCCATGTAATTTACTTTGCCACAGCAGTACGATTTTAGTATCAAAAGACCGATAATGACTAGTACACTAAGCATGAGCATTTTTGCTCAATTCCAGCAGCGTTTTCACCTCGAAATCGCCATTTTCGTCCTGCACTCGTGGCTCCCATTTTATACACAGCAGCCATTTTTAAAAGTTGCCCTCACATAGGCTTATAATACAGTCAGATTTGATTCCAAGGACACGTACACCTTGATTGACTTTTCTCTGACCTGGGCAAGCTGGAACCATTGCCTCAGGCCAAACCTGTTTGGTCAGTCCCTCTCCCAGTGGCCGAATCAGATAGCATCAAGGCACACCAGGCCATAAAACCCTTATTATCGCTCACACACCCTGCCTAACTTGCTCACACCTGCTCTTTTCTTCTTCTTACTTTACGAGGGGGAGGTGCCCATTTTTATTGGGGGTCCACACTTATCTGATGTGAAATTCTAGGCCTTGCCGGGTAATTTATTATGGGCTGGATGACATGAAATACGAGGTTTCATCATGTTACTGGTTTTTCCTTTGTAGTGAAAACATGTGAATGACCAACCAAAATGTCAAGAATGTTTGCCTGAAGCTTAAAAAACTGTATATAAGGAAACCTGATTTTGCATTGACACACAGTCTCCTGAGAACATACAAATCGTGCTGTTGTACTTCTAGGACACTTGTCAATTGGTTGCAGCCAATAAATTCGATCTTTGACTTCACCTAGAAGACTCTGAGTTTCTGTAGTCTGAATCAGGAAAGTACCCGAGGTCTTTGGGTGTACCCTGGCACCGCTGGGTTACCGGATCAGTACCGGTTCTGAAAAACCCAGTACCTCAGTAATAGACGGAGATAGGTTAGAATTTTCTTTGATAAAACAAGTTGGAAGAGATGATGATGCCCTAAGTCCCCAATGACTTTCCCGGGATCTCGGAGCTTGCGAATGGAGGACATGGAGGTATGAGAATGTTTTCGGCGTTTCTAGTGACGGTATGAGTGAAGTTAGGGTTTTGCGCTTGCACAGCTTATTGCCGTAGATGAATTGAGAAGTTTGTGAGGATTTTAGGGGGTTACGAACTCCAGTTGAAGTTTTAAAGGAGTGTGACTCCAAAGTGTGAGAGTAGGGAAGTCGTCGAACTTCACATGTGTGTAACGCTTTGTGCAGAAAAATTGTCCACGTGGTTGTTGATGTTGAGACGGGCCCTCCGAGGTCAAGAGACTCTGGAGTATGTTGAAAAGTGTATGAGACACTTGATTGATGTTCTAATCTGTTCGGTTTAGTAGGTTGATCGGGCGTGGTCAACAAGTTGGTATGAATATTGAGGTATGAAAGAAAAAATTTCAACTTTGAGATTTGCCGAATTCTAAAGCGCGCTAGAATAGTTCATTGATCAGTTGAGAGTAAAAGTTTGCAGGTCAAATTTTACTTGCGAAAGTGGGAGACCGAGAAAGATGGAATAACTGCTGAGGCTAGTGAAAAATCCCTAAGGTTTCTGAAGCGAGTGTGTTACCCTTCCTGTAGTAAACCGACAGATTTGTTTTCTTTTTTTTGGTTAGTGCTCGCGATATATTGCAGAAATTAGTTTTGAGTGAAGCTGAATGAAGGAGGACAAGCCGCGGGACTTTGTCAGCCGCAGTGTGTGAGTGTGCCGCGCTGGGATAGGTTGGTTGGCGAGAAGGGTCGCGCACGGATTGGACGCAGTCCATGAAGCGCAATTGGTGGGGAAAGGCAAGCGAAGAGTATTCCGGGAATTAAAGTCACTTATTGATTACACATTTTAGAAAAATAAAAGACTGAAAGATGAAATTTTTCAAAGCATTTAAGAGTGCCATGAGGGGAGATGTTTACATTAAAGCAAATGTAGGAGAAGAAACACCACCTGAGGGTACACCAGCTTACATCGTAATTGAAGAAAAGGGTGTGGCACCATGTCTTTGGCTAAAGCAATGGTGCAAATTAACAGAGAATCATGGAAGTGTAGCGTTCCCTATCCATGGGTCGTTTAACCGAAGGGTTTTGGAGAATTTAAGATTTGCGCTATACGACATGAAAGTACTTCCAAGGCCAGCACAGTTTGAGGCACTAGCAATTTGGGAGCTAATAGCTAGAAACCAACAACAAAATAAATTTGAGACAAGAATAAGAAAAGTAGAAAAGACACTAGCGGATGCTAGATGGGATAGCACACAAAAGGTTTGGAGATCAGACGTACTGCAGGGAATTAAATTGTTTCCAGCAATCACTGATGAGATAGAGACGGAGGGAAAGAAAGCTACCTATAAAACAAACAGGAGTCAGTCCAGAGATAGGGAGAACAACAGAAACTCAAGAAGGTCAGTCGAGTCAGACGATGAGGAGTTTATTATACAATTGCTGAATGATCGCCCGCCACCATATGTGGAAAGCGAAAAAGGATCAAGCATTAGTACTGCCCCTCCAGAACCATTACAGGGTAATGTGACACTGAATTTGAGAATATCACAAAGACAGAACGGTCCCGACATGCCTTTTTCACCACAAATACAACAAGTTCAGAGAATATATCCTGACGTCCCTAGATTGGAACCTGTCGATACTTATCAGCCGCAGGTTCAAAGACACTGCTGTGATGAGCATAACTTGGGAACAACTTCTGGATTAGGGGCTGAGGGGGGACAGAGTTATCAAAGACCGACGTTGATTCAAGCCGAATCAACACAAATTTTGATGCCTCAAAAGCAGGTACAAGAAGTGCCGAGGTACACTCGAGTAACAGAGGGTCAGATAAGTATGCCAGCAATGATGAATCATAATGTGGGGATTAACATGCCACAGAATTCAGGGAACAGACAGAATCCAGATGCAATATCTCTGCCTATCACCGTGGGTCCGCCAGTACCATTATATATACAGGCAAACCCAAACGTATGCGATCAAAGGGTAATGATACAAAGTGAGACAGGGAGAAGATGCATAGAAAACACTCCAGAAATGACTCCGATAGCAACACTGCCAAATGGATCTGGGTCCTTGTCGGAATTTAGTCCAATTCCAATTTGTGCTCCATCGACAGTGGTACGGTCAAATGCACCACTACTAATACCGTTAACTTCAAAGACTGAAAAGTTACCGCAGCCATCAGTAGCAGTTGATGTAAGCGCTACATTGATGGAACTGAACGCACAACAGCTAACACAATGGTTCAACAACCTGAACTCCCCACAGAGTACATCCAGCGGAAAGGGAGAAGAATACCTGAATAAAATAAGATTGGGCATGGAAGCAGATGAACTAGTAGAGGGAACAATAGGTCTGAACAGGTTAGAGTTATACACAGAAGAAGAGTTGAGATACATGTGCCCCAGGATTTCTAGAGAAGTGAGCAACATACATAAGAAGTTACAAGAAATTTCAGACAGAAATGAGATTGACCTAGGTAAGACTAAACACTTGAGCAGAAGTTACAGGCTAGACTTTGAGACAAAAGATTTTGAACACATGAGATCGGCAGGAATGAAGACGCACCTTAAAGAGATACTGCAGAGCGCACAGGTCTGGAGATGTCTAGATAAATGGGAAAGTAGATGGGTTAAGAAAAAGGACAAAAAGAAAGAAAGTACCCCAGATCGGAATGAAAAAGGCACAACAGAATGACGACCTGATAACCATGTTGCCAATGAGAGAGACAGCAGGGGGAAAACTTGTACATGTACCATGGCATAGGTGCGATATTCAATCCTTTACGGATGATTTCCCCAAATTGAGAGAGAAGCCGATTGAATGGTATCAACAGACAGATAGATTTGTGAAACTCGCAAAATGTCTCTGGGAAGACCTGAATACTTTATTTGAAATTGTGGTTCCGGCAGATTTATGGGAAGATTGCAAAAGGGTTGTAGGTTGGCCGACGAGTGAACCAGAAAGAGATAGGGACACAGGTGCACCATCGCCTACGGTAATGAGTTTGTACCATAAGGTGATCGAGCACTTGAAAACCAAGGTTGCGTCGAAAAATGTGGATTGGCAGAGGATTGACAGGACAGCACAAGAGGCTAAAGAATCGATACATGCATACTATGAGAGATTGTCGAAAGCGTTTAAAAATTACAGTGGCACGGAGACGATTGAGGCAAAGGACATGCTCCATTTCGTGTTCAGATTTGTGGAAGGGTTGAGACCCGAGGTCAGTCAGATGATTAAAATGCATTTGATTTGTTGGCAGTCGAAATCGATCGATGAAGTGTTGAACTACGCAAAATACTGCAGTGATGAGATTGAGACAAAACAGAAGAGATTGACAGAAAAGGTGATGGTGATGCAGCTCAGAGCGGCTCAGATGGGTTTGCAAGGTTTACAAGGTTTTCAACAACAGATGCCGCAGCAACAACAACAGGGAAATGCTATGTTTCAGCCGCAGATTCGAGGCAGAGGTCGAGGAGGTTTTGTGAATAATGGTCCTGATTTGAATACTGTCATGATTCCAAATGGTATACAGGCAATGAAGAAGGTGATGCCATGTCATACGTGCGGAATCGTCAGGCATTGGAAACGGGAGTGCCCAATGATGGTGCAGGAAGGTGTAGGTCAGCAAAACAATGATGTCAATGCATTCCAGAATATGAAAGGACCGAAATTGAGAGGTCCAAATCCAAATTTTCTGAATAATATGAATCAGATGCAGGGTTTACAACCCATACAACCGCAACAGGTGCAAATGCCCCGTGTACAAATGGCACAGTTGCAGCCAATGCAACAGCAGTCTCCTATGGTACCTAATCAGCAAATGCAAATACCCTTAGCACCAATGAATCAGCAACAAGTAATGCTTCCTCAACAGGTCACGGGTCAAGTAATGAACCAAAATGACACAGTACACCAATTCCCTTTACACAGTGAGGATGGAATAAACGATGTATGGGAGAGTGAAAGTTCAGATGAGGAGGGAAATTGTATGCTTGCAGCATCTTTGGAAGTTGATCAAAAGGGTCCGTATGTGGAAGGAAGAGTTATGGGTCATCGCGTTTCATTCTTGGTTGACACGGGAGCTACCCGCTCTACTGTTAGGAGCATCGAAGTACCAAATTTGCCACTTTCAGGGAGAACAGTTCAAGTAGTGGGAGTAGCAAATAGGTACCTGACAAACCCAATCACTGACCCAGTGCAAGTCAGAATTGGTAACTATCAAGGGTCACATAAATTTGTGGTGTGTGACTCAAGCCCGATATCACTGTTAAGGAGAGACCTATTGTGCAAATTGGGATGTTCGATTATGTGTTCAAATGACGGAATTAAAATTCAAACCAACAGTGATGGGGAAGAAGAGGACAGTGTAGAAGGGGACGAAGTGGAAACTGTTGATGAAGAGTATCCCCTGATTACTCTTTACCCAATGCTCACTGAAGCAGACATTCCTGATGAGTTACAGGAAACAGTCGGAAAGGAAGTGTGGGATATGACAGGGAAAGAAGTAGGATTGGTTAAAGGAGTAGAACCAGTGAAAGTGACTGTGAAACCCAATGTAACTTTTCCCCAGACCCCACAATACCATATGGCGCAAGACACCCTCATGAAAGTCGCCCAAATCGTTGATGAGTTCGTAAAACAGGGAGTACTAAAAGAAGTGTTAAGCAGTCCATGTAATTCACCAATCATGGGACTGATAAAGCTGAGTGGAAAGGTCCGGATTGTTCAGGATTTGAGGAAGATAAATGACATAATAGTCAAATGCTGTCCCGTAGTACCAAATCCAGCTGTGATAATGTTTCAAGTTCCCTGTGATGCTGAATGGTTCTCAGTCATCGACTTGTCACAAGCATTCTTTTCTGTGCCTCTTCATGAGGACAGCCAATTTCTCTTTTGTTTCAAATTCCTAGACAGGGTCTACAGTTGGTGTCGAATTCCTCAAGGGTTTTCGGAGTCACCATCAATTTTCAATCAGATTCTAAAGAAAGATTTGGAAGCGTTGGAGTTACCATTTGAATCAACATTGGTGCAGTACATTGACGATTTGCTAATCGCATCTAAGACAGAAAGTGACTGTACAGCAGATACCATTGCCCTATGGAACCATTTGGGAAGGAACGGACACAAAGTGTCCCCTTCGAAATTACAATTCTGCCAGAAGAAAGTGAAATATTTGGGCCACCAAATAGAGAAAGGGTCACGAAGAATTATGAAAGAAAGCATAACAAGTGTACTTCAGATGAGTCCACCGAAGACGAGAAGAGAAGTGAGAACGTTTTTGGGGATGGTGAGCTATTGTCGCCAATGGATTCCCAATTTCTCAACTCTAGCAAAACCTTTATTGAAACTGACCCAGAAAGATGCGCTGGATGAAATAGAGTTGAAAGGAGATGAGATGGATTAAAGGAATGCATGTGCAGGGCTCCAGCGTTAGGTATGCCTGATTACACAAAGCCTTTCACATTGTTTTGTCATGAACGTGATGCATGTTCCTTGTCAGTCTTGACTCAAGCCCATGGTGGCGTTAACAGACCAGTAGCATATTTTTCAGCTACTTTGGATCCGGTCGCAGCAGCACTGCCAGGGTGCTTGCGTGCCGTAGCAGCAGTTGGTATCAGCCTAACCCAGAGTGAGGGAATAGTGATGGGACATCCTTTAACAGTTATGGTCCCTCACTCAGTCGAGATACTTTTGACACGTTCCCGAACACAGCACATGACTGGTGCTAGGCTTACAAGGTATGAGACAATAATTTTGGGTTCACCAAATGTGCAGCTGAAAAGGTGCACTACGTTGAATCCAGCAACCTTGTTTCCCAGTGAGAATGTCGAAATTGAGAACGTTGAAGACGTCGAGCACGACTGTCTTCAGGTGACTGAATTTTGTACAAAACCAAGACCTGATATCAAAGACACCCGGTTGGAAGAAAATGATCAAGTCCTTTTTGTCGATGGTTCATGTTTAAGAGATGCACTGGGAATATTGAAAGCAGGATATGCTGTATGTACGATAACAGGTGTTCTGGAAGCATCTTGGCTTCAAGGAGTTTACTCCGCACAAGTAGCGGAATTGGTAGCGCTTACTAGAGCTTGCCAACTTTCCGCATTGATGAAAGTCACCATTTATTCTGACACCCAGTACGGATTTGGAATAGTGCATGACTTTGGACAGTTGTGGTCACAGAGAGGCTTCATGACTTCTTCAGGATCACCAGTGAAAAATGGTGAAAGAATAAGAGAATTGTTACATGCCATTCAGTTGCCAGGAGAAGTTGCAGTGGTAAAATGCAGTGCACATTCAAAGTCACAAGACTATGGGGGTGATTCCAACTCTGGCGGGCGGCTACCGCCGCCTGCCAGGCGGAAACCGCCATTTGGCCGCCATGCGGGCAAATTTCCGCGGTCCCCATTCCAACATTCCCGCTGGGCCGGCGGGCGCTAACCAAGTTAGCGCCCGCAGGCCCAGCGGGAATGAGGCCGCAACACAGGAGCCGGCTCCGAATGGAGCCGACGGTGTTGCGGCGGTGCGACGGGTGCAGTTGCACCCGTCGCGATTTTCACTGTCTGCTAGGCAGACAGTGAAAAGCTGGCCGGGGCCCTGTTAGGGGGCCCCAGGACACCCCTTACCGCCAGCCTCTTCCTGGCGGTGAAAACCGCCAAAAACAGGCTGGCGGTACGGGGGTCAGAATCCCCAGGAATACCGCCGGCCCTGGCAGGGCGACCGCAGCTTTACCGCCGCGGTCAGAATGCCATTTGAAGCACCGCCAGCCTGTTGGCGGTGCCTTCGTCATTCGTGACCCTGGCGGTCCAAGACCGCCAGGGTCAGAATGACCCCCTATGTTTCTTTAGGAAACAGGTATGCAGATCAAGTCGCAAGGTTCTGCGCATTGAACTGTATATTGCTCAGGGACGAATGGAACTTAATAAATGAGCCAGAACTTGAACCAAGTGAAGCCTTTGCTCTAAAGGTTGTAGACACAATAGATGAATTGAAGTCTTTACAGAACGATGTTAGTGAAGATGAGAAACTCTCATGGAGTAAATTGCAATGTGTAAAGAAACCAGATGATTTGTGGGTCTCAAGTGAAGGGAAATTGGTTCTGCCTAACAGCCTGTTGACACAATTGGCCAGATTCTACTATGGACAGGCTCATCTCGGAAGGGACGCCATGGTCAGACTATTCAAAACTGATTGGTTTAACCCCAAATTCCGTCAAGTTGCTGAAGCAGTTTGCCATCGTTGCATCATTTGTCAACAAATGAACGCGGGGAAAGGAACAGTAGTAAATTTGAGCCACATTGGGAGAGCTGGAGGTCCATTCAGCAGGATGCAAATGGATTTTATTGAAATGCCTGTGCATGGAGGATTGAAGTATGTGTTGGTGATTGTGTGTATTTTTAGTCACTGGATTGAAGAATACCCCACATGTAGAAATGACAGTCTCACAGTTGCCAAACTTCTCTTGAGGGAACTAATACCACGTTTCAGATTCCCGATCTCTTTAGAATCAGATAGGGGAAGTCACTTCAATAACGAAGTAATATAATTACTGTGTGCAGCGCTGAACATTGAGCAAAAATTACATTGTAGCTACCGCCCTGAAGCTGCAGGTCTAGTGGAGCAAATGAACGGCACATTGAAGTCAAGGATGGCGAAAATATGTGCATCAACAAACTTGAAATGGCCTGACGCATTGCCCTTGGTATTAATGTATTAATGTCTATGAGAAACACCCCTGATAGGAAAACTGGACTGTCCCCGCACGAGATCCTCATGGGCAGGGCCATGAGACTTCCAGCAGTTCCTGCAAATGCTCTTTTGAATATTACAGATGATATGGTGTTGGACTACTGCAAAGGTCTAGCTGATGTGGTGCGCTCTTTTTCTTACCAGGTGGAGGCAACCACCTTGCCACCGATCCAAGGTCCAGGACACGCCCTGAAAGCAGGCGACTGGGTCGTGATAAAGAAGCACGTGAGGAAGTCGTGTCTGGAACCTTGTTGGAAAGGGCCTTTCCAAGTGATTCTGACGACTATACCGCTGTAAAGTGTGTGGGAGTTGCCAACTGGATTCACGCCAGTCACACGAAAAGGGTGACGTGTCCCACAGAAGAGGAAGTTGAAGCACTGAAATCACCAGTGACTGACAAGAAAGTACCAGGCACCGAGACAAAGCAACGAGAACCCAGAGGTGAAAAAGCAGAATTAGAGGAGGGAGAGATACTCTCTGAGGAAGAAACAGCCGATCCATTTGAGGAGAACGGAGGAGAGACATCAGAGAGTGACGGAGACCCTGAGGGTGACAAAGAGCCTGCAACAAGTGAAGAAGCAGGAGAGCCTGATCAGAGGAGGGCTTTCCCAGAGGAGGGACAAAGTGAAATCGCTCAACCCCTTCTGGAACCAGTTTCAGGTCCCTCAGGTGAAAACAGTGCGAAACGGAGGCAAAGTATATCACCAGTGAAACTAAGGATTAAAGAAATACCTAATGAGAACGAAGAGCCAAAGCTGAAAGAGAAAAGAAAAGAAGTGTCTGTTGAAACAGCAATACCAAGTGAAGAGAAAGACTCAGCCAAGGAAGAAAGCACCCGTGAGAGAGAATCGAAGGGAGACGCAAAATTGAAAAGAAAAAGAATACCGAGCAGAAGGTATTCTGGTCCGGAGTGGGCATACATAGCCGCTAACGATTGGTCAGACGAATTCCTATCTCTCAGTCTCGAGAACGAAGAGGCAGAACTTCACTTTGGCACTTAAAAAGTGAAACTCCGTGAACTTTGCCTAATAAGACATTGAAAACCTGATTGACTTTTAGCCCGGCTAAGACATTGCTAAACTTGATTGACTTTGAAACCGATTTTGAGACAAAGCTGCTAACCGATAAAAGACTAAGCTGCTAAAGAAAACTGTGTGAACATTGAACTCGTTCACGCTCTGTATATATCTGCAAATCCGATTTGATAAAGCGTCTTCAACTTTCTGATTCTATACCGATCATGACAGGCTACACTACACAGGGGCATAAAATGAAGTGTTGTAAATACATGTGTATAGGTCTAATAACTGCATGCGTACTAATCATTGTAGCAATAGTTCTTGGAATGCATGGAAAGGATGAGAGAGGGACGGATGATGCTTTTACTTCTAGACCTGCTACTACTACTGAACTAACAGCTTTAAAGAGACTCGAACAAGATGAAAGACATCTGCATGATAAAAAGGAACTTTCGTCTAATGTTTTCTATCGCTTGCTGAGTGAGTATGTTGAGACCATGGATGCGAAAGATTGTTATGTGTGCACACAAATACCTACCTCAGTAGTGGAAGGGGTGACATATCATAGCATGCCTCTTACGTATGGAATTACATGTAGTATAATAATGTCCAGATTTTATGGTCAGCAGTACATTCATTATTTTTACTCCAATTATGATGTTACATTTGCATATGTCCCCATAATCGAATACCTGAGTAAAGTAGCCAGAGATTATTATATAAAATTGATGAGGGGCTTCTTTGAGCCGTTATCACCTTTTCACACAGCTCACGCACAAAGAGAGAACCTTACATGCTTGCTTTCACCGGTGGAAATAAACTTTTTAGACCGCACTGACGACAGGAGGAAAGAAATGAAGGAAGAATTAGAAAGGGAATTACACAAAAGGACATCTGTAGATAACTATGCTTTTGCTGCGATAAAGACACAAGGGAAAATAGCCTTAGATACGTTACACGTAGGGAGATTCTGTATACATAGACATAAATCATATTACAACACAGTCTTTGTGGGAACGAGTGAATGTAAACACACATTTTTGTTTCAACCTAAATGGACGTTCATGCTGAATGGACAAGACCCAGTTATTCCAGGGATATACTATATTTGTGGACTTAACGCCTATTATCGTCTTCCTAAAGGATGGTGTAAAGAAATGGCTCCCTGTTGCAGTTACCCCCCACTTTTTGCCTGATACTGATGCTGACTTGACTGAGAAGAGTGCTGGGACCCTGCTAACCAGGCCCCAGCAC
The DNA here is from genome assembly GCF_031143425.1 of Pleurodeles waltl. Taxonomy (NCBI): domain Eukaryota; kingdom Metazoa; phylum Chordata; class Amphibia; order Caudata; family Salamandridae; genus Pleurodeles; species Pleurodeles waltl. Next base: position 135,481,419 of record NC_090443.1, read on the forward strand.
CAGTGTTCCTTCACCTAAAATGTACCATTGTATCCACAATTGGCACACCCTGGCATTCAGATAAGTCCCTTGTAACTGGTACTTCTAGTACCAAGGGCCCTGATGCCAAGGAAAGTCTCTAAGGGCTGCAGCATGTCTTATGCCACCCTAGAGACCCCTCACTCAGCACAGACACACTGCTTACAAGCCTGTGTGTGCTAGTGAGAACAAAATGAGTAAGTCGACATGGCACTCCCCTCAGGGTGCCATGCCAGCCTCTCACTGCCTATGCAGTATAGGTAAGACACCCCTCTAGCAGGCCTTACAGCCCTAAGGCAGGGTGCACTATACCATAGGTGAGGGTACCAGTGCATGAGCATGGTACCCCTACAGTGTCTAAACAAAACCTTAGACATTGTAAGTGCAGGGTAGCCATAAGAGTATATGGTCTGGGAGTCTGTCAAACACGAACTCCACAGCACCATAATGGCTACACTGAAAACTGGGAAGTTTGGTATCAAACTTCTCAGCACAATAAATGCACACTGATGCCAGTGTACATTTTATTGTAAAATACACCCCAGAGGGCACCTTAGAGGTGCCCCCTGAAACTTAACCGACTGTCTGTGTAGGCTGACTAGCTCCAGCAGCCTGCCACACCAGAGACATGTTGCTGGCCCCATGGGGAGAGTGCCTTTGTCACTCTGAGGCCAGTAACAAAGCCTGCACTGGGTGGAGATGCTAACACCTCCCCCAGGCAGGAGCTGTGACACCTGGCGGTGAGCCTCAAAGGCTCACCCCTTTGTCACAGCCCAGCAGGGCACTCCAGCTTAGTGGAGTTGCCCGCCCCCTCCGGCCACGGCCCCCACTTTTGGCGGCAAGGCTGGAGGGAACAAAGAAAGCAACAAGGAGGAGTCACTGGTCAGTCAGGACAGCCCCTAAGGTGTCCTGAGCTGAAGTGACTCTAACTTTTAGAAATCCTCCATCTTGCAGATGGAGGATTCCCCCAATAGGGTTAGGATTGTGACCCCCTCCCCTTGGGAGGAGGCACAAAGAGGGTGTACCCACCCTCAGGGCTAGTAGCCATTGGCTACTAACCCCCCAGACCTAAACACGCCCTTAAATTTAGTATTTAAGGGCTACCCTGAACCCTAGAAAATTAGATTCCTGCAACTACAAGAAGAAGGACTGCCCAGCTGAAAACCCCTGCAGCGGAAGACCAGAAGACGACAACTGCCTTGGCTCCAGAAACTCACCGGCCTGTCTCCTGCCTTCCAAAGAACCTGCTCCAGCGACGCCTTCCAAAGGGACCAGCGACCTCGACATCCTCTGAGGACTGCCCCTGCTTCGAAAAGACAAGAAACTCCCGAGGACAGCGGACCTGCTCCAAGAAAAGCTGCAACTTTGTTTCCAGCAGCTTTAAAGAACCCTGCAAGCTCCCCGCAAGAAGCGTGAGACTTGCAACACTGCACCCGGCGACCCCGACTCGGCTGGTGGCGATCCAACACCTCAGGAGGGACCACAGGACTACTCTGATACTGTGAGTACCAAAACCTGTCCCCCCTGAGCCCCCACAGCGCCGCCTGCAGAGGGAATCCCGAGGCTTCCCCTGACCGCGACTCTTTGAACCTAAAGTCCCGACGCCTGGGAGAGACCCTGCACCCGCAGCCCCCAGGACCTGAAGGACCGGACTTTCACTGGAGAAGTGACCCCCAGGAGTCCCTCTCCCTTGCCCAAGTGGAGGTTTCCCCGAGGAATCCCCCCCTTGCCTGCCTGCAGCGCTGAAGAGATCCCGAGATCTCTCATAGACTAACATTGAAAACCCGACGCTTGTTTCTACACTGCACCCGGCCGCCCCCGCGCTGCTGAGGGTGAAATTTCTGTGTGGACTTGTGTCCCCCCCGGTGCCCTACAAAACCCCCCTGGTCTGCCCTCCGAAGACGCGGGTACTTACCTGCAAGCAGACCGGAACCGGGGCACCCCCTTCTATCCATTCTAGCCTATGTGTTTTGGGCACCACTTTGAACTCTGCACCTGACCGGCCCTGAGCTGCTGGTGTGGTGACTTTGGGGTTGCTCTGAACCCCCAACGGTGGGCTACCTTGGACCAAGAACTAAGCCCTGTAAGTGTCTTACTTACCTGGTTAACCTAACAAATACATACCTCCCCTAGGAACTGTGAAAATTGCACTAAGTGTCCCCTTTTAAAACAGCTATTTGTGAATAACTTGAAAAGTATACATGCAATTTTGATGATTTGAAGTTCCTAAAGTACTTACCTGCAATACCTTTCAAATGAGATATTACATGTAGAATTTGAACCTGTGGTTCTTAAAATAAACTAAGAAAAGATATTTTTCTATATAAAAACCTATTGGCTGGATTTGTCTCTGAGTGTGTGTACCTCATTTATTGTCTATGTGTATGTACAACAAATGCTTAACACTACTCCTTGGATAAGCCTACTGCTCGACCACACTACCACAAAATAGAGCATTAGTATTATCTATTTTTACCACTATTTTACCTCTAAGGGGAACCCTTGGACTCTGTGCATGCTATTCCTTACTTTGAAATAGCACATACAGAGCCAACTTCCTACATTGGTGGATCAGCGGTGGGGTACAAGACTTTGCATTTGCTGGACTACTCAGCCAATACCTGATCACACGACAAATTCCAAAATTGTCATTAGAAATTGATTTTTGCAATTTGAAAAGTTTTCTAAATTCTTAAAAGACCTGCTAGGGCCTTGTGTTAGATCCTGTTTAGCATTTCTTTTAGAGTTTAAAAGTTTGTAAAAGTTTGAATTAGATTCTAGAACCAGTTGTAGATTCTTAAAAAGTATTCCAACTTTTAGAAGCAAAATGTCTAGCACAGATGTGACTGTGGTGGAACTCGACACCACACCTTACCTCCATCTTAAGATGAGGGAGCTAAGGTCACTCTGTAAAATAAAGAAAATAACAATGGGCCCCAAACCTACCAAAATACAGCTCCAGGAGCTTTTGGCAGAGTTTGAAAAGGCCAACCCCTCTGAGGGTGGCAACTCAGAGGAAGAGGATAGTGACTTGGAGGACAATTCCCCCCTACCAGTCCTATCTAGGGAGAACAGGGTCCCTCAAACCCTGACTCCAAAAATAATAGTCAGAGATGCTGGTTCCCTCACAGGAGAGACCAACACCTCTGAAATCACTGAGGATAACTCCAGTGAAGATGACCCCCTGTTAGCCAGGATGGTCAAAAGATTGGCTTTGGAAAAGCAGCTCCTAGCCATAGAAAGGGAAAGAAAAGAGATGGGCCTAGGTCCCATCGATGGTGGCAGCAACTTAAATAGGGTCAGAGATTCTCCTGACATCCTAAAAATCCCCAAAGGGATTGTAACAAAATATGAAGATGGTGATGACATCACCAAATGGTTCACAGCTTTTGAGAGGGCTTGTGTAACCAGAAAAGTAAACAGATCTCACTGGGGTGCTCTCCTTTGGGAAATGTTCACTGGAAAGTGTAGGGATAGACTCCTCACACTCTCTGGACAAGATGCAGAATCTTATGACCTCATGAAGGGTACCCTGATTGAGGGCTTTGGATTCTCCACTGAGGAGTATAGAATTAGATTCAGGGGGGCTCAAAAATCCTCGAGCCAGACCTGGGTTGATTTTGTAGACTACTCAGTAAAAACACTAGATGGTTGGTTAACTGGAAATGAAGTGTGTGACTATGTTGGGCTTTATAATTTGTTTATGAAAGAACACATTTTAAGTAACTGCTTCAATGAAAAGTTGCATCAGTATCTGGTAGACCTAGGTCCAATTTCTCCCCAAGAATTGGGAAAGAAGGCAGACCACTGGGTCAAGACTAGGGTAACCAAAACTTCCACTGGGGGTGACCAAAAGAAAGGGGTTACAAAAACTCCCCAGGAGAAAGTGGGTAACACTAGAAACAAAGAAAAAGAGTCCTCTGTAGGCCCCCAAAAACCAGAACAGGTGGGTGGGCCCCAGGACACAACCCAAAACAAAGGTGGGTACCAGGGTAAGAACTGGGATGCCACTAAGGCATGGTGCCACAACTGTAAACAGTCTGGGCACCACACCAAGGACACTTCTTGTCCCAAAAACAAACCCCAGAACAAAATTCCTGGGGTAACCAGTGTAGCCATGGGAGATGACTCCTCAGATGAGGAGGTCTTCCTAGCCTTCAACTGGAAACAGGGCCCAACAGGTGAGTTGGAGATTCCAGAGGGAAGTAGACACTTCCACCACCTACTGGTGAATGGAATCCCAACCACTGCCCTGAGAGACACTTGTGCCAGTCACACTATTGTACATGACAGGCTGGTGCTCTCAAACCAGTACCTCCCAGGTGAGACTGCCAGGGTAAGAGTTAGCCTAGACAGGGTCACTAAGAGGCCTGTGGCTTTAGTGCCCATAGAAGTGGGTGGCACTCTTAGCTGGAGAAGGGTAGTAGTCAGTACAGACCTCCCCCTTGATTGTCTCCTTGGAAATGACTACCCAGAGGTTAGTCAGAGCCCAAGAGAGGAGCTGGTCCAGTGCCAGTCCTCTCCCAAGGATTCTGGAAGTCCTGCCTCTGCAGTAAATGCAAGCAGGCCCCAGAAGAAGAAGAAAAGAAAACAGAGTAGGAGGGGTGGACAACCTTTAGCCAAGGTTACAGCAAGCCAAGGAGATTCTGCTCCAGTAGGGGAGAACTCCAAAAATGGCCCTGATAAAGTCCAACCTGACCCACAAGAAGTCCTGGCTAGTCAGGCAACTGTTAAACCTGAGTGGGTGGCTCCTCAGCTAACAGAAGAAAGAGTGGAAGAAGGGTGTTTACTACAAGATGTGGTAAACCCCCACTCCAATACAGCAGACAGGCAACCTGAACCCAAAGAAGCCTGTAACTTAGCCCCTTCCCTTTTAGGTGAAGAGCTAAAGGTGTGGTTCTGGGCACTGACAGCTGTCAGTGGCCTCTGCTGGGTGTTAGCCTTTATGGCTGCACTATCCTTAGCATGGTGGTCTGACCCCATGCCAAATAGCAAGTTAGGCCCCCTGACCCTATTGGTCATGGTGGGGTTACTCCAGCTCTGGGTAACCTCTCTGGGTAAGCTAGGGGTAACCCTGGCCAAGATAAGGTTAGCAGAGGTGGATACCTCTAAGACCAGAATAGAAAGAATGGGTGGAGACATTGAAGAGGCAGACAAGAGGCAATTCAGACTAGGTCCTATCACTGTGGAAGTAGGTCAGTTCCCCAAAGGGAATGACCTGAACAGAAGGATGTAAGGCAGAGTAGGCCCTGCAACTAACCAGCCTATTTCTCCTACTCTTCCTCGCCTGACAGACTAGGAAGACTCTCCCAGCTTGGGCTGAGTCTCCTGGCCTGTGGGCTGGGGGGGGCTTGTGTAAAGAAATGGCTCCCTGTTGCAGTTACCCCCCACTTTTTGCCTGATACTGATGCTGACTTGACTGAGAAGAGTGCTGGGACCCTGCTAACCAGGCCCCAGCACCAGTGTTCCTTCACCTAAAATGTACCATTGTATCCACAATTGGCACACCCTGGCATTCAGATAAGTCCCTTGTAACTGGTACTTCTAGTACCAAGGGCCCTGATGCCAAGGAAAGTCTCTAAGGGCTGCAGCATGTCTTATGCCACCCTAGAGACCCCTCACTCAGCACAGACACACTGCTTACAAGCCTGTGTGTGCTAGTGAGAACAAAATGAGTAAGTCGACATGGCACTCCCCTCAGGGTGCCATGCCAGCCTCTCACTGCCTATGCAGTATAGGTAAGACACCCCTCTAGCAGGCCTTACAGCCCTAAGGCAGGGTGCACTATACCATAGGTGAGGGTACCAGTGCATGAGCATGGTACCCCTACAGTGTCTAAACAAAACCTTAGACATTGTAAGTGCAGGGTAGCCATAAGAGTATATGGTCTGGGAGTCTGTCAAACACGAACTCCACAGCACCATAATGGCTACACTGAAAACTGGGAAGTTTGGTATCAAACTTCTCAGCACAATAAATGCACACTGATGCCAGTGTACATTTTATTGTAAAATACACCCCAGAGGGCACCTTAGAGGTGCCCCCTGAAACTTAACCGACTGTCTGTGTAGGCTGACTAGCTCCAGCAGCCTGCCACACCAGAGACATGTTGCTGGCCCCATGGGGAGAGTGCCTTTGTCACTCTGAGGCCAGTAACAAAGCCTGCACTGGGTGGAGATGCTAACACCTCCCCCAGGCAGGAGCTGTGACACCTGGCGGTGAGCCTCAAAGGCTCACCCCTTTGTCACAGCCCAGCAGGGCACTCCAGCTTAGTGGAGTTGCCCGCCCCCTCCGGCCACGGCCCCCACTTTTGGCGGCAAGGCTGGAGGGAACAAAGAAAGCAACAAGGAGGAGTCACTGGTCAGTCAGGACAGCCCCTAAGGTGTCCTGAGCTGAAGTGACTCTAACTTTTAGAAATCCTCCATCTTGCAGATGGAGGATTCCCCCAATAGGGTTAGGATTGTGACCCCCTCCCCTTGGGAGGAGGCACAAAGAGGGTGTACCCACCCTCAGGGCTAGTAGCCATTGGCTACTAACCCCCCAGACCTAAACACGCCCTTAAATTTAGTATTTAAGGGCTACCCTGAACCCTAGAAAATTAGATTCCTGCAACTACAAGAAGAAGGACTGCCCAGCTGAAAACCCCTGCAGCGGAAGACCAGAAGACGACAACTGCCTTGGCTCCAGAAACTCACCGGCCTGTCTCCTGCCTTCCAAAGAACCTGCTCCAGCGACGCCTTCCAAAGGGACCAGCGACCTCGACATCCTCTGAGGACTGCCCCTGCTTCGAAAAGACAAGAAACTCCCGAGGACAGCGGACCTGCTCCAAGAAAAGCTGCAACTTTGTTTCCAGCAGCTTTAAAGAACCCTGCAAGCTCCCCGCAAGAAGCGTGAGACTTGCAACACTGCACCCGGCGACCCCGACTCGGCTGGTGGCGATCCAACACCTCAGGAGGGACCACAGGACTACTCTGATACTGTGAGTACCAAAACCTGTCCCCCCTGAGCCCCCACAGCGCCGCCTGCAGAGGGAATCCCGAGGCTTCCCCTGACCGCGACTCTTTGAACCTAAAGTCCCGACGCCTGGGAGAGACCCTGCACCCGCAGCCCCCAGGACCTGAAGGACCGGACTTTCACTGGAGAAGTGACCCCCAGGAGTCCCTCTCCCTTGCCCAAGTGGAGGTTTCCCCGAGGAATCCCCCCCTTGCCTGCCTGCAGCGCTGAAGAGATCCCGAGATCTCTCATAGACTAACATTGAAAACCCGACGCTTGTTTCTACACTGCACCCGGCCGCCCCCGCGCTGCTGAGGGTGAAATTTCTGTGTGGACTTGTGTCCCCCCCGGTGCCCTACAAAACCCCCCTGGTCTGCCCTCCGAAGACGCGGGTACTTACCTGCAAGCAGACCGGAACCGGGGCACCCCCTTCTATCCATTCTAGCCTATGTGTTTTGGGCACCACTTTGAACTCTGCACCTGACCGGCCCTGAGCTGCTGGTGTGGTGACTTTGGGGTTGCTCTGAACCCCCAACGGTGGGCTACCTTGGACCAAGAACTAAGCCCTGTAAGTGTCTTACTTACCTGGTTAACCTAACAAATACATACCTCCCCTAGGAACTGTGAAAATTGCACTAAGTGTCCCCTTTTAAAACAGCTATTTGTGAATAACTTGAAAAGTATACATGCAATTTTGATGATTTGAAGTTCCTAAAGTACTTACCTGCAATACCTTTCAAATGAGATATTACATGTAGAATTTGAACCTGTGGTTCTTAAAATAAACTAAGAAAAGATATTTTTCTATATAAAAACCTATTGGCTGGATTTGTCTCTGAGTGTGTGTACCTCATTTATTGTCTATGTGTATGTACAACAAATGCTTAACACTACTCCTTGGATAAGCCTACTGCTCGACCACACTACCACAAAATAGAGCATTAGTATTATCTATTTTTACCACTATTTTACCTCTAAGGGGAACCCTTGGACTCTGTGCATGCTATTCCTTACTTTGAAATAGCACATACAGAGCCAACTTCCTACAGATGGTATGGGAGGTGTTATTTGGGAATAGTGTTCCCAAAGATTTATCAACTAGACGACTTGAAGAAATTTCCAAAGCTGTCTGAATCACATCATGTTCAGAAGAGAGAGACAGCTTCTGGTGTGGTAGGAGATATATTTGGAGCTTTGATTCCTTCAGTGGGAGTCATATTGAATTCAATCAAAATACGAAAGTTGTCTACTATTGTGGATAACATGCTGACAAAATTCTCAGGAGCTATAATCCTGATGGATGCTGAACTCGCTGCAGAAAGAGCTATGACTCTTCAAAATCGGCTTGCCTTAGACATTCTTTTAGCAAAGGATGGCGGCGTTTCCAAAATGCTTGGTACTCGTCACTGTTGTACATATAATACCAGACAGCAGTGGGCGAATTAGAAAGATGCTTACTAACTTAACTAACGAAAGTACAGATTTAAAGGAATTGAAAGAACCAGGAGTATGGGAGAAGGTTGGAAAAGGATTTGCTTCTGTGGGAAATTGGCTCAGCAACGTTTGGAACGTATTATTACTGAAAATAATAAAGGGAATATTAATAATATTAATTTGTGTATTAGGCATTTGGGGAATATGGAAAGCTATCAAAATGTTGAAAGCAAGGAACAAAAGGAAAAGAGAAGAGAAAATAGAAAACAAAATAGTAGAAATATACAGAGAAAAATCAAAGGGAACCAAAAGAAAGAGGGAATTAACTGAAATGCCAAATTACTAAACAGAATTTTAATGAAATAAAAATTTGTGGGAAGATTTGATGTGATGACATAATTAGTCATCAGAGGAGGGATTGATGACGCAGAAAAAGAGGGTCCTACATATATTCACACATCATGTAACCAAAACTATATAATGTAGTGTGATTTTAGTAAAGAAAATAATGTACGAGGGAAATTGTGCCCTCGGAGTAGTTCGCCAATATTATAAACGTGCTTTATAAATCATGAAGAATTGAAAATTGTAGTAATTCGTCATAATTGTAAATGTGTGCCATGATTTCTTATTGAAACTGTTTGTGCTTAGCTTAAATTTAGTAGAGGCTTTGGCCTAGTTGCCTGGTCTCAAATTCTAACTGCGTGACTTTTCCTTGAACTAATGTAACATATATTCTTGCTTGAAGTTGTATTTTTCCAGTAGAAGATGACTAATACACTTATCTCCAAGGTTTCGTACTAGGCCGGTTTCATCCCCTCTGATCCAAGGTCAGTCTGCAGGTGCGGACAATGAGGGTATAGATATCAAACTAATTGGCAAACCTTGTTACAACTTGTGTTCCAAGGCTCCAAGGACAATGTATGCATAAAAGAATACTAGTAGAAAGACATTTTTCATTGGTCAATTTGAAGCTACCCTATGAACCCTCCAATGGAAGACCCTGCAGAATTTGGAATGTTTCTTACTTAAACCCGCTGGACAAAGAGAAGTCAGCCATTTTCCTTGATGTCATCTTTGAAGCCAAGCGCCAGACGCCATCTTAGACGACATTCTGATGCCCTTTTCTCTATTACTGAGAAAGAGACTTTGAGAATTCTCACCCTAGAGACTTTAACTTTAATTTGCCCCGTCTTGCCCATGCAGTAACCTTGCCCATTTTCCTTGCTGCTACAAGAAACTTGCCCTTAACTTTGCCCTTTTGAAATTCTGTCCCATGCTGTTGAACCGATACCTGAAGGACGAAGACTTTCTTGAATGCTGAATGTAATTGGTAAATATGAAAGGATAATTGTATTATGCATTGTGTTTTTCCTTTTAGGTACCAACTGCTATTTTGATAGGGCCCAAGCTAGAAGTTTTCCAAATTTGTGTTGACTAAATTAGTTTTGCATGAAGCCCACACATGCCAATGCTAATTAGAGGTTAGTCGAGTTATGCAATTGATGCACCATGTTGAATTGAAATCTTGTTATGTTGACCAATGTACGAGATTAGTCAAATACAGTTACTCATATTAGTGATTGCATTGCCATAACTGAATGTACTATCATTCAAATATTTCGTAGATTGCGTTTCTTCCGCCGCTATGGACAGCTAGTAATGTCCGTATACATATATCATTTGGTTTTGAGACTTATATATATTGTGCTAGCTTTGTTAATATAGAGAAATAAATTCCCTAACTTTTAATAAACCGGTGTGGTTATTCATGACTGAAAGGTCATGGTGCGTCGAAATATCAACTGTTATTGATTCCTAATGTGTTATTTCGATCTATTAATTGAGTATTGGCTATCGCGCACAACAGTTATTGATTATTGATTTAAGTGACCCGACTATTCAAGGATGAGAAGAGCCCTAAAAGGTTCACCGACCCCCAACGTGTCCAGGTACAGGTAATTTATAAGGGCCGGACGCGTTATCAACATCAGCTTATTGAGGGTTAAACTAATTGCAAATACAGATATGTTTCAGTGTATACACTTACACCTATCAAGGCACTCTGGGCTCTTCTTAGAGTCATTGAGACCCAAACGTGGACTATGCTCATTGGAAATGTCCATAGCAGCAGCTTCCTCATGTATTCTGTCTGAAGGGAAGCTGAGGAGTCTGTGAAACAAAATAAAGATTTTCCAGTTCTGCTAGATATTTCAGTTCACTTTCTGTAAAATTTTAATTGTCTGAATTGACTACGGTTCAGAAATGTCTCCTTTGCATCCATCACTTTTATCTAGGAGGGAACTCAGCATCTCACGGTTTTTCTCACGGTTTTTCTGTAGTGTTGAACCTTTCTTTCCTTTTTCTAATTTCTTACCCTAAAATTCCCGGATATACTTGTCTGTCCTATTTCAGAAGGCAGATGCCAATGTGCCTCCTTTCACTTGATTCTCTACATTATACCCGTATTTGGCACTCACTTTCAACAGGGAAAGTAAGATAAAGGGATTGTCGCTTTACATTCTGGAGTACATTTAGGGAATTCCCGATCCTGTGGTGGTGGCGCTTGTAATCTGTCAGACCCTAGGTAATCGTTCTGTCACTACCATCTCTTCAGGTTTCACTTGTGATCTGTGTTTGCTATTCTCAGAGGTGTGACATGGATGTTTGGGAGATGTTGTAGCTCCTCCTAATTCTCGGTATCTGCCAGATGTTGAGAGGTAATCTGTCAGACCCTAGGTAATCGTTCTGTCACTACCATCTCTTCAGGTTTCACTTGTGATCTGTGTTTGCTATTCTCAGAGGTGTGACATGGATGTTTGGGAGATGTTGTAGCTCCTCCTAATTCTCGGTATCTGCCAGATGTTGAGAGGTAATCTGTCAGACCCTAGGTAATCGTTCTGTCACTACCATCTCTTCAGGTTTCACTTGTGATCTGTGTTTGCTATTCTCAGAGGTGTGACATGGATGTTTGGGAGATGTTGTAGCTCCTCCTAATTCTCGGTATCTGCCAGATGTTGAGAGGTAATGTGCCATTTCTGAGAAGAAGAATATCAGATTAGGTATTTGATGCTGGCCATCAAGGAGAGATGAAAGTGGCATCATATTTGCACATTTATGATTTGTAATGCTCTTGTGCTCTTGGAATAAATACCTTTGTGGCCTTTCATTGATGGTGTGCTGGATGACTGGGCGAGCCGTAGACAACCAGCCTTTTAGTGTGAGAAAGAGTTGCTGTTTTCTTCTGCTTGGATGAGGACAGAGACCAGGTTAGTTTTGCTGCTGTGTTTTGACCACTTGAGACGGGATCTAGGATTTGGCGGGTCTTTATTAATTGTTGGACCATAGACACTCAAAGTTTTACAGCATCCCAGAGATTCATAATTAGCTCTGCAAGGGAACCCTAGTAGTCTAGGGCCTATTCAGGGCACATTTGATGAGATGGTTCTGACAGCTTGTGGTAATTGTATATGTAGTTTGTGTCGAGACATATCCTTGACAGGATGGCATTCCTGGGGTTTTGTTTTGTTGGGGACGTGGGTTGCAAAGGAGGCATACATTTTGAGAGTCAAATGGAAGGAATGAGAAAAAAGTGACCACAGAGTGGTTCTTGGCTCCGAGTCAAAGAATGGCTTCCCTATTATAGTGGACAGGGGTAGACCATCTTGGTGACTCATACCAAAAATAGTGATTGGCCTTAAGATTACCTGAGCTCCTACCGACTGCCAGGCTTCCACAACAATGTGCATACACTGGCATGGGCGTAGGAAGTGTGGGGGATGCGGGGGATTTGTCTCCCCAAGATTTTAGAGGTGGGGGACACAGGGGACAAAGGTGTGGGGGACGAGGGGAACAAACAACCCTAAAGTTTAAAAAGAAACCGAGCTGCAGTCCCTGTTTAAACTCCATTCATTTTTCAGTGCATTAGAAACTTAAAAACAAATTAAGTTTAAATGGGCTGCTGACTTAAATACTGCACCTGCTCTTGAATCCAAGCGCGCAGCGCCTATTGCTCTACTAGTGCTCAGATCCCCTGCCCCTCCCACCTGCTGTGCTGTAGCCCTGGCCGCTGCAGCTTCCATGACACAGAGGATCCTTATCTGATCTGTGTACTGGATTCTAGTACTTCACAGGACATTCAAAGGCCTTTAGAAGTAGAGGAGTCTTTGTGTTTTTACTTAATTGCTTCTTGTGCCACCTGCAGGTCTAGCTCTCTCTCCAGCCCACTTCCAAGATGGACAGATAAACTGGGGTAAATGGCTCCATTAGCATATCTTCCATCCTTTGACAAATACACTGCTGTAGCGCCTTGTCACACATTAAACTACTGCAAAGGAAAGATTGTGCAAGTTTCTTTTAAATATAAATGACCAAGCCTGTTACATTGTATTATATGGGAATTTCACTAAGGCTTTGCTAACGCTTGTGAGTGCCAAGGAACTGTTACAAAATATTTGTGACAGAATACCAATGTTAGTAACCTTTTTTTTTATTTTCTTAGTGTCTTGAAGCCATTTATTACATAAGTTGTTTAAACAGAATCTTTAATGAAAAAAGTTATATTCTGTCATTGGATTCTATGAAAAAAATTTTTTTAATGGCCCAGCCCTCCAAGTTCATCCTCTCTTCTCATTCCAGTGAATTGTTGCCTTTAGCAAAGTGTACTGTGGGTGCCACAGGCCAGGTTGCACTGTGAAGTGCATGTCGCATTTTCTTCCTACTGAAGATGCGTGGGGTTGAATGTAAAGGCCTTTTACCTGCATGAAGCACTAGGGCCCAGAGTTAAGATGGACTAGCAACATTCCAACGCCATATCAGCATCATTTTTCTGATGCTCATGTGGCGTTGAAAGGCTAAAAACACTGTGTCATATTTGCAGAGTGACGCAATGCTTGCATTGCGCCACTTTCTAACCCCTTACGCCACATTATGCCTGCGCATTATATGCAAGGGGGGGCGCTCCAGTGCTGGGGGGGGGGGGGGCAAAAAAATGACACAAAGAAATCTAAGAGATTTCTTTGCATCAGTTTTATTGGCAATTTTAATGTCTGCTAAGAGCAGGCTTTAAAGGAAGGCTCCCATTGTTTTCAATGGGCCTCTGGGTGCTTTGCAGGGTTAGCGTCCTCATTTTTTACACTAATCCTGCAAAGCGCCCGACTAGCGTAAAAAATTATGGTGCTAGTACCGCTGACTACCGCCATGGTGCGCCATATCTTAGATACGGTGCACACATGGTGGAATTGGGGGACGCAAGAAAAGTGGCTGCACTAGGTTCAGTGCCACTTTTCTTAAATCTACCCTTAGGTTTGCCTCTCTGAAGGCTTGTAGCTTTCATATCATATTGAGCATTACATCTGTACAAATGAGGTGAAACCATTGCCCATACAGTATTAGGATGTGTACAAATGGCAATATAATGAAGTAATACCATCACAAAAAGTGTCACATTATGCAGAATAATTTGCTTTTTACTGCTGCATAATTTAGTCAGTACTGCACATAATTAGGTCCTTCCTGCCACATATTCCCAGTGGCCCTGACTATAGCAATAACTGCATGTAAACTATAATTGCAGACAACTTAAATGAAAAATAAATGCAAGATAAACTAATCTGTGAGAAAAGCATTGCTCTGAGAGTGAAGCTCAGTTGGTTAACATGGATATGGGCGAGCCAACAAATTACCAGGGCAATCCAAGTCAGAGCTGAGCCCAGGCTTGGCCCTTAGAGCTTGTGCACAAGCTGAGCCCTGAAAATGTTTGCCACAAAAATCACACCAAACATCATTTAAAATATGATAAATTCTCTTAAAAATTCAAAAAGTTTATTTTATTAACATGTGGGAGTTTTGTCATCAATATGTCATGTTATAGTGCTGCACCAAGAACTATTTATTAAAAGTTATACTTTTCAAACATGAACATAGAACCATTCCTATCCTGACAAGTATCATGTGATGTGAATCCTTTATGAAATTCACTTTCTTATAAATTGAGCAACATTACCGTCAGTTAAATGAAACACAATAGCTGTTGTACAGCTGGTACTCTGAACTCGTGTATCTGAAGGTCCTTTCATAGCAATACTGAAGAAAAAGAAGATGGGTAAAATAAAACTAGTGGCTAAGATCACACAATTTGGTTAAGCGGGGAAGCCATGATTAATCCAGGTTTTCTGGTTTCACTTTGTACAAATCAGCACTAAGTTGGTATTTGTCTCTTTTTTACCTCAAATGTTAATGTTTTCTTATTACCTTCTTTGCATGAGGGTAAAGTGAGGGTGGCAGGCAGAAGCCACATGAAAGACCGTCTTGTTAGGGGCTTGAGGTTCCAACTGGAACCCGATCTGAGCCAGGCTTCAGGCTTAAGCCTGCATGAGCTATCATTGGCTGGTTCACTTCACTTCTACACCTCTAAGTTAATATGATTACTACAGATATCTGTATGTATAATTGGTTGGTGCACTGGGGACTAGTGACTCGTGTGTTATAGACCTATGAGGTCCAATCATGGTAATGAGAGCACTATATGTAGGCCAATTTCAACATGTATTACTGACTGCACACATTATAAGACAGCCTGAACTTATGGTTGCGATCTTGTCATGGAAGAAGTGGGTGAGGTTGTTGCACAGCTCCTGTGAAGGTGTTATGTTTTTGCTGGCAGTTGGGTTGGAGAATTCCTTAACGATGTAGGAAAGTTCCTTGGTATTTTTGGCGCTGTTTTGATGCATGCAGGAGGGCTGTCTTCTTTGTTGCCCTCAGCAGGTGGTGGTTGATGTTGAGGCAGGTCTTTAAGGCTGTTCTCTGTTGGGGGTGTCCTTGCTGGCGTGCCATCTCCTCTTCAGCTTGCTGCTGTCTCATTTCTCTGTTCCGAGTTCCTGGTTGTACCAGCTGGCCTTTTTGGAGGATTTTCTTTGGATGTTGCTCTTGATGGGGACAATGCTGTTGGTGCAATTGGTGATCCCAGTGTTGAGGTTTTTCACTCCCTATTTGAAGTTGGTGGCAGTACCAGGGTTGGAGTTGTTGAAGGCATCCACCCAGCTGGTCTCTGAGATTTTTCCCATGTGCCTACTGATGTGAGCGTGCTGTGGCCTGCATTAAGTAGGTCCTAGGGTGGGTGGGGCTTCTGTTGGCGGGAAGAACGGTGAGTGGGAAAAACCAGTCAGGAAAACACCGGCGGGAAATCCCAGGCAGCTGTGGCGTCACTGGATCAGAATGGAACAAGCAGGAACTGGAAGCCACAGGCAAGTGGTAGGCTAGGTGTCCAGGTGCCTACTGATGCGGTTGCACTGCGGCCTGCATTAAGTATGTCTGGGGTAAGCAGGGCTACTGTTGTCAGGAAGAATGGTTAGTGGGAAAACCCAGTTGGGAAAACCCAAGCAGCTGTGGTGTCACTGGATCACTATGGAACAAGCATGAACTGGAAGCCACCAGGCAAGTGGCAGGATAGGTGTCCAGGTACCTAGCATAATGCCATGTAGAGCTAAGCACTACTTTGCAGAAAGGTTAGTTTCCATGTGGTTGCATTCCCATGTAATCATCCATAGTTTTTGAGGCAAAGCCCTATTTACTTAAAAAAGGAAGATCGGATTCTGTGCCAAAATGTACACCTTCTTGAGACAGGCATAAGGAATGAGTAAAGTTTTCTTCTCTCTAAACTTTGTAAACTTTAGACATGTACATCACTTTAAAGCATATATACAGTGATAAAAATATTAAACTATGTTAAAGCATAGATTTTGTTCAGAATGGTACCCTTCCACTCCAAAAACCTTTGCTTGACATCACACTCACTCAAAAGTGTGTGTCTGTGTGCATTGGCACAAGTCTGCCAACTGTGGTATGTGCAGAGAAAGACATGACTGTGTCATACCTCAGTAGATATGGGCTACTCCCTCCTATTGATGTGGGAAAGCATCTTTAGTTACTGTGCTATGTCTAAAATTACAACTTTGCCCCTCAATGTTTAAATTCTTACAGTGGTTTCAAAAATATATTTTTTAATACGACACATTCAAACTGTACCTAGTGCAAACCTTTCCAATATTGTTAACAACCTTAGAGTGCTTTTCAAAGAAAGAATACCTAACACGAGAAAGCTTCAAATGATTCTATGACTTGCCGGGCTCCATAGAAGACCTTAGATTTGCTTCTTAACTAAGCATCACCAACACTCACCTCATTCTGCATATTTCACTAGACTGAATTTCTATGAGCATCTTGGAAGCTGGTACCACATTTCTAATTGTTTCAAGCATCTGATGATATAGGCCACTCTTTGTCTAACATTAACAAGCTTTATGCATTTGTATGTCTTGTCAAACACACACTGCATCTTGTATTGGCAAATGTTACACACACAAACGCACACACACAGCATCTTGTTTGAAAACATCTCACATACTATGCTTTATTTATCTGTTTCTTTCACATCAGGCTTTTAACATTTGTAAAACATCTATCTCCAAAATACACACTGTGCATCACATTTTGTGAGCATCTCATACAGAAGGCATGTTTCATGTCATGTTTGTCTGCATCACCAGCTATTTGTTTTGTGTGCATTCTACACTCATGGCATCCATCTGCACTAATTCTTCCTGCAGATTAGACAGCAAATGTTTAAAGCATTTTTAATGTGTTACATATTTTAGGTGGGCATACAGGGCCTCAGCGTCCACATTCCAGCCACAGGAGAGCAAGCAATACACTTTAACTGTATGTAGTAATATCCCCAACACCCCCCCCCCCACCTTGTGCAATGCTAAAGTAAATGAAAGCACAATTATATGATGAAAATATAATTCAACACGGGCTCACAGTTTTCCAACAGGGAGAATGTGAATAATAATCCTGATCCCACATTGCCCCCAGCACTGCAGGTATAGTGGGGTGGGTTCTGATAAAAATGCCCATAGATTGCCTTCATGGACATATTGCACTGTTGGGAGCCCTGTCAGATTTTTAACAAAGTGGTTATTACATCATACTTTTATTGAAAAGAAGAAGCTGGGATTACAAATCTAATAGTTCTTTGATTAAAACTTACACACAGGGCCACATTTAGGAGAGTGATGCTGTCTGTTACGCCAGTGAATTGCCAACTTGGGGTCTAGACAAGGTTTTTTTTTTTTTGTCCTCATATTTCTTAAAGTACTTCCATTATGACCTGACCCGGTCTGTGTTCCAATCCCTGTTGGCTCAGGCCAAGGCCAGCCTCATCCGGAAGACCAGTAACGTAAGGGATGGGACTGACTGTATGCCGCCCTTTCATTTGAAATAATCATTGCACAATACACTTAAGAGCTAGTACTCGGAGAAAACCAATTCACCCAAGATTGCCAGAATTCTTTAACATTTTTGGAGCCAGTCCTACAGAGATCTAATTGACATATTTTCATTGCGGCATTCACCCATTCCCACCAGGTTGGAGGAGTAGAAGAGATCCAGTGCCTGCAGATCTCCCGCCTGGCCAAAAGTATTAAATAAAATAACAAATTCCTATGAACACTTGAAAAGTTTAGCGGTTCTAAAGTACAGCCAAATAAAACTAAGGCTGAGGAAGCTACCAACGGGGCCTATATCACAGAGGATAGGGTCTCAAAAACTTCCCCCCAGAAATTTGAAACCCGAGGTCATAGCATCAACATATGAGTATCATCCGCCCCCTCTAGTCCACACTTTTTACAAGCTACATGGGCATTTTTATTGAATTTGTTTAATTTTTTTGGAGTATAATATGCCCAATGTAGAACAAATACGTGATTCTTTCTAAGAACGGCAGACTTGACCACCCTGTAAAGACGTTGCCAAGAACCTGCCCATAACGTATTAATCTCCTCCTTACTTGCCACTTCATTCTATATAGAACCGGGAAAATTCTGTTCGTCATCTAAACTATCCAAGAGTATTCTATAATAGGCAGCAACTTCCTACTTGCATGGCTGGTTCTTGTGTAATAGCTCCACTAGCTCATTAGTCTCCTTTTCCGCTATTTGTAAAGATCTTACCCATGCGTGTAATTGATAATATTTGAACCTAGACATCGAGCACTGTCTCTCAGAGGCAAATGTTCCCCAGGGTTTCAACACTCCATCCTGTAATACTTGTCCCCATTCCATAATACCTGCCTCCTTCAATGGGCGAACTAAAGCGTCTTTCAGACAATCCGGGGTTCCAGGGGAATTCCAGATAGGGGCATGAATGCTGTAATATGATAAGCTTGGAATTTTCCTTATTCTGGCCAACAAAGAAGCCGCCGCTTTTAATGATTTCAGCCTTACTTTTTTATAAAATCTTGGGTGGCCAAATTTGTACAGAAATTTCCGCTCCCCTTTCCCTTCACCATTCAACATAGCCTTCTTCTGGGGAGAGACCTCCTCTGCTACTAATAGGTCTTTAACATTCTTTAACCGGAATGCCCATGCATATAACTGAATATCCGGGAGGGCAATCCCTCCCTTGACGCAGCTTCTACGAAGTTTCTTCCTAGCAATGCTGATTCCCTTGTAGGCTCATTTAAAACTATCTATCTTTGATTGTAAATCTTGTATCCTTTTTTTCCTAAAATTCCAGCGGAATCATATTGAAGAGAAAAGTGAGCTTCGGGAAAATATACATCTTTACTAAATTCGCCCTCCCGTGTAAGGTTAAAGGAAGATGTACCCAGCTTAATAAAAGTTTATCTATCTGATGCGTCAAAAACTTCAAATTTACTAACGGCGTTTTCTTCAGATCCTGCGGTATCTTAACTCCAAGGTATTTTATCTCCTCTTTTATTAGTTTATGGTGAGTATTCATATTCCATGTCATAATTTCCGTCTTTGACATATTAATTTGATATCCCGATACCTGACCGAAGTTTCGTGTTATCACCTCCAGTCTGTCTAATGTCGAGGGAAGGTCCGTAGTATAGATTATAAGCATACATAGATACCTTTTTCTCCCACCCCATGTACACAAAAGGATTTATCAAAGCATCCTTTTTGATCATACAAGCGAGCGGTTCTATATACACATCAAAAAGCGGGGGGAGAGAGGGCAATATTGTCTAGTCCCTCTAGTAATGGAAAAAGGAGGAGTTAGATTCCCATTTATCAAAACTCTCGCCGATGGGTTGGCGTAAATACTTTCTACAACCCCCAAAACCCTTGGCCCAAAATTCAAATGTACTAAAATGTAATTTAAATATTGCCTATTGCCGCCAAGATCCTAGAGAAGCATGTCAATTCTGAACTAACTAGCTATCTTGAGAACCATGAGCTCCTTCATCCCACCCAAATGGGCTTCAGAGCCTTGCATAGCACCGAGTCAGCCCTCCTTACTGTAACTGAGTCGGCTCATCAGCTCTTAGACCAAGGGACTCATGTAGCCATTATCTTGCTTGATCTGAGTGCAGCCTTCGACACAGTCGATCACGATCTTCTTTGCTGCAGACTCTCAGAAATAGGGGTAGGAGGATCTTCTTTGTCCTGGTTCTCTTCCTTTCTCAAAGGTAGATCCTTTCAAGTTCTGGACCGCATTTTTTTCTCTGATATTTTCCCTTTGACCTGTGGAGTCCCTCAGGGCTCCTCTCTTAGTCCCACTCCTTTTAATGTTTATCTGTCGCCATTAGCCAAAGTGATCGCCCCTCACAACCTCTCATTGGTCACTTATGCAGATGACACTCAATTGGTGGTGTCCCTCTCCAGCTCTGGAGACTCGTCTGTGGATAACCTCTCCCGCTGCATGAGAGACATCACTAATTGGATGATCGAATCCCAACTTAAATTTAACAATGGGAAGTCGGAAGTTTTGGTTCTAGGCAATGGTTCACCTGCCTTCCCTCTTCCATCATTCTCAGATACTTTTAATAATCTTCCCCCTCCCAAATCTCAAGTTAAGAGTCTGGGCGTGTGGCTCGATCCTCGGCTTACCATGGATTCTCAAGCCAATAAAGTTTCCTCCACTTGTTTTGGTCTCCTACGCACATTTAGGAAGATTCTCACCCTTCTTCCTCCCACCGCTAGAAGAATTCTTATCCAAGCCTTAATTCTCTCTCGGCTTCACTACGGAAACTCCTTGTTCCTTAGCTCTCCGCTTTACGTAATAAAGAAGTTGCAGAGAGTGCAAAATGCAGCAGCCAGGCTTCTTATTCAATTACCAAAATATTCTTCTGCCAAATCGGCTATCTCTACTCTCCACTGGCTCCCCATCAAGGAGCGGATTCACTTTAAATCACTTTGTATTGATCACAAGGCCCTACATGGTAGGGGTCCAATCCTCTTAAGAAAACGGATTTTCCTGTATACTCCATCTAGGAATCTACGGTCTTCCTCTGTAAGGTATGTCCACATTTCTCGGTCTAAGAGAACTTGGGGTAGCAACTCCTTCTCCAGTAAAGCTGCCCGTCTCTAGAATGCCCTTCCCTCGGAGCTCCGCCATGAATCCTCAGAGCGACTCTTCAGTTAAAAAACGTAAAACTATTCTTTTCCGTAACTAACTCTTGTCCTCCTACCTGTATGTGATTTCTGCTGCTATTAGCGCAAGGATGCCCTTGGGTAACTATGCGCTCTATAAATCCAAAAAACTAAAACTAAACTAAATATCTCCAGTTCACTCGGTCAAACGCCTTGGTGGCGTCAAGAGTAATAACTGCCAGAGGAAGATCAGATACCATTGCCATATCACTCGCCCCAATTAATTCATGGGATAATTGACTCATATGCCTATTTTTTAAAACCCCCTTCTGAACTTCATGAATCGGCGGCGCAATACCCTTCCCTAATGTGCTGGCGAGTATACTAGTGAATATTTTATAATCATTGTTTAGTATGGAAATTGGCCTGTATGATTCACAAAGCGAGGAATCTTTCCCAGATTTTAATATGACAGTTATTATTGCTTCCTTCCTGGTAATCGGGATTCTCCCCTCCAAATTGTATTAAAAAGCTCTTTCAGAAAAGGGGTTAAGATGCTACATAATTTTACATAAAACTCCTTAGGTAAGCCATCAGGACCCGCTGCTTTCCCTTTTTTAGTTTGTGAGATGGCATGTGCTATTTCCCCCTCCAAAAATTCCTCCTCCAAAAGAGACTGCCCTTCCTCATCAAGTATTCCTGGCATTCATTCTTCTACCTTTGGCATCTTATCTTCCACCACTTCTGATAAATCCTCTTTATTTAAAGCTTCAAAAAAAACCTGGAATGCTCTTTGAATCTCTAAAGAGCCGTTACCATCATCCCTGTGGCGGGATCTCTTATCTCTGAAATCTGATTTCTAGTGAGATCGGATTTTGTTTTCCACGCCAGTCTTTTCCCCGTGCTTTCCCCATATTCAAAATGTGCGAATTTGCTTGCTTCCCATTTTTCCCTTACTCGCGTTTCTATTACTGCTAAAAGGGCTGCTCGCTTAGTCATCAATTCTAGCATGATTGGGTCTTCATTTCTCCCACCAAACTGTGCCTCGACCAATTTTTTCTCCAGACTCTCTAAATCTTTCTCAATATTCTGGATACCTGACCTGTATTCCCTATTTCTCTGGGCAGAGATGGAGATGAGGACCCCTCTAATAAAAGCTTTATAAGAGTCCCACGCCACATAAGGCGATGCAGAATTCCGATTATCTTAAAAAAAACACTTAGTCTCCCTAGACAAGCGTTCTACCACTTCAATATTGCTTAATAGGGAGCGGCCTAACGTCCACCTCTTTGCCGGCCGTGGTCCATCTTCCTTTAAAGTCAGCATGACTGCGGCATGGCCAGATAAATGAGCTGGGATGTGTTGAGCATCCACCACGCATGCCTTGAGAGTCTTGGCCAGTAAAAAATAGTCTATCCTGGAATGATGCCTAAACTTTTTATTATGGAAAGTAAAACTGCGCGAGCGACCATGTAAGTCTCTCCAGATATCAACCAGAGCATAATGCTCCATCATTACTTGATGTACGCCAGGGATTTTTGACATCCACATGCCTTACTACCAGGGCATTTGTCTAAGGCATAGTTTAATACCACACTAAAATCTCCCGCTGTTATGATTGGTTGCTGAGTTTCTAGGAGTGCATTGCATATTTCTCGTAGAGAGGTTGTATCATCTATATTAGGGCATAATAGGATACTAAGGTATAAATAGCCTGGTTAATCTTAACATCTGCCATGACCCATCTACCTTTTGTATCCGACTTGGTACACATAATCAAAGCATTAGTAGCACTTTTTACCAAAATTATCACCCTCTTCGAGTGTAATGTATTATTAGAACAGATCATTTGACTAACCCAAGTCAAGGGTTTAAAGATCTCCTGTGCTTCCACAGATGTCAAGTGAGACTCTTGTATCATTACAATTTGTGCCAGGGAGTCCTTAATATATTGTAAAATATAATTTCTCCTTGCCCTTACTCTCGACCCGTTCACATTCCATGAGAGAATCTGGAAATTACCTGCGACCATCCCTCTTATATGATTTTCTAAATGTTACGGGCTTCCTAATAAACATTATTACGGGTTGAACCATTTTGCAGTGAGGAACACATTTCCCCCCCAAAACCACTCCCCCCCACCTTCTCGACTCCCTCCCCAACCCCTCCCTCTCACCTCCTTGGGGAACCCCCCCCATCTTCTTGGCTGATAAGCCATTTGGCGCTGCTAGAACCCCACCACCTATATTCAAGAAAAAAAAAGAAAAAAGTGAGGGAACAAGACTTGAAAAAGTGAGCAGATAGCCTAGCTTGATTTTAGCTACTCTTAAATTTCTCAAGTGGAGAATCTGCTTCATGGACATCCCGTAGGTTATAGATCCGGTTTTCTCTCATCACTCTCAAAGTTGCTGGGAATTTTAATTGGACCGTGGCCCCCAACTTCCTAAAATCCTCCATCCTCCTGCCAAGTTCCCATTGTCGGTTGGAGGTCACCCGAGATACATCGGATCTTATTTCAAAGGAGTAGCCACTTGCATCCAATGTTCCGATTTTCAATGCTCTGGGGAGGGATTTTTCCTAAATAACATAAATGAGAAAATTCACCAGTATCCTCCTTGGCTTGGCTGCATTTGGTGATTTTCGAAAGGGATCCCTATGAACCCTCTGTATATCTTGGGATAGTAAGTCCTTAGGTCCCTCCCACACCCCGCATTGTTTCAGGAGACCTACCACAAACATTTTAATATTATCTCCCTCAGCCCCTTCCGGGACATTCATTATTTTAATGTTATTCCTCCTGGCGTTGTTTTCCAACACTTCCAGCCTCTCAGCATTCTGGTTTCCCATAATCTTTAATGCTTCGATTTCGCTAGTATGCTTCTCCACCGTTTCATTAAGTTGAACAACTTGGTTTTCCAGGATCTGAGTTTGTTGTGCTAAAATATCCATCTTAGACGCCAAAGCTTCACAAACCTCTTCAATCCCTTTCTGATTAGTCTGTGATACCAGGAATCCCTGTCTGACTTCATTAGATAGAGAGTGCAACAGGGATTCTAAAGATGGCTGAGTGTGCGCTAAGTTCGTCTCCACTAGTGGGTCCTGTTGAGATTCCAGAAGGTCTTCTGTTATCACCTCTGAAGTGATATTCCTTTGTTGCGGGGGCTGTCTTCTCCTATATCAGGAGGATCCTGCTCCTGCGTTGGCATACCTGTGCCTGATGTTCCCCCTTCCTTTTCACTTAAAGGGGGCGCAGATGAGGGTGAAAGATTCATCCTGGGCAAGTCTGTTTGCTCTCCCTCCTCATATTCAGACCATAAGGTCTGATTTGGAGTTGTACCTAAGGAGGCGGGGGGAAGATGTATTGGAGGTGGCCATGATGTTGCCAGAATTCTTAGTCTTGAAATATGCCCTCAATGAGGGGTTTATTCTCCGTTGGGGGGGGAGGGCTGCCTTTTCCTCCCCACAGATTTCTTCTTTTGCTGCAGAAACGCTACCCCCTTCCTCACCATGAGAGCATCCACAGAGCCTTCCGCTGCACTCACTGTGTCTTTGCCTGCTTGACAAGGCCTTATACAAAAAGACCCCCCCCTTTAAATTGTTAACCTCCTCAGAATCTATGCGTCCTCCCCCCTCTCCCAGTACCTGATCCACATCGTCCGTGATGACTTGATGCAAGTTGGGAGCTCCCGATGCCAGAGGAAGAGAAAAAGAGTCGTTCCTTCTCCTGTGGGGCAGCAACTCTTTAACCCTGCCTTCCGTGCCGCCTCGCCGTCTTGTGCTGCCCCTGCCTACCCCGTCTCCAGTCGCTCCTCTCAGCGCGACCCTGGAGGTGAGGGCACGCACTCTCCTGACCTCGAGAGCGGTGCGCTCCCAATTGCCGCTGCTCTCTCTTGCCGCAGTTCCTGTTGTTGCGTACCGACTTGCGCCGGGACGCGATTGCGCAACCTATGAGGCGGCATACCGCCTTCAGGTAAGCGAATCCCCCCGGCCAGAGATACAGGGGATTCCTATCTCTTGTCCCCCGTCTTCTGTGCCGGTTGGGTCCGGGCAGCACCGCGGCTGTTCTAGCAGCTCGAGAGCTGCTGACCTTCAGCCGCCATGTTCCCCTCCCACCCTTACTTGCCCAAGGTGTGAATAATAATCATTTTTCCTGATCCCACATTGCCCCCAGCACTACAGGTATAGTGGGGTGGGTTTTGATAAAAATGCCCATAGATTGCCTTCATGGACAAATTGCACTGTTGGGAGCCCTGTACAGATTTCAACAAAGTGGTTATTACATCATACTTTTATTGAAAAGAAGAAGCTGGGATTACAAATCTAATAGTTCTTTGATTAAAACTTACACACAGGGCCGCATTTCGGAGAGTGGTGCTGTCTGTTACGCCAGTGAATTGCCAACTTGGAGTCTAGTCAAGGTTTTTTTTAATAGCATTGTTTCTAAGCTCTATCATTCTTGACAAGCAGATTGTTAAGCCTTTTCTAGAGAGCTTGGGTATTACTGAATGATTGACACTGTAAAAAATTGAGTTTTTGATTGAGTGCAGTGAAAACCTGTCTCAAGCTACAACCACAATCCTGATCAGCGTGAATCACAAAAGTTACTAAATTTTCTTGTGCTTAACCCTCTGATGGCCCGGCATAAAAGAAGCCAGGGGGTAACTTAGAGGCACTGTGTTAAGTATTTATGCAGCACACAAACAATAATAAAGTGAAAACTCAACACATAAAACCCCCGACACCAAGTTAGAAAATAGATTCATCTTTAATAAATAAAATGAGACCAAAATGACAAACCTCTAATCAGTAGAAGCAGAGAAATGCTATTTTAGAGGTTTTAAGTTAAAATAGCGTCAAGACTTTAGAAAGCTCTTAACTGTGAGCATCTGGTCACTAGAAACAGGACAAAGTCACAAGTTCAGGCCAGCCACAATGGAAGGCTGGCCAGATAGAGGGAATAGGTTAGTCCAGCGGAAAAGGTTACCTTCTCAAAGTCCTGCGCACAGAGTTCAAAGCTTAGGATTTCACTGGGGGAGCTCAACTAATCTCAACCAAGGGTCCAGGTTCTGGGAGGCAACTCTTGGGGATCAGGAGCTCACTTCAGCAAAGGCCAACAGGCAGGTCCAGTTGCAGGTCCAGACATGTCCAGTTGCAGGTCCAGGCGAGGCCAATTGCAGCAGATCAGCCGGACAGTTACAGGGAGGTACCTGAAGCTAGTTGTGCCTCTGTAGCTCAGAACATAAGGTCAGCTACCTGACCATTAGAGTCACAATGTTAGTCCTGGGTTCAAGGAGATAGTCCTCTCTCTTTCAAGCAATAAGTTAGGCCTCAAGAAGCAGGGCAGTCCTCCAAAGAAAAAGGCAGGCCTCAAGCAACAGGGCCATTCTCTGCAGAAAAAGGCATGTCTCAAGCAGCAGAGCAGTCCTCTGGTAGCAGCGGGGCATTCCTCCAAGGAACAAAACAAATCTGAACAGCAGGATAGTTCTCTGAGAAACAAGGCGAGCCTCAAGCAGCAGGGCACTCCACTGAAGCACAAGGCAGTCCTTCTGCAGGTCTGAGGGTACAATATTTAAACCTGGTGCCAGCCTTTGAAGTGGGTGAAATCACTAGACTTCCCCCACTTCTGGTTCTGGAATTTCCTCCCTTCCCCTACCCAGTCTACAAGGGTTCTGGGGTCACAATAGACTGGTGTCAAGTTCTTTGTGAATGTGTTGAGACAGCCCCTTTGAAAGGTAATTGGGCAGGGGAACAGCTCTGCTCCTTCAACCCTGCCAGCACCTAATCCACTTTTGTTTCACAGTCTGAGGGGAATACACAAAGGCCAACTGCCAACAACACCCAGTCCTGTGACCCAGGACACAGGCTTTATGCACCAAATGGTGAGGACAAGAATATGCCAACTTTCTAAAAGTGGCATTTTCAGAATTGTGACTTAAAATCCAACTTCACCATTAAAGAGGGGTTTAAAGTACAATTTTTTAGACACCAAACTTGATATTCCTTCCTATTCCCAATCGAAAGTTATCACTTATTACATGTAACAAGGTAACCCAATGTTATCGTAAGGGAGAGGCAGGCCTTGCAGTAGTGGAAAATAAATTTAAGAGTTTTTCACTACCAGGACATGTAAAACTTGAAAGCACATGGCCAACTTTTTAAATACACTGCATCCCGCCCTATTGGCCGTTTAGCGCCTACCCTGCATCATAAATGAAGGTTTAGGCTTGGCAAAAGGTTTATTTTGCCAGGCTTAAATGACAGTTTATGTCATGTTTTAAAAGTCTGCTTAAGTGGATGATACACTAAGTGCAGCAGGCCCAATCACAGCATTTACTTTACAGGCCCTGGAGAAATGTAGTGTGACTTTTCTAGGGACATATAAATGAATTAAATGTGCCAATTTGATGTAAGCCAATTTACCATAGTTAAAGGAGAGAGTATAAGCACTCTACCAATGGCCAGCTCTTTCACTCCCACCCTTGTTTGCCTGGTGCATGAAGATGCAAGCTTCATGTTTTTCACATATTTTCTAATTACTTTCCAGAACGTAATGGACAATAAAGCATAATTACAGTCTGTGACAACATGCCATCCTTTCTTGCTATTTCACTTCAGAAATATGTGACGGTATGCATTTATCGAAGCATGCGGCTCTCAGATGACTGGCACTTCTATAGGGTAAGTGAAAAGTTTGCAAGACTGTCCGTGTCCCCCCCAGAAATGTAGTGTCTCCTACACCCCTGTACACTGGGTGGGCTCGCACACAGGGTGATGGAGAGAGAGGCTGTAGTCAATGTTTTGATGTGTCAATGAGATGCAGTTGTCTTGGGTCACCGGGGCAGCTGCAGCAGCACTCCAGTTTGAAGCAGAGCCCCTTACTGACATGGCAGGGCTCGAAGCCACTGTCCCTTCATGATTACTGAGGTAACCACTCCTACTAGTCCACCTCCTCCTCCCCAGGTGACAGCAACAGCAGACTTCTGCCCTAGTCCTAGAGTACCATGGCTCATAAAGCATGGCAGCCATATGGAATCCTATTCCTGTTTCAGTCTTTTCTCATGTGCTAGCTTACTGCGCCTAGATAAAGTCAAAAGAAGAGCTGGCATTCAGAAAGAAAAGGCTGGCTTATGTCCAGAAGTTATGGCAGTTGGTGTCAGGCCAAACATCCACAGTTAAATTTGGAGTCAGTCAGATTCAATTGTGTATTCTATTGAACACCGTTTTTTTGCCGTGGTGAGAAGCTATCCCAAAATAGTTGCCATACCCCCAAATCATTACTGATTAGAGACATTCCTTAACGCTCACAGAGAATGGGAATTCACTCCAGAAAAGCATAAGTCAATCAGAGGCTATTACAACTCATCTCCCAGAGCATACGCAGGAGTAAGGGGGAAGATTCCAGAACGCATCCTTTGCAGCATGTGAGCACATGTCACTCTGTACTTGGGCATGTCTTTTAACCAAGTGTTGCTTTGTGCAAGCCACCCGCAGACATGTTGCAATGCTCCAGCATATTGGGGTCTGCTCTCGTCTCCATTGTCGGGTGTGTTGATCCAAACAAGAGGCCTTAGTCATACGAGCTGTGCAGGCACGTACCAGCCAGGTCTACAGTTTTCTAGTATGTTAGACTGGTGGCTTAGGGCTGCCAATACACGTGGGACTCTGAGGTGTGGGTCAACATGCTTACAACAAGCACCACACACTTTGTGAGCACCGCAGTTACAGTGATGACAGACAGCATACATTTTACAAGGGAGTGCCAGGAGGTGGTCTCTCCAACACGATAGCAGGAAGCAGACTTCTCGCTGTAATGGGCTGCCTCAATCAACCACTGTTGTTATGGCATGGACGTCACTGACATCAATTAGAGGGTCGCCATAGGTATCAGCTACTAAGCAGGCTTGACCTATGGTATTTTAACACTGCTCTTTCGACCAGTGGCCAGTCGTGTTGACGCACACCCCTGTGTTTGTCAAGTAAGACTGCTGGCTGCTAAAACAATCAAAATGATGGAAGAACTTGCATTAAAAAGTATTGACACAACCAGTAGTTCTTTTCTTTGAGACCTATTGGATTTGACAATGTTTTTAGCATTATGTTACTGTATATGCATTGCATATATTTTGTAAGAAAATACTTTACATTTGTTAACATTTGTTACCTTTCTTTGTTTCAGTGCAATTTTGTTCTGCAATTGGAATTTACTTTAGTAAGTATTGGCAAAACCAAGAGGTCTTAGCTTTAAAAGGATGAACTTTTGGATTTTCCAGTGCTTATATGATTCATGTGAGCAAGGTCGCATTTAAGTGTTGGGTGTGTTCTGGTTGTAGGGAGATCTTCAATTGTGGGCCACGATTGTGAGCTCTGGAACTGAGCTGAAGGCATTGTGAGCCAGTGGGCCAAAACAGTGTTCGGATTACATGCTCATCCAATCCTTCGCCTCTCTCTGTTGCTCACATAGTGATGGTTATATGGGTATCTTTCGTAATTACCAATTTTAATTATTTACAAAAAAATCGTTGT
The DNA here is from genome assembly GCF_031143425.1 of Pleurodeles waltl. NCBI lineage: Eukaryota > Metazoa > Chordata > Amphibia > Caudata > Salamandridae > Pleurodeles > Pleurodeles waltl. Next base: position 135,510,785 of record NC_090443.1, read on the forward strand.
TAATTGTCATTTATATCAAACTGCTAACAAGCACTCACAAAGTCAATAGGGGCCATATGTACAAATACATTTTCCCATAGACACAGAAGGGGCAAAACTGCTTGCTACATCTGGCCCTAGGTCCGGTTTGTTTTAGTCATATGCATCTAAATGCCGGCCAGGCAGCATGCTGTTTAAAGCACAGGATTGCAGTTTACATGTTTAAGCCACGATCTTAACTGCCTGGGCCACCACGCCTTTGTAGACATCCCCAGCTGCTTTTTATCACACTTAAAGCACTGTGGTCCACAGTAGGCTTTTGCTTACAGACAGCTAAAATCTGTCTTGTTGGTGAGACCTAAAAATTGTGATGTTGTAAAACGGTCCTTGCAGTCCAATCTAAAACTTGTGGGGCAGAATGAAGGAGCAACCACTTTGCTCTTCTGCTGCACTCACTCTGAAGTGTCTCTGGGAGGGCAGGAACACAGGTGGTGTTAGGCATCAGAGTGAAAAGGGCCTGAACTACTCCCTGCTCTGGTTGTAGGTCCGAGGTCCTGTGATACCCTTGGCTGTGATTGTATGTCCTGGACCTTTTACAGCCACAGCGCCCCTTCTGAAGTGGAGCTGCAGTATTTGTTCCCCAGCAAAGTTGATAAAAGTTGTGTCAGTCATTTCCTCCCTGGAGAAGAAGATTCAAATATCCTCAGCTTCTCTAAGAGTGAAGCCCAAAGGGAGCAACATGGGCGATAGACACACATCTGGAGCATGGGGGTTTGGGGTGGTACTATGGCGTAAGCAATATGGAGGGTGGGGAGGAGGAATCACAAGGATGGGTGTGGGGAAGCAAGAGGAGTATTGGGGGGAAGTAACACAGAAGGCAGGGTCAGGAAGCAACACGAAGTGGAGGATGTGGGGGTGAAGCAAACTAACAGGTACAGAGAGCAACGTGGAGCACAAGAACGGGGAGGAAAAGGAAATGGTGAGACTTCAACAGGAATGGACAGGGGAGAAGCACACAAGCAAGAGAGAGAACGTAACATGGAGTGCAAAGGAGGGAGGGAGTAACACTACAAAAGAGAAAAGTAGCACCTGAAAAATTAGTTGGGGTAGCACACAAGTAATCAACCGTGCTCCAGGGGAGGAGCAAAACAAGAAGGAAAGCCAAGGTAATCTAAAAGAAGAAAGCAAATGAGACTGACAATGAAGCAATCATTGGTAAGCAGTGGACGGACAAGCCCACTGTTTGCTAACAATGGGGGTTATTCTAACTTTGGAGGAGTGTTAATCCGTCCCAAAAGTGACGGTAAAGTGACGGATATACCACCAGCCGTATTACGAGTTCCATAGGATATAATGGACTCGTAATACGGCTGGTGGTAAATCCGTCACTTTTGGGACGGATTAACACCTCCTCCAAAGTTAGAATAACCCCCAATATGTCTTGCAATAGGTAGAGCATGCGCTGTGTAGTAGGCGAGGCCTAAAGAGATATCCTTATTTGTTCTCATGTAGGAAAAAAACGCCAACCAGCAAACTGTGTTTCATATAATGTAAAGCTGTGTAATACGTTTGTATGGTCTACCAAATGTGGCTATATGGTCTTTGTTTAAACATAGCAGATCTTACACATCCCGGGTAGAAACTGCTTTGCAGTTCTCAACATGCAGTTTTGTTTTGGTGACAGTGCAGCACTGCTTTGATTTCAAATCAGATGCAGCAGAAGCTGCAAAGAGGATCAACCAAACTTGTGCACTATATTGCTATACTTATGACCAGAATGCGTACATTTTTTAGAAATCCTCATGTTACTCGTGGTATAATGAAATAATAGTCAATATTTCTGCAAATTAGAACAGGTAATACCCAGGCGGTTCACTTTTCTAGACAAAGTGCTGTCCTGAGCATGTTCACCATATTATTGTAGAGTTGTGGGAAGACCTGTCCCAGGCACTGTTCCCTAATAAGCGAGTCTTTCACATTGTATTTTTTTTCTTTTTCATAACAGATATATTTACCATTGTCAAGTGCAGAATGTGCCAGTGGTAATATGTCCTTTACCAGAAATCTCTTCCAACCCCGTCAATATACTTCTTATGCGTCCTGTAAAGAAACTGCCACTGGACAATCTTCCAAAGGTTGCATGATGTCACTACCTGTGTTGGCAGTAGGGTCAAATATCTGATGGTATTCCGCATCCCTCGAAAAATCATAAATGTGTTAACAGTTGCAGGTCTAGTGACTTGAATATTCTATTTGACCCAACTGTAATGCTCTCGACCTAAGTGGTCTCAAATTATGTGACCCAAGACAAATATTTTATTTCACAGGGTCACCTTTTTTCTTCATTAACAAACATGAGAGTACCATTAGCAAGACTGCAGCTTGTATGCTGTAATTTTTTTTGTTTGATTTAGTAGACAAAACTTTTGCTCCTTGTATATCGAGAATCTAGCCCACATGTAGGGTACACATGACCCCTGACTTGCTTCTTAGTTCACTAATAGCATTGCCATCAGGGCAGGAGCGGAATGTTTCTCAGTTCGCGTTTAAAAACTCTAAGTTTAAATACACATATATTACTAAAGCATGACATTGTAGCACACTGTCATGTACAGACAGCACATTTTCCATTGAAATGGCCATAAACTGTCCCACTGACATTCCGTTTTACAGATACAATTATGTATATCATACAAATGATAACGTATGGAATTAAAGATTCATCAAATATTTATCATAAGCAAATATTTATCAATTGCACATCACCAAATAAAATGTTCTGGTTTGTTTCGGTCCTACTAAATGTTTTTTTTCTATCATAAATTCAGAATAGCCAAAAATTTACTTTCTTAACTATTTTTAAAATATTTCCATATTTTATTTTTTAAGATATTTCAATGTGTTTTTGGGGGGGGATGGGACCAACCAAAAAGGCAGATCAGACATAATTCCAGAGCGCTCCAGATGCCCCAAATCAGAATCCTGAATAAGAGCCTACCCCAGATGGCTCCCCATTGCTGCTTGAGAACCTCACATATCGGGGCAGCAGAGGTTGTGACACCAGTGGTGGGGACGCATGCTGAGAGCGGTTGTGGCCTAGGTGGACTGTCTCACTGTCGCCTCTCCATTCCGGTGAGCAGAAGTCACCCGGTTGCGGCTGGCAGGGAGGTGCCAAAGTATGGTGCTGCTGGGTTCTCCCTGAGAGACTGCATGGGACATCGGACGGCGTGGTGGCTAGCTAAGCCACAGGGGGGCCCATTAGGGGTCAGCACGGAGACAGAGGGAGCTGCCTGCGGGCAGGCTGCATGGGCAGAGAGGGGCCCTGAAGGCCCAGCGCAGGCGAGATATGCCGTAATCCTGATGGGAGCGGCATGCTGCACGGAGGTGCATGGCTCCCGGAAACATGCACTGGCAGTGGGGAGGTCTGGGGGCCGGCCTCGTTGATGAAAAACTGGCTGCCTGCGCCTGAAGGCCTATGGATTAGGGTAATCGCATTGTCACATGGGAAGCAGCTGGCGAGGCGCCCAGGCGGAGGACAGGTCATGTGCTTGGTGTGTCTGCCTCACCCCCCATTGAAGAGAGAGTGGACCAGTTTTGAGAGAGTGCAGTGAAGGGAGGGCACTGGGCGATGGGGCCATGCTAGGCTGGTGTGGAGAGGTGAAGGCAGACTATCACACATGCACTTTGTAGGCCTGGCATTATCATATGCATACACAGCCGGGGGCAGTTGCATCGTTGACATACTTGTTTGTGCTAGTCAGGACCTGGGTTGCTGTGCTGAGTGAAGAGTGGAAGGGCTCATGGGGCAGAAATGTGACTGGAAAATGCCGGATGGGTCCATTGAGACTAATCTAGGGAAAGAGTGAGCACCCAGGGCCACCCAGGGGGGACATCATGATAAATTAAGGGATCCCGCAGTCTACCACACAGAGGACAACACACTTGATGGAAGCTCAGAAGTCCCTGGGACAAATGGACACTACAGAGGAGCACTCAAAGGCGGAACTGTTGACGGAGATACACGGTTCCCAGACATCCCAGAAGGGGAAAATTGAGACGTTTCTATTGATGTGAACGTCTTCGGCACTGCCCTATGCAGGGTGGTGGTCATGGACCTGCACAGTCAGGTCAAGATGCTGAAGGAACAAATGGCTAAACTAACAATGGTGACATCGACCATGCAGGATAAGGCAAAAGACACGAAGAAGCATTCCCACTGTAACAATCTTCGAGTTCTGGGGTTCCCTGACCGAGTGGAGGGGGAGGACATGGGGATCTTTCTGGAGAACGTGATAAAGAGTGAGCTTTCCCCAGGGTGCTTGTCAAGGTGGTTTGTTGTTGAGCTGGCCCTTAGGACGTTGGTGCTTATGCTCCCCTCCAGAAACCCCGAGAGCTGTGATAGAACAAATCCTGAGCCACAAAGACCATGACTATGTTCTGGCAGCCACTAGAGTGGTGGAATGCCACGCCTTTGAGAACTGTGCTATATCAATCTACCCAGACTACACCAAACTCATGCAAACATGTAATAAAAATATACATGAGGTGAAACAACAGCTCAGGAAGATAGGACTTCAATTTATGTTGTTCTCAGCATGCCTAAAAGTACTTACGCATGGCAAAAGTCACTTCTTCGATAATCCAGACGAGGTCTGAACATGGCTGGAGGTCTGGCATAAGATATGGACATATAGACACGAGAGCATGTCTGAACAACGTCCAGGGCTCCCCTGGAGAGACTGGGAGAGACAGTGTGGACTTTGTCACCGGTCAAGAGCCTGGATAGTGGGACACAGATTGACTCCCAGAAATACGGTCCAATAGGATGGGACCATAGCCAAAGACGGAGAATCTACACCCGATGAGCTGGAAGTGCCTGGGGAGGGCCCGACTTGCTGGACAGCCAGGAGACCGTCCACACGAAGGGGGGAGATGCTTCATGCAGTGCAGGTGGTATGCCATCACCTGAGTCTGGAAGGGAGAGACCAGTATTGACTAGCTTGGGAGGTGAGACTAAGAACACTGACCTGGTGAGTATATACTGTGGTACTCCTGGGCGCCTGGAACACTTTCTATTGGGGTTTGTGCTCTTGTTGTTGTTCATAAACAGATTGTGGCTGCAGTAGAGGGAGAGAAGGAATCCTGCGCCTGGCACGGAGGATGAGCAGGTGGTTCGGACACCCTGCATTTCCCCCAGTGGATTGGACTTGCCCCCTCACTGAAGAACACTGCTAGTGGGCTTGCATCAGCTGAGAGGGCACATTAGGTGGATTGTCGGCCACCTGCAAGAACAGGCTACACATCTTTGTATTGGTTAGTCAAACTTAGTTGCAGGGCTTCACCCCTTTACCCCTTGCTGCCATACAGCTATTGGAAAAGTAGCTGCTGAATAGTTCTTTGAGGTGGTTGGTTCTCAAAGGAACACAGAGGTGGGATGGGTGCACATTAGCATTCTAGATTAGAATGCATTGGTGATACACCAAAGCAGGCCATGTGTTGGGGACTGCCTGTTGGGAGGAGGTTATCCTTTGAATGCTTGTCCTCTGTGCTTTGTTTTTGGTTCCAAGAGCAACAACGACTACTGCAGGGGGATACTGGAAAGGAAGGTAAGATGAGGGAACTGGACAGGGCTGTTGGCAGGGCATGACCCTGCCAGACATTTCTGCATCTTCGACAACTTCGACAACTATGGGTAACATACTAAAGTCTTGGAGTGTATGGGATCTCAATGGGTACCCAAAAAAATACAGGCCCTCATTACAACATTGGTGGTCTAGCTCCGCCACGCTGGTGGTGGCGGTAACACCGCCGACGGCGTGGCAGTGCTGGACCGCCAGATTATGACCACGGCAGTGAACCAGCTGCAAAGCAGCCAGTTCACCGCCTGTACTGCCAGGGCAGTCGGACCACCGGGGCGAAGGTAGACTACCTTCGCCCCGGTGGTCCACCATAGACCGCCAACGGTATTTGGAGCCTCCTTTCTGCCAGGGATTCCCCAGCGGCAACATTCCTGTCGCCAGTATGTGACTCCCCCCAGCTCTCCCACACAGCCACGGTCCCCCCTCACAATCACACACATACACGCACACAAACCCCACTCCCCTCCAATCACACAAAGGCACACCCCCATGCATGCACACACCACTCATCACCCCCCCTCACCTATCGGACGGGCACTTACCTTTACACGGTGGACAACCGGGACGGGACGGGATCCTTGGGGACTGTTCTGCCAGCACTGCCTCGTCGCCACAACACTGCCACGTCTATTTCCAACCTGTAATAGGCGTGGCAGCTGCCACTGCACTGCCGACTGTCAGTATGGCTACTGGATGCTCTCCGCCAAATTCTGGCAGAGATCCACCAGCAGTCATAATATGGCGGTCTTGTGGCTGGCAGGACTTCGGCGGTCTAAGTTTTAGGCCGCCGGAGTCATAATGAGGGCCACAGAGTGTTATCCTAGCTCAAACAGTATAAGGCTATTATAGTTGTGTTGCAGAAATCACACCTTCTACAGAATTTGGTAGTGAAACTAAGCAGATGGTGGAGAGGCCACATGTACACTGCTACATATTTTTATTATGCTAGAACAGTGGTGATATGGCTATCGCCAGCTGTCCCATTAGACAAGCGAGCAGTATATGTGGATTCTAAAGGCAGATTCCTGATAGTGGTGGGGTGCTGGATGTTTTTGAGACCTGCCTGGTAAACACATATGCCTCTAATGTGGATGACGGCTAATTTTTCCCAGGGGTGTTGTGGGTGGTAGCCCCATACATGGCAATGTGGGTTATTTAAGCAGGGGACTTAAACTGTGTGGAACATTGAGCAGCTACCCAAATTCCTGCCAACGGCCTTAAGCCCTGCATGCAACAGGTACTGACAGAGACCAAAACCGACGTGACCTACACCTATTAGATGTTTGGAGACATCATTACCCGAGAGACAAGGTGTTCTCATACTATTCCCTGATACACAGGTGATAGAGTTGATTAGAATAGGTGTTGGGGAGGGGGGAGGAATTGGACTTGTATGCGTCTTTGGTCTATCCAAACAGATATCCATCCGACCAGTCACCTTTACTCCTGACTCTCCGCTCTGAGTGGACTAGACTGAAAATCCTGTTGTGGAAATTGACAACAGATGTGCTGACATACATAGCTTATCTCAAGCACATTAGAGATCACACTCTCCAATTCTTCCAGGCAAACCGCAGCACTACGGAGAGTAGATTGCTGGAATGTGTCGCTTAAAGGTTGCATTGAGAGGGGATTGAATGGCCTGGGAAATTGGTGTACGCATACAGCTAAACCAAGAACTAACTGATCTAAATGATGGAACTGAGGAGAATGGGGTATTGCCCTGTGGTTGAGCTGGATGGATCTCTGCGACTATAAGACATTACCAGGCAGGTGAAGGAGGCAGGGATAAGGCTGATAAATACACACACACACACACAGTACAGACAGAGATTGTTCAGAGATGGTGATAAATTTGGAGGACTGCTGGCCTGGTTGGTAAATAGGGAAGCCCCAAATGCATATATTATGCATGCAAAGAGAAAACGGGGATACCCTGATAGCTATGGACCAGATCAATGAGGCATGTGGAGCACCCTTGCAGGAGGAGTTTGCCCGCACTCAGGTGTAGGAAGAACATGTCCTGGAGAGGTTCCTAAATGGAACAGAGCTGGAGAGTCCTACAGAGGACCAAAGGTGCAGCCTGGACAGCCTGCTTGAGAGAGAGAGAAAATTAAAAAGGCACTCTCAGAGATGATGAGAGAGAAGATGCCGGGAACGGATGGGCTGTTGGCGGAACTGTATCAAGCATTACCTTACTCAGTCCATGAGACACTCCTCAGGGTGTGTGTGGAGGCTCGGGAAAGAGGAGTGCTCCTTCAGACAGTGATTGAAGCGGGATGGTTCTGATTCCCAAGGAAGACAGAGACCCAATGTAACTTACCTTCTTTAGGCCTTTATCTATGTTAAATGCAGATGTCAAGCTGCTGTGCAAAGTCCTGGTAAATAGACTGCTGAGGCTGGTAAGCAAGTTGGTCCACTCCGACTAGACAGGTTTTATCCCTGGAAGACGAACAAAGTATATTATCAGATGGCTGTCCCATGTCATGCACAAGGTTTCTGGTCTAGGAGATGACTTGACTTGGGCTGCAATGGTTTGGAGCGCACCTTTGACACGGTGAGCTGGAATTATCTGTGGGTACTGAATTGGTTATGGTCCAGGGTTTGTCAGATGGGTGCAGTTATTGTATGCTGAGCCGGTGTCTAGAGTCTGAACATGAAACTCGATTTCTGAACCATGGCATGTTGGCAGGAAGACCAGAGAGGGATGCCTTTTTTCCTTGGTGCTTCTTGCACTAGTGGTGGAACTGCTGGCCTGCTGCCTTCAGGAGTCCTTAGGGCCATGGGGCATCCACATAGTTTTAATGTATGCAGATTGTTAGAAATAAGGTCTCTAGTTGGCAGTGGTTTGTACCCTGTCCAAGTAGGGACCCTCACTCTAGTCATGGTAAGGGGATCACATGGCAAAGATAACCCATGCTTGCCCTCTTGGTAGCTTGGCTCAAGCTGTTAGGCTTATCCCAGAGGCAATGTGTAAAGAATTTGTACACACACACAGTTACACAGTGAAAACACCACAAAAGTACTCCACACCAGTTTAGAAAAATAGCCAATATTTAACTGAGTAAAAGAAGAACATAACAACAAGCATCCAACATACACAAGCAAAGATACACATTTTCAAATATCAAATGTACTCTAGCACTTAGAAACACAAAAGCTCCAACTGGGCTTGATGGAGAAGCTTCTAAAAGTCCAGCGCTACCCGCGAGGGAGCGCGGTCAGCCATAGAATCAGATAGACCCCAGTAACAGTGCCTTGGAAAACAATGAGGAAACAAAGATGTTGCACGGGGTCGGAGAGGTGAGGGACCGCTGAAGCCGGTGTGGCATTGTTTCCTTACTGGCACTGGGGAAGTGAGGCATTGGTGCTTTCTGCCAGGCAGGGGAGGTGAGATGTTGGTTCCTTGTGGTTGCAAATGAGGTAATGCAACGTTGGCAGTGAGGGGTCAGTTCCTTATGACAAGGTGGGGTCGATGAATCCAGCAGGTCAAGACGTGAGGCGTCAACTTCGTGGTGTTGCGATCACACCACAAGGTCACAGTTGCTGCAGCGGAGTCGGGTGTCATGGACATCTGTGACACAGCACTCTGGACTCATGCTGTGGCGGGTCTTGAGAGGTGCTTCAGCGGCATCAGGCCTGTGTTGTAGGTCATGGTTGTTGTGGGGCTCACAGCTTCGGTACAGGCAACGCCACAGAGTTAGAGAGTGGCGCAGGTTCTGAAGTCCTTCTGGAAGTTGATGCACTAGTTTCTTCCTTGTTGCACTAGAACTCCCTCCTAAGGGGCAGGGAACTGGATTTGGCACCACTTGGAAAGGAAGGACTCTCAGGAAGAGAGCCCAGGCGCTGGCTGGTGAAGTCTTTGATGTCCCTAACACTTCTTACCAAGAGTCAAGCTCAGTCCAAGCCCTTGGAGAACCTTTGGAAGCAGGATGTAGAAAGCCAAGTCCAGTCCTTTCACTCCCAGGACAGAAACAGCAAGCAGCAGGCCAGCACAACAAGGCAATAGGCAGAGTGGAAGTCCCTCCTACAGCATCCAGCCCTTATTCCTGGCTAAATTTCCTCAATCCAGAAGGACTATGTGGTGTCAAAGATCTAGTACTTATACCCATTCCTGTCTTTTAAGTAGGCAAACTTCAAGAGAAGTCTTTGTAGGGCATAAGACCCTGATTGCCCTATTCTGGCCCTAGACACACTCCAGACTGCTTTGCTTTGTGTGAGGACAGACACTGACCTTTTCATGTGCAAGTGTTAGCTTCACCCACCACTCTACCTCAGGAAGACTCAACAGCTTGGTGATGAGCCATCAGGATATGCAGGGCACACCTAAGCTCCTTTTGTGTGGCTGTCTATAGTGAATGCACAAACAGCCCAACTATTATCCTTACCCAGACTGTATTCAGCAGACAGAGGCACAGAATTGTTAAGCAAAAAAAACACACACTTTCTATTAGTGGTATTTTCAAACACATAAAAATCGACTTCAACCAAAGATGTATTTTTAAATTGTGAATACAGGGACACCAAAATCCAGGTCTCTCTCTGCTCCCGATGGGAAATTACACTTAAAAGATATTTACACGCAACCCTCATGTTACCCTATGGGAGAGAGATGCCTTGTAATAGTGAAATCCAAATTTAGCAGTAGTTTACTATCAGGACATGTAAAACACACCAGTGCATGTCCTACCTTTTAAATGCTCTGCACCCTCCTCATGGGGTTGCCTTCGGCCTACTTTACAAGTGACTTACATGTAGTAATTCGGAAGATTTAAGCATGGCAGGTGGGTGCACTTGCCAGGCCAAACTGGCACTTTAAAACTGCACAGACAGACACTGCAGTGGTAGGTGTGAGTCATGTTTACAGGGCTACTTATGGGGTGGCACAATCAGTGCTGCAGGTCCACTACTAGCATTTGATTTACAGGCCCTGGGAACACATAGTCCACTTTACTAGGGACTTACTAGTAAATCAAATATGTCAATCATGGATAAACCAATCACCAATGCAATTTAGACAGGGAGCGCTTGCGCTTTAGCACTGGTCAGCAGTGGTAAAATGCCCAGCGTCCTAAAGCCAGCAAAAACAAAATTCAGCACAGGAATAAAAACTGTAGGTCATAAGCAAAAAGACAGGGAAAACAGCGGCAAGAACTGACAGGTCTAACACTGATGATATGTCGGTCTATCTCCAGGTCTTGTTGCCTTTGGTACCAGTGCTGCTAGAGGTGATGCAGAACTTTGCAGAGGTGTCAGGCCTCTGGTCTAACTGATACAAATCTGAACTATTCCACTGGGTGGACTGGGAAGAGAGGGAGCCACTTTGCTGCAGGGGCTAGGCCTCAGCTAGGAGCGCAATGTGACATTGTACTTCGGAATATTGGTAACCTGGGCCATCAAAAGCAATACGATATGAATGTAGGAAGGGTGATAGATGAGCTAATGAGGCCTGTTTGGCTTCTGGAAATCACTCCTACTGTCTGTAGTGGGAAGGGCGGCACTGACGAAGATGGTGTTCTTGCCACGCTGCCTGTATGTTCTGCGTAACGTGATGTGCCTGGTGCCTGAGATGACATGTGCTCGATTAGACAGGTTGCTGATTGATTTGGTGTGGGCGGGCATAAGAAGCTGTGTCTGCTTGTCCACATTGAAGCTCCCAATGTCTGACAGTGGGATGGGGCTGCAGGATATGTTTCTCTATTATGCTGCAGCATAGCTGCAACATGCAGTGTGGTGGCTGGATGACGGCCCAAATGGGGAAAAGGAGGCACAGCCCTTACACACTCCCAGAGATGCTCTTAATGGGGGTGAGAGTTCCGAAACAATTTACATATCTGATTAAACACGTCCTGCGGTGTGGTACAAGGTTGTTAGTAAGATCTTCTGCAGGGCTCCCTTTGGATGAAGCCTTCCTCTGTGGGTGCTCAGGCCCTTTTACAATATGAACAAGTTATTTACCTTCGGTAACGCCTTATCTGGTAAAGACATAGGGGGTCATTCTGACTTTGGCGGGCGGCAGAGGCCGCCCGCCAAAGTCCCGCCGGCAGAATACCGCTGCGCGGTCAAAAGACCACCAGAAGGCCGCCCGCCAGCCCAGCGGGAAACACCCTTCCATGAGGATGCCGGCTCCGAATGGAGCCGGCGGAGTGGAAGGGGTGCGACGGGTGCAGTAGCACCCGTCGCGATTTTCAGTGTCTGCATGGCAGACACTGAAAATCTTGGTGGGGCCCTGTTACGGGGGCCCCACGACACCCCATACCGCCATCCTGTGCCTGGCGGCCAAAACCGGGGTCAAGCTGCGCCGCCATGGAGGATTCCCCAGGGCAGCGGAGAACCAGCGGTACACTGCCGGTTTTCCGTTTCTGACCGCGGCTGTACCGCCGCGGTCAGAATGCCCAAGGGAGCACCGCCAGCCTGTTGGCGGTGCTCCCGCGGTCGTTGGCCCTGGCGGATTTTACCGCCAGGGTCAGAATGACCCCCATATTCTATTTGCAGATTCCCTTACCTTGGAATTTCCCACAGGCGTCAGTCTGGATCCAGAGATTTTTCTCGAGCAGTACCCCTGCACACTATCAGGTGGCGTCGGTCATCTCCGCGTCTGTTGTCGGCGTCGTGCATGCTGGATATGATGTCACTGGACCTATATAGGCGCCACCCCGGCGCACTGATGTCAGTTTCTTTTCACAACTTTCTACGCCAGAAGCGGGAGCCATGAAGAACACTGACCACTGGTGGGTCAAAACTAGGGCCCTGAAAGGGAAGTCCCTGTCCCTAAAAATCAGTTCACAGAGCTGGAGGGATGGGTGGGTTGGTAAGGAATCTGCAACTAAAATATGTCTCTACCAGATAAGGCTTTACTGAAGGTAAGTAACTTTTTGATCTTTTAGAGACTTCTAGTTGCAGATTTCTTACCTTAGAATAGACACTCAAGCACTATCATCCCCGGAGGAGGGTCTGCGAACCAAGATCATCCTAAGAAGTCCTGAAGGACCAAACGGGCAAAGCTCACATCCCGTTGGGCCTGACTGTCCAGGCAGTAATGTTTTGAGAAGGTGTGCAAGGATGCCCACGTTGCTGTCTGACAGATGTCCAGGACTGGAACTTTGCATGCTAATGCAGTGGTTGCAGCTGTCACTCTGATAGAGTGAGCGTGCTACCCTCTAGAGGTTGCTTTTTAACCAATACAAAACACATTTTAATGCAGAGAAGGACCCTTCGAGAGATGATTCTCTTCTGCACTGGCCGACCTTACTTTGCATCCATGTACCCAAAAAAGAGTTGATCATCCGCCTGGAGCTCTTTTGTACAATCAAGGTAGAATGCTAACTCTCTTTTTGGGTCCAAGCGGTGGAGCCTTTCTTCTTCCTTAAAAGGATGTAGGGGTGCATAAAAAATAGGCAAGGTGATGGATTGGCCTACAGGAAAGGACGTGACCACTTTTGGTAAAAAGGAAGTCCTGGTGCAAAGCACCACTTTGTCAGGATAGATGGAAAGTTAGGATGGCTTAGATGACAATGCTTGCAGCTCACTCACTCTGTGGGCAGATGTAAGAGAACCTCAGAAAAGGGGCAGAGAGGGGGTCACCAGCCTTGTCTGTGCATCATGCCACAAATCTATGCCAACAACAGGCATGTACTGTTTTTTTGGAGGGAAGCCTGGCTGCAAAGAAAACATTACATATTTCGGGCGTAATGTCAAAAGATGTCAACTGCCACTGCTCAATCTCTCTGCAAGAATGCAGAGTTCGGGCAGGTTCAGGTGGAGAAACCTCGCCGGCTGCTGCGACAGAAGATCCTCCCGAAGGGGCAGTCTGATTGGATGATCGATGGCCATGTTCACTAGCTCGGTATACCAGACTTTTCTTACCCGGCCCAGAGCCACAAGGATTATTTGGGCCCGGTTGTTCTTGATCTTTTTGAGACTCTGGGCAAAAGTGGGATGGCAGAAAACCGTACAGGAGGACTGAGCTCCACTCAAGATGAAAAAAGTTGCGGAGGAACTGCCGCCTTGGAAACTCCAACCTGCAAAACTGCTGACATTGTGTGTTCTCTGTAGAGGCAAACAGATCTAACCAAAGCTCTCCTCACTACTGAAAGAGACCTTGCGCCACATGCGGATGGAGATGCCATTCTCAGGCATTTTCGGCTGAGTTAGTCCACTGTGGTGTTCAGAAAGCCCACCAGGTGTTGAACCACTAGGGGAATGCCCTGATGTTCCAGCCATGTCCAGAGGTGCAGACCCTCCTGACAAAGGGTCCACGACCCCATCCTGTTCTGCTTTTTGCCGTACCACATGGCTGTGGTTGTACGTGAACACCTGCACTACTTTCCCTTTGAGAGGGGGAAACAATGCTTTCAATGCCAGTGTAATCGCCCTGACCTCCAAAAGATTGATGTGGAGCCCGGACTCCGCCGGACACCAGATGCAACTCATCTCCTCCTCTCCCATGTGGCCAACCGATCCCAGGAGTGACACATTTGTCACTACTGTCAAATCTAGTTGTGGAAGGGGGAGGGATCTGCCTCTGACCCAATGCAGTTCAAGAGCCACCACTGCAGATCTTACGCAGTTCCCTCTGAGATCTCAACCATTTTGGGGAGAATCCCCTGATGCTGCACCCACTGGAACTTCAGGTCCCACTGCAAGGCCCGCATATGGCATCTGGCATGTGTCACCAGCAGGATGCAGGAGTCCTTGAGGTCCAGCAGCCTCAGAGTCATTCTCACGGAAATCCGGGATAGAGGCTGAAACATTGGTATTATAGCCTGAATATCTTGGTCTTGCCGCTTGGGAGGATAAGCCTGACACTGCACCCTGTCCAGAACAGCTTCAATGAAAGGACTTTCTGAAAGGGAGTCAGGTGTGACTTAAATTTGTTTATATTGAACCCCAGCGAATGCAGGAGGTTCGTCGTAGTCTGGAGGTGGAAGACAATAGCCAGGAGTGACTTCCTTCAACAGCCAGTCGTCAAGGTAGGGCAAGACTGAAACCCCAGACCTACGCACATGAGCTGTGACCACCACCATCACCTTGGGGAACACCTGATGGGCACTGGTAAGGCCAAAGGGGAGCACTCTGAACTGAAAATGCTCGTGGCCTACAGTAATCCGCAAGTAACAGGTAACGTCTGTAGGCAGGCAGGACTGGAATATGGAAATAGGCGTCCTGCAAGTCCAACACTACCATCCAGTCTCCTGGGTCCAGGGCAGATAGAGTCTTAGCCAGAGTGAGCATTTTGAACTTCTCCTTCTTGAGAAGGAGAATGAGGGGCCAATGTTGTAGGATAGGGTGGGACCCTTGTCCTCTTTGGGCACCAGAAAGTAGCCAGAATAACAACTGTGACCTACTTCTGGCACAGCAGGGACCCTCTCTACGCCTCCCTTGGCCAAGAGGGCTGTATCCTCCTTACCGAGAAGTGCCAGGTGATCCTCTGTCATCCGATCATAGACTGGTGGCATGGATGGAGTGATAGTCTCGAAGGGGAGGGAGTAGCTCCCTCAGACTATTTTAAAAACCCACCTGTCTGACGTGATGGACAGTCAGCGGGGCAGGTGATGGCAAATCCTGCCTTTGGCTGGTCCCTGGCGTGGAAGCGTCAGACCAGGAAGGTTTTGGGGTCGCTGCGCGGGGAGAGGGGACTGGCTAGACAGCTGTCAGTCCATGGGATCTTGCAGGTGGTATTCTAAAGGGTCCAGCAACACCTCCCAATCCTCACCGTACCACAATCCAAGCAAATAAGGGTCAGGGTCCGACCTAGAGACTAAGATCCATGTCGAAGTCCAAATCGGTGACTCCGGTCGGGCTCCATGTTGGAACCCGAGGGGGCCCCTGCTGATCCTGCGGGGCCTGTGGGCGGCCCAGCGGAGTCAGACTGTCCAAACACTAAGTGCATGGCCTCATAAAACTCTCCGAGTTGGGCAGGGGTTGCTCCGGCTCCCGGAAACTCTAAGAGGGGCGAAGTTGACCCAGATGCAGGATCTGAGAATGGTGCCCTGGAACAACAACCTTCCTTTTATATCGTCTCGCCAGCTGACGTATGGGGTGAAGTTGAAGAATACTTATTGTTCTTCGACTTCTTCTTGTGTCTCGATGTACCCAACCGTCCTGAGGACTTAGAGTGGGACCGTGATAAAAGGGGGCTGCTCAACAGTTCTCAAGACCTTCCTCTCAAACAAGATCTGGAGCAACGCAGAGCTGAGCACTGGACTGCAATGAGCTTTAGGGACTGCTTCATCAAAGCTTCCCGATTCATTGCCCAGCACTCTGAGCACGACTTTGGGTTGTAATCGCGCTCCAGGCACCACAAGCACACGAGGTGCTGATCCATCATGGACATTGTCCTATGACAAGATCTGTAGGGTTTGAATCTGGTCTTAAGTGACAACATCTTGACATACCAGGAGTGTAGACACTCACAACTCTTTGACAAAAAGCTGATAAAGACCAGACAAAAAGTGAATGAGGGGTAGCTCTTCTTTGGATCAGAGCTGGCCGGTGCAGAAAGAAAAGAACTGATGTCAGTGCGCCGGTTTGGCCCCAATAGAGGTCCTGAAACATCATATCAGGGATCTGTTCTCCAATGATCAATTTGTGTCTTTTGCCCAGGCCCAGGAGTTGTTTGGAGTGGGGTGAGACACTTCCTGCTTGTTAGGATGGCGCACACAGCATGAGAGATCTGGCCCTTGTTCCCCGACAAGCCACAGGAACATGTCACAATCAGACAGTTGTTGGAACTGGCCCGTGTAGATAGTTGGTAACAAACTTGCATACCACTTGAGTGGCAGAGGGGGAAACACGAAACACGCCCAGGAACACTGGGTCTGGGACTGTCCCAATGATTTGACAGTAAGAGACTGGCGAAAATCATTTACCCAAGTTAAACAAATGTCCTCTAATGCATGGTTCAAGCTTATGCATTTTTATTACTTGTGTAGGACGTACATGAACTCACAGAAGCTTACTAAAATGCACCTGGAGACCCCAGTGATGTGTGGCCGATGTGTCCAGGTCACAGCAGCTTTCTTGCACATGACTGACGTGGGGTGTGGGGGATGCCTGCGTATAGTGGGCTTCTGGGTAGAATACTGCACCTAATTAAAAACAGGGTTCTAGCACTGGGGGGGATAGTTAAACTGTGCCTCTTGGGCATTATCTCAAAAAGGCAGCAGATGAAGATGGAAGCTAGGATGGGGGCACTGAGAGTGGTGTTGCTGCAGCACTGGATATCTATACATTGGATGTCAGCAGGGCCCCCTGGCAGTGGCACAGTGGAAGAAGGATTTGATTGAATGGGCAATAGGACATGAAGTACACATTAGGCTTACAACACAAGATGAGACAGTGGAGAACGACTTGGTAACTTGGGGTGAGATGATTAATAGGGTGACAGAGACTTTTGACGATAGACTCCTGTGAAACCAACGGCGGGGAGGGAGAAAGGACGAGGGCAAAAAAACAGGAAGGGTGGTGTCCCTAGGAGAAATGGACCTAGAATTAGAATTTTTTGTACATTATACCAAGGGAGATGTGTAATACAAATGAAGTGCATGGATGTTTATGAATATGCAACGCCCACTTGAATGGTGCGTTTCTCAGTTGTTTATGGTTGTTCATAAATTTTAAAATGTCACTGAAAATATTTAAAAACGTGTGTTAGAAAAAAACTGACCCCCTATAACCTTTAATTTCACACTCCCTGGTCAGACAGTTCACTTTTCAAAATCCTATAATTTTGCAGTCAGAGAAAGAAAAGTAAACACCAATCTCCAGGATAAAATAATCAGCAATTTTAAAAATACATAAGCTGACTTTTGACCTATGTCTTGAGCACTGTCTGTTTATCTCCCTCCTAATGAACACTTTCTGTAATATAAAACCTTTTTGAAATCTTCATAAGTGTATTAATGTGATATGCGTGGCTGTTGTATTTTTTGACTGTTTGGCAGATGGCTTTATTAGTTATGCCTTTTTTAATGCTAAATTAATGTAAAAGAGCGATACCCACAGCACAAGTTGAGGAGTGGATGGCGACTACCCACTCTTTTCACAGGGTAGACACCGTCAAGAAGCTGGGTCCCATAGAAATATGCTAAAATTGTCCCAAAGTAATTTTCAGACCCCAGCATACATTTAGCAGTGCCTGCCTGTTGTCTGCTTTCGTTCTGAACAGCACTGTGCAGGCGGGGAAGGTGATTATCAGACTCCAGCTGGGCCCAGTACGAAGGCCAAAGTTAAGGGGACATCAGGCCTCCTCTAGTTGAACTATCCTAGCTGGGAGCTATGGGAGCCTCACACCTAAATGTGTGCAAGTGAGTGGAAACAAAGGCACACAGCTTATTACTTCACAAGTAGTTAAGGGAGGCATGCTTTTGCCTTTGCTTAGTTCCTGTAATTAAGAGATATGCATGCACTGTAGGAATGTCAGATGTGTTGATCTGTCCCAGTATATACACAAAAATTTAAATACCACTATTTTGTATTTGTTTTGTAGTGCTACTCATTCAAGTGCAGGGTGTCAGGGAGCGTTACATCACACGCACACATAATACATTGACAATAAATCATATGTGTGTAAATCCATGTATAGCATGTGTTACATATGACAGTGAGGGTTACAAGATGTAGGAGCCACATGTCCTTCATAGTTTACTGTGCTTTATTAAAAGAATTACAATTTATGAACTGCAAGTAACAAAAGTATCTCTGGGATAAAAGCAGTAACCCACATACCAATTTAAATAAAATAAAAATCTGTCATCTGCATGTTACACAATGTGCTTTGTAGGAGACATATTAACCCTATATACTACTTTGATTCAAAACTGGGGTTAGATAAAACACAGATCTCTCCAGGAAACATATTAACATCCAGAGTTATCTTACCATCATCATTATTCCCTGAGATCTAGTTGGCACACAAAGATCTCTGAAGCAGGTAAATATTTTAAAATGCAGACTTTGCAACCAATTAAGCAGACCAGATCTACTATCACATATCTCCTTGTGGACAATTTATTTATGTCAGGGTTTAAAAAAATAAATGTATATGTTGAGACCCAAATTTTGCATCAGGGTTGCATCACTTTTTTGACACAACACGATGCAAAACCTCATTTGCTAAATATTGTAGTGTGCTCATATGTAGTCATGATAGACCTGCTCAACATATGTGAGAGGCCTAAGATTTGATGTCACTTTTTGTGATGTCACTTCCCGTGAGGTCAAGGGTTATGAGGCTAATTCCTGTGATGGCACAGACAATGTCGGGCTCCATGATGTTACTTTCATACTGCCTAACTTGTTTGTCCCCTACTTAATTTTTTAGGACTTATGCCCTGGTGATACTTTCGTTGAACGCTCTTATTTTATTGTTATTTTAAGGGAAGCATCACCATTGGAAGTGCCTTCATTAAAAGCGTTCCTGACAAAACTCCCAAATACAATTATTTTATTTCCAAACCCAACACAAACCGTATAAAGGGAGTCGGTACGACCATATAAATGGATGTGTCGCCATAAAATTACCAATGTCAATTGCTCTCTCGGACTCTGATTTAGAATGTATCTGCTAAATTATCCACTTTCCACCCTTAAATCCAATATTTGTGTTGTTTCATCGTTAACCTTAATTGCATGGTGCAAGATTTAATCAAGCCTGCAAAGAAAGCTATTAGCGGCGCATTAGTTTGAGCAGAAAATATATGCAGAATATTGTTGATAAACTACAAAAAAATAAACAGGACCTTTGGCAGTCCAACCAATAAAACATAGCCGCCCACAGTGCACACTGCCAAGAAAAAGTGACTGTGAGAGCAGCCAAAAAATTATTCTCTCCATGTGCCCGGATTCTCAATTTGATAGAAACCCATTACAGTCTAATATGGAATTAAAACGATATTATACAGACGGATTACATTTTTATTTGACTCAGCGCTGTAATAAAATATTCTTCCCATCGATAACAGTATAGCGTGAATCACGTACAAAAATGTATTAAACCGTCTGTGTGTTGATTTAAAATGCATAAAGGGATACTGAAAAATGTACATGGACAGAATAACTCGAATCACATACATAGATGGATTAAACATATATATGGAAACTGAGATTTGTATGTGGACCATTGAAACAGTGAAGATTCTTAGATGTGGTCATTCACAAAATGCGTGGTTTATCAGTCATGTTACCTGATGTAGTCGCCAACCTTTCATCTTTCAGCTGGGCTGACAACATTGCCAGGGCTGCTTTGGGTTCCCAGTCCGGCCATGGTCTCAAAATCTTTTACACTAAAACTATGTTTATTATGTTTTACTGTAAAAGGGGAGGGGCCTCGGTTGTGACCGGGACAGATTGCACACAACTCCCCCTCAGTGCGCATGTGTATTTGGCTGGCTCCCACTTTGCCTCGGATGCTGATTGTGTCTGTGATCATCTCTGGCAGTGTATCATGTCCTGAAGGTCTCGTGCAGTACTGTGAGCCTCAGTGATGGTCTCGGCCAGTGTGTCTTGTATAGTATCTCAACATTGCATGTGGGCATTTGTGCACTGACTTGTCTGCTGAGGGTCTCAGTACTGGTTTTAGGCAGGGAATCTTTTGCTGAGTACCTGAGGGTGGCTTTTGGGCAGTGAGTCGTGGACTGAGTGCCTAAGTGCTGCTTCCTTATCACCTTTATTTTATTGTTACTCTCAGTCTGAGTCTTCTGTCTCCCGGTTGTGCCCATGTACTGGGCATGTATGAAGATTCTCAGTGTTGTTTATATACTTTAGATTTCTGGTTCCCATTTTAATTGGCACTGGTGGTTTTGAATATTGAGACTAGAACCTTTTTACCCGTTATTCACCTTTTGAGTTCAGTCATAGTAATGTTTACTTCAGAATCTGTGAAATGTTTCAGCAATTTAGTTGTTTCACATGGTCAGCACGGTGATGGACTGCAGTTAAAGATTTGCAGTGATGTCAATATGTTAATTGATCAGAGGGTTTTAATTCGGATCCAGTTCTTCACACAATTTCTTGTGAAGACTTAGAGGATGTCCAACCATTATCTTGATACCCATCTCCCTCTTAATGAAGGACTGATGTTTGCATTAATTACACTGACTTTGCTCTGTGTTGATTTAGCATTAAGCTTTTGGAATGGGTGGGGATTTAAGTAGAGCTGGTCCCTCCAGGTCCCCGACCCAGAAGCAATTAAAAACTGACTTTGAAATAGGTCCCTATTGGGCCCCATATTCATGCCCTTAACTTTACATTCATAAACATGGATCAGTTTGTGAACTGTGACTGTAAAACCGTTTAAGGTAATCCATGACAAGTACATAGTTCCTGTTCACATTTCCTATGCAAAATCATCTGCACATGAAGTGGCCACACTGCATTGCTAGTTTCCTGCCAAAACATCTTTAAAAGCATAAGCCAAGCAACGTGATGTCATTTCACATCATCCATCTGTACAGGAAGTGACATCACTGGTTTACCTTTCCCTACGCTCCTTGTCCCTCCCAGGACCTACTTAATGGTGGGCGAACTCCGCTACCCTACCATGCTTCTCTGCACTTTTAATCCAGCTGCTGCTTTCCTCACTACTGCCACAATGCACCACTTAGCACAGGGAGAGTGTTTACTATGCACCTCCTGCTAGTTTTCATGCACTCTCGCACGAATAGATATGTCAGAACAACACATGCTGGAACCACGCATGCCTGAACAATGCGGTCGGAACAATGATCGCATTGTTACCACTCATGCTTTTACCATGAATGCCTTAACAACGATTTTGCGTTGTGAAGTCATGCCTGGTAAAGGCATGCGTGAACGACATGCGTGGTACCAGCATGCGCCCCCCCGACACCCACCCCGCCCCTAAAACTACTGAGACCACCACCCTGCCCCTAAAATTACCCCAAGCTACAACCCCACCCCTAAAACTACCCGGACACCCCACCCCTCCCCTAAAATCTAAAACTACCCTGACCCCCACTCCCAAAAACTAAAATTACCCTGGCCCCCTGCCCCTAAAACTACTGCGACCCGCCACCCCCACCCCTAAAACCTAAAACTACCCCAAACCCCCACCCATGCCCCTAAAACCCAAAACTACTCTGACCCCCCACCCCGCCCTAAAACCTAAACTGCCCCAACCCTCCACCCCTGCCCCTAAAAACGAAAGTTACCCCAACCCCCCACCACCACCCCTAAAACCACAGTAACCCCCCACCCTGCCCTTAAAACCTAAACTACCCCGATCCCACACCCCCACCCTTAAAAGTACCCGACCCCCAACCATGCCCCTAAAACCTAACGTTGTTGTTTCGGGACCGCGGTTTAGGCTGCTTCCCCTCTCCCACACCCTACTTCCACCGCTCCTGCAACAACAGCAACCCAGTCATTCACACTCACACAAACCGCAACCTGCTTATGTGTCCAAAGACCGAACACCACCCATACAACATGCCACACGTATATGTATACTCCTCAACACCTACTTGCTTACCAAACATGCCACATAGAAATAGGCCCGTAGCCAGAAGTATATGTTTTGGGGGGGCATGGCCCCACATAATGGCTAAAGGTGGTCGGTTGGGAAGTAATGGTTTCTATCTAAAGAATCTGTCTGAAAAAGTCTTTAATTTGTCTGAAATTTAAAACAGGCAGCTTTTTTGTATATATGGCTACTGTATGATCGCCAAGGGTATTTTGAGAAAATGGGTGACAAAATGGTAAATTTGAAACATGCTAGTCAAAACTGAACATAATTTAATAAAACATATTGGCGCAGTCAAAATAATCACTTTAATCAAAATAGGATATACTTTAAATATTTATTTTACATTGGATTTGGGGTTCATTCATTTTTTTGGCAAAAATGACGGTAAATGGCAAACAGCATATGGTTCAATATTTTTTGATTGAAGGATTGTATTAAATATATTGGGTATGGTTGCTGTTGGTCTGGTCCACTAAGCAATAGTATACTAAAATATGTGTAAACTAGTACATTTTAAAGCACGTCGGCCAAAAGCATCAGTGCACTGTAATAGGAATTTAATGTTAATAAAATAAAACAAACTTATAACAGAATCGTTTTCAGCTGATACATTTTGCATAATACTAGGTTTGTCGCATTTGCACATAATCCATCATCTGCTGCATAATCTGCAGATTTTAACAAATAATTTTTTTCTAGCTCAGGTGGATTAAAGGTTACTAAAAATGCAGTGACACTTATTGCTGCGCATTGGCAGGCCCTTTGGAAAACTGGACTGGTCACCTTTCTGTTGCTTACTGCTAGATTTGGGTGTTAAATAATTACTAATGTGGTGCAGCCAATACCCAGACAGTGTTACCAAGTTTAGAAATGATGAAATAACAAAGTAATACTATAAAAAATGTGCTGCATTATGCCGCATAATTTGCCCTTTCTTGATACATCATTTACTCATCCCTGCTGCATAATTTGACCCTGTCCTCTGCATAATTCCAGTGGCCCTGTTTATATGCCTTCAGAGCAGTGTCCTTAATTATAGCTACTGATGCCCTCGCACATTTCAAGCACCACAAAAGAGTCCCTACCTGCTCAAGAATAATATAACAAACCTAAATGTATGATGGTGTGAAAATGAACAGAGGGAGGCAGACTTTGTGAGAGCAGTGAAAAAAAGCAAATGTTTAAACCCAGAATGTCAGAGCAGGTGTGTCTGGTGATCTTTTAAAGTGCTGAGAATTGCACATAGCAAGCAAAGTTTGCAAATCTCAATTCCTCCAGAGTATTTTAACGGTTGAGGGGTTATGCCACTTAAGTTCTCTGAAGACTGGGAAATAAAAATATCAGGCATCTTACTATCTTATTCATACATAACATACACGGCAGAGCCACATGTTTTGCAGGGTCACACAATATTCTACTACTTTACAGAGCTATTACAGGCCTGGAGAACACATTGTCAAAAAAGAGATGGGCTAGTACCAGCTCTCACCGCTAAAGAAAGTGAAACTTGTTTTCCAGAAAGTGACTTCATGACTGCTGTTCAAGCCCTTGTGCTCTTGCATCTGAATGGTAGTAATGCCCTGCTCCACTGCCTCGCAGACTCCACACTATCACTCCTCAAGGGCATCCTACTTGAAGAAAAATGAGATAACATCTTTTCCAACATGAGGGAGCTCCATTGGCCAGCACACATGTCTTTAAAACTAGTAGCATCATTTGCAAAGTCATCAGGAACAACACTCCCACTAATCTTGCAGGTCAGCTCACCATCTCTGTTGGTATTTGCACACCTGCAGCCAG
Organism: Pleurodeles waltl; assembly: GCF_031143425.1. Lineage (NCBI taxonomy): Eukaryota > Metazoa > Chordata > Amphibia > Caudata > Salamandridae > Pleurodeles > Pleurodeles waltl. Next base: position 135,534,689 of record NC_090443.1, read on the forward strand.
GACATCATTGGACTGCAGAGTAACAAGTATTAAAAAGAAACATACCTTTATCCATCAAGACTGTTCCAACACTGTCTCAATTTAGGAAAGAGTTACAGACTCATTCTTCAAGATCACTGCACCACAGTGTTATAATCTTCCACAATACATCTACCTCTCCCATCACTCGACAGCATTCTTCTCCCTTTTGGCTAGGTCCACGCTATAGAAGTTTCATATACTACATAAATTTACATCAGTCATTCAGCCTATATTCTCAGACTCCAGTAGCGATTGTTATTTAAATATTACATTTAAATATATTATTGAAAATGCAAACATTTTGTCCACAAACCTTAGTTTTCTAGTGTATAAAATATGCTTGTGTTCTATTGAAAATATGTTTTTCATTCTAGGCAAAATACTCAATTACACAAATCAAAAGCTTGTTGCTGTTACAAAAATAAAAAACTTTTTATGCCAAAATACTAGTCTTTCATTCTTAGCAATTGTTTTTTTTGGTGTCTCAACACTGGATTGTCATTTTGATGAAGTCCTCACCTGACCTAGCATCACACATGGATAGATTACAACTTGCATGTCCATTAACCATCAAACCATGGCTGCACATAATATTTAAAAAATCAACAATATTTTGCCAAGGATTTGCCGGGTATTGGATTACACTGGGGGAGACATTGCACAATGACCCTTACACATTCTTGCTCACACTCATGCTCACCGCAACCTTCAAACACACAATGAGCATTCAAGACATATACATATGGGAAATATTTTACAATTCCCTATGAAATGTGATTTTCTGCAACGTTACAACAGCCCCCAAACCAGTCTGCATAGTTTTAACATTGTCAAAACTATTAGGATTATGTGGCAAGGTTATCTAAATTAAGCTGCAATGTTATTCAAATTTGGAGACAAAAATTCAAATTATGTGGTATATTCTCTTACAGCATTTTCATCCATTTGAGCTAGAAATATTTTTGGAAAATCTGTAAATTAAGCACATCATGGGGCAAATTATATGGCAAGTGCTGGATTATGTGGTAAACACTGCAGCCACAGAATCACAAAGCTACCCTCAGCACTCCCCACTGTTTTATAAACAAGTTATTAAGGGAAGGAAAACAAAACCTAAATATTCTGCTTCCAATCAGTGCCCACTTTTAGCTGCATTTTGAATTAAAAAATCTCTTTCGAACTAAATCCTCCAAATTAAACATGTAATATAGAAAACACATAAAGGGTAACATAGCAGATGGCCCATTATTGACATTTTTAGGTTCTGGCAACATTCAAAAAACCCGTTAGCCATTCATCTCATGGTTTATGATGTCACAAGAACCCTTTGATGGCAATACCGAACCAAATAAAAGAGTTACCCATTATGTATTCTCTCTCTCACTGTGGGACATCATAAACCACACTGCAGAAGGCTGAATGGTTTGTAATTTGCCACAAGAACCTCAAGCTAACAACATAGGACCATATTACATGTCACCCATTATGATTTTTTTTGTCATTTTTATAGGTGAGCATAAAGTGCTCCGTCCATTCTGTTATCTCTCTTTGGGCTTGAAACTACGCCCATGCCAGTCAGTCACTTACATTGGTTCGTGGGCTTGCCTTTTAAAATGCGCTTGCTTTCATTTGTGAAAGGCATGCACACGTCATGCCTTTTCCGTGTTTAGCCCACCTACACAGCACCGGTAAAGTACCAAAAACATACGAGGCTCGATGTTTCCAGCCTGGAGTCTGGACTACTTTATCTGTTTATTTTCCACACTTTACATAGCGCGATCGCTCTGAGTTTTTGTTTGCTCTATAACGCTAATAGCTCTAACTTGAACAAATGCGAGACCCGTTGCATTGAAAATGCTTGTTTTATTTTGGGGTTGTAAGCTTGTTAGAATGTGTTTTCAAAGAGGAAGATGATGAAAATAAGTGAAATACTGAATCTTGCCTGTTAGGATGTTGGCAGAATCAAAGAAGTGAAGAATCGTTTATAGTTAGGAATGTCGAATGTTAGAAAAAGGCCCACCCTTAACTTGGATTAAACAAACCTTTCTGTATGTTGGATTGAAAGAAGTTGTTCTCTTCATTGTACTGCCAACAACGGGCATTGCTTTGAATTATAATGGTTAGGTTTTTTTGAATGAGCAGATTGTTGAATGGGCAGAGTAAGTGAAATTATGCTATTCTGTGTGTCGCATACACTGCATAGTAATGGATTAGCCACATTTTTCACAATGTTTTTGCATCTTAAAAGGGTTAAAATGATACTAAGAATGTGCAGCACAAGCTACATAATATGGATTATATTTATATATATATATATATATATATATATATATATATATATATATATATATATATATATATATATATATATATATATATATATGTATGCTTACTGTAATGAGGGTCCTGCTCTGGCTGCCTCTTGGTTCTCATTGGGTTTCTTATCCTGGTGTGTGGGAGGCGCTGTATCACTTACAGTGTGATTCAAGGCGCCAGGGCCAATAAAACAGTTAACTGCCATGTGGCTTGAGCTCCATGGTGATTGGTTGTGTAACATGCCCTACATTGGTAATCACATTGTACGTGTGATGCAGGGCCTGTAAGTGGCTTTCAAACGCAAAATTATGTAAATGTCGCACAGTCCTACTGAAAGATTGAGTGGGCCCACTAGAATGTGACCTCACAGTTGACAGACTCTATAGTAGATAATCTACTGCAATGAACTACCAGACTTGGACCCACTCCAGGATAGTAACTCTTTTGTATATATAGTGCTTGAGCTGAGTGCACTTTCAAAGCTCCAGTGAAAATAGATTAATAAGTGGGACTATTTGGAGTATTCTCTAGCAATGTATTTGAAATGCATTGTTTAAAAACAGGTTTTTCTTAATGGAAGTTGTGATATATTCTGATTACTTCTCCAGTCAGCATCACAGTCAGCTGTAGGTAGCGGCATCAGTCGTCCAACAGTCCACTTAACGATTCTTGTAGCCCTGGGCAAGCAATATTATGGGGCTCCTTGTTAGAAAAAAAATGATTACCCATTTGAACTAACTCAGGGCCTGATGATACGAAATCATACTGAAGGATATGTTAACTTTCAGAAAAGGAGCTACGCAAACACAGCCAGAAACTCCAGATGGCATGAGTCCATCATCTAAATAATACTAAAGGAAGGTTTTAATAAGCATCGATAAAGGCATTTCTTTTTGTGCTTGGATCTAGATTTTTTGTTCTGCAACAACATTTCACATTAAATTCACTATCAAACCAACCTCTTCCTCTCATGATAAGGAACACACAATACATTTGGATGTAGTGGATGTTTATGGAACTAGTGAACACGATTAAAATAAGACACCTGCACAAGCATATGTGCAAGATTTTCATAATCATGATTAAATCCTACTTCACAAATGCCATTCTCACTAGAACAGACTATATCAGATTAGTGCTCTGACGATGTTTCCCATTCAATGAATGAAATCTGTTGATTATCTCCTTAATTCTCTTCCCTGCCTTGTCCAATCTCTCCTTTTTCTCTGTTACTTTTCCAGCCAGATAATGACGCCTGACTCTGGTGAGTAAGAGAAGTGAGGGGCTGGGAGACAGGAAAAAGACAGAGAGGAAGAGAAAATGGTGCAGCATAAGAGATGAGGGTAAGGGAGCAGTATATAGAAAGATTTGACAGAGACATATGTGAGGTAGGGAGGGTTAAGAGAAAGGTGAACTAGCCAGAAAGATACATACAGGTAGAAAGAGAAGAGGCAGGTAAATAAAGAAGGGTCGAGTGATAGGTATGGTTTTACAGTGAAGCAGATAGGTAGCTAGAAAGGGAAAGTGAGAGAGGCAGAGGGGTGGCATACATCAAGGAATGACATAGCGAATAATTGGCAGAAGAAAAAAGGTAAGCTAGACATAAAGACAGAGATAAAGTTAGACAGGTAGATAGATGAGGTATTGAGAGATGTATAGAAAGAGGCACGGTAGAGAGAGCAGTGAGAAAAAGGGAGAGGCAAATTGAGAAGAGATGGATGAAAAGATAGGTCAGGGAAAGAGCAGTGGGAGAGGGAGAAAAGGAAAGAAAGGAAAAGGTATAAAGAGTGGACAATGCAAAAGGTGTTGAGATAAAATAGGTGAAGTAGGGAGACCTTGAGTGAGGCACAGAAAGAGGTGGCATTTGTGCAACGATAGGGCGAGAGAGTCATAGAGATAGAGGGTGAGAAATAGAGTGTGTTGTGTGAAAAAGAAAGAGGTAGAGACAGATGTGAGTTAGAGAAATGTACAATGAGAGACATAGAGAGGGCGAACTGAAATAGAGGAGGTACTGAAAGAGTTGAGGCAGGCATGAGGTATTGAAAGAAAAAAATAGTGAAGGAAAGGTAACAGGAAAGAGTAAATTATTGAGGATTACGAAGAAAGTGACGAACGGTGGTGAAGTTTGGTAGCAAACAAATGATGAGAGGTTAGGTGATGAAATTGAGAGGGCATTTGCGTAGAGAATGATGCGATGGTGGGAGGGATTGAGGTAGAATGGTGATAATGTGAGAGTGTAAAGAGTGGGGTCAATAGACGTTTTGTAAAGAGAGACAGAAAGGGACAGAGTTGAGGTAACGAGAGACATAAGACAAAGTTTATTCTTTACATTAAATACCATGGCATGCCTGAGTGTATGAGGGTTAAGGTTGGGTATGCGCTTTAGGATTCTCTGAAGTGTGCATGCAGAACTGACAAAAAAAATCTGATTTTATGCACATTGTTTTATGACAATTCTTCTAGCTACCTTGATCACTTTACCTGGAGGGGCTTTGGATGCTGGGGGACTGGGGCCATGCAACAAGTACCAGAAATCCAAGAAAGATCAGAATTGGTTCATTTTCTCACACAATGAGATGGAAGAAAATGAGTGCACACAAGAGTATGGTTAATAGGCGGCAAGGAGCAAAAGTTATGTTCATCGGGGTAGCATAGGCTCAATGATGATGTGCAGCAAGGGACTACCTGGTGTTTGGCAGGATGGAAGTGCAGGATAATGTACTTCAAATCCGGGAAGCATATTTGTTGATCCACTGCAAGCATAATAATCTTCTCTTATTGAAAGGAAGGAGTGCACCTCCCATCCATCACGTGTGTTAGATTTTAGAAGAGAAGACATTTTAGTTCTATGTGTTTGTCAGATCCAAATCCATAGATAGACAGAGGGACCTCTAGCTGTCAACCAACCTCCCCCCCTTTGCCAGTACAGCATGTTTTCAAAACAACAGCTTCATACTTTCAAAACAATGACTAATGAAGGTTTTAAAATACCACTTCCAGCTCCAGAAATAATTGGCTTTGTGTAGGGATTGCTAACAGAGGCAGACAACATGCACCCTCACAGGCACACATTGATCAGACTGTTGGCAGGTGTGCATAGGGCCTGTATGTCTTAGCCTGTCGGCATGGGTTGTTTTGGTGACTACATACACTGCCATGATAAAAGCTGCAAGTAGTTTTCCATATTGTACAATGTGCACATGTTTTTATTTTTTGTTTTCTTTCCCACCAAGGGCTTAAGCTGATAAGAATGTACTCAGATGGCAGGGAACGGTCTTGTTTTGAATTGGCACCTTGGGATTGTGGCCAAGCCCTGACGTGTTATTTTCAAAGCTGGCCTAAAGCAATCAGCATTTTTTTAATAAACAAACTTCTGCAGGGAGACTTTTCCTCTCTTGTTTGTTCAAAGTATAAAAGACCGAGACCAGATGGACCGGGACAGAGAGTGTTTGCAGATCTCAGGCATATCCAGGATGCTGGACTGTGTCATCCTTCCTGTGAGGATAAGTGATCTCTCTCTCCTCGATCGATTCTGGGATCTGGCGATCTGATGCTGAATAGGAGGGAGAATAGCAGTGATGGTCTTGCCTCATGGTGATGCATATCTTTTAATTCATTATTTGGTTTGCATTATAATATAGATACATATATTTGCTGTGTATATTGCAGTGGAGAATCATTTGTACATGTTTTCATTTCATTGCTGTGACTATTTTTAAACGTGTGCTTTCAGTATGCTAATCTCCTTTTACGAACCTTGTGACGTGAAATAATAAATGTCTTCTTTGGACTAAGAAGCGCATTCCAGAGATTTTTGTCAGTGCATGAGTGTTTCAGCTTGGTCTTTAGTGAAGCAAAACACCTAGAAAATAATGTACAACCTAGAAAATGTGCCCACTTGAGTGGCCGCCATTTAAATGTAATGCTTTTATTCAATGAATAATAATAGTAATCAAAGTGCATGCATTAAGAAAATTGTAGTAATATGTTAGTGGTTTCATGTTATGTATTTGCTTTATTAATTATAGACCGTACGCTAGCAAGGTTTGGGCCCAGTCTGCACAGCCTCATATTAAGCTGCACGGTTTAATAAAATCGTGGGAATGTATGTCCATAAAAATGAATACATGTATTGTTCACACTGTTTTGACCAACCCATAGCAGACGTGGTTAACTTTCTCATGAGAACTGCTTGCTAGAATATCTTGTAGTAGAAATTGTTACACTGTATAGTTTGATGCGTGAGACAGTGATGTTCCCAAGAGTTAACAATGGACGCACTGACTGGAGTACGAATGGATACAAAAAGTTTACCTGACAAGCCTGACAATGGGAACAGGAGAAGAGGAGCCAATCATCGACATGTGAAAGACAGTTTAGTTATATCTTAGATTTGGTGTTTAATCCTTATTGGACTAGTTGTAAACATACGATTTCCTGACCAATGACAATGTGGGGAGTTCTTTAGGTGATTCTAACTTAGCCCGACTGCACAGAGGGAGGAGAGGCTCATTCTATTCTGTTGGGGAGCTGAACAGTTCCTAATGATTTATTTCTATCTTTAACTTTATTGCTTAAAATTCTGATGCTGGATGCTGATCCCTTAGACATGCTTCTTATACGGTTCAGTGATTGCTTAGAGACCCCTGTGTCGGAACCATCCTTTTTCACTGCCAGTTGCTGATGCTGACTGAACAGATGTCCAATGGATGAAGAGAATCGCAGCTTGATGATCCATATGAGGAGAGGTATAACAAATGCTAATGTTCTTGTTGTAAGTTTGTTCATTGTTTCTAGGTACCAACCGCTATTTTGATAGAGCCATAGTTAGATATTTTCCAAATTAACTTTTGCTAAAATTGTTTTGAATGAAGTCCAAACATGCTACTCTAATCAGAAGGTTAGTTAGGGAAACCCAGAGAGCGCTACAAAACTATTAATAAAAGTTGATGTTGCTCATTCGCTGAACCTAGATGTATGCTATTTCTATTGCACAGTTATTCTTGCTATTAATTTGTACTGTGACTCCTGAATGTTTAGTGGTCATGTGTTAGCTAAATTGAGATTCTTTAGAAGATGTGGTCAACCGGTGTTATTCTTATATGTTTATCAGTTGGTTTTAAGACTAGTTTACATGACACTAGAATTGTTAATATAGGGAAATAAACATTCTAACTTTTACATAAAGGTGTGGTTACTTATGGCCAAATGGGTCATGGTGTTTAAAGATTACTGACTCCAAAGAATATTTGATGATGTTTATTAATTATGATGATGAAATTGCAGTGAATTTGAGACTTGTAGTGGAATCACTCTAAGCGCAGTGAAAAGGTCTATCGAACTTCTAACTCGTTCCCTTATAAACTAACAAGAAAGACCATATAAGGACAGACGCACTCACAGAAGAGAGCAATATGACCTGGACAGACCACGCCCTTGTCTGTTTAAGCATACCCTTCCCTCACCACCACAGACCAACCACCACCAGACCTCCCTGCCGCAGCTGGAAAAGGCTACACAGAAGAGGACTTGGTTTCTGTACTCTCTGCACTCCAGCCTGAGCACTCCAGCATCTTGCCAAAAGCCACCAAGAACGCTACCACCTGGATCAGCACGTGTGGGCACCCTAGCTCCCCTCAAGCGCAACCCAATGGCAGGAGTCTGACCACAGGCTAGCTCATACACTAGAACTCAGCGCCTGATTAAACGCCACTACAAGCAACTGGAGCGCAAATAGGGAATAAATCAAGACACTATTAAGAAAAACATCTTCAAATCTTCCCTAAGACACTACCACCAGCAGATAAGGAACATCAGACAACATTGAACTGGCAACAACAGCAGCAAGGAAATCCTTGCCTTCATCAAAGATATCACCATGCTTCCTGCCACCTCAAGCAACATTACCCCCTCACAAGACCTTTGCAACAAGGTGTTGGAATTCTTGCTCCATAAGTGGCAACTTTGACCCTCAACGGGACCCCATCACCGTCACAACTCAACTTCCCAGCACTCCCGAAGAACGACTACTTACCTCCTGGTCCACAACAACACTATTGAAACCTGCCTCTACTATAAAGACCATCCACTCGGGGTCCTATCTGACCCTTGCACCCACCACACCTTCACAAAAGGACTCTTACTGGCCAGACACCTCTGCTCTGCAGGACCAGATTTGGGGAATGGGAGTTCTCTTACATTGCTCCTAATGCTTGGAATGACCTCCCACTCTACTCCAGAGCCTCCTCCTGGCTTTTTAATTAACAACATAGTCTAGCTAGGGCTAGGCATACAACATGCTCAGCACCAGGAAACTGTTGTGGGTGGTGTGCGCTTTACAAATACATGTAACATGTTTTACTTACTCTTGCATTCCCCAAGAGTTTACTTTTCCCAGCATGATGTGTTTTATATTTTTCCGTGCTGTACATTACTTCTTTCTAGTGTGTATTGTGAACTAAGTTGCCTGTAAGTGTCTGTGTGAGTTCAGGCTTTGAGTGGAAGTTTATAATGGACCACAATGAACTTTGGAATTGAGGCTGAAGGCTGTGGGGGTTTCTCAAAATGTTTGTCAGTGGGTCATAAAGGTGTTCTGAGTACATGCTCATCCAATGCTTGAAAACTATACAGATCGTACAGAGCAATACTCATGTATGCCATTTGTAATTATGATTCTATACATAAGAGTGTGAAGGAGGTACAGACCTGTTACCAAAAATAAGGGGGAGAAGAGGAAATATAGGGAAGGGCTCATTCTCCTACAAAATCAACAACATTTTAACTCTAGAGCCCTACCCTCTCTACTGAACTGTCCAGGAAACTTCCTTTCGGAAAAGCATATCATGCTTTTTGTAGGTAAAGCCTCACCCACCAGGGTTGCGCCTTGATGGCATGATTCATCATTGTGTTTTTTCGCGTTCTGCTGCGGAACGAGGCGTGTTGCTACCTCTGAAAAACACAGAAGCACTAGATGGTAAGGAACCAATGTATTCAGTAAAATAGGAGCTGGAGGAGTTGTGATATAGGTTAAAACTACCTGACTAGATGTTTTAATCAATACCCTAGCAGTATGGTTGAGAACTGGGAAAGAAAATAGGAAGCTAATGCAGGGTTCAACGACCTGAACTTCTCTTATGGTCTACCTGTTTCTGCCACCCTTTCCTGTGGCATTGGCAGGACCGTGTCTAACACTCCATGAGTCCATTCCCTACCTATGTGGACAGCACTATCCAATAATGCACCCTGCATGCCACAGTGAAAATTATGCACCTGCTTGGTGTCTGTTTCACTGGGTCTGTTATAAGATAAAGCATTAATCTGGAAAGTCGTAGGACACTGCCAATTATGTGACCAGTCATGATAAAAATAATAGGGTTGTATTCTGGGCACTAGTGTCTAATAATTAGCATTAATATCAGGCTGTGAAATGCCCAGTGAAAAGCTATGCATAAATGGCAGATATTCTGGGCCTGAAATAAGCTTAGCTGTTGCTGCCAATGCAATACCTGTTTTGTAAGTGGGGATATATTAGCTTGCACTGCTGAGAGCTACCCTGTACCTATCCTGTACGTAAAGGGGACTTAACCTACTGCCAAATGCTGCACGTTGTGTTTGTTTTTCCACTCAGGCTTAGGCTGCTGCTGCAGATGCTGGCCATGTTCTGTGCATTCGAGGGCAGCTAGCATTGTCTCAGTATGTGTTCTCTGGGTGTGAAAGAAGTGTGTAATCCTACCTGGTACGGTACTGGCTTCCTGTGTGGAAATCTTGTTATGCATGTGAGTCAAGCTTGCATCTATATACCACAGTGCTGTTCTTTAGACTTGTACCAGATCTGAAGTACTGCTTGAACACTGTAACTAAGGGAGGCGTTACATGGAGCGGTGACACTTTCTCCATGTCTTTTAAGGAATCTTGCACTGGCTGGACAGAGTACCACATTTGTTCCCAACATCTGGAGGAAAATTGCACCAACTGGCCCTGTATTAGCATACTTCTTCCTTGTCTTTGAAGGAAGCTTGCATTCGCTGGCACTGCGGTACCACACTTTTCCATGTCTTTCAGGAAAGATTTGGTGCTCTTGACCAGTGCTGTATTTCTTATGTTCGACAGCCAAGGCTCCATGTGCTCTATTTCTTTGCAGTTAGGTCTGACAAAAAACTGTTGTACCTGTCTCACCAGCCGCATGTTTTCTCCAAAATAATACAGAACCTTATTTAGACAAAATGAGCTTTGTGTAATCCTCCTTCAGTTATTCATCCGACAGAGTGTCATTCACATATTTGTTCTAACCTTCATAACAACATTCATACAACTGGGCAGTGGATCAGCTCTCTTCAACCATTGGCTTTGTTGCCAATGTTTGACCCCTGCTAGTAGACAACCGCTGGCCTTTACAATGCCAGGTATTCTGAGTTCCAGTATCTATTTTTCCAGCTTACTCTGTGTTACTCTGCATCCAGAGAAGTTCGACCTCAGGAGATAGTTTTTTAGTTCATCCCCCAGCAGCTCACCTGCTAATGCTAATTGAGTAATGAAACTACAGACAGGTCTGCTGCCATTGCTTCCGGACCACAACTTTCTTATGCAGCACTCTGAGCATCATTGCTGCAAGCTTTAAAACCAAACCAACATCTTGAAACGGAATGCTGCATACTCTATTTTTTTTACTGTTCCAAATAGATAGATCAGTGTACGGCTTTACTTTTTCATTTGCTTATTAAAGCACATTCCTGCGCATTTAGCTGGTATATGTTTATTCCACTCTTAATTTATGTTAACATATGCTTATACTACAAAGAAAGCCACCGTCTTGTTTCTCAGAAGGCAAGTGGGACTTTGTTTTTATGCCAAGACTCTTCCCGCAAAAGTCAACAAAGATCACACTCACATTATCTGCAGTTCAGGTCCAAGAGTTTATGTTAGATTACAATAGATTAGATATACTCAGTGGACATTCAGGCTTCAGTGTAGCTTACATTAAGATCTTCGAATTACACTACTAGACTTACGCCACTGTCTGTCCAAACTCTGCTCCTGCTCCTTCCTAGTGAGCAGTGTACCTGTGTGAGTGGTGTGCTTGTGTCAGTGCAGGATAGCCAGCGTATTTTGTGAGTGTATTGTGAGGAATGTGCCTGTGTGAATATAAGACTAACATTATGCAATGTGAGTGCAGGGTAAGTGGTCTACAGGTTGAAAGTTGTGTCTGTGTGAGCAGAAAGTGAGGCATATGCCTGTGTGAGTGCAGCATGATGGATTTGCCAGGGTGAGGGCAGCAGTCTGAGTGTGGGGTACCTGCACTGCATAATGTCTTTGTGTGCATGCAACTTACAAGAACCGAACCTATTGGCTTTGGTACAGCTTTTTACAGGTTATGGCTTTGACTTGCAGAAGTTCAGGGAGTGAAAAAATACAATAGTTTGTGTATGATAATGGTAGTGAGTTTTGACATGGAGATGCAGATTCCGCTGAAAGAGGTTTACAAGTGCATGGGGCAGCTGACAGACTGAGACATCACCCTAGTGAGGAAGTCCAGTTACTTTGCTTGCACTAGCGCTCATGGCAACCTAGCTATGCCGCAAATTGCACACTGAGAAGAAAGGGGCCTGATGGGTAGCTGTTGGCTATAGTTAGTGGACCTTGTAAAAGAATGTGTATGCCCTCCAGCATGGGCATAGGAATTGTGGGGGATGCAGGGGATTTATCCCCCCCAGATATTGGAGGTGGGGGGGACACAGGGGACAAAGGTGTGGGGGACGAGGGGACAAACAACCCTAAAGTTTTTTAAAAAACAGAGCTGCAATTCCTGTCTAAACTCCATTCATTTTTCAGTGCATTAGAGACTGAAAAACGAATGAAGTTTAAATGGGCTGCTGACTTAAATACTGCACCTGCTCTTGAATCTAAGCGCGCAGCGCCTATTGCTCTACTAGTGCTCAGATCCCCTGCCCCTCCCGCCTGCTGTGCTGTAGCCCTGGCCGCTGCAGCTTCCATGACACAGAGGATCCTTATCTGGCCTGTGTACAGGATTCTAGTACTTCACAGGTCATTGAAAGGCCTTTAGAAGTAGAGGAGCCTTTGTGTTTTATTAATTGCTTCTTGTGCCACCAGTAGGTCTAGCTCTCTCTCCAGCCCACTTCCAAGATGGACAGCTAAACTGGGGTAAATGGCTCCATTAGCATATCTTCCATCCATTGACAAATACACTGCAGTAGCGCCTTGTCACACATTAAACTACTGCAAAGGAAAGGTTGTATTATATGGGAATTTCACTAAGGCTTTGCTAACTCTTGTGAGTGCCAAGGAACAAAATATTTATGACAGAATACCAATGTTAGTAACCTTTTTTTTATTTTCTTAGTGCCTTGAAGCCATTCATTACATAAGTTGTTTAAACAGAATCTTTAATGAAAAACGTTATATTCTGTCATTGGATTCTATAAATTATTTTATTTAATGGCCCAGCCCTCCAAGTTCATCCTCTCTTCTCATTCCAGGGAATTGTTGCCTTTAGCAAAGTGTACTGTGGGTGCTACAGGCCCAGTTGCACTGTGAAGTGCATGTCGCATTTTCTTCCTACTGAAGATGCGTGGGGATGAATATAAAGGCCTTTTACTTGCTTGAAGCACTAGGGCCCAGATTTAAGAGGGCCTAGCACCATTCCAATACCATATCAGCATCATTTTTCTGACGCTAATGTGGCGTTGGACGGCTAAAAACACTGGGCCATATTTATACTTTTTGACGCAAAACTGCGCTAACGCAGTTTTGCGTCAAAAAAATTAGCGCCGGCTAACGCCATTCTGAAGCACCATGCGGGCGCCGTATTTAATCAATGACGTTAGCCGGCGTTAGCCGCCGGAGCTGCCTGGTGTGCGTGGAAAAAAACGACGTACACCAGGCAGCGCCGGCGTAGGGGGATATGGGGCTTGGGCGACAAAAAATGGGGCAAGTCAGGTTGAGGCAAATTTTTCGCCTCAACCCGATTTGCGCCATTTTTTTCGACTCCCAACCCCCATAGAAATGACTCCTGTCTTAGCAAAGACAGGAGTCATGACCCCTTGCCCAATGGCCATGCCCAGGGGACTTCTGTCCCCTGGGCATGGTCATTAGGCATAGTGGCATGTAGGGGGGCACAAATCAGGCCCCCCTATGCCACAAAAAAAAAAAATATATGACTTACCTGAACTTACCTTAATGTCCCTGGGATGGGTCCCTCCAGCCTTGGGTGTCCTCCTGGGGTGGGCAAGGGTGACAGGGGGTGTCCCTGGGGGCATGGGAGGGCACCTCTGGGCTCCTTCAGAGCCCACAGGTCCCTTAACGCCTGCCTTTTCCAGGCGCTAAAAAACGGCGCAAAAGTGGCTGTACGTCATTTTTTTTGACCCGCCCACTCCCGGGCGTGAATTTTGCCCGGGAGTGTAAATACGGCGCACATGCCTCAGAGTCAATTTTTTAGACGTGAACGCCTACCTTGCATATCATTAACGCAAAGTAGGTGTCCACGCTAAAAAATGACGCAAACTCCATGGACTTTGGCGCTAGACGCGTCTAACGCCAAAGTATAAATATGGAGTTAGTTTTGCGTCGGAATTGCGTAAAAAAAAATGACACAATTCCGGCGCAAACGGAGTATAAATATGCCCCACTGTGTCATATTTACAGAGTGGCCCAATGCTTGCATTGCGCCACTTTCTAACCCCTTGCGCCACATTATGCCTGCGCCTTGTATGCAAGGGGGGCATTCCAGTGCGAGGGGGGGCCAAACAAATGACACAAAGAAATCTAAAAGATTTCTTTGCATCATTTTTATTGGCATTTTTAACATCTGCTAAGAGCAGGCTTTAAAGGAAGGCTCCCATTGTTTTCAATGGGCCTCTGGGTGCTTTGCAGGATTAGCGTCATCATTTTTTACACTAATCCTGCAAAGCGCTGGACTAGCGTAAACAATTATGGTGCTAGTACCCCTGACTACCGCCATGGTGCGCCATATCTTAGATACGGTGCACACATGGTGGCATTGGGGGACGCAAGAAAAGTGCCTCTGCACTAGGTTCAGTGCCACTTTTCTTAAATCTGCCCTTAGGTTTGCCTCTCTGAAGGCTGGTAGCCGTCATATCATATTGAGCATTAAATCTGTACTAATGAGGTGAAACCTTTGCCCATACAGTATTAGGATGTGTACAAATGGCAATATAATGAAGTAATACCATCACAAAAAGTGTCACATTATGCAGAATAATTTGCTTTTTAGTGCTGCATAATTTAGACAGTACTGTCACATTATTAGGTCCTTCCTGCCACATATTCCCAGTGGCCCTGACTATAGCAATAACCATGTAAAATATATTTATAATATAACCTTAAATGAAAAATAAATGCAAGATAAACTAATCTGTGAGAAAAGCATTGCTCTGAGAGTGAAGCTCAGTTGGTTAACATGGATATGGGCGAGCCAACAAATTACCAGGGCAATCCGAGTCAGAGCTGAGCCCAGGCTTGGCTCTTAGAGCTTGTGCACAAGCTGAGCCCTGAAAATGTTTGCCACAAAAATCACACCAAACATCATTTAAAATATGATAAATTCTCTTAAAAATTCAAAAAGTTTATTTTATTAACATTGGGAGTTTTGACATCAATGTGTCATGTTATAGTGCTGCACCAAGAACTTTTTATTAAAAGTGATCGTTTTCAAACATGAACATAGAACCATTCCTATCCTGACAGGTATCATGTGATGTGAATCCTTTATGAAATTCACATTCTTATAAATAGAGCAACATTACCGTCAGTTAAATGAAACACAATAGCTGTTGTACAGCTGGTACTCTGAACTCGTGTATCTGAAGGTCCTTTCATAGCAATACTGAAGAAAAAGAAGATGGGTAAAATAAAACTAGTGACTAAGATCACACAATTTGGTTAAGCGGGGAAGCCATGATTAATCCAGGTTTTCTGGTTTCACTTTGTACAAATCAGCACTAAGTTGGTATTTCTCTCTTTTTTACCTCAAATGTTAATGTTTTCTTATTACCTTCTTTGCATGAGGGTAAAGTGAGGGTGGCAGGCAGAAGCCACATGAAAGCTCGTCTTGTTAGGGGCTTGAGGTTCCAACTGAACCCGATCTGAGCCAGGCTTCTGGCTTAAGCCTGCTTGAGCTATCATTGGCTGGTTCACTTCACTTCTACACCTCTAAGTTAATATGATTACTACAGATATCTGTATGTATAATCGGTTGGTGCACTGGGGACTAGTGACTCATGTGTTATAGACCTATGAGGTCCAAGCATGGTAAGGAGAGCACTATCTGTAGGCCAATTTCAACATGTATTACTGACTGCACCCAGTATAAGACAGACTGAACAAATGGTTGCGATCTTGTCATGGAAGAAGTGGGTGAGGTTGTTGCACAGCTCCTGTGAGGGTGTTATGTTTTTGCTGGCAGTTGGGTTGGAGAATTCCTTAACGATGTAGGAAAGTTCCTTGGTATTTTTGGTGCTGTTTTGATGCATGCAGGAGGGCTGTCTTCTTTGTTGCCCTCAGCAGGTGGTGGTTGATGTTGAGGCAGGTCTTTAAGGCTGTTCTCTGTTGGGGGTGTCCTTGCTGGCGTGCCATCTCCTCTTCAGCTTGCTGCTGTCTCATTTCTCTGTTCCGAGTTCCTGGTTGTACCAGCTGGCCTTTTTGGAGGATTTTCTCTGGATGTTGCTCTTGATGGGGACAATGCTGTTGGTGCAATTGGTGATCCAAGTGTTGAGGTTTTTCACTCCCTATTTGAAGTTGGTGGCAGTACCAGGGTTGGAAGTGTTGAAGGTGTCCGCCCAGCTGGTCTCTGAGATTTTGCCCAGGTGCCTACTGATGTGAGCGTGCTGTGGCCTGTATTAAGTAGGTCCTAATGTGGGGGTTCTGTTGGTGGGAAGAACGGTGAGTGGGAAAAACCAGGCAGGAAAACACTGGCGGGAATTCCCAGGCAGCTGTGGCGTCACTGGATCAGCCTGGAACAAGCAGGAACTGGAAGCCACAGGTAAGTGGTAGGCTAGGTGTCCAGGTGCCTACTGATGCGGTTGCACTGCGGCCTGCATTAAGTATGTCTGGGGTGGGCAGGGCTACTGTTGTCAGGAAGAATGGTTAGTGGGAAAACCCAGTTGGGAAAACCCAAGCAGCTGTGGTGTCACTGGATCACTATGGAACAAGCATGAACTGGAAGCCACCAGGCAAGTGGCAGGCTAGGTGTCCAGGTACCTAGCATAATGCCATGTAGAGCTAAGCACTACTTTGCAGAAAGGTTAGTTTCCATGTGGTTGCATTCCCATGTAAACATCCATAGTTTTTGAGGCAAAGCCCTATTTACTTAAAAACGGGAAGATCGGATTTTGTGCCAAAATGTACACCTTCTTGAGACATAAGGAATGAGTAAAGTTTTCTTCTCTCTAAACTTTGTAAACTTTACACATGTACATCACTTTAAAGCATATATACGGTGATAAAAATATTAAACTAGGTTAAAGCATAGATTTTGTTCAGAATGGTACCCTTCCACTCCAAAAACCTTTGCTTGACATCACACTCACACAAAAGTGTGTGTCTGTGTGCATTGGCACCAGTCTGCCAACTGAGGTACGTGCAGAGAAAGACATGACTGTGTCATACCTCAGTAGATATGGGCTACTCCCTCCTATTGATGTGGGAAAGCATCTTTAGTTACTCTGCTATGTCTAAAATTACAAATTTGCCCCTCAATGTTTCAATTCTTACAGTGGTTTCAAAAATATATGTTTTAATACGACACATTCAAACTGTACCTAGTGCAAACCTTTCCAAGATTGTTAACAACCTTAGGGTGCATTTCAAAGAAACAATACCTAACACGAGAAAGCTTCAAATGATTCTATGACTTAAAGCTGGGCTCCGTACAAGACCTTAGATTTGCCTCTTAACTAAGCATCACCAACACTCATCTCATTCTGCATATTTCACTAGGCTGAATTTCTATGAGCATCTTGGAAGCTGGTACCACATTTCTAATTGTTTCAAGCATCTGATGATATAGGCCACTCTTTGTCTCACATTAACAAGCTTTATGCATTTGTATGTCTTGTCAAACACACACTGCATCTTGTATTGGCAAATGTTACACACACAACACCTACAAACACACACAAACGCATACACACAGCATCTTGTTTGAAAACATCTCACATACTGTGCTTTATTTATCTGTTTCTTTCACATCAGGCTTTTAACATTTGTAAAGCATCCATCTCCAAAATACACACTGTGCATCACATTTTGTGAGCATCTCATACAGAAGGCATGTTTGATGTCATGTTTGTCTACATCACCAGCTATTTGTTTTGTGTGCATTCTATACTCATGGCATCCATCTGCACTAGTTCTTCCTGCAGATTAGACAGCAAATGTTTAAAGCTTTTTTAAAGTGTTACATATTTTAGGTGGGCATACAGGGCCTCAGCGTCCACTTTCCAGCCACAGGAGAGCAAGCAATACACTTTAACTGTATGTAGTAATATCCCCACCCCCCCTCCCTGCCCTGTGCAATGCTAAAGTAAATGAAAGCATAGTTATATGATGAAAATATAATTCAACACGGGCTCACAGTTTTCCAACAGGGAGAATGTGAATAATAATCATTTTTCCTGATCCCACATTGCCCCCAGCACTGTAGGTATAGTGGGGTGGGTTCTGATAAAAATGCCCATAGATTGCCTTCATAGACAAATTGCACTGTTGGGAGCCCTGTACTGATTTTAACGAAGTGGTTATTACATCGTACTTTTTTTTTAAAGAAGAAGCTGGGATTACAAATCTAATAATTCTTTGATTAAAACTTACACACAGGGCCACATTTAGGAGAGTGGTGCTGTCTGTTACGCCAGTGAATTGCCAACTTGGGGTCTAGTCAAGGTTTTTTTTTTAATAGCATTGTTTCTAAGCTCTATCATTCTTGACAAGCAGATTGTTAAGCCTCTTCTAGAGACCTGGGGTATTACTGAATGATTGACACTGTAAATAATTGAGTTTTTGATTGAGTGCAGTGAAAACCTGTCTCAAGCTACAACCACAATACTGGTCAGGGTGAAACACGAAAGTTACTAAATTTACTTGTGCTTAACCCTCTGATGGCCTGGCATAAAAGCAGCCGGGGTAACTTAGAGGCACTGTGTTAAGTATTTATGCAGCACACAAACAGTAATAAAGTGAAAACTCAACACAAGAAAACTCCCGACACCAAGTTAGAAAATAGATTAATCTTTAATAAATAAAATGAGACCAAAATGGCAAACCTCCAATCAGTAGAATCAGAGAAATGCTATTTTAGAGGTTTAAGTTAAAATAGCGTCAAGACGTAGAAAGCTCTTAACTATGAACATATGGTCACTAGACCAGGACAAAGTCCCAAGTTCAGGCCGGCCACAATGGAATGCTCGCCAGATACAGGGAATAGGTTAGTCCAGCAGAAAAGGTTACCTTCTCAAAGTCCTGCGCACAGAGCTCAAAGCTTAGGATTTCACTGGGGGAGCTCAACCAATCTCAACCAAGGGTCCATGTTCTGGGGAGGCAACTCTTGGGGATCAGGAGCTCACTCCAGCAAAGGCCAACAGGCAGGTCCAGTAGCAAGTCCAGACATGTCCAGTTGCAGGTCCAGACATGTCCAGTTGCAGGTCCAGGCAAGGCCAATTGCAGAAGATCAGCTAGACAGTTGCAGGGAGGTCCCTGAAGCTAGTTGTGCCTCTGTAGCTCTGAACATAAGGTCAGCTACCTGACCATTAGAGTCACAATGTTAGTCCTGGATTCAAGGAGATAGTCCTCTCTCTTTCAAGCAAAAAGTTAGACCTCAAGAAGCAGGGCAGTCCTCCAAAGAAAAAGGCAGGCCTCAAGCAACAGGGCCATTCTCTGCAGAAAAAGGCATGTCTCAAGCAGCAGAGCAGTCCTCTGGTAGCAGCAGGGCATTCCTCCAAGAAACAAAACAAATCTGAAGCAGCAGGAGAGTTCTCTGAGAAACAAGGCGAGCCTCAAGCAGCAGGGCACTCCACTGAAGCACAAGGCAGTCCTTCTGCAGGTCTGAGGGTACAATATTTAAAACTGGTGCCATCCTTTGAAGTGGGTGAAATCACTAGACTTCCCCCCACTTCTGGTTCTGGAATTTCCTCCCTTCCCCTACCCAGTCTACAAGGGTCTGGGGTCACAATAGACTGGTGTCAAGTTCTTTGTGAATGTGTTGAGACAGCCCCTTTAAAAGGTAATTGGGCAGGGGAACAGCTCTGCTCCTTCAACCCTGCCAGCACCTAATCCACCTTTGTTTCACGGTCTGAGGGGAATACACAAAGGCCAACTGCCAACAACACCCAGCCCTGTGACCCAGGACACAGGCTGTATGCACCAAATGGTTAGGACAAGAATATGCCAACTTTCTAAAAGTGGCATTTTCAGAATTGTGACTTAAAATCCAACTTCACCATTAAAGAGGGGTTTAAAGTACAATATTTTAGACACCAAACTTGATGTTCCTTCCTGTTCCCAATCAAAAGTTATCACTTATTACATGTAACAAGGTAACCCAATGTTATCGTAAGGGAGAGGCAGGCCTTGCAGTAGTGGAAAATTAATTTAAGAGTTTTTCACTACCAGGACATGTAAAACTTGAAAGCACATGGCCAACTTTTTAAATACACTGCATCCCGCCCTATTGGCCATTTAGCACCTACCCTGCATTATAAATGAAGGTTTAGGCTTGGCAAAAGGTTTATTTTGCCAGGCTCAAATGACAGTTTATGTCATGTTTTAAAAGTCTGCTTAAGTGGATGACACAATAAGTGAAGCAGGCCCAATCATAGCATTTAATTTACCGGCCCTGGGGAAATGTAGCACGACATTTCTACGGCTATATAAATGAATTAGATGTGCCAATTTGATGTAAGCCAATTTACCATACTTAAAGGAGAGAGTATGAGCAGTCTACCAATGGCCAGCTCTTTCACTCACACCCTTGTTTGCCTGGTGCATGGAGATGCAAGCTTCATGTTTTTCACATATTTTCTAATTACTTTCCAGAATGTAATTGACAATAAAGCATAATTACAGTCTGTGACAACATGCCATCCTTTCTTGTTATTTCACTTCAGAAATATGCGACGGTATGCATTTATCGAAGCATGCGGCTCTGAGATGACTGGCACTTCTATAGGGTAAGTGAAAAGTTTGCAAGACTGTCCGTGTCCCCCCCAGAAATGTAGTGTCTCCTACACCCCTGCCCTCCAGCTTCTCCCACGCGTATACCAGCCGACACCGTGGACGCCTTATTTAAGGGCTCGGCGTTCTGTTTAAAAATCTATATCCGGCAGCTTTTGTCCTGCAGTATCTTACTTTTGACCGAGCAAAATTAACCCCTGAATTTCAGTGACGGACATTTCCACCTGATAAATTTACTATGAGTTTTTAAACTGGTGACTAAATAAATGATTGAAATTGAATACTCTGGTGTGTGTTGTCATAAAGCGATTTTGAAGTTTCATTGCAAACTCCTTGAAGTTGCATTTTCTACTAAATTCATAATTTAAAGCGGAAACGCGTCTCATCTTCCCCATTATATACACACCCTACAGTTAAGGTCCGCCTAAATCCAGAGCCTGCCAGTTACTGCTTCCCGAGTGTGGTCAAACATTTGTGTGCGTTTAGTGTTTTTTTCCCTTTATTTCCATTGCTGTCATTTGCGAGCGCCAGTCGGGGATTGGGGGACACCACCTGCTGGTGACGAGCGACGGGGCTAGGTCAGAGGCGTGTTCGGCTGCGGTTGAGTGACAGAGGGGCGCGGTCTGCAGGGGCTGAGGGGCACGGGGGCGTGGCGTGGGAGGGGTCCCTGCGCGTGGTCAGTGATGCTGAGGGTCCTGTTTTGCTGTTGCAGGTCGGTGAGTCAGATGGAGGCAGGATTGGGCGTGCGCGGCATTCTGTTTGAGGGGCAGGGGGGCGTGTCTGGCTGCTGAACGGAGCCGTGCCGGAGGCACCCGGCGCTGGTAGCTGCTCACCAGGATTTGGGTGCTGGACGGAACGCGCCGTGAAGACCCCGAAACAGGTAGGGAGGCGCAGAGGAATCTCTGCCAACCATACCCCCTTACTAGAACCCAGACGCGCCACTTCACCTCTTGCCTAACATTGCGGCTCCCCTCAATCGCATCACTATCCAGGGTGAAACGCCCCTATTTGTCAGAGCCCTTCACGAGCTGTATTTTTTATAGTAACCACTGACTAAAACCAACTGAAACCAATTAAAGCGACCTCAGCATCCCTGCCTAATAGCTCAAACCCAGCTCATAGCCCCCGCTAACCCAAGCACCCACAAGCGTCGAGCAGATCTCCTCTGATCTCAGCCTTCCCGAGCGCACTGATCCCCAGAGTTCATAACACCCCACCCCATAACCCACCAACAGAAGCCATCACCACCCAGGACATCCCTTATTAGAGGAAAAACACCCTTCCGCACCCCACATCACAGCTTTCCTTCTAAGTATAGGAAGCTACGCAAACCACTGGTCCCTAGATGTTACCCCACCCTGGTGTTCAGCTCACCCTGACTACGAGCCCCGGAGCATAGCCACGACACCAGAGCACGCCGAGCCCAGAGTTTATCCCCTACACACTACAGCTCCGTAGAGCTTCTTGCTTTAAGCCTAGTCCCCAGAGCAAAGACTCCCGAGCGTGGCCCTCACTCAAATCATAGCAAACCAAGTACATCCCTAGAGCACAGCCCTGTTAAGCATAGCACTGAATCACGTGAAACTGAGCCCCCAGATCACAGACAGAAATACATGGCTATTAAAGACCCATGGCTAGATCCCCCAGAGCACAAACGAGATAGCACAACCCCTTCTGCAGAGGACTGCACCCACTAAAGATAGTGCTGAACCCCTGAATCAGCCTACAACACCATAGCTCCGAGCTCAGAGTATAGCTCGACCATCTACATCCACCAGAGCTCAGTCAGCTAGAGCTCACTTGACTGACAGAAACCACCACAACGAAGGCAGAGCACATCCCCTCCACCCACGACTCTAGCCTTAGAACTCAGTTCCTTAGAAGCAAATATGCCACTGCTCTCCTGCCCAGAACCTTGTCTTCAAGAAAGCACAAATCACAGCCGCAAAACTGAGTCCACCCCGACGTGAGTTCCAAACCTCAGCACATCAACACCATCCAAGAACCCTCTCAGCTCAGGTCCTCTGAGCCATGCCCGGTTCTAGCCGGTGGGCAGGCCCACTCAAACATGACCTTTGGCCCTTCCAGCGAGGGCAGAAGAGTCCACGGAGAAAGCACCTGTTAAGTGCGTCCTCCATATGGACGGCCAAACGTGATTTTTGTTCACGTTGTTTACCTTAAATATCAGGCAGGGGTCATCAAGGGACCTCTAGAATACATTTTAAAATTAATTGTTATGATAATAGCTGTTTTGCTGATGTACTGATAGGGAGAAAATACCGTTTTTAGATTATTTTCCATGTATTTGATCTGGCCGAGACATTAAAATATTGGTCACGCTAGTAAAAAAAAAAAAAAAAAAAACACAGCCCGGTGCAACCCTAGCTTGTGTCTGAGGCACGCTGTATTGGAGTAGTATGTGTTGGGGCAGAGGGAATAGGGTTTTCATGCAAATGATTCAGCAGGTGCAGTGGCACCAGGGCCCAGGACTATGAATGGCCTCTGCATCCCAATTATGGCTATTTCTGTGTGAGGGTACTGAGAGTTTTATGTAATTTAGTCTGTGTAGGATGCGCACAGTAATAAACTGTAGAATGGGACATGCATTACATTCATTATTCAGACTCTAGGCAGTTCAAGCCTCATTGGATGAGCAGTCATAAAGTGGAATTACAGTGTCTACTGGAATATGTGTGATCTGCTAGATCCTGTGGTAAAGTAAATGACGGTTTTATGTCCAGTAAGGAATTTTGCTGGGCTCAGTTTATTCTCACCAGTGTGGCAGGGTTACAAACATGCACATTTCATTTTCTGATATTTTGTTACAGTAAATTGCACATTCTCAGGTCCTAGTGGGAAATACTGTAATTATGCGACTATGGCATTTTCCGTATAGTTATGGATTTGCCACATAATCCACTATCTGCATAATCTGCAGTTTAAAAAAAAGTTTCTAGCTCAATTGCATGAAAAGTTGCTTAAACATACTGCAACACATGTTGCTGCACAGTTTAAGAACGTTTGCAAAGGCTGAAAGGCTTTCTGTTGCTTATTGCTTTTCTTGGGTTGGAAATTTGTACTACTGAAGTGCAGCCTGTGCCCAGAGAGTGAGGTGCAAAAAAACAAAATGACTAAGTAATGAAGTAGTACTATCACAAACTGTGGCTCATTAAGCCTTATTATTTGTCTTTCCTTGCTGCATAATTCTGTAAACTCTGCTGCATAATTCGGTCCTCCCCACAGGCATAATTTCATGGGTCCTGTTTATAGTGATCTTACTCTTCACATGCACTAGTAAGGGCACTGATCAAAATCCAGTTCAGTAAAAAGCTACCAAGAGTTATACAATGTGGCATGATATACACAAGGTGGCATTAAGGCTAATTATCCAAACGTACCTCAGAACCTAATAATTAATTCCATAGGAACATTTTAAAATTTATATTGCTAAAGTTTTGCCAAAAAGTATGATTTTCAGATAAATAGTGTTTTCGTACATCGCAGCACATACTTTATACAGCTGTATTAAAACTAAATATGTACAATCTTTAAGACAAAATTTCATCTGTTCTATTTGATCACATTTCCTAAATAGTGCTTGATTACATTCAATCAATCAGGATTTATAGAGCACAGCTAATCTCCCATGAAGGTATCCAGGCGCTAGGGACATTGCTGCTTTGAGTGCTCAGTTGAACAGCCAGGCCTCTAGTTCTTTCCTGAATTCCAGAAGAGAGAATGAGGTCCATAGGTAAAGGGGAGGTATTTCTAGGATTGTGCTGCAAGATAGGAAAAGGAGCATCCTGTACTGGTGCTTTGGCGGAGGCAGGAGGTGTGTGGGAGGGAGAGGGAAGCGGAAGGTTGGTGGAAGTTCAGGCAGTGATTGATGAATGCTGGTCCTCGATTGTGAAGGGCTTTGTAGGTGCGGATCTGCATCTTAAATTGGCATTTCTTCTGAATGGGGAGCCAGTGGGGCTTATTGAGATGGGGTGGTGGTGCGAGTCCATATGGGGAGGATGAGTTTGGCCACTGAATTCTGTATGCTCAGTAGTCTCCTCAGGTGGTGCGTGATGATTCCTACATAGAGTGCGTTAACGTAGTCCAGCAGGCTGGTGACAATGGCTTGAGTGACGGTTCGTCTGGTGTTGACGGGGAGTCATTTGAAGAGCTCATGCAGCATGCAAAGGGTGAGGAATGCTGACCGAAGAGACTGTGTTGATCTGGTTTTTCATGGGGACCTTTCTGTCCAGGATAATACCAAGTTTGCAAGTTTGGTCTATTTGAGTGGGTGCGGGTCCTAGTTCAGAAGGCCACCATAAGTCTTTCCACAGGGGGAGTTGTTCATAATGGTCAGTGCTGTCACCACCTCATGCTTCCACACCCTGAAGACAAATATCTCACTTCACCTCAACAAGTTATACAGGTGCAGATATTGCCATTTGTGAACTGGTGCATGGTTATGCTGAAGCTTTCCCACTACTTCATGAAATGTATGTATCTGCAGTGTTATAGGGATTGCAACTGCAACCTGTAAGAGCACCTTTTCAACACTATCTCCTGTCCTCACACCTTTCCGTCCCACAATGAGTGTAAAGAGAATTTGACCAGTTTAGCACATGAAATGGAGCTCATAGCAAACTTATGTATGGCCTTGTTTGTAAGAGAGTATTCAAAGAACAGCAGGGACTGTATTACAGATAGGGAGCACTGTTCCTGTTTGCATCACTGCGCACCTGTAAACAGGTGCGCTGTGTGCAAACAGGGACCACACACCCTGTTATGATTATGCGCTGTCCTCGGGACTGCCAGGAACCTGCGTCTGCCCTGGGGCAGCACTTTCAGTGATATACAGAACGGCTGTTTATCAGTATAGAAATGGTGTTTCACAATGCAGGTGTAATGATGCCTGCAATTTAAAGAGCGGAGTGAGATCCCCTTGCAGATGGGTGCAGTTAGTGCCTGCACCTGCCTGCAGGGCGACGTCTGGGGGGTCCATGGTAGTTCTTTAGCACTGTTCAGAAGGCTGGTTCAAGAAGGCACACAGACTGTTCACCACGTTTTTGTGGTGTTTTGTCAGTGCGTATCCTGAGGGTCTATTTGTCCCTGTGCCCGCATCCATGATATGGTGTGGTTACAGAGGCAAAGTCATTGCCTCATTTGCATGGGGCCAGGCTCCCATGAAAAAGAGGGAATGCCCACGGAAGATAGCGCTGGCTCTACATGTGCGCCATCAGTATTAGAGAAGGGTCAGAACAAGTTCGCCCTCCGCAATACCCTAGTACCCCAGGGTGCACAAAGCAGGCCAATGCGCCCCCAGGGCTCTCTGTGTGATATGCCGAAAAGATACCTTTTTGACCAATTACCATTTATAAAAACTGCCATCAGATACCAGGTATATTGCTTTCTTTTGTTGCAATTGGGTTGCTATTTTTTAAACTTTTTTTATCAATGAAAGCAAAAAAATGACGTGAAAATAAACAGTTACAGAGCTCACACTGCGCAAAGAAGTGTTGGGCATATTCCAAGGAGTAAACAGTCGGTCTTCCTAGTGCAAATATGCTAAGGGTTGGGTGTGGGTACAGGATCTCCTTAAACTTGAACTACTATTACAATCTGCTTGGTATCTAGGTGCTTTTGTTGAAGCCCGGCCTGCTGGGAATTATAAAGGTTGAGCCTGAAGGGTATGGTATTGACATAGCTTTTACTCACAAATAACTTGCCACATGCGCTGTATCACTGTTTGGAGGAAAATATAATGTAAATTTAGCGATTGTAGGCTACTTGCAGAATTGCCAAAAAATAGGGCACACATTCTCCCACCTGAACACACCCTTGGTCTATCCGGATAAATATTCCTGGAACCGGGCCTGTTCTGAGTATCACCCTGACTCATAAATATCAACTTCTTTCCCCCATCACAGTCAGAGCCTTCAGCCATAGCTCCCATTCATGCTAAACTGTAGACTTTAATAATTTGTTAGTGGTTCTGAGAATGAGCTGAATAATGGCAAGGCAAAGAAAAGCTGGAATCCTCAGTGCCCTTCCAAAGTCTGCTTCCCGAGGAGCAAAGATCTTCCCCATTTAGAATGCAAATTAGACATTTCACATGAGATTTGTTGGCAAATGGTTCTACACTTAAAGGGCCCCAATTGTGCAATAAAGACATCCCCTCATTTACCTGCATCATATAAATGAACCTTATTTTACAGTACAAAGGCATTGACAGCATTGTGCTTGGAGCCAGAGGAAACTTCCCAAGAGACCTCAGCCTGGCTCACTCTTTAGCTGTCCCGCCTCCCTGAGACCAACCATTGGTCCAATGAGACCCTCCCTTATGCACTAAATGATCAGTACATAACATGAGTATGCCACAAGGATCTTTAACATCACCCTTCCCGCTTTTTCACAAGCACACCTTCCTTTTACCCGCTAAACTGCTCGATCTCTGTGTGCCGTCAACATCATGAACCAAAGCATTCTCCAGTCAATAATGGCTGACTTGGGTATCTCTGCCTCTTCCCTTGCCTGCCTTTTCTCTTACTTCTCCGATGCAACATACACCTTATTGTGGCGTTCCGAGACCTCCACCCGCACCCTTGAGAGCATTCCAAAGGTCTGGGCTCTACTCTTTCATTATACATCATCCCTGTTGGAGTTACTGCCTCATTCTTTCCATATTCTGTGATGTCCCAAAGTATCCTTTGCCCCCAATTCATCCAGGGCCACAGATAATTTGATTTCTATTAGTTGGTGTTTGAGCTGAAATACTATTCTTTGTAGGTGCCAGCAATTGCTACATTTAATTCCCTCTAGGGAGGGTTGTCCTTCTCCCCAGTGCACACCATAACTTAACTTAGTTGTGGAATACTCAGGAGCACTGTCTCCTATAAAATTACCACATAGGTAGATGCTAAAGTGGAGTCAAACATTTAGTTTTTTATTTTTTCGTTTACTTTTTGTTTGTTTTTTATTTGGCTTTGTCTCAGGAGAAACTTGCTATTTGTTTTCTTTTCATTGTTTGCCTTTTCCATGATATTTGCGACCAGTTCATGACAATTGCTATAAGATGTTTGTCAAGCTCTACCAAAGGCCTAGCTCACAGGAATGTTATGGAAAATGTTCAGGCCTGGACTAGGATGTAGCTTCAGGAATATATTATGGTAATGCCTAGTTTTAGGCTTTATTAGTATTTCATGGGGAACCTTGTTGACAGGTGATATGAGACCTCAATATTTGGATGTTGTAGTGGCTAATCCAGTGCTTCCCAAACTTTTTAGAACCATGACCCAATTTAAAGAATGACAAACATAAACCTAGCTTTAATGGACTCCACTAGATGAGTGATATTCTTATGGATTCAAAGCATCCCGTCAGTGCACTGTCATTTACAGACAGAACATGTTCCACTGAAATGGCCAGTAAATTTGCACAGGCACCAGTACGACTTATAAAACTATATTGCACACAAAAGATAATGTGTGGAAACTGGGTTTCAGTGAATTTTTGTCATTTGTGCATCACCAAATAAAGTGTTTTGATTTGTTTTGATCCTATTGAAATTTTTGATTTCATCACACTTAAGAATAAAAAAAATGCTTCATCTTTGCTTTCCCATTTCTGAATGGGTACAGTTTGTTTAAAGGTATTTACATGTTGTTGTGAGTTACAAAAATGACATCATACAGCCTTTCCTTTCATTCTCCCTTTACCCCAGCAACAGGGGTGTGGAATTTATTAAAATATCTACTTGTCCAGGGGACAGGTTGCTTCTCAAATCTACTTGTCCTGTAAAAAGATCTACTTGTCCCTTTGGTGCCATGTAGTGTGGCGACAAATTATGGCAGCAATCTCATTATGTAAGAGCTCTGATAATAGCCTCTCTGATTATGCCAGGGCTACTACCATAATAGGGCTTGAATACTTGCAGTTTCAATCCCTACTGTAGCAATTTCCTTATTTTGCCACCTTTCTGCAGATCTGCATACTGGGGCTGGAGGAAGCAGTAAGCAATAGTTCCAGGGCTGGAATGCCTTTGAGTCTGCAAACCTACTAACCTGCACGTTTTAAAGATTTTCACCAGCTTCTCTCTAATAT
Organism: Pleurodeles waltl; assembly: GCF_031143425.1. Taxonomy (NCBI): domain Eukaryota; kingdom Metazoa; phylum Chordata; class Amphibia; order Caudata; family Salamandridae; genus Pleurodeles; species Pleurodeles waltl. The sequence continues at coordinate 135,563,321 of NC_090443.1, forward strand.
TTTCCCATAATAAGAAAGGTTGGACATTTACTCCGGACAATGGCAGAATAAGAACTTCTTCCAGGGTTGGGAAGAAAGTGGCCGGAGGGAAAATGAACTTGCAGATGCTCAATAGATTTTCACATGAGCAAATCTACACATGCGTATTTACCCATGCTAAAATACAGTTCACAAATATTTTATAGGGGTACGACATATACCATGGTTGCACTTTTGTGACTTTCTTTAAGAATTTGGGGCCACATGTAGGTAGGTTCAGATTTGCAATCCCGCAAATTGCGAGTCGCAAATCCGAATGTAGGATGGTGTCCCTGACACCATCTGTGATTCGCAAGGGCTTCGCAAATGCCCACCTAGGACCACTGCCTGCTCTGAAAAAATGTTTACAGTGACATTCACAATGGGGAAGGGGTCCCATCGGGACCCCTTCCCTTTTGCGAAAGTGTTAGCACCCATTTGAAATGGGTGCAAACTGCGATTGGTTTGCGCCCGTGTTCGCGGTCACAAAACAATCCTACATTGCACTGCGAGTCGCAATTAGGAAGGGAACACCCCTTCCTAATTGCGACTCGCAAACCCGTTTTGCGATTCGGTAACCAGGTTACTGAATCGCAAAACTGGGTTTGTGCATCGCAATGTGCTTTTTGTACGTCGCAAACAGCGAAAGTCGCTGTTTGTGACATGCAAAAAGCTACCTACATGTGGGTCTTGGTCCCTAATTAGGTCTGGTGTTAACAAAGACATTTTGTTTAATAAAAACTTCTATTTCTCTCTCTTTTGGCTGGCTTTACTGTGAGTGATTGCCTTCTGCTCTTCCACAAGGAGCATATTGGCACACAAAGTAGTTTTGTTCAGTGTCAGGAACTACAGTGGCAATCAGTGACGTAACGAAACTGGAGGTTGCCCCTTTGCAAAGAACATGGAGGAGCCCCCTCTCCAGACTCACTCAGGGCAGGTGCTGTGCTAAAGGGGCCCCCTGGAGGGCAGCTGCGGGGCCTTTGTTATGCCACTGGTGGTAACATGTGCTTTTAGAGTTAAAAAAATGTGGGTTTTTTTTTTGGCAGTGTTTGTTACAATGTTGAGGGCCTGGTAGCTCCCACAACAATAAAGTGTTACAAAAGCCATGTCAAAACAAGACACGCATTGATGAAACTAAAAGACTTATAAAAATATGTCAGATCAGTTGGCTTTGTCAGTGTTTGTTTATTTTCATGCTTCCCATATTCGTGTTGAAAATTGTTACACTGATTTTCCATTAGAAATATTTTTGGGAAATACTAGCATGCATCAACACATTTTACTAAATGACACTTCATTTGCATCTAATCAGAGAGCATTCTGGGAGCATTATACTTAGCCTCATAGCCTAAAGTTTTCGAACATGTGTATACACAGCTGTTTTTTTTTGTACTGGAACCAACGTCAGTAGTGAAGTGTGACCTTAAAACATTTATTTACAGCACTCACCCTAATAATCAAGGCTTTCAAATAATGAACCATAAATACAAGTTCGAACAGCATTATCTATTGGCAACACATTACCTCAACTGCAGAGAGTTCCACTCTCTGTAAACAGGCAGCCAAAGGGTTTGTGCTGCAGAGGGTTGGGCCTACTTGTCCCAAGGACAAAGTAAACATAAAAACTTGTTGCCCTTGACCCCAAACAAGATGTCCCGGGCGTCGGGCGATAGGAATTCCACATCCCTGAGCAAGATTGTCACATACTTCACTTTATTTTTCTTTCTCTGATTTCAAAGTGAGTGGAGTTTGTAAACACTAATCCCTATGGTAAAAAAACATAATCAGCAATTTGTCAGACAAAATGGCCAGACATTTGATCTCTGTCTTTGAAGCAAAGCAAATGTGACTAGATAAATACAGAATTTAAAGACATCTTTAATTATTACTTGAACGTTCACAACCCACCAAAAATCCGCTTGTGATCCGCTCACAGTTTGTAAACACTGGGCTAATCCATTTGTATTGTGATGTGAAACTGTGAAGTGGAGAGCACAAATCACTATATAACTTTAATAAAAATAACCGTACCAAAAAAGGTAGCAGAGAGTTTTCCTGTCACGAGTTATAGCCCTGTGTGAAGTTTTGGATCGATGAAGATTCTTCTTTGCCTTTGAAGTCCGGCGAAGTCAGACAATTCCTTCTTGGTGAAATTCCCAACTTACTTTACCACACCGTCAGCCACACAGTTGGGCGCTTTCCAGATGCAGGATATCTAGACATATGAATAGCAGGATATTGTGCAAGAAGAAATGTTAGCGGGCATCTGATGATGTCTGGTTCATAGGTAGCAGCTTGGAATTTCAGAGTGTAATATTGTTTTGAGCAGATAAGTAGTCTAGTGTGAGTGTATTCTGAGTTGTGAATGTCTTAGAGCTAGTTGAGTATGACTGTGATTGACAGATTGTCAGGGCGTTTGTGAATGGGGATGAAAGTGAGTGGATGAAAGAGCTGATCAGTAGAGTGAGAGAAGAAAGGGTTAAAGCTAGAGGTTAGAGAAAGTGATTTTCGTCTTGGAGATTCATATGAATGCACTGCACCAAAACTGAGAACAGAGTTGTTCATATTTGAAGGTCTATATATTTCCTTAATAGTCATTTGTTTAGGACGAGTCTAATAGACGTCGCATGCACTGTCTGTTGCGAGGCATATTGTGTCTTACCATGAACATAAAGCACCCTAAAGCCCGCCCATTGCTATTGGTTGACTTTCCTTGTCCCTCTCATTTGGCTGCTTCTTATTCATGTCCCAGCTTGTCAATCTTGTATTTGTGCTATTGTTCATGCTGAATTCTTACTGATGAATATTCATGTATTCTGAATGTTGAAACTGCTTAGAAAATGAATTAATATAGAAAATAATACACAACTTTGAAAATGTGCCTACTTGAGTGGCTATCAGTAATCACAAAGTGTCTTAATTAATTGCTTATTAATATGAAATGACGTGCTCATGTTTAAAATAATGTAGTAGTATGTTATATTAATGATCTCTTATTATATATTTGCTTTATTAAATTGTAGGCCTTAAGTTAGCGAGCTCTTGGGCCTAGTTGCACACCCTCATGTTAAGTTGCACTGCTTATATAATTCACATAAAATGGCTGTTTAGAGAAATTAATACTTGCATTGTCCCCCTCCGTTCACCAAACACTAGTAAATGCTTTCTTTCCCATGATAACTGTTTGCTAGAAAATGCTGTATTAGCTATCAATACATTGTGGAGTTTAGTGTGTGTGAAAGCGATGTTCCTAATAATGGATGCACTGACTGAAGGACAGAGAGATACAAAATTGTTACCTGACGTGTCCGACGATGGGAACATGACAAAAGGAGCCAATCATCGACATGTGAAAGACCGTTTAGTTATATCTTAGATTTGAAGTTCTACTTTCACTGGACTAAAGTAAACATACAATTCTTTGACCAATGGCAACGTGAGAAGAGTTCTAGAGAATTTTAACTTAGCCCGACTGCACAGAGAGAAGAGAACTAATTTTTCCTAATTCTTTACTGAGAAGCGCCTTTCCGATCATTCTTCTTTTCCATGATCATTATTCTTTTCTTAGAGAATTCTATTTTGAACTCTATTGCTTAGACTTATGCCGAATGCTGATCCATAGACTATGCCTTACCGATGATTCGGATAGTTAGAGTCCCCTTGTTCTGAACCATTCTCTTTCATGGTCCGATGCTGATGCTGAACGAACAGATAGACAGTTGTTGCTTGCTGATCCATACCGAGGAGAGGTACTAACCAAACGTTATTGATGATGTAATTTGTCTTTTGTTCCTAGGTACCAACCACTAATTTTATAGAGCCATAGCTAGATGTTTTTCCAAATTTTTGTTGACTAAATTGTTTTGAATAAATCCCAAACGTGTTATTCTAATCAGAAGGTTTTTTAGGAGATTCACAGGAGATGTTTGCTAATTATTAACAACAGTTGAGGTAATTTCTTTGCTGAATCTAAATGTATGCTATTTCTATTTCACAATTATTCTTGCTATTGATTTGTACTGTAATTCTAGAGTGCGTAACGATCCATGCTTTCATTAAGTTGAGATTCTTTAGGAGATTTGGTCAACCAGTGTTGTTTCTGTATGTTTATCATCTGATTTTGATACTAGGGTACATGATTTTAGCATTGTTAATATAGGGAAATAAACATTCTAACTTTTACCTAAAGGTGTGGTTATTCATGGCCAGAGGGGTAATGGTGTGTGGAATTTCTGACTCCCAAGATCATTGATTCTATTGATTGATATTGTTATTGATTGGTATTGAAATTGAGTCTTATGGTGGGAATTACTGTAAGCGCAGTCAAAAGGTCCATCGAACCTCTAATACGTCCCCTTATAAATTAAAGATAAGAAACCAAATAAGGTCAGACCCGCTAACGCCTTCCAGTGAGTATTGCCTCTTTACCACGCATGTGTTTGCCTGGTGTCTGTGCTCGATGTCTGGGACTTACTAGTTTTTTGTGTGATCACTCACAGAGCATTCATGTGTTTTGGATCCGTCTCTCATGTGTACTTCTCTCTGCCTAAATGCTGCTGCTTGTCCTTGTGTTCTTCTCCCCGCCCACTCTCCTGATGTGCTCTGCCATGTGCTTTTCTGTGTTCCATCTGCTCTCACCTGTGTGTTTTTCTGTGTTCTATCCATCCTCTCCCATGTTGCTTCTATGTCCCCCTGGCCTCCCACATGTTGCATCCCCATCTCCCGCCTTCTCCTTGTTGCTGTGTGTCACAGCACCCTCCTCATGCTACTTCTGTGTTCCCCGCCCTCTGCATGTTGCTTTTGTGACTTCCACCTTCCCTGTGTTGCTAAAGAACCCCCTGTTGCTTTTCCGCTCTGCTGCTTCTGCCTCCTGGTTGCTTCCAGTCCCCCATCTTGCTTTAATAAAATAAAAAGCTTTTGCATGGTTTATTTTTAATTACTGATCGTACGCTGGTCGGTAAGTAAAAATAAAAAAAAACAGTGACATCATTTTGCAGGCCCATGCATGCATTGAGCACCAAATATACAAAATGACACAGGCAGGAAAGTAATAAGTCTGTTTTTTTTGCTTTTCTTTAGCTATACTGCCCAGCATTGGAGATGCTGTTCAGGGTTGCTACCAACAATTGGCATAGACAATAGGTCACAATGGCAAACCTGTTGGCTTTGCCAATGCTTTTTTCCCCCTCATATGAATTGAGTGGCTTCTAAAAATTCATAGTAGCAGTTTATGGTGTTTCGCTTGGAAGCTATTAGCTTTTGTGATAAAAATGTCAGCATTACGCCCTGCAAAGTCTATCAGACCAACACCCCTACAAAGAATACCATAGAACTATGCCTGACTCTGTTAGGAATCCAACCCTGTCGCTTCTCAAACAGAACTCTAAACTGCAACAGTTTTGGGTACCATTACGAGTGTTGTTGCTGTCTCATTGTTCATTGTATAGTCTGACATATGTGGTCATCATAGCCCTGTGCGTCATTGTATAGGATCGCACAGGGCATGTTTCTTTTTTAGTATGGTAACTTATTGTAATGCCTGGGTAGATGGTTCTGTTACAGCCAGATCGTTCATTCTATATTTATTCTGGCTAGGTGATGCCGTCACATGCTGGTGGCTGATTGTTTAAATGGGTAGGTGAAGCTGTTGTGTTCTGATTATTGTACACCCTTAGCACGCAGTGCTGTTGTATACTCTGAGTACATTGTAGAGACCTCTTAGAAGATGCAATTGCAGCAGGTAGTATATAGTATGGACATTAAGGTAGGAGATGTAGGTGGGGTCGGTATTTTATTTTATAGTCTGAATGGGTGATGTTGTTAAAGGCCAGTGGTTCAATGTATAGGCAAAACTTGGCAAGTTTCAGTTTGGTGGTTTGTTGTATTGTCCTAAGAGATTATGCTTTCATAGTCTTGTGCTATATCACTATAAGTTTAAGAGGGAATGTTGTTATAGGCTGTTTGTTCATTGTTTGGACAGTGTACCCTGTGCTATTGCAGTCTGATTGTTTATTACATTGCCTAGATAGGTGTCACTGTTGTAGACTGGTGTTTTATGGGATAGTACAATCAGGCAATGCTGTTACAGCTCAGCAATTCATTGTATAGACTATGCAGCTGATTTTGCTGTTTGGTTAATTATTGTATAGTCTAGGCAGGTACTACCTTCACGGTTTTGGTACTTAGGTTTATAGTTTGGAATGATGGCTGTATCAGACTTATGGCTCAATAAATACAGCAGGCAGATTATTTATTGTATTTGTTTATTTTATTGTTGGTATAGGTGTTACTGATAAAGACTGGTGGTTCATTTAATAGTAAGTTAAAGTAATGCTTTTAAAGTCTGGTGCTTTGTTGTATAGTTCAGACAAGTAATTATTGTGGAGTCTGGTGTTATTTTTAAGTAGTTTAGACAGGTGAACTAAAGATTGCACTGGTGAAACTGTTGTAGTTCGTGGTTTATTATATATTTTGAACAGGTGATGCTGTTAGAGGTCAGTAATTCACTGTATTGTGCAGCGAGGCGATTACTTTGTCTTTGAGATGATCATCAAAAGATAGCAGAAGTGTGATCTAATCCTGATCTGCAGGGTGATAATGTCACAGTCTGGTGGTTCATCGTGTACCTGTCAAATTATGGTGAGACTGTAATTTGCTTATTGCCCTTAATGCTGTTAGTTACATAGGGTTGCTTTGTGGTGGTGTCCTGATAAGTTATATGAAGGTTTAGTGGGGTCAAGTCGTATCCTTTCAGGTTAAATTGTCTTACTTTTATTGAAGCTATTTGGTTGAAACGCCGATCTAGATTGTTGGTGCTATCACACTCAGGTATGTTCTTGTTACAGTCTCTACAAATGATGCTGTCAGTTTGTTATGTAAATGCTAATGCCATAATGGATTAAAATGTATGTATCTGGTGTAAAGTTGATATTGTCCTGACCACCAATGCTGCACCCTTATGTTGTTTTTAGGTTGTTATCTAGAGAGATTTTACTCCAGTGTTCATGAGACTGTCTGTCTGGTATATTATTGTTATAGTGTTTGCAGGTTAAATTGTCGTGTTATGGTGTGTTTGTGTTTTAGTCTTAAAAGCTCATTCTATCTTGGTGAGGTCATGGCTGATTTTTCTACCACTGTATTGTGTGTTTATGGTATAGCCTTTGAATACTATACTGTCACAGTCGGTGTGTTCATTGTAGTGTTGTGACAGATTATATTGTGTTTGGTGTGTTGCTGCTACAGTCATGAAATATTACGCTGTGATAGTCTGAAGTTTTCATGGTGTAGTCCGAGAATACTACACTGTCACAGCCTTAGGTATTGTTGGATTAGCCACCTACTAGTATACTGTTACGGTCTGATATATTAACAGTATAGTCCCAGAACCTAACAGCCTGTTGTGTTGATGTTATAGTCCAGGAAAACGGCACTGTCACAATGAACTATACTGTTGCGGCATAGTGTATTGATTTAAAGTCAAGGAAAATTTATACCATCAAAGGTTGGGCAAGATAGGGTCCCTTACAAGGCATAAAACTCCCTTTTTAATACATATTTGTCAGCCTTAAGGCTCTAGTCAGTCCACAGGATCAGGTACATTGTATTTTAAAAAATGGATATGCACTTTTAAATTGTACATAACCTGGTTGTGAAAAACTCACAAATTAGTTTTTCATTATTGCGAGGCCTACCTCTCCCATAGTATAACATTGGTTTACATTATTACATTTAATAAGTGCTAACATTTTATTAGGAACAGGTAGGAAATTCATGTTTAGTGTCTGAGGAGTTGTATTTAAAATCCTCTTCAATAGTAAAGTCGGATTTTAAGTCATAATTCTGAAAATGATACTTTTGCAAAGGTGTTTTTTTTTTCATCCTAACCATTTGGTGCTTGCAGCGTATTCCTGGGTCACATCACTAGGTGTAGTTGGCGGTTAGTTGGCCTTTATGTATTCCTCCCAGTCAGCCACACAATAGAGGGACTAGGTGTTGCGTGGGTTGTTTATCAAGTTCGAAAGTAAGCAGAGTCCAGGCCCAATCCACTTTGTGTATCTGAACTGCACTCCATTGCAGTCAGCCATAACTTTTAACTTTGCCCAGATCTTGGGAGACTAGATGTCTGTGGTTGCTGCGTTGATCTTTTAGGCTCTGTTTTCCACTAAAAACATATACAATTCATAATTCCGGTTCTACTAATCGGAATTTTGTTGGTTTGGTGTCAAAATAATTCTTTATGTTTTATCTATTTTTTTAAAAAATGAGTGGGGGCTTTGCCCTGTGTTATCATCACTTTCTTATTGTTTAAATGCTGCTTAAATATATATTGCCTTTAAAATTAGCCTGACTACTTTTTCCCCAAGCTACAAGATGGTTAAACACGTGTTCATTTAGTGACTTTTTGTGGTTCACCCTGACAAGGATAGTGGCTGTTGCTTGAGTAGAGTTTCAGCGCCCCCCTCCCCACCAACAACCCAATGTTCAGTGGTGGGATCCAGTACTTGTGTTTGTGCAGTACCATACAGTGTTTTGGTGTAACATTAAAATCGCACAATAAGAAAATAAAACTTTTTTTAAAAACAATTCTCCTTGATTGGCCATTTTTGCAATTACCAAATCCACTCTGGTGCTACCTGACTGTTTATACATATGACTCTGCCTTCAAGCATGGAGGTTGAGCTCAGCAGCCTGGAGAGCTACACTGCAGCTCAGTACAGAGAATTTTGCAAGGAGAGTGGCTGCCAGAAAAAAGGAGATCCAAAATGGCGAAGCTCCAGAAGACCCTCAGAGCCTCTGTGGAAGCTCATCAGTTGTAAGCCACAGCAGATGAACAGGGAGATGAAGAAGCTACAGAAGAATTGGAAGAGGACCCTGGCACAGGTCCTGGGCTGCAGCACCCCAGAGAGGAAGCACCCCCTTCCAGAGCAGGGGACATTGTGTCTTCCAGCAGCCTGTCCCTAGAGGAGCTGAAGGACAGAGAGCTGAAAGGGAGATGAGGCTGCAGCTGGCCAAATCAAGATTGGAAAACCGAAGGGGTCTACCCAGTTAACCCTACTAGACCTGGGTAATGAACAAAAATATCTAAAATATTTGGTCAAATAGTAGGAAAGGATATACAATCATGAATCACATCTAATGAAGCAATGAATCTATCACTGAGCACGCAATTTAATTACTCCTTAGTCTAATCATCTTTGTAGCTCCTGACAAAAAAAAAACAATCAGATTACAACAATATATTATATAAACAAGGGAAATAGTGCAAAACAAAACAATTTTGTTTGTACAACACATACATAAAACACTCAACAATAAACATTGCACGTAAATAATTGGTCCAACATTCCTCTCCTTATTCTAAAAATTAAAAATTAACCATTAACCCCTCTTAGGTGCTAAAAAATGCTTTGCATGCTGTCCAAAAAGTGCTCCAGAAATCTGTGAACCTGTATATTGCACCCATGTGTCTCGTTTCTTTTTTCAAGTAAAGGGCCATGACCTATTTTATAAGTTGTGTCAAACACTGTACTCACCCATAGAAGGAGATACTTCTTTATAATCCAAGTAGTTATGAATTATTATTATTCTTGATTGGACGAATGGGCTATAAATTATACAAAAACACTGGTAATAAAATAAATGTTACATGGGGCCAGTACACTTGAACACCTTGACCGAAAGCTCCGATTCTTCGGGCACAAAGGAGATCGGTAACTCTGTAGTAGAGAACCCTTATCCAGGTTCTGCCTTTAAAGCAAGGAAGCCCATAAAGGTATTGATTATCCTCCCTGGCTGTTGGTTGGAGGTGGGTCATGTTTTACTTGGCCTTCCCTGCAGGGTCACCCCCAGATGTTTTGCCTTCTCCCCTCCTGATTTGTTGAATCTGTTTTTGTTGACATTAGGACTCTGTGCACTTTACCACTGCTAACCAGTGCTTGTGCTCACTACCTAAAACAATGTAAAATTGCCTTACACCTGATTGGGATTTTTAATTTACTTATATGTCCCTATGAAAATTGTATACCATATACCCGAGGCTGGCAATTATAAATGCTACTAGTGGGCCTGCAGCACTTCTAGTTATCCTTCCCACCTTCCCCACTTAAGTACCCCTCTAAAACATGTCTCAGGTCTGCCATTTCAGCCTTTGGCAGTTTTAACTGCCAATTCGACTCAGCAAGATAACCCCTTGCCAGGTCCAAAACCTCCTTTTCAATATATGTCACCCCTAAGGTAGGCTGTAAACAACCCAGGCCATAGGGAAGGGTGAATTGTAATTAAATAGTTGCACTTACACATTTAAGTTTAAATGTCCTGGTAGTAAAAAACTCACAAATTTGTTTTTTACTACTGTGAGGCCTACCTCTGGTATAGTTTCACATTGGGTTACATTACTGTATTCATTAAGTGTTAAGTTTTGACTGGAAACAGGTAGGGACATCCCGTTTAGTGTCTGAGGAAATGTAATTTAAACTCTCACTTACATCCTGATGCATATCTCTTTCAGATGAAAGAGAACACATTTGTATGCAAAAAGAACAAAATTAGAATCTGGAGTGCAAAATTAAACATATCAGAAAGCTGTGAGGGTCTGAAGGCGCTGAGGAGGAGGAGGGGAGGAGGCGGGTGGCGCTACTGCTCGAAAAGCCAGGTCTTGATAAGTTTCCTGAAAGTAAGGAGGTCTTGGGTCTGACGCAGGTGGGTGGGAAGAGTGTTCCACATTTTGGAGGTGCAAGAATGATCTACTGCCAGTTGTAGTTCTGCGGACGTGTGGGTCGGTTGCGAGGGCGAGGTTAGCGGAGCGGAGATGCCGGGTCAGGGTGTTGAAGGAGAGTCGGCTGTTGAGGTATTCTGGTCCGGTGTTGTGCAGTGCTTTGTGAGCGTGGGTGAGGAGTTTGAAGGTGATTCTCTTGTTGACTGGGAGCCAATGCAGGTTTCTCAGGTGGTCTGTGATATGGCAGATGTCCAGGATGAGGCGTGCAGAAGCTTTCTGGATGTGTTGCAGCCTCTTTTGGAAGGAACACGCAGAAAGATTCTAAGTTTTCTATAATTACCTTGGGAGCACAAAAAATAAACATTATTTCCATAAATATCTCCTTTCTGCTTGCAGCCAGAAAAACAGAGCAGAAGAAAGAAAAGCCACATTTTGTTTTTGTTCTTTAAACAGCAGCTTTAAATATGGCCTGTGACCTGACCTGCTTGCCCTCGCCTGCTGGCTGTAACAGCAGGCATAGTGACGTCAGAACTCCGTTGAACTGCTACGTCATTTCATGAATAATAGACAGATGGATGAGTCACAAGTTACCTATCATATATAGAATATATAGATGGGTAACAGTGAATTAGTGGGATTATTGTCACCAAGGAGATCTGAGTGACATCAAATAGACAATAATAGCTAAGCTTGAGCTGTCTATTATGTCACTCAGAACCCTGACATGAAACACATCCCCATAAAACACTTTTCTATAATTTGATGTTATGTATGGCCCCAAAATCATCTGCTCCTGCTTTCAGCTACTATGTAGACCCAGGGGAGTAATGGGTAAGCCTTGTATAACTAGACCTCTCTTCTGTGTTCAAAATGTGAAAATAAATACCGGGCTTCCAGCCCTCCTTCCTCCACCTCGACACCACTCTCTGTGCCCTCTCCTCCAGAAGCTGTACTCCCTGGTTCCAGCGCTGCTTTGAAAGGCCTTTATTGAGCTCATCCAGAGCAGCTGGGAATCCTTTATGATGTTGCAACAGTGGTAATAATTTTTGTTAAAACTGTTGCTATGTCATACCAGTGAGCTAATATGAAACTAATAATTCACATTAATGGCTCTCTTCCAGAGGCATGAAATTAGAGGCAGTTTTTTTATACACCAAAATATTATTCTGTAACAGTCTGGTGTATTCATGGCACAGATACTGATTATCATACTGTCTCAGTCTGGTGTATTGATGGTTGTACAGATGGCATACACACTGAGTATTATACGGTCCTAGTCTTGTTAATTGAAGTTATCAATACTGAGTATTACTTTATAATAATCTGTTGTATTGAAGGTATAGATCCTGGATATTATTCTGTCAAAGTCTGTTGTTTTAAAGGTATAGATACTGAGCATTATATTGTCACATACTTGTGTATTCAAGGTATAGATACTGGGGGCCTTATTCACAAAGCGTACACTTTTTAGTAAGCTTACGCTTTTGAATACGTTTACTAATTTTCAGTATTCACAAACAGCACTTTTGTAATAAGTCCACATCTACAAGTGGCCAGCCAGTGGTCCCGCTACATTCTCTTATAGAAACTAATGGAGGTGAGACTTATAATGAAGCCAAGATGAAAATAGTGTTAAATTTAATAAAATTATTTACAATTGCTAAAAATATAAACCACCCAACCCCACGCAACACAAGGCCTTTGGCCATGTGTGGCAGAGTTTGGCCGGAGGGCCTGGCCAGTACCCTATAACTACCCAGTCTTATGCTGCGTATAATGAGAAATGTTCCATCAAATTTTTAAAAAATGTATGAGAAGTACAAAGAGTGAGCTCAACTTTCAGTTTGTACCCTACATATTTGAAGTTGAAAATAACTTAAAGCAGGGAAACAACCGCTGACACATCCAGACTGGAACTCCTGCCCTTCAGTGTGACGGTAAAAGACCTTGACTACTAGGAGATCAGGGACTCCTTACTGCGCAGTGTCCAGACAGATCTATGACATTCAATCCAAAGATTTTGATGGAAAAAATATTTAAATGTTCCATCACTAGGAATGTTTAACATTCAAAACACAAATAAACAGACACACTGCCATGAGATACCAGGATTTAAACCTTCAACCTACTGAGTGACAATCAAATAGCTTTACCAGAAGGCCAGAGGTGAGTCTGTTCTACTGTGTGAAGTCATTGTATGGAGAGACCATTTCAATAACATTTTCTCTCTCTCTAATCAAATTATGAGATGAAAGAGAGGGAGAGAGAGTGACAGGACCGTGGTGGAACCTGAAGGGCCCTGTTATCCTAGCTGGCTAATCGTGTCCTGTGGGAGTGTAGGAAGGTAGCCTCTTTCTAGCCTTGTTACCCCCACTTTTGGCCTGTTTGTGAGTATATGTCAGGGTGTTTTTACTGTCTCACTGTGATCCTGCTAGCCAGGGCCCAGTGCTCATAGTGAAAACCCTATGTTGTCAGTGTGTTTGATATGTGTCACTGGCTTCCTGCTAGCCAGGACCCCAGTGCTCCTATGTTTGTGGCCTATATGTGTTCCCTGTGTGGTGCCTAACTGTATCACTGAGGATCTGCTAACCAGAACCTCAGTGTTTATGCTGTCTCTGCTTTCTAAATTTGTCACTGCAGACTAGTGACTAAATTTACCAATTCTCATTGGCACACTGGTACACCCATATCATTCCCTTGTATATGGTACTTAGGTACCCAGGGTATTGGGGTTCCAGGAGATCCCTATGGACTGCAGCATTTCTTTTGCCACCCATAGGGAGCTCAGACAATTCTTACACAGGCCTGCCACTGCAGCCTGAGTGAAATAACGTCCACGTTATTTCACAGCCATTTTTCACTGCACATAAGTAACTTATAAGTCACCTATATGTCTAACCTTCACCTAGTGAAGGTTGGGTGCCAAGTTACTTAGTGTGTGGGCACCCTGGCACTAGCCAAGGTGCCCCCACATCGTTCAGGGCAAACTCCCCGACTTTGTGTGTGCGGGGACACCATTACACGCGTGCACTATACATAGGTCACTACCTATGTATAGCGTCACAATGGTAACTCCGAACATGGCCATGTAACATGTCTAAGATCATGGAATTGTCCCCCCAATACCATTCTGGTATTGGGGGGACAATTCCATGATCCCCCGGGTCTCTAGCACAGAACCCCGGTACTGCCAAACTGCATTTCTGGGGTTTCCACTGCAGCTTCTGCTGCCAACCCCTCAGACAGGATTCTGCCCTCTTAGGGTCTGGACAGCCCCGGCCCAGGAAGGCAGAAGAAAGGATTTCCTCTGAGAGAGGGTGTTACACCCTCTACCTTTGGAAATAGGTATGAAGGGCTGGGGAGGAGTAGCCTCCCCCAGCCTCTGGAAATGCTTTGATGGGCACAGATGGTGCCCATCTCTGCATAAGCCAGTCTAAACCGGTTCAGGGATCCCCCAGCCCTGCTCTGACACGAAACTGGACAAAGGAAAGGGGAGTGACCACTCCCCTGACCAGTACCTCCCAGGGGAGGTGCCCAGAGCTCCTCCAGTGTGTCCCAGACCTCTGCCATCTTGGATTCAGATGTGTTGGGGGCACACTGGACTGCTCTGAGTGGCCAGTGCCAGCAGGTGACGCCAGAGACCCCCTCTGATAGGCTCTTACCTTTCTTGGTAGCCAAACCTCCTTTCTTGGTAGCCAAACCTCCTTTTCTGGCTATTTAGGGTCTCTCCTCTGGGGTATTCTTCAGATAACGAATGCAAAAGCTCACCAGAGTTCCTCTGCACTTCCCTCTTTGACTTCTGCCAAGGATCGACCGCTGACTGCTCGAGGACGCCTGCAAAACCGCAACAAAGTAGCAAGACGACTACCAGCAACTTTGTAGAGCCTCATCCTGCCGGCTTTCTTGACTGTTTCCTGGTGGTGCATGCTCTGAGGGCTGTCTGCCTTCACCCTGCACTGGAAGCCAAAAAGAAATCTCCCGTGGGTCGACAGAATCTTCCCCCTGCTAACGCAGGCACCAAAAGACTGCATCACCGGTCCTCTGGGTCCCCTCTCATCCTGACGAGCGTGGTCCCTGGAACACAGGAACTCTATCCAAGTGACTCTCACAGTCCAGTGATCCTTCAATCCAAGTTTGGTGGAGGTAAGTCCTTGCCTCCCCACGCTAGACTGCAGACCTGTGTACTGCGTGATTTGCAGCTGCTACGGCTTCTGTGCACTTCTCCAAGGATTCCTTTGTGCACAGCCTAGCCTGGGTCCCCAGCACTCCGTCCTGCAGTGCTCAACCCCCTGAGTTGAACTCCGACGTCGTGGGACCCTCCTTTGTGACTTTGACCCAGTTCTGCTTCACAAATCTTCTAAGTACCTGCTCCGGTACTTCTGCGGGTGCTGCCTGCTTCTGTGGAGGCTCTCTGAATTGCTGAGAGCCCCCTCTGTCTCCTCCTTCAAGGGGCGACATCCTGGTCCTTCCTGGTCCCCAGCAGCACCCAAAAACTTCTACCGCGACCCCTTGCAGCTAGCAAGACTTGTTTGCAGTATTTCTGCGTGGGAACCTTCATCACGCCGTGGGACATCTTCCATCCAAAGGAGAAGTTCCTAGCTCCCTTCGGTGTTGCAGAATCGTAAGCTTCTTCCATCCAGAGGCAGCTTCCTTGCACCTTCGTCCGGGGTTTCATGGGCTCCTGCCCCCCATGGACACTATTGCGACTCTTGGACTTGGTCCCCTTGCCTAGCAGGTCCTCAGGTCCAGGAATCTGTCTTCAGTGCTTTGCTGGTGTTTGTGGTTCTTGCAGAATCCCCCTATCACGACTATTGTGTCCTTTTGGGGTAGTAGGTGTACTTTACTCCTACTTTTCAGGGTCTTGGGGGTGGGGTATATTGGACACCCTGACTGTTTTCTTACAGTCCCAGCGACCCTCTACAAGCTCCCATCGGTCTGGGGTCCATTTGTGATTCGCATTCCACTTTTGGAGTATATGGTTTGTGTTGCCCCTAGACCTATGTTCACCTATTGCATCCTATTGTAATTCTACACTGTTTGCATTACTTTTCTTACCTGTTTTGGGTTTGTGTACATATAACTTGTGTATATTACTTACCTTCTTACTGAGGGTACTCACTGAGATACTTGCGGCATATTGTCATTAAAATAAAGTACCTTTATTTTTAGTAACTCTGAGTATTGTGTTTTCTTATGATATTGTGCTATATGATATAAGTGGTATAGTAGGAGCTTTGCATGTCTCCTAGTTCAGCCTAAGCTGCTTTGCCATAGCTACCTTCTATCAGCCTAAGATGCTAGAAACACCTCTATTCTACTAATAAGGGATAACTGGATCTGGCACAGGGTGTAAGTACCACAAGGTACCCACTATAAGCCAGGCCAGCCTCCTACAGGGAGTCAACATTGCTCCTGCAAGCAGGGAAGTGGGAAGGGTATGCCCAGATGTGGTCCCGTGCTCACTGTGCCACTGGATTCAAGCTAGCCTAGCTGATGAATGGTGATACCCTGAAACAGGACCCAGGTTGCTTGTGTCCGGTCCAGGGAGGACCTGGCCTGGAAGTTTTGGCCTGACTGTTCCCATGGGGAACAGGGTCAAGACTGATTTGCATATGGCTGGGTCCAACCTGGGGTGGTATGGTGAGCAAAAGAACAATGGATTAAACCCAGATCTGTGATTGGGGTGATTGTTTGAAAAGTTTCAGGACTCTGTCCATCATCCTTTTATGTTGCTAAAGTTGCCCTTAGTGGGAAGGATATGCGCAGACTTGGGTCCTGTGCTTACTGTGCCACTGAATTCAAGTTAACCTAGCTGATGAAGGGTGATAACCTGAAACCGGGCCCAGGATGCTTGTTTCCGGTCTAGGGAGGACCTGAACTGGCCGTTCGTGCTGGACTGTTCCCATGGGGAACAGGGTCAAGACTGATTTACATATGGCTTGGTCCAAACTGGGGTGGCATGGTGAGCAGAAGAACAATGGATTAAACCCAGATCTGTAACTGAGGGTTTGAAAAGTTTCAGCACTCCGTCCATCATCATTTTGTGTTGCTAGAGTATTATACTGTCACAGTCTGGTGTATTGATAGTATAGTTACTGAGTGTTATACTGTCATAGTGTTGTGTATTGATGGTACCGATACTGAGTATTATATTGTCAAAGCCAGGTGTGTTGATTATTATACTGTCAAAGTCTGGTGTTATGATGGTATAGTTATTGAGTATTATTACTTTCGTCTTGATGGTATAGATACTGAGTATTATACTGTCATAGTCCAGTGTGTTGATGGTATAGATACTGAGTATTATACTGTCACAGTCTGAGGGTTGATTGTATAAATACTGAGAATTATACTGTCACAGTCCAGTGCATTGAAAATATAGAGACTGAGTATTATACTGTCACAGTCTGGTGTACTGATGATGTTGTTACTGTGTAGTATACTGTCTCTATCTTTTGTATTGATGGTATAGATACTGAGTATTATACTGTCACAGTGCGGTGTATTGATGTATTAGTTGCTGAGTATTGTACTGTCACAGTCCGGGTGGTGAAGGTATAGTTTGTATTGATGATATCGTTTCTGAGTGTTAAATTTTCACAGTCTGGTGTGTCCAGTAGTATATTGTCACTGTCTGGTTTATTGATGGTATAGTTACTGAGTAACATACTGTCACGGTCTTTTATATTGATGGTGCAGATACTGAGAGTTATACTGTCGAAGTCCGGTGTATTGATAGTATAGAGTATTATACTGTCATAATCCAATGTGTTGATGGTATAGATACTGAGTATTAAGCTGTCCCATTCTGCTGTATTGATGGACATTCTTAATTCCTTGATCCTTTTTTTCCAGCCTCTGCTGTCCTTCCTCATGCTCCCATCAGTGCATCATCTTATGATGAGAATGGCTTCTCTGTTGGAGCCCAGTTGCTTCTCAGCTTGTCTGATTCATGCGGATGGAGGGTTTAGCATTGAAGGGCCTTGTTCATGTGCACAGCTAAAGAGCTAAAGTCTTTCTCTCCTTCTGAAAATCACTTCTCGACCTCCCCAGGCCTCAATGCATGATTATGGTCTGCCCTAGTCAGAAGCAGACAGCAAGGATGATAGGTCTGGTCGCTCTGTCTGGACTCTCACAGTCCTCTCGGGTCAGAGAATTAAGTCACCTCGCCCTCTGGAAGCTGCGAATACTTCCTGATCTGGCCTGCCTACCCAGATACTGGGTATCTGATGTAAATATATGGTTGATTGCTCCATGGAATGGTTGAAATATGCCATAGGAAGGAAAGGTAGCCCTTCATTAAATGCACAACCTGTCCCCTCCCCCGCTTCTCTCCCAGAGCAGTTTCTTATGGAGAGGTCACACCTTGGATTCTACGAAAGGGTGCACGTTAGCATTAATGCCCTGCGCTTTCATTTTAATTTCGGAGATCTCAAGAAAGCGCTGTAGTCATTTGAAGAGTGATCTTTCTCAGCCTTTCTGAAACTTTTTCAGCTTTCACAGATGTGCACCTGGTATCTCCCACATGGGACATCAAGGGTCAGGATACTAGTGGTGCAGCTCCAGAGGCAAACCACCCCCACAGAGACTCTAGCAGGGCACTCATGGAATGCCTCCAAGTGCTGAGAAGGAAAGCAACCACCTCCCAACCTTAGACTGGTCCAGGGACTCCGCCCATGCCCACACCCACAGTATGGCAAAGGAAGAAGGTGAAGATATTTAATCTTCTGCCAACATCCAGAACCCTCTCTTTGGTTCCAGAAAGGCAACACGAAAAGTGAAGTGTCCTGCGAGGAACTGCAGTCAATCTCACGTCCGATATCTTTTTTTGTGCCATGACCACATATTTGTCTCTGTGTGAGTTGTCCAGGAGCCACTACTCAGACACAGTAGCCATAGATCTTAAGAAGAGCATGCAGTGGCAAAGGATGATGTGTTTCTGGCTTGTTGGTATGCTGTGATTGACATGCTTTATAATGTTCATGTGGTAGTTACTGTTTATTCTACAAAATACTCCACTTTGGAGGGCAATAGAAGGTAGCCACCTTGGTCAGATTAATTCTGTGGTCTCACGTTGCAGTTAGGGGTCCACACTGAGGTGGCTATTTCAAAGTATTTCGCGAAACCCTGGCACCCCGTAGTAGTTTCATAAATTTTCCTTGTGTAATACCAGTTATATCATAATAACTAAGCTCACTCATATTGTCCTCCAAGGGGAAGAACTTTGCAGTTTAAACAGTTACCTCCCAGTGTGAAGCGTGATTAGTCTCAGGCGCAGTTTACCCCTGCACTTCTCTCAATACACACAGTATCTCTCCCACAGTTCACTTTATCTCACTGAGTAAGGTTTCTCAGTTGATTTACAGGATGGCACACCCTGGCAGCCATCCTGCTCCTCTGCTTTCCCACTTCTGAGAGAACACAATCCGGAAGTTCTTGTCAGGACCTCTTTGGGGTGGCTTTTCCTGGAGACTCTGTATCACACACGCAGATCACCAATCACCGCAGCCCAACTTGGGCCAGTCATACTCAGTATGATGCGGTCATGCACAGGCTGGTTTCAGGATGGTGTAGCCACATACAGGCAAGACCCAGTACAGGCCTCACTCTCTGGTGGATGTGGCTCAGATCACCCTGTGGTTTACTTTTTGACACAGCAACTCGCTTATGCTGCAACTTTTTTGTTGGCACAGTAGGCACAGTTGCTCAGGGTATGCCACAACTTCCCCTTCTGATGCAGCTGCTCAGGTCATGCTGCTGAGGTTGACAGCCTGACTGGGCTGTGGTGATCTTTGGTCATACTACACAGTTTCCTCCCCAAACTGCAGTGTGAAAGACCGCTGACCACCAAAACAAAGACTGCTGACCACCAAATAATTTAAGCCCTTCAAAATATATCACTCCAGCACCCCTAGACTGAGTACCATAGCAGTATGTCAGACTTTAACTCTGTTATGATTTTAGCCCCATACACCTAACCCCATAGCTCTCACACACAGAGCTCTAGACGGCAACGGTTTTGGGAGCCAAAAACAACTATTGTTGCCGTCATATTGTTCATTGTTTGGTGTGACATATGGTGCCATCATAGTCTTGTGAATCGTTGTGTAGACCACAGAAATCATGCTTTTGCACTATGGTAATTTATTGTATTTCCTGGGTAGGTGGTGCTGTTACAGTCTGATCTTGCAAGATATATATATTCTGGGCAGATGATACTGTCATGTGCTGGTGGCTGACTGTCTAGATTGGTAGGTGATATTGTTGTGCTCTGGCTATTGCACTCCTGAGCAGGCAGTGCTAGACTTTTGGTACATTGTAGTGCACACATAGCTGATGTTATTGCAACAGGTAGAGGATAGTACGGACATTTGGAGAGGAGATGCTGTAGCAGTCTGGGGATTCATTTTATAGTCTGAATGGATGATAGTTAAAAAGACTGATGGTTCAATGTATGTACCGTGCAGGTAAAGTTTCAGTCTGGTAGATCATGGTATTTTTCTTGGAGGTGATGTCAGTCTTTTGCTTTATTTAATGAGTTCAAGAGAGAATGTTGTTACAGGCTGTTTGTTCCTTGTTTGGACAGTGCACCTTGTTCTATTGCACTCTGATTGTTTACTGCATTGCTCAGATAGGTGATGTTGCTGTCTGGTATCATATCGGATAGTACAATCACACGATGTTGTTACAGGATAGCGATCCATTGTATAGACTGTGCAACTGATGTTGCTGTTTGGTTGTTTATTGAATGGTCTGGACAGGTGGTGTGGCCATCGGTATTTGGTTTAATTTATTATTTGGACATGCGATGGCTGTATCAGATGGATGGTTCAGTGTATAAATCGGACAAATAATCATTTTGCATTCTGGTGATTTATTGCATGTATAGGTGATGCTGAAAAAGACTGGTGGTGCATTGAATAGTAAATAGAAGTAACGCTGTTAGAGTCTGGTGCTTGGCTGTAGAGTGCAGACAAGTACGAGTAATGCTGGTGGAGTCGGGTGTTTTTAAATAACTCAGACAGGTGAACTAGAGACAGACTGTTGCTTCATTGTATAGATTACGCTTGTAGTCCGGTGGTTCACTATATATTTTTATGCTGTTACAGGTCAGTAATTAACTGTATTATGCAGCGAGGCAATGACATGGTCTGTGCAGATGATCATAAAAAGATAACAGACGTGCCATCTAATCCTGACCTGCAAGGTGATAAGGTGATAATGTCAAAGTCTGGTGGTTCATTGTTTATTCCTATTAAACTATGCTAAGACTATAATTTGCTTATTCTCCTTCATGCTGTTAGCTAAATGGGTTGTTTTGTGGTGGCATAAGTGATGCCAAAGTTAAGTGTGATCACGTTGTAGTACTTTCCGGTTATTTTTTTTTAGTTCTATTGAAGCCCTTTGGATGAAACACAAATCTAGATTGTTGTTGCTATCACACTTGTGCATGTCCATGTTACTGTCAGGGCTAATGAGGCTGTCAGTTTGTTGTCTTGATGATGACGTCATGGTGAATTATAATTTACGTGTCTGGTGTAAAGATGATATTGTCTGGACCCCAAATGCTGCGCCTGTATGGTGTGTTTAAATTGGCATCTAGGTAGTTTACTGCCATGGTCATGATACATACTGACAGTCTGTTTTATACATGTTCTAGTGATCACAGGTTATATTGTGATATTATGGTGTGTTGTGTTATAGTACTGAAAGCACATTCTGTCCACAGGGAGGTTCTAGACGATTATACTCCCACTGTAAGGTGTGTTAATGGTTTAGTTGTGGAGTACTATACTTTCACCAGTGGGCGTTCTCTTTGTATTGTTGTGACAGATTATACTGTGTTTGGTGTGTTGCTGTTATGGTCATGGAGTACTGTACTGGCTTTTTCACGGTGTAGCCAAAGAATACTACGCTGTCACAGTTTATTGCTTAGTGTGTTAACTATATGATACTGACATACTACAAATTCACAGCATGTTATATTGATGGCATAGTCAAGGAAAACTGCACTGTCGCAGTCTGATTTGTTGATGGTATAATTAATTAACTCTACTTTTGCAGTGTGCTGCATTGACGGTATAGTCAAGGAAAATGTACTGTCACAGTCTGGTTCATTGAAGGTGCAACGAAGGACTACTATACACTCATAGTCTGGTGAATAGATGTTATAGAGTATTATACTGTCAGAGTCCAGTGCATTGGTGATGTAGATACTGAGTACTATACTGCCACAGTCCTTTGTACTGATGACGTAGATACTGAGTATTATACTATCATAGTCTTTTATATTGATGGTATAGATACTGAGTATTATACTGTCATAGTCCAGTGTATTGATGGTATAGATACTGAGTATTATACTGTAGTAGTCGTTTGCATTGATGGTGTAGCTACCGAGTATTATATTATAGTCCAGTGTGTTGACGGTATAGAAACTATTATGCTGTCACATTCTGGTGTTTTGATGGAATCTGTCTTTCTCTGCTCCTTTCTTCCAGCCCCTGCTGTCCCTCCTCACGACCCCATCAGTGTGCCATCCTGTAATGGGAATGGCTTCTCTACTGGAGCCCTGGTGGTGCTCTGCTTGTCGGATTCATGCAGACTGAGAGTTTAGCACGATGGCCTTGTTCATGTGCACAGCTGGAGTCTTTCTGAAGATCATATCTCATCCTCGGCGCTTGATTATGGTCTGTCCTAGCCAGAAGCAGACAAGAGGGGCCGAAGGTCCGGCATCCCTGTCTGGAAGCCAGCAGCCCTGGCTGGCAGGGAATGAGGTAACCTCACCCTCGAGGAGCCGTGAATTATTCCAGACTTGCCCCAACTGCCGAGATGCTGGGTATCTGATGTCCTGATGTGACTGATGACTCAATCAAATGGCGGAAATGTGCCATAGATATGAGAAGTAGTCCTTCATTAAATGCACAGAACTCACCTCCCACCAAACCCCCACCACTTGTGCACTCTCCCACTCACCCAGCAGTCCCTCTATATGAAGGGGTCACACCTTTGAAATCTAAGAAAGGGTTGCACATATTTTCATTAACGCACAGCGCCTTAAGTTCCATTTCTGAGATTTCTAGCAAGTGCTACAGTCATTTGAAGTGTGATCTTTGTCAGCCCAAGATGCAGAGTAATTAACTTTTCTGAAAGTTTTCAGCTATCGCAGATGTGCTGTTCCCACAGCAGACATCAAAATGTCTGTATATTAGTGGCGTAGGCCCAGATGGGACCCCCCTCACACACACACACACACACACACACACACACATGCTTCCGCTAGACACACAGGGACTGCCCCCAGGTGTTGGGAAACAAAGTGCAGGTCTCCCAATATTAGACTGGTCCAGGGACTCCCCACACAATACATCAAAGAGGAGAGGTGAGGATATTTAAACTCCTTTCACCCTCCTGAACCCTCACTTTGGGTCTGGAAGGGCAGCTTGAAATTTGTCCTGCAAGAGGTTGCACATTTGGACTGCGGTCTGCTTGTCTTGTTTGCATGCTGAGCACAGATTGATCTCTGTGTGAATTGACCAGGAGCCCCTACTCGGGCATAACCGTCGCAGGTCCTAAGTAGATTGGGCACTGGCAAAGTATGATGTGTTTCGGGGTCTGGTGCGATGTGATTGACATGCTTTATAATGTTCACGTGAAGGTTAGTGTTAATGCCAAAAAAAAAAACGTAATTGACCAGATTTGGGTCCTGTTCTTGCTGGGCATTTGGTTCCAAGCTGTCTCCCCAACTAGGCCCAAAAGGCAGAAACTGTTTTGGGGTTGCTTGTGTTCCCGTTTTGGAAGGGGAACTGGCCTGGCAGTTTGGACCAGACTGTTTCTTTTGTCTGTGCTGAGATGAAAGATTTCTACCCATCACTTCTTTAGGTTGTCAAAAGACCTCTTTTGGACCATGCTATAACTTAGCCTAGAGCCTGCCTGTTTCTTATCATTGTTTTGGTTGATTATGACTCTCATGTACTTACTTCTTATTTGATGGCTTTTCTTCCTCTTTTTATGTTTGGCCTGCCCCTGGACCAATGGCTCTTTAATATCCCCTTTATTGGATGACTTGTATCCTTCCACTACACACATTCAGGGAACTACTTTTCTCTCATTCCTTCACTCACTGAGAGGGCGTGAGTTTTCAGTTTTTCTCTGCTTCATGCGTTGCTTCTCCACCCTCAAATACCACCAGCTCTTCATGCTTTCAGTGTTGAGGGTCATTAGCAGAGGATTTTGGACTGAAGAGAAGCATGGCTTTTTAAACATGTAACTTCTGCGATCCACCAGCAGCTGTATGTATATCTCTCCCAATGGCTGCAAATGAGCAGAGAGCATCACAAACAAAATCAGTGGTCACTTAACATTTCACTTTCCCTGCTACTAAGAGCTGTAAGCAACAAATGTTAATATTTGACAAGCCAGTGATATGCATATTACAAACCTCAGTTCGGCTGGGTGGTATGGGCTTTTTGGGGTTCCAACTTGTGCTCTTCTTCTCACAACAGATGCCAGTGGAAAGCATTACCCTAACTATTAGGCTAGCAGTCAAATTAACAGAATCCTAAGAAGGCCAATTTCTGTACCTTCCGATATGGTCTGTTGCCCTGAGAAAAACTGGAACGACTCATAGTGGAGCAAGTATATACCAATGTAAAGGAGAAGCCTGAGGACGGATGGCTCGGGCAGAATAATCTAGATGGAGCCACACCACATGATACGGGAGAGGGGGTGGAGGAGAGAGGTTGGGGACAAATATTGCAGTTATACTTCAGCTGTATATTTAGTATTTGCTAAACATAAGCACTAAGGAGGTAGAAGAAAGGAATGTCCTGCGCCAAGGTGTTTAGAGCTGTGTTACACCATTGCTATACCAAGCCTTGATGGTGCTAGAAAGGATGTTCAGCAATTGTCTTTCAGAGGAAACAACTTGGCGGATAGCCTTTCAGAGTCCAAGCACAGCCTAGCCGCACATACACTTCATGGTCCCAACAAAGCCAGCCCGCACTTACACCTTGTTATGACTTATTTGGAATTATTGGCTTGAACAGCAGAACAAAGGGATTACAGTAGCCCTAAGAGATAGCTTCACGTCACGTCTCTTACATTTTCAATTGGAAAAAGGACACTATGATGGCCAACACAAACTCTTTTGACATTGTTGACATCTCATACAAGAATAATGCAGTCTGAAATTGCTCCCAAAACAGTTGATGAAACTAGGAGGATACAGAGGAGCACGCCCTGTAAACCCTATTACAGGGGCAATTACCCCCTTGAAATCCTGAGCAAAGGTATTTTCACAGATTGCAAGATGTGACTGAAGGTCAGCAACAGTAAATAGTAGCGGAAAGCTGGAGGCTGTTCTCGTCTTCTAAATCCAACCCCAGTTCTATACAGATTTTTAAAAACCAAAGCCTCAATGTTTTGGGTTAAGGACAGAAGATAGGTCAGTAAACAAGATATTTCATGTGTTGTTACCAGTGTCCTAAAAAAGAAAATATATAGGCCATGCCTGGGAAGCAGTTCAAAAACAGTCATTTAAAAAGACATAAAAAAGATTAAAAATGATTGAGATCCGTGAGTGGCACATTTTATGTAATTGCATCACCCTCGTCTACTTCCGTCATTTAATTTTTACCCTTTCCAAATCAATTCCTCTTTCTGCTCTTTCGAGTTAAAATTTAGACCAGTATAAAGCTGTTGTGGACCACTTGCCACCACTTTTTCTTCTGCTTTTCATGGAACGGATTATCCTTGCTCTCAGGCCCCTTTCAGTTCCGAGGTCACATGGCAAGCTGGGAATTACTAGGCCCTAACCACAGCGGTTGAAGGTGCTTGCCTTTAATGGACTGTGGCCCTTCCTACTATCGCTCTGCAAACTGAGGTACGTAAACCCCTTCAGCACTTCACTCTCAGTGGTAGCGATGGCAAGCAGTCACAGGCTTCTCTGGGTGACAGTGTGAGGGTGTTTGTGCTCAGCAGTCAATTAAACTACATTAGCATAATAATTGATGATCCAGCTCAGTGCTTGACTTTCAAAAAGAAAAGTACTTTGATGTACACTGGAACTAAATCTTACACATGTAACATGGACGAGATTGTAAGAAAGTAGGACAGTGTCCTTTTTTGTATGGCCACCTCCACACTTTCTCTCCACTGCTGTGGTTATGATTCTGAAATTGCACTGGAGCCTGCTAACTAGGTCCTACTGCAAGTGCTCTCTCCTTAAAACATGATGCATGTGAATTGGTATCCCCATTTGGCAAGGACTTTAGCCCCCTTATAAGTCCCTAGTAAATGGTGCTGGTGGTACCAAGGGTGTTGGGGGTAAAGGATTCACCAGGGCCTGCAGCACTGATTGTGCCATCATGAGGGACCAAAGTAAAAAGATGACAGCAGGCCTGCCATTGCAGGCTGCGAGAGCAGTGCAAACTGCCCAAACTCAACCTTGCCCTCACCCGGAGTGGTAATGTCACAGCACTATTTTTAATATATCTCAGTCACCTCTAAGGTAGGCCTTCTGAGCCCAGGAGGCAGAGTGCATTTTATTAAAGTTGTAGACATAGCTGTGCAAGCTTATATGTCCATATAGTAGCCTCTTCCCATTAAGAACTACTATAAAGTGTTCAGCAGGGGCGTAGGATAACATGGGCTGGCAGTAATAACCGAGTACACTATTCCATAATAACAACTCTTCAGTACTAACTAGGAAAGGAGGAGAGCCGAGGTTGCCAGCTCCATTAGGGTCCAACTGAAAGGTGTCATGTGGTATCAAACAACTTGCCCCATCAAATCTGATGTATTCCCCAAGTCGGATTTAATGTGACATGCATCTAGTAGGCTATCTTAAAGGTTGCCGACCTAGTTGCCCCAGCCTTCCTTGCCCTGGCTGACAATTTACAAGCTGCTGCTGCCAAGACAGGAATCTGACTCACTGCTAGCAGGTGTGAACACTCCCAGGAGTCAGAAACAACGGCCTGCTTGGGCGGGAAGTGTCACCTTCCTCTCTGGCAGATGGCTAGTAAAGTGGCACATCAAGGCAGTGAGCTCCAAAGTACATACTGCCTTTAATATGCAATTAAGTGGCATCCCTACCCCAGACATATTTGCAACCCAGGCTGGTGTAAACAAATTAGGTACCCAGGAGGCGTACCCCCCCCGAAGGCTAGCCACACCCCTAGGATGGGCTTCGTGGTGTGTACAGCAGAGGATGGATTCTGCCATTTTGCAAAGTGGCAGAATAGAAGCTTCTGGGTAGAAAAGGTGCAGATTCCCCCCGTACTTTTCTCAATGCGCACTGCCTCGCTCTCACAGCTCACTTAATTTTACCAAGCTAGGTTTCTCAGTTTATGTTCAGGGCGGCCCACTCGGACGGCCATCCGGCTCCTCCGCTTTCCCACTTCTGAGAGAACACAAGCCTGCAGTTCTTGTCAGGACCTCTTTTGGTGGTCTTATCTCTGACAAGGCACTAGCCCTGTGTTCTCCAGTGACTGGGCGGCTCCTCACAAGCAGGGGTGGCTTTTCCTAGATATTCTGGATTACACAGGGGCTGAGTAAGCTGGTACTTTTAGATCACTGCAGCCCAACTCTGGCTGATCCAACCCGGTATTGTTCAGGATGATGCAGTCATGCATAGGTGGATCTTGCTCATATTGCAAGATACAGTACAGGTCTCGCTCTCTGAATGTGGCTCAGGTCTCGCTGCGGTTTATTCTTTGGAACAGCAGCTCAGTTTTTGCAGCAAGTTCTTTCTTTGCAAAGCAGCTCAAAATATGCCACAACTCCTCTTCTGATGCAGTGACTGGGGTCATATTTCTGAGGATCACAGCACTACTGTTAAGTTAGTCAAGTTTATAAATTTTTTGCTTGGTTAGTTAAAACCTTTGCAATAATAGGTCCTAATATAAAACTATGAGTCTTAAACAATTCCACAATGTAAATGATAAAAATAAACATTATTATTAACTTTATACATGTAAAGACAGCCTTAAAATTGCCTATGTGACATCCCCAGCACGTCTATTGTGTGCAAAGTCTGCATTAAAGTTCTTGCTTCAAGTGCAAAAGTGCAGTGCCAGAATCAGATAAGAGGGATGTGGGCAAAATTGAAAGGTGAAAATATAACGCCACATCATCGACCCTAGAATCTTCCCTGCCCCATACTGGGGTACACATAGGCTAATAGGAGACAAAGTGCACTGAACCTGCTGAAAGAAAATGTGAGGAAAAAATAAAAGTGTGTTCATCAGGTAAGTCTTGGAGGCCCAGCCAAGCTTCTATGCAGGGCAAACTCGTGCCGAAATTTAGTGGCCACCTAAAGTAGGAGTGTCATCGGTCACTAGATAAGGGTCACCCGGCTTGTCCTAGAGATGAGTACTGACTGTTTGTCTCCTTTCGACTATCCTCAAGTACCTCACCAGGCGGCAGTTTAGTTGTAAATCATCTATGGCAAAACATGCCATAACCGCCTGTCTGCAGGTGTGAATGTATCTAGCATTATAGAACATATGTAGCATAGATTTGCGTTCGCTTAAGAGTTCTTTGCATATACATAGTAAGTGCAACATACCCTCTTTGCTTGTTCTGCACATCCGGCAGGTGAGCTTGGCTATGTTTCATTTCAAGGGCGGGAGCTATACCAATGAGGGGAGTATGCCAGCCTGGTGCATAGATATTTTTTTTTAACAGCTTTAGTAAATCCCGTGCACAAGTAAGGCTGAGGGAAAGCCTTGGGATAACTTGTGGAGGACAAACCAGCCATGAGTTCTGCCAGACAGTGTTGCCTTGACCTCTAACAGGGAGACATGTTTGATGGTCTTGTTGACCAACTGTTTAAAGCATACATGAGTTATAAGGATTCCAATAAGCCCTCTAAGCCCAATTGCTAAATTGATTCATAAAGGTAGATTCTTGCAGGGCAGATTTCCTTAGTTGTCAGTTCGGCCCAGAGGTAGGCATTCAGGGATCCTGGCAGTGTACCTTTAATCTTATGGTAGCAGTTGATGTATGCATCTCTTTGCGCCAGTTCCTGTTTCCGCAGGCCGAACTCAGGTCTTATTTGGGCAGGTGACACTTACTTGAGGAGGCTGAAAATCATTCTAAAGGCACCAACTAAAATGCCATCTAAGCTAGATGCGTCTCTGCCACTCATTGATTCGCTCCCCTAAGTAATTATTGAGAAAAGCTTTACCTGTATGACTTTGATTAATGGGGAAAGGCTTGGGCTTGTTATTTTGTTCTGTATATTTTTTTGCACTAATGCCATTGCGATGCCTCTCTTCCTCAGGGCCTCCTTTTGGAATCTAAATGAGCCTTTACTGTCCAATATCACAATTAGGCACTTATACTCATTTACTATCTCCAATCTGTTGTACAAATACCAGCAGGAAGCCCCTTTTGTCTTCTTTTGGTTGAGGACCATAAAACTCTACTTATTTAGGCTGATCTTCAGTCCTTCTCGTCCGAGTAGGATTGAGTGGCATTTGATAGATGTTGCAGGCCCAACGGGGATGTGGCTTATAAGTACCAAGTCATCAGCATATAATAAGTTCGAAAGGGTCAAGCCGCCAATCTTCGGGCATGAGAGTTGCAGCTGTTTATCCTCGATGTTAGATCCCCCATAAACAGATTAAAGAATGTGAGAGCTAATACGCAACCTTGTTTTACTTCTTTGATAGTCAAAATGCACCTAGAAAGGTGGCTATCTGTCCCCAGTTTGACTTGTACCCAGGTGTCTGTGTGCAGCAAAATCAACAATTTCGCTCAGCAGCAACATGCGGCGGCGAAGGCTTTGTTCCTTATTATGGATGAGGGTGCCTTGGTGGATTTATGGAGGGTGAAACATGGTGCGGACAGGGAAGGTACATGCCTTAATACTGTACATAATAGCTGGTCCTATATTAACCGATGGCTCAGTACCAGAGACGTTGAGCTTTGGACGGAGTCTATCGAACATATGCCCGCACTTTGTCAGATCATTCTCCAATTATATTGGAATTGCAGATCCCTGGGGGGCCTCACCGCGGACTTTCGTGGAGGCTACCTCATGGCGCGTTAAGAGATCAGGCCTTTAGGGAGGAGATTCGTACCGCTATTGTGGAATATTTCACGGTCAATGGGATTGGTGTCTTCGGCAGGCACTCTGTGGGAGGCATTCAAGGTAGTAATTTGTGGGATTTGCCTCGCCAAGCAGCATAATGTGCTGAGAACGCTTTGACGCGAATTAGCCTATTTAGAGGCCCAGCTAGCTGGTCTGGAGAAACAAATGTGTACGGATGGATCCAGCGGCCTCCTGGCTGACCTCAGAGAGGAGTTGACGCAATATGAGGAGGTGGCAATCCGCAAGGTTTGCTTTCTGGAAAAAGAAGCTAAGGCGAGGAGATACGGAGAGGGTGGGTAAAGCGCTGGCCGGAATGCTTCGTAGGCAGGAAATAATATTGTTGAGTTGGTTGATTCGGCTAGAATACGCCATACTAGCATGGAGAACGTCATGTGGGTCTTGTCTGATTTTTACTCCAACTTGTATGCTGAAAGGTCCTGGCGAAACTCATTGCGACCAGTCTGCACCCCCTTCTCCCTTCTTTGGCGCTGCCGGATCAGTCTGGATTTGTGCCAGGCCACTCGACCTTGTATAACCTCTGCACCTTTTTTGCAGTGTCTCGTATGGTTGATTCTGGTGAGTGCACAGCGGCAGTGTTCTTGGACGCCACTAAGGCATTTAACTCCCTTGCATGGTCTTACATGTTTGGATTGCTGACTAGAGTGGGGCTGAGTCCTAGGTTCATTAAATTGATCGGCTTGTTCTATTCGGTTCCAACAGCCAGATTGAGAATTAATGGGATGGTTTTAGATCCCCATCCGATAGCTAGGGGTACTCGACAAAGGTGTCCCCTCTCGTCGCTGCTATTTGCAGTGGCGATGGAGCCGTCGACGGGGCGATTGAGGCAACACCACAGTCATAGGGTCCTGGTGTTTGGACAGCGCCCAATACTGGTTTATGTGAATGCGGCTGATGTTGCACTATATTTTTGTGACCCACAGCTCAACCTTGATATGTTGATAGACGAGATAGTCTGGTTTGGCCGGATTTCTGGGATTACGATCAACTAGTCAAAGTTGGTGGTTTTCTCTCTGTCGGCTGCTATGGTGCAGTGCCGCTCCAGATACCCCCTTTGTTGGGCTGATGGACCGGTGCGATATTTGTTCATATGGCTTAGTAGGGAGGCGGATGAGCTGTGGTCGGCCAATTATGGCAAGGTCCTTATGTGGCTGAAAGACAAGGTGGTGGTCTGGCGCTCCCTGACGCTTTTGCTGACGGGACGCAGAGCAAGATGGTGATTCTGCCCAAATTTCTTTATCTATTCATTAACATACCCCTCATCATCAAATTTAGCTTTTTGAAAAGTCCCAGATCTTTACTCATAGCTCTTGTCTGGGCAGGTGGACAGCCCAGAATCTCATGGGAACAGCTGACGTTGCAGTTTGAACTGGGTGGCCTGGCAGCCCCAGATCTGGAACTATATAATTGCGCACAGTCTCATTTCACACATTTCTGGTTGCACCCTATAAGATACCTACCACATCTGGCTCCGGAAGATGATTCAGTCTGGCCTAAGGGGCTGTCTGGGGTGATTGGTGGACCGCACGGGCCTAGGTCGGGGAGGATCGATAATGTGACATGTACGGCACAGGCTTGGAGGATGCTCCTCAGGCGGGCAGAGGTTGGAGAGCCCTTTGCGCCTTCGATGCCTGTGTGGTACATCGTTGACCTTCGGATATCGGAGGAAGGACAGTTTTGGGAACGCTTGCGTGAATTGAATATGACTACCTTGGGGTCTTGGTTTCCCGGGGGGATTGTTTATCTCGGCGTAAGCCGCACTTGCCGATATGCACGATACAGCACTATGTAGTTTATTCTCCTCAGAATCAGGGCTATTTTGCGGGGACGGTACCCCTGCTTCCCTGGGATGCCCCCAGTGTGCCGCAGCTGGAGCTTATGTACAGAGCACCGTCTCTGCGTAGACTCCTCACAGGCCTATGTGTCTGCATGCAGACAACTGCAGCCCCTGTTAAGCCTAGGGCCAGAACTCATTGGGAGATGGAAGTAGGTGAGACCCTTTTGGACGTGGTGTGGCGGTACTGCTGTGCACAAATGCGAGAACTTTCCTCAAATTATAGACTGCGCCTCATCCACTTTAACTTCTTGGATCGATTGTCGTATACGCCGAGTAGACTGAGGAAAATGGACGTTCGATTGGATGCTAGATGTGAAAGATGCTCGGCTCCTGAGGCAGATTTTCTACACCTGGGGTAGAGCTGCGGGGCGCTGCAGGGTTACTGGACAGAGGTGCGGGGAGCGATATGGTCGGGCTCATGGTGCCGCGTTCCCCCAAGATTGCCCTCCTGGAATATGTCAAGGAGGTACCCCCTGATAACAGGAAGCTGGTGGGGCTGCTATTGCTGCTGGCTAAGCGAAGGGTGGTGATGTAATGTGGGAGAAAACAGATACCCGATGCAGAGAATGGCTTCAAGATGCTGCACACTGGCAGGAAAAATTTATGGTCTACTGGGAGTCGATGCCAATAAATTCCCGGCTTCGACACATATGGCCCCCCCTGTGATCTTTCCTTAAGTGTAGGCCATAAAGAGATACAAGCCCACTAACGCATAGCTCTTGTCTTGAAACCGATGAGGCCCCCCCAACTGGGGGGAAGAAATACTGCTCCCCCTCTGTAAGGGAGATGTGGCTGCTACTTGGCCCTCCCCCCCTTTTCCCTCACTTCCCTGTACTTCAGTCTCCTTGTGTTTTGTTCTTAATCTTTAGATGTTCACCGCCATAGACGATCTCGCACAAGACTGAGACATGTCATCCCATTGTTTGTAGAGCTGCCCATAGGTCCTCTCCTCGTGGGTGCGGCCTGCTAGGAAGGAGAAAAGGGGGGTTTCTGGACAAAAACTATAGGTACTGCATTGTTACTTGGCTTGTCAATTCCAATGTGTCAATTATGTCTTATGACTGTTATGTCGGTGAGTGCTCTGTTTTGTTGTATCTACTAATAAATGCAATTAAAAAAAAATCAACAATTTCAATAGAACTGTTGGAATCTTCCAATTGTACAGTTTGTGCCACAGTTTGCCCCTGTCAATGTGATCAAAAGCTGCCTTGAACTCTATAAAGCAGAGATACAGGGATGTCTTTGCCCCCTCCCTTCTCGGCTTCAAATGATAAACAAAGGGCTAAAATATTGGTAGCGGTGCCAGTATACTTGCAAATTTCTGTCTGATTGAGAGGAATGAAGGCATTATCACTGGCCCCATAAGTTAGCTCCTCTAAGATCACCCTGGCAAAATATTTGGGTTCATTATCAATAAGAGCTAATTGTCTGTAGTTTTAAGCATTATTCTTATCCACATGTTTATAAATAGGTGAAATGACCGTGCCTCTTCACGATGCCGGGATTATCTCCTCTCTTATAATTTGCTGGAATACAGGCACTAATCTGTCCGGCCAGTAAAATGGGTCCAATTTATATAGAACAGGGGGTATGCCGTTAGGGCTGGGAGCCCCCTCCCATTTACCATTGGATATATCATCATAATTTGTTCCATCAAAACTGCAAGCATTGATGTTTGAGGATTGCACTGGGGGTCAAAAGTTGACGCTACTTCCTCAGTTCCTCCTCTGGTCAATACTTCTGATTTTCCGTTGAAATGTTCACTCAAGTATTTCCTCAGGGCTTCCTCAGTTAGGTATGAGTTAACTCCACTACAAGAGGGACTTTGAAGTGTGTTGACCCTTCACCAAAGGTGTGTGCTGTTGTTGCTTTTTGCCTCATAAAGCAGCTTGGTCCAGAGCAGTTCTTCCTCTTTGAGGACCAGTTTAGCCCTTTCAAGCCCATTTTCTGTTGTCTCAACTCTGTTTGCAGATCAATGCTTGGTGAACAGAGGCAGAGCTTTCTTAGTATTTTGTTTATAATTTTTTTTAAAAGCCTAAATATGCCCCCGCTGAGCAGACGTTCCTCTCCCCCTTCAAGCTCCTTCCTTTGTGGAGGGTGCTGGTTTCACTGTAGATGCATGTTCTTCTCCTAGTGCCTTTGTAAAACTTTCCCATCCAGCTACTGGATTCTTACTTGTCCTTTGTTCTTTCCATAAGGTCTTCGCGGATTGTGGGACTTTTTAGTGACCGAGCTTTGCATTTGATTCATTTGTTGTTCACAGTGTGAACAGAGCCAGAAGCCTCGACTGGTTGAGTGAAAAGTTTGGCACTTGCTTCAAGTGTGATTTCTTGTGGGAGGTGGTCGCTGTTATCCTTCTCTCGTAGGTGATAAGAAGAGATTTTAAGAACTAGAGGGTCAGTTATAAAGGTATAATCTATTTTATGTTAGCCATGGCAGAGCAAAATGTTGCTCCTGGGGCAATCTTCAGGGAAGCAACTATTCAGAGCTCAGAAACTAAGGTGTTTGAGGTCCCTCAGTAGCTGCATATTGATTTTGTCCTGCCCCCCCCTATTTGTTGTCAACCTGAGGAGGTACATGCTAGTGGAGAGATTGCTGTGCCTGGAGCTCATTGTCCTCCATTGACCCTAATAAATGCAGATTGAAGTCTCCAGTAATTGTAAAGTCAGGTGTTCGCTCATCTTCTAGTAGCCTTAATACCTCGCAAACCAATATATTGGCTGCCTCATCCTTGTGCTTTGGATGCAGATATACCTTTATTATCACTATCTGCGTTTCTAAGTTTCCAGATCTGACTGTTACTCTGATGGGGTGTAGTGCATTTGGTTCAGATGACTTAAGATACAGTTCTTCTACCTTACTGATAATTGCTATTGATGAGTATATTGCGAGACCTCCTAGAAGGTAGCCAAATCTTGATCCTTTGAGGGCAGGGAGGTGATATACTGTGATGCCCTGTAGGTGGAATGGATGATCCAGACAGGCCTCCTGTAGAAGAATAAAGTCAAAGGGCTGTAGGTATAGTAACACCTGAGAATCTGAGGTTTTGTTTCTCAGTCCATTTATATTCCAAGAGCATAGGTGTAGGGTGCTCTTCTGGGCTTGTGGGCAATTTCTGCTTTGTCACTGAGTTTTGTGGCTGTTTATGGTGCTTGCTAGCCAGGCCCAGTCTTGTGTTACTTTGACTTCTCACAACTGGAGAATGGCCGTCAGAGGGCTTAGTTTGGCTTTATGAGAGGGAGATGAGTTCAAGGTGCCTCTAAGTACAGAACAGGTTCGCTTCATAGAATTCTCATACTGGGGTCCTGGGTT
The DNA here is from genome assembly GCF_031143425.1 of Pleurodeles waltl. NCBI lineage: Eukaryota > Metazoa > Chordata > Amphibia > Caudata > Salamandridae > Pleurodeles > Pleurodeles waltl. The sequence continues at coordinate 135,598,319 of NC_090443.1, forward strand.
GTTTGGCACCTGTCTAGCAGTGGCTCGAGGTAGCCTGGGTTATAATGGGGCAGTAGCTTTATTCCCAGAGTCTAAATTGTACTTGCTCCTTCAAGACCATCCTAGCAATGTCCAGAGACCTCCATGTCGCTTTTGTTGCTTCAATGCCTAGATAGTTGCTAACTTCGACAAATTCTATGGATAGCAAGTCAGATGATTTCAAGTCCTCCTATCTGATAATTGCTATTAATAACTGCAATATATTCCCCCCTGTTTAAAGTAGCATTTGTCCCTTCTGACTTATATTCGGGTACGAAGATAGTTATGCTCATTTTAGCCTGTTCCTGGAGAGAAGCGGAGGTGCTTATTTGAAAAGTATTGGACAGTAGAGGAGTTGGTGAGGCTTTGGATATTGAGTCAGGCTGTGTAAGTTCTGTTGGTAAATATGTTGATGATGCTTCAGAATTTATTTGTGTTGATTGTTGCTCTACATTTGCTTCAATATTTAGTGATGGACTGCTGTTTGATTTAGCCACCCCCTTTCGAACACAGTCTTCTTCTACTGAAAGCCTCTGTGCCACGCTGTCAATCAGTCAATCAATCACAGATTTGAAAAGCGCGGCTAATCTCCCATAGGGTCTCAAGGTGCTGAATGTAGGCGTGCTGCTCAGTCGAAGAGTCCGGCCTTGAGGTCCCTCCTGAACTGCTTTAGTGATGCGGTCTGCCTAAGCTTAAGGTGAAGTGTGTTCCATGCCCGGGCTGCTAGGTAAGACAAGGATATTCCTCCTGATGTACTTTTCCGGATCTTGGGGACGGCTGCAACAGAGAGCTGAGAGGAACAGAGACTTCTGTTGGGTATATGGAAGGTGAGGCGGTGGTTGAGGTATGCTGGTCCTACGTTGTGCAGTGCCCTGAAGTGTGATCAGGAGTTTGTATGTGATGCGCTTGTTGACCGAGAGCCAGTGTAGGTCTCTGAGGTGGGAAGAGATACTGCTGTGACGGGGGATGTCCAGAATGAGTCTGGCTGCTGCATTCTGGACTCCTTGTAGTCTGGAATGAATTTTCTTGCTGGTGCCGGCATAGAGTGTGTTGCCGTAGTGTAGTTTGCTGGTGATGAGTGCGTGGGTGACTGTCTTCCTTGTGTGGGGGGAATCCATTTGAAGATCTTCTGCAGGAGACGGAGGGTGTGGAAGCTTGATAAGAAGACGGCATTAACTTGGCGGGTCATCAATAGAGAGGAGGCCAGGAGTCCAGGATGATGCCTAGGTTACGTGTATGGTCAGTGGGGGCAGGGGCGTTACCCAGAGCGGTGGGCCACAAGGATTCGTTCCTGGCAGAACGGGTGGAGCTGATCATGAGGATCTCTGTCTTGTCCGAGTTGAGCTTGAGGCAGCTGCCCTCCATCCATTCGGCAACAGCTATCATCCCGTTGTAGAAATTGCTCTTGGCTTGCGTAGAGTCGTCGGACAGGGAGAGGATAGGCAGGGTGTTGTTGGCGTAGGAGGCCATGTTTAGCTTGTGTTTTTTAGTGATCTTAGTGAGTGAGGCCATGCAGACGTTGAAAAGAGTTGGGCTGAGTGAGGATCCTTGGGGCACTCTGCAGCAAGTGTTTTTAGGTTCTACTGAAAACGGTGGTAGTCTGACTGTCTGTGTTCTTCCACTGAGGAAGGACCTGATCCAGTTCAGGGCTTTGTCTCATATGCCGGCGCCGTGCAGTCTGTTGCAGAGAGTGGAGTGTGAGAGAGAATATGGTGTCTAATGTCAACAAACCCTGTAGTCCAGGGATTTAATATGTAAAGGACAGAGTTAGATATCCCTACACTGCCTAAAATGAAAAAGGTCAACATGTTTCTCGCTAAGTAAGTCTATAAAGATCTAGGTGCGATTTGTCAGGACCTAAAAATAACCATACCTAATCCTCACTGTTGTAGTAAACTAAGTTAGATGTGCGAAACATGAGCACTCCTCAAATTCAGGGACTGCGGAGCAGGGGTATGTGCTGTTAGATGCTACGATCCATGACCAAAAGTGCTGACTATTACATTGGCTGGATCACTAATGCTCGTCACTATCCCCTTTGGGGCCCATCCTTTCATTTTCAATTTAGGCAGGTTAGGGATATCCAACTCTGCCCTTTACAAATTAAATCCCTAGACTGCGGGTTTTGTTGACATTAGAAACCATATTTTGAATAGGATAAGAGAGACATTATTCTTACTTCCCCTTATCTTGTTTATTTTTAATCTTGACAGAAGCCCACATTTTCAATAAATATTCCATTACATGGTCCCTCTAGTCAATTTTAACAGTTCATTTCGCCAATCCCACATTACTGCATTCACCACCGGCAAATATCTCTAAAAAGATCTCCGGCAAAGAGCCCCCTCGAGGAGCCCATCAGGCATTGCAGTGCCGGTCCTAACTAATGGGTGTCCGCACTGTCCCGAGGGGTCCAGGGGCTGGGGACAGAGGACCAGTAGAGTGAAATAAGCAAGGGCCTGGAAGTCCCTCGGCTGATATTTTCTTGAGCGATGGATGGCTGCTTGATGGTCTGGCCAGGCCGGGCTGGGAGGAGAGGCGGGTGGAGGGGCAGGAAGGGTAGCGGGGCACAGGAAAGCAGCTGATGAACTGGCGTTGCTGCTCTGCAGTGTCTCAGCGTCACTTGCAGCATCTACAAATTTTGACCGGGTACTGATGATCTTTGGTCACACTGCACAGTTCCCACCACAAACTGCAGTGGATGAGACTGCTGTATGCCAAAGCCGAGGCATGCAGATCACATTCTGCAGTCTTTGTTTTCTCGAGAGACACCACTGTTACCGGGTGATGCTGCATCTTGCCCTTACTCAAGTCACTTCTGCTACAGAGTTGGCAGGCTTCGTCTTTCTATCAGCGGGCAGGTGCTTCAGGGCAGGTGAAAAGCTCTTACAGGAAAGGGTAGACTCAGGTGATGTCCTCTAACCTGAGGTCAGGCAGTGAGAGAAGGCGGCAGTTCCAACCCTTCTGGGACCACCAAGGCTTCCCTTCATAAGACACTGCAGCAGGTAAGGTCTGTTCTTTATTGTTTGGTCATGCATGTGTTCATGTATACATGTGTATGTATTGTGAATTTGTGAGTGCATGCTAGTAATGGGTGTGTGCCTGTGTGTTGTATGTGTGTGTGTGAATGCATAGATGTGAGTGAGTGTATATGTTTGCATGTGGCCATCCACCACCCCTCCTCTATTTGCTGTCCACGTCTGAGAGTGATACTTTGCACAGTAGTGTTGACTCCAGCCTAGAGCTACAGAGTCTGCAGCCCCACCCTTCACCATCTACTTAACACAGTGCTTCAGAAAGACTAATCAGCAGCCTCTTTCTAATTTAATTTCTCCTGGAGCCTTGTCTCCTCCGTTTCCTCACTTCAGTGTCTAGGTCTCCTCCCTCCAACTACAGAAGTGTCAGACAGCACACTTCCACTGTCTGGGAACACAGCCTTGTCTATACCTAGTGCAAGACGTCAGGCTTAGGTTGTCCAGAAGGGATCCTGCAGGCCTTTATTTCTGTGGCTCACTCACAAACACTATGTATGTTCCACGGAGGTCATAAAATGTGCACGCATTCATTTGGGAAGTTAGAGCAGGGTTCTGGGTAAGCACATAAAAGCCGAACTTTACACAAGTGGGTCAGTAAGCTTCTACTCCAGTGACAGATAAAAATGTTGGTCATAGCTGTGGATTTTCAAAACATGGTACACTGCTTCTAACACTCAGTCAGACTTCTCTAAGGAGTAGCTTGTGAGGTACCAGTAACACTCCCATCTACCTGCAAGAACCTCTCCTTTGTACAGCCCAACTAGAAGCTTTTGCTTTGTTGAATTATTCTATTTGTACTAAACTTGAGAGAGTGTTTTTGAGATGAAAACGCGTTCAGAACTCATAAACTGAAGTTTTGAGAAAAATGGCTTTCTGACAAACATTACAACTACGGCTCACGGTTTTCCGTTTAAACGGATTTTTACATATAAATACAGACGGATAAATATTTTCCTTTGTCTGTATTTATAAATTGAAACAGAAAAATGCCAATAAATATGTTTAGCTTTGCAGCTGTTTGCTAGGAGAAGAGGAGCCTTTCCGAATGCAGGCAGAGAGATGACATCTTTCAACTGAGCCAATAACATCAGGCCTCCTTTTGTTTAAGTATCCTGGCTTGGAGCTATGAGCGGTGGGGGGAGACGCACTCCTAAAAGCAATTGAGGGAAAACAAATGCACAAAGGTTATCACTTCACAGATACTTAAGAGAGGCATGCTTTTGACTTTGTTCAGTCCCTGGATCAAAGAGATATGAATGCACTGTAGGAATGTTAGATGTGTTGGTCTGTCCCAGTCTATACGCAAATAGCAATTTAAATACCACTATAGGGCTATTCATCCCAATTTAGGGTTTCAGAGTGCTTACATCACACGTTATTTGACAATAAGTCATATGTGTGTAAATCAATGTGTAGGATATGTTACATAAGACAGTGAGGGTTACAAGGTCTTTCATAGCTCACTGTGCTATATTAGAAGGATTGGAATGTATTAACTGCAAGTAACAAAAGGATCTCTTTGTTAAAAGCATGACATAAATCTATCTGAACCTATAACAACCAAGCGCGCATTGCCTATATAAATACATTTGAAAAAATACTAACTGCAGCTTTTTTTTTCTTGCAACAAAATAAAATGTGCATGAATACAGATAGAATGACCCAAAAATAAATATGGATAAATACAGACGGAGATGTTAAAAAAAAAAAAAAAAAAATACCATAAAACCTGGGAGCCCTAATTACAACTGATATTTCAGTAAATAAATCGTGACGTGGGGGCAACCTATTACTAATATTAGCGCCAGAGTCATTGTTGGTAAACCTGCCCGATGCACTGATATGATCACGGCTAATAATCATGTATAGGATGGCCATTACTGTAATCTTATCTGATGTGGTCACTATCACAACTAACTATATTAGTAGCTCGGGATGACTGCCTTTGAACATAAGTAGTTCTGTTATAGAAAATTTTGCCGAACCTTGTTCTAAGTAATAAACTCAAGGCAGGACAACAGCCCACTCCACATTGAGGGTACACTTGATGCACCCCTCCAGCTGATCAGATAGGTTGAGGACCTCACTCATGTCAAGTGACAGGTCTTGGCCTCTGCCTACACACTGGATTAATGTGATGCTGGGGTCAAAATCACAAACCAGAATACCAGATGCATGCAATTTGGCACTCAGGGTTGGGGAACGTGACATTACTCCATGTAGGAGATATTCCTGCCCCAACGCTTGCCTCAGTTTTTTATTTTTTTTATTTTGTTTTTTAATGTAGATGTGTGGATAAAATACTAATAGTGTATATTATTTATTATGTTTTATTAACTCAATTTCTGTGTCTTTTTTGATGCACTAAATGTCGGTTAATCTGAAGCACGCATAATCTAAAAAGGTGTAAATCCCCCTCCGTCTTTAAAATGTAGCTTGACCCAACTAATTGTGGATTAATTTTTTTCACACTTGGAAATAATGTGCATCTGGAGCATTCCAATTTTGAAGCAAGGCTGCTTGTAGAAAATGATGGATGTGTGCTAGCAGTGTGGTCATGGTCATCCCAGGAACTCATCCTTGTAGTTCCTGCCTTGCCTCCTCCTCTTTGGAGAATCCACATAAGTTATCTGGCAGTGAGCCTTCTAAAAAATACACATCCACAGGAGCAGACCACAAAGCGCACTGCTCGACATCAGGGGCCCATCCATTATTCACAGAACTCCAGACCACAAAATTGAGTGCAGGTTTATCTTAATACCACAAAATAGACTGGCAAATCTAAACCTTGAAATTGTCCATAGCTTAATCAGCGTAAGGTGTTGGCTGAAAACTTTGTGTTGAAAAAGAATTGTGATTAGCCATTTGAGATTTCAATAAATAACCATTGAAACAAATGAAAAAGCACCGGAGCAGACCACTGTTTTAGTTATAAAAGCTTCATACAATTATTGGAAACAAACAGAACAAATGTTTGAAATTAATTTGCAAGACTTGGACCTTATGAGTCGCTGCTTATAAACATAAACAAAAGCCCTAACCTTGGGACTGACTGACCCACCATGTTTACGTATAGCTTGAAGAACGAAGGGAAGATGTATAATTTATTTTTTGTGCCAGTATTTGGAATATATATCCGGTTGAAGTTCAATCCAATTTTATTTGCCCTGAATGGAATTAAACCCCCCAATTCTCGCCACCTCACCTGATAGCATGACACTTTTTATTTTTTTATTTTTTATAAAACAGCTTTATTGATTTTTATTGCTGAACAGAAAGCCAACACAACAGAACACCACTGGTCACAATTCACCTCCTCCGACTGAGCACTACACAGATAAGTCATTTGCACTGAATTTACAATCCACATATGTTCTGCATAAAGTCTTAGCTGTGCTACCCCCCGCTCACACCTAAGGATCACACCCCAAGTCTTCCTCCCAGGATCCTGTCCATCTCCCCCACACCCGCTCATATTTAGCCGGACACCACCGTGCTTCATACACCAGTTTTTCTTGGGAGGCGCACCATTCCATCCCTCGCCGCCACTTTGCCAGCGCAGGGGCCGACTCCCCTCTCCAGCCTGAGGCAAAGTCCCTTTTGGCCACCAAACAAGCCATTCCTACAAAAGTGCGCTCTGCCCTGTTGGAGCCCACTCCCTCGAGAACCCCCAGCAGGACAGGTATAGGGACGGGCTCCATCGCCTCCTGCAAAACCCTGGACACCACCGCTAACACTGCATGCCAGTAGGCAACGATATCGCAGCATATCCACACCATATGAAAAAAATCTGCAGACGGGCACGCACACCGTGGGCACTCCGCTTGCTGCCTAAGGCCGGCCGCGTGCAGCTTTCCAGGTGAGAGATATGCTGCATGAAGAAAATAAGTCTGCACCAATCTCAGTCGTGAGGACATAGTCAACAGTCTCGGAGCCATCAGGGCGTCTCTCTAGTCCTCCTCCGTCATCGGACCCACCCAGTGCTCCCATCTAGCACAGCGCTTTTCCAGTGGCTGCGATATGTTAGTGGTCAACATGCGGTATATACCCGAACCCTCCCCCCCCCCTTTGCCGAGGTGCCCATAAGTATCTTGGTTTCCACAGAACTGAATTCTGGGAGAACCGACCCTCCCTGAAGGTGCATCTGAAGGGCATGACGGAGCTGCAAGTATTTATGGACCTGGGTCTGGCTGAGCGAGAATTGCTGTTGAAGTTTCTGGAAGGACTCCATGTGTGTGCCTGCCCAGATGTCTCAGAGTGACGATATTCCGATAAGATCCCACCTATGGAACTCACGGAGCGCCGAGACCTCCCTTAGCCAAGCACCCTGCCACAATGGGGTTTGTTGGGTAAGCCGACTCCACCACCCCGACGCGCGCAGCGCCGCCCTCCACCCCATAAGCACCACCCTTGTCACCTCGGGAATCCCACATGACACAGGGACCCCGTAGAGCATCCCGAACAAGTCAGGGAAACCGATGGACAGGAGCTCCAGCTGATAGGCAGGGTCCGACCATCAACCCCCGCAGCCAGTCGTTAATTACCAGCAGATGCATCGCCAAGTGATAAAGGTGAAGGTTGGACATCCCCATTCCACCCTCGTAGACATCCCGCTTACAGACCCGATCGCCAAGCGCGGACGGGACCTGTGCCACAAAAACTGTTGTGCCGCTACATACATGTCGGCGAACCACCGTCTGGGTATGTGATGAGGGAAGTTTTGAAATAAGTAAAGGAACCGGGGCAGTACCATCATCTTATAAAGCGCGATCCGCCCAAGGGTATTGAGCGGAAGGGATCTCCATCTTTGCAGGTCCTCCCTGACCCGCCTGACCAGAGGCTTGACATTCAAAGCCCATGCCAACTCCGGCAACAGTGCTATATGGATCCCCAAGTACCGGAAGCTGTTTCGTTTAATAGGAATGCTGTGCTGCCAGTCATAACAATCCCGAGAGTGGTTGGGCAGGATCAATCAACATTTACTACGATTAACCACTAGACCTGACACCTCTGCGAACAGCCCCAGAAGCTGCATCACCCTGGGACCACTGCTGGCCGGGTTAGCCAGGTACAAAAGGACATCGTCCGCATACAACACTATACGGACCTCCCTCCCAGTGGGCCATAACCATCCCTCAACCAGGGGTGTCGCGTGGGCTCTCATTATCCTAAATGAGACTACTGGATTTCTAGGCAGCAGGATCGATAACGGTGTGGGGGACTGAGTCTGACCCACGTGTAAGGAACTCTGTCACCATAAATCCGTTTTTTGCTCCGGCTAGCTAGCAGTGCCTCATTTCTCCCACGGGGAAGAAATGATTAGGCAGCCGAGCGCATGACATCTTTGGAACTTCTCAGGGAAGTCGTGGTCACTCAGATCCAAACCAACTCTCTCATTTACAATATGATCTCATATACAAATGACAAAGACAGTATAAGTTTTATATAATCTTTTAATAAAACGACTGTATTTTAGATAATAAGGCGTGAGCCGCAATAACCAGAACAATACAACACAGTAGGATTGAAATAGTCACCAGGAGAGTAAAACATAAGAACAAAGCTATCATAGTGCCTAACAGTTTCTACTCTCCCTCTGCTTGTTCTATTTAGAGCAAAGCATGTTAAGCTTCTAGCTTGCCTTTCTGAATCACTGGGGAGACATCAGCCCTCATACCTGAGCAAAGGCCTGTGATCTGGTTCAGCATCTGCAACGAGGCAGTCAGCGTCTAGTTGTGGTTCCCTGGTCGGAATCTCCCTCTTGCGTGTATTGGGACAAGGAAGTGATTTTATAACTAACATGTCATCGTGATCACAAAATGTCCCTACGCAGGAATGCCAAATCTAAACTCCTACCACGTCTATCGGCAATGTACCAGACTGTATCCTTGAACGAAGCACAGAGTGAATATGTTATGGAGAACTCCAGTGCTGAAGTAGGCAAAACAGTATGATATGAATAAAAAAACAACACTGTAGAACTGGCTATTTGAAAAATAACAGTACGAAGCCTAATAAAAAGCATTTAGAGCAAAGTGCACAGAGGCTCTAAGCTGCCAGCAAATGATACGTAAAACTAACCACACTACAGGGGGTCCTTCCGAATTAGTTTCGCCAGCAGCTCCATCGCCAGACCGAAGAGGAGCGGGGAGTGGGGACAACCCTGGCGGTTCCCCCTGCGAATGGGGAACCAATACGAGACCGCCCCATTAACTTGCACCTGGGCTGACGGGGTAGAATAAAGGAGGCCCACTAAAGCACGGAACCGCGGCCTGAGCCCCATCCTCGCAAGGACACAGCATAGGTACGACCAATGTACTGTGTTGAATGCCTTTTCAAAGTCCACCAACAGAAGCGCCAGTGGATGGGTAAGAAGAGCTCTGTGGGCCAAAGCTATGTGCAAGCGCCTAATACAGTGGCGGGTACTTCTGGCAGACATGAACCTGCACTGATCCTTGTGAACCAACGAGGGCAGCACTCTTTTCAATCTCCTGGCCAATACTGTGGAGAAAATCTTGAGCTCCGTATTGAGGAGCCATATGGGGTGGTAAGCTGAGCAGTCCCGCGAGGGGGGGGGCCTAGTCTTTGGGATCACCACAATAGTAGCCTCATCCAAGTCCGAGGGGAAGCCCCCTGTATTTTCGGCTTCCTCATACATTTCCAGAAGGTGGGGGGCCAACGTATCCCGGAACCTCGTGTAAAACTCAGCAGAGAATCCGTCCGGACCGGGCGTCTTCCCCGTCGCCAGCTCCGTCATTGCTGCCTCAACCTCCTTTAAGCTGGGGGGCTCGTCAAGCTCACGCCTCTCCACGTCGGAAACAGTGGGGAGGGGCACTTCCATCAACAACGGGGCCTCAATCTCAGCAAGAGGTTTGGGCCGTACCTTGTAGAGTCTCCAGTAATAGGCAGCAAAGCTCTGCGCAATCGCCCTCGGGGTCCGCGAGACAGCGCCCGATTTGTCGACGATCTCCGGGACCACCCTGTATACCATCGGTCTGGTGGTTGATCCAGTGCAGGAGCTTGCCATTCTTGTCCATCCCACCCGTACACACAGGCTACGGAGGCTCGCCACATATGTTTTTGTTGTCTTAAGCGTTACATGCGTGATCTCCTCCCGGACCTGGACCAACTGCTGCGCTATCTCCGTCCCCGCCGACCCATCAATTAGTACTAACTGGGAGAAATGAAAGGGGATAAAAGCGCTCACAACAGTACCAATTTAAAGTAGACAAAGAACAGAATATTGCAACGTTGGTGCTCCCGGCCTCAAAGGAATCTCCCCTACCCCCTTAAACTGTGAAACACACAGCTATACATGCAAATGATGAAGACCTAGGCACTCAATAATGTGTAACAATATAGTATTATATGAAACTCTAACAGATACAGTGAAGTAATTCAATGATTAGTAGATCAATCACTGAGAAACTTTAAATTGATTCAGTCCAACAAACATCGAGTTGATTGACGAATCCATCCTTTAATGAAACAGTCAAACCACCTACAGCCCCAGCCAACACGTGTTTCGTCGTGGGAGTGGGTACTCCCTGTGACTTTGTCAAGGCTGTAAAGAACCCAAAATACAGAATATATGTAAATTATGACTTAAAAATGGCAAAGCATATCGACACGTATTGTGTTTTTGAAATTAGTTAACATAGCAAAAAATAAAGCAAAACCCAGAACATCAGTTATCAACTCTTCATTGCTATAAAATTAAGAACTAAATCCATAATTTAACTATGTAATAAATGTGTAATAAGTGATTCTATAATAAAATTCACACCCATCTCAGCCCAGTGTGACGAGAGGGAAAGGAAGACCAAGGCAACTCCCACAGTCAACCAAATACCGGTGAGAAAAATATACTAAACTCAATATTATAGTAAGAGTAAACGACAACTATAAGTGACTCATCCCAGTGTCACCAAAGTTAGTTACTAGATATCAATAACCAATATGCAGTATCTCAAGAACATATAAGCCCCAGTGAAAAATGTCATACCTCGATTCTGATAAGAAAAACACTTTGTACCTCTAACTCATAATAAACATGTACCGCATCTTCTGAAATTAAGATAAGATACGAGGTATAACAAAGAGTTAGCTATATATAATAATCTGGTGCCTGTTAATGTTAACAACAAACACCTACCCACTTACGGCCAACTGGCCATGTCGACGTGAAGTTATAACAGAGTGTATACGACGTCTCTGATAACAAAAGTAATAACGAAAAATCAATCAGCTCAAAAAGCAAGTTACAACAAGTTTTGATATTAAATATGCTTCCCGTATAGCACCAGTATTATTAATCTATTTACCTGATCCTTGTGTACACTTCCTACAAAAGACCGGAGCCGCGATTAGCAGTTCCGATCATGACGGCCATGCTGTAAAACCTGACTGCATTGAATTGCGTCATTAAATAGCTAATTCTTCGGCCGACGCGCGTTTTACTAACAAGAGAGCGCGACTAGTAGAGTATCTGTTCCAGTGTATTGGCCACTTACGGGCGCCATCTTGGAATGATGAAATTCATCAAAACTGCTGCTCCAAGTATACTAGAGCAAATCGAATTACCACCTGTACTTAAAATTCAAAACATTAATCAAAAAATCAATACATTGCACACAAAATCAATACAACCCCATACTATCCAATGCAAATATATCATTTCCAAACAATAATTCAAAGAAACCCAAAATTCACTGAGCAATTGTGCCTTGGTCCCCATCCCTCCAGTCAGACCGGGCCGAGATGGGTCAATTTGAGAAAGTAACAATTACTGTCAGCTAAAAATTATCATGACAAATATGTGATACTTCAACGCAAGCAAATGGAGAAGGCTATGTAATGCACTATTCTTCTATGTACACTTAAACTGGGCCATACATAATCAAAGTACATTGCAAAATAATTATCTAATACAGAGATTATCCTAAACAAAATCTTATTTATATCTTCCATGGACAATAATGTTTTTTGAGATCAAGAAGACCCCAGGTTAATATGAAAGATTCCTACAGTTACTGTACATCAATCTAAAAAATATTCCATCTCGTAATTCGAATTGAGCCCCATTTCTACCGCTCTAAGTTTGAGAATCCATTGACATTCCCTCTTCCTCAGTTGTAACTCCCTATTTCCGCCACGTGGATTAACTCCAACTGTCTCAAAACCCAAAAATTCAAAGGTCCATCTGTCCGTCTGGTTCGGACATTGACTCATGTGTGCAATAATGGGATAACGCTCATCTCGATAAGTAAGAGCTCTGTAATGCTCACCAATTCTAACTTTCAAAGGTCTGATAGTACTGCCAATATAGTATAACCCACATTTGCAAATTATCATGTATATCGTGAAACAACTGTCACAAGTGATGTGGGTAGTAATAGGGAATTTATCTCCCATCAAACTGGCAAAATTAGTAATACCTGACCTGCTAAGCTTACACATACCACACCGGCCACATTTAAAAAATCCCTTGTTATGGGTAGTGAGCCAATTGTCATGTAACAAAACCTTGGGGTAACTTGGACACAAAATATTCTTGAGAGTTCTACCCCTGCGAAAGGTAAATAAAGGTGAATTAGATAAATGATCCTTCAGAGTTATATCTGCCTGAAGTATGTGCCAGAACCTCTTCATACACCTGCGTAGAGCCATTGAGGCAGGGGTATAGTCGACCACACATCTAATATGTTTATCAGAGACTATATATTTGTGCTTTAGGGTATCTGCCCTGGGAACACGCATAATTTTATCACATGCATTCTCCAAAACCCCAGTGGGATATCCCCGTGATTTGAATCTAGCTGTAATATCTCGAACATTTTCAACAAAATCAGACTCAACACTACAGTTTCTTCTGGCACGTATCAGCTCCCCATAGGGAATGGAAAAGATATGATGGCGTGGATGTGCACTGTTAGCGTGAAGAATTGAATTACAGGCTGTGCTTTTTCTATGCAACCGACTTTCAATTTTATCTTGGAGAGTAAAAAATTCCACATCAAGAAACGTAATATTGGTATTACTATATTCCCAGGTAAATCTAATATTGAAGTGATTGGAATTTAAAAATTCAACAAACTCCTTTAGTTGAGTAACATCTCCAGTCCAAATCATGATGACATCATCGATATAACGACCCCAAAAGAGTATATGTGAATTCCATGTTTGTGCTTCTGGACCCCATACAAGTTCATGTTCGAAATATCCCATAAATAGATTTGCATATGATGGAGAGAAGCGAGATCCCATAGCTACACCCCTCTTTTGACGAAACCATTTGTTGTTAAATAGAAAAAAGTTATTATCCAAGATCAATCTAATCATCTCCAACACCATAGTGGTATGTCCATATACACTGGCCGACTGACTGTGTAAAAAATGACGTAAAGCTGTCATACCTAAATCATGATCAATACTGGTATATAGTGAGGTTACATCTAACGTCACTAATGTCATACCCTGTTCCCAAGTAATGTCACCTAAGATACCCAAAATATGTTTGGTATCCTTAATGTACGAGGGGAGATTGCTAACAAAAGGCTGTAAGAATATGTCTACATATTCAGACAACCTCTCTGTCAGACCACCAATTCCCGATACAATTGGTCTGCCCGGAGGTGAACAGGCATCCTTATGAATTTTAGGTAACGTGTACAGACAGGGATATTTAGGTCTGCGTACCAACAAATATAGGTACTCATCTTCCCTGAGTAACCGTTGATCCAGATAAGCTTTTAGAAATTTATTGATCTTGTTCGAAAGAGCTGGTATAGGATTATAATGAATATGCTCATAACACTCAGAATCCTCTAATTGTCTCCAGATTTCTAAATTGTAGTCTCGGGTATTCATCACCACAATATTACCGCCTTTATCTGCCTCCCTTATAGTAATATCATCACGAGTAGATAGGCTTTTAAGGCACTCCAATTCATTCTGAGTCAAATTATTATGCTGCTTCCGATAGTGAGCCTTGTTTCTATATTCAACCTTCAAAAGATCCTGCCACACCAATTTGAAAAAAGTATCAACGCTGTTGCCTCCACTCAAAGTAGGTATCCACCTGGATCTAGATTTTAAGCCACTTGCTCTAGTCTCTGATACCACATCCAAATCTTCCAGAATCTTAGTTACCTTCATAGGATCCTGCTCATAATCTGTAATAGAGAGCAAAACCGCTGTGTCATGTATATCTTTAATAGAAAGAGGATGATAATCCTTATGAACAGCCGAAAGGATGTCCCTGTCCGAAGTTTTATCGTGAGCACTAAAAAATTTCTTACGTTTTAGTCTCCTCACAAATTTAAAAAAGTCAATTTTGGTTTTTTGAAAATCCCCGGAACTAGTCGGGCAAAAGCCTAGTCCCTTAGTAAGTAATGTATTAGCATGAATAGAGAGTTCAAAATCAGATAAATTAACAATAGCAATGGACCCAATGTTGGTATCCCTCATTTCCTCCTGTTCCAAGATCTGGTTTGAACTCCTATTTTGAGTTCTTTTTGCCCCCCCTCTCTTGCTTCTTCTAGTTTTGCGGGGTCTTCTACCCTTCTGTTCGTTTCTCTTTGCCCCTGTCTGATTCTCTGCACTTCGGTTAAAAAAGACCTGGTTCCTTGTTTATTGACAACACCCTGGTCCGAGATGTTAGAGACCTCACTAGATTCGCTATTTGTGGTAGAGACATTGCTAAGTGAAGATTGTGAGCCCGAAGACAGGACCTGTTGGCCATCACTATCCTTAATTAAATGATCGTATCTCCGTGAAAACGTAAAAACTCTACCTCCAATATAATCCAATTCGTCCCTTTTAAGTTTGCGGGATTTTCTGCGTGTTACCTCTAATTGATGTTGACTCACAATCTCATTTAATATAGCATAATTTTGGGAAGTCACCTCCTCCATGTGCATATCTTTAATATCAGTCTCCAAAATTGAAATTTCCTGTTGTAATTTATTAACTTTCCTCTCAGAATTTTCTATTAGGATATTCATTAGTTTCATGGAACTCGAAATTAGTTCCTGTTCCCAAGCGTCTAATAGGTCCGGGTCCAAGTCATCAAATGTGGGGAATATGTGTGATCTCAAGCCTCTTGGAATTCTATTGAGTTTAACATAGTGTTATAAAGTGGCCCCATCCCACCACTTAGAAATCTCTTGCTTCTTCAACCTCTCTAATCTGATAAATGTATCCCTCAGTCCAACCCTGGTACTTGTATTGATATTAGACAAATGTGCTGTCTGCTTAGATCCCAATTCACCAAACAGATCAGCCGCCAGTTTTTAACGATCCATTGCAAATATCTCAAAATGAGCACTCAAGTAAAGGTATATGGAGCTGCTAACCCCTATTTAAGTATCGATTAGTACTAACGGGGAGAAATGAAAGGGGATAAAAGCGCTCACAACAGTACCAATTTAAAGTAGACAAAGAACAGAATATTGCAACGTTAGTGCTCCCGGCCTCAAAGGAATCTCCCCTACCCCCTTAAACTGTGAAACACACAGCTATACATGCAAATGATAAAGACCTAGGCACTCAAAAATGTATAACAATATAGTATTATATGAAACTCTATCAGATACAGTGAAGTAATTCAATGATTAGTAGATCAATCACTGAGAAACTTTAAATTGATTCAGTCCAACAAACATCGAGTTTATTGACGAATCCATCCTTTAATGAAACAGTCAAACCACCAACAGCCCCAGCCAACACGTGTTTCGTCGTGGGAGTGGGTACTCCCCGTGACTTTGTCAAGGCTGTAAAGAACCCAAAATACAGAATATATGTAAATTATGACTTAAAAATGGCAAAGCATATCGACACGTATTGTGTTTTTGAAATTAGTTAACATAGCAAAAAATAAAGCAAAACCCAGAACATCAGTTATCAACTCTTCATTGCTATAAAATTAAGAACTAAATCCATAATTTAACTATGTAATAAATGTGTAATAAGTGATTCTATAATAAAATTCACACCCATCTCAGCCCAGTGTGACGAGAGGGAAAGGAAGACCAAGGCAACTCCCACAGTCAACCAAATACCGGTGAGAAAAATATACTAAACTCAATATTATAGTAAGAGTAAACGACAACTATAAGTGACTCATCCCAGTGTCACCAAAGTTAGTTACTAGATATCAATAACCAATATGCAGTATCTCAAGAACATATAAGCCCCAGTGAAAAATGTCATACCTCGATTCTGATAAGAAAAACACTTTGTACCGCTAACTCATAATAAACATGTACCGCATCTTCTGAAATTAAGATAAGATACGAGGTATAACAAAGAGTTAGCTATATATAATAATCTGGTGCCTGTTAATGTTAACAACAAACACCTACCCACTTACGGCCAACTGGCCATGTCGACGTGAAGTTATAACAGAGTGTATACGACGTCTCTGATAACAAAAGTAATAACGAAAAATCAATCAGCTCAAAAAGCAAGTTACAACAAGTTTTGATATTAAATATGCTTCCCGTATAGCACCAGTATTATTAATCTATTTACCTGATCCTTGTGTACACTTCCTACAAAAGACCGGAGCCGCGATTAGCAGTTCCGATCATGACGGCCATGCTGTAAAACCTGACTGCATTGAATTGCATTCATTTATCTAATTCACCTTTATTTACCTTTTGCAGGGGTAGAACTCTCAAGAATATTTTGTGTCCAAGTTACCCCAAGGTTTTGTTACATGACAATTGGCTCACTACCCATAACAAGGGATTTTTTAAATGTGGCCGGTGTGGTATGTGTAAGCTTAGCAGGTCAGGTATTACTAATTTTGACAGTTTGATGGGAGATAAATTCCCTATTACTACCCAAATCACTTGTGACAGTTGTTTCACGATATACATGATAATTTGCAAATGTGGGTTATATTATATTGGCAGTACTATCAGACCTTTGAAAGTTAGAATTGGTGAGCATTACAGAGCTCTTACTTATCGAGATGAGCGTTATCCCATTATTGCACACATGAGTCAATGTCCGAACCAGACGGACAGATGGACCTTTGAATTTTTTGGTTTTGAGACAGTTGGAGTTAATCCACGTGGTGGAAATAGGGAGTTACAACTGAGGAAGAGGGAATGTCAATGGATTCTCAAACTTAGAGCGTTAGAAATGGGGCTCAATTCGAATTACGAGATGGAATATTTTTTAGATTGATGTACAGTAACTGTAGGAATCTTTCATATTAACCTGGGGTCTTCTTGATCTCAAAAAACATTATTGTCCATGGAAGATATAAATAAGATTTTGTTTAGGATAATCTCTGTATTAGATAATTATTTTACAATGTACTTTGATTATGTATGGCCCAGTTTAAGTGTACATAGAAGAATAGTGCATTACATAGCCTTCTCCATTTGCTTGCGTTGAAGTATCACATATTTGTCATGATAATTTTTAGCTGACAGTAATTGTTACTTTCTCAAATTGACCCATCTCGGCCCGGTCTGACTGGAGGGATGGGGACCAAGGCACAATTGCTCAGTGAATTTTGGGTTTCTTTGAATTATTGTTTGGAAATTATATATTTGCATTGGATAGTATGGGGTTGTATTGATTTTGTGTGCAATGTATTGATTTTTTGATTAATGTTTTGAATTTTAAGTACAGGTGGTAATTCGATTTGCTCTAGTATACTTGGAGCAGCAGTTTTGATGAATTTCATCATTCCAAGATGGCGCCCGTAAGTGGCCAATACATTGGAACAGATACTCTACTAGTCGCGCTCTCTTGTTAGTAAAACGCGCGTCGGCCGAAGAATTAGCTATTTAATGACGCAATTCAATGCAGTCAGGTTTTACAGCATGGCCGTCATGATCGGAACTGCTAATCGCGGCTCCGGTCTTTTGTAGGAAGTGTACACAAGGATCAGGTAAATAGATTAATAATACTGGTGCTATACGGGAAGCATATTTAATATCAAAACTTGTTGTAACTTGCTTTTTGAGCTGATTGATTTTTCGTTATTACTTTTGTTATCAGAGCCGTCGTATACACTCTGTTATAACTTCACGTCGACATGGCCAGTTGGCCGTAAGTGGGTAGGTGTTTGTTGTTAACATTAACAGGCACCAGATTATTATATATAGCTAACTCTTTGTTATGCCTCGTATCTTATCTTAATTTCAGAAGATGCAGTACATGTTTATTATGAGTTAGCAGTACAAAGTGTTTTTCTTATCAGAATCGAGGTATGACATTTTTCACTGGGCTTATATGTTCTTGAGATACTGCATATTGGTTATTGATATCTAGTAACTAACTTTGGTGACACTGGGATGAGTCACTTATAGTTGTCGTTTACTCTTACTATAATATTGAGTTTAGTATATTTTTCTCACCGGTATTTGGTTGACTGTGGGAGTTGCCTTGGTCTTCCTTTCCCTCTCGTCACACTGGGCTGAGATGGGTGTGAATTTTATTATAGAATCACTTATTACACATTTATTACATAGTTAAATTATGGATTTAGTTCTTAATTTTATAGCAATGAAGAGTTGATAACTGATGTTCTGGGTTTTGCTTTATTTTTTGCTATGTTAACTAATTTAAAAAACACAATACGTGTCGATATGCTTTGCCATTTTTAAGTCATAATTTACATATATTCTGTATTTTGGGTTCTTTACAGCCTTGACAAAGTCACAGGGAGTACCCACTCCCACGACGAAACACGTGTTGGCTGGGGCTGTTGGTGGTTTGACTGTTTCATTAAAGGATGGATTCGTCAATCAACTCGATGTTTGTTGGACTGAATCAATTTAAAGTTTCTCAGTGATTGATCTACTAATCATTGAATTACTTCACTGTATCTGTTAGAGTTTCATATAATACTATATTGTTATACATTATTGAGTGCCTAGGTCTTCATCATTTGCCCGCCGACCCATCAATTTGGCCTTCCAGGCGCACCGCCCGCGCCTCAAGTACCAATATTTTATGGTTACATGTGTGCTCTCTTGCTCGGAGGAGCTGCCTGGCGTGCCCCCTAACTATGGCCTTACAGGCCCCCCAAAGGATATCCGGTGACGCCATGGATCCCTGGTTATGCTTAAAAAACTCGGAGAGTCGGTCGCCCAATTCCTGGGCATACTCGCCGTCCTACAGACACCAGGCGTTGAGTCGCCACATCGGTCGACTTCCAGGGCTCCGTCCGTCCAGACGAAGGAGGAGCGGTGCATGATCCGATACCCCATGCAGAAGGATCTCCACTCCCGTAAATCTGGGTACATCGAGGGTGGGTGCTAGAAAGAGATCAATTTGCGCGTGAGTGTGGTGTGCCGCCAACGTATGTGTATACTGCCACAAAAGGGGGTGCCAAACCCGCCACACATCGCAAAGACCCAGACCTTCTATCCATCTTCGCAAACCGGACGCCCCCACTCTGAGACTCGAGGACGGGGACCCCGTGACATTAACCTCAGGGTCCACAACGGAGTTAAAATCCCCTCCCAGCACAGTCGGACCCGGGGGAAGTCCGGCCACCACCTCCCCAGGGGACACAAAAAACTGCTCTTGTGCCCCAGTCGGGGCGTAAACATTCAGGAGATTAATCGGGTACCCTCCAAGCAGACCGGACACCACTATGTACCACCCCTGCGGGTCAGACCTGGAATCCGCTACCACCAGCGGCAAGGAACGGTACAGCAAGATCGCCACTCCTGTCGAGCCCCTGCATGACACAATTTTTAATACTGTATTACCCCTGATGAAAACTGGTCCCTTGAGATGTAGATAATACTGGAACCCAGAGACCGTGATCTGAGGTGTTTCCTGGACCTCAAGCTGCTCGTCTCCCTGGCACCTCTCAACAAGTCTAA
Source organism: Pleurodeles waltl (assembly GCF_031143425.1). Classification (NCBI taxonomy): domain Eukaryota; kingdom Metazoa; phylum Chordata; class Amphibia; order Caudata; family Salamandridae; genus Pleurodeles; species Pleurodeles waltl. The sequence continues at coordinate 135,618,231 of NC_090443.1, forward strand.
AGAGGTCTGTCAACAAGTGTCATGTTCTTCCTGCTGCCCGTAAGAACGTCTGCAGGAACACTGACATTCTGTAAAAGGAGGACGAAAGCTATCCACTGATCAGCTTTCCAGAGATGGAGAACAGATATACAGTGATGATGAGATATTTGTAAGGAGACTTTCAGAGTGCTGACTAGAACTATTGAGCGTTACCTGTTCCATCACCTTGAACTTCTTTATTGTAGGGACCTCCTTTGCCTCCCTCTTCCCAATTCATTTTGGATTCTATGGCAATGAGCACAGATCAGCTGTGTGCTAGAAACATAACAAGCCACAGTTGTGGCCCAGAAATCTGCTGATCCTTGTTCCTTAGACCCTGACATCATTGATGGGACTATAAGGTAATCTTGTGATTTCTTTAGCTGTATTTGTTGAAAATGCAACTTTTCCTTTTAAGGTTATGAGTTTCGTAACTTATTTGAGTTTTACGATGGTTCCCTAAGACCCAGGACTGTTAAACCTGTGCTTCCTAGATTTCTAGTGCCAAAGATGGAAAGCCCACTAAATCTACCCCATAGGGGTCTTTCATACATGAGCAGCAAGTGCAAAATACACATTTTTGTTCTTACGTCCCCACCTCTAATGAAATGCTAGTCTGTACCCCTACAGTTGCAATTGTTTGCTGCTGCTGGTTAGATCATGAGCTAAAGGTCTGGTAACCCCTGACTTCCACTGTGATCAAAATATGTTGTTTGCAATCAGTAGAAAAAGGAATGTTCATTGAACCTTAATATTAAAAACATTAAACTAACAGCAAATTCAGCAGTCCAAATAATGGACTCCGATATGGATAATTCCTACGGATATGCAATGCAAAAACTCATCCTAATAAACTTGTCACATGAGCATGCACGTTACTTAAACAAAAAGAATACATTTTGCATTCCCATCCCGAGCCTTGGAGAGATGCCTCCAACCACCATCAGGGTAGGGGTGCTAGGCCCACCACTCCACGAAACTCTAAACCAGGGGCCCCTCACCTTTTGACTTTTGTGGACCTTCACTGAATTATTACCTGAACCCACTGAATCATTATTGGAATGCAAGGATCCTATCTGAGTCGTTACTTGAAGCTGAGGTTCACAACCTAAGCTTTTTAAAAAATATTTGAACCGCAAACAATACACAAAAAAGACCGCAAAAAAATACACAAAAAAGACTGAAACAATCATTTATAAAATAAATACACAAATGATGAAATATTTTATTACATTCACAACTATATAAAAAATAAAATGTTTAATTTTAATGGCAGAGTCGGACCTTTTCTAAATTCAATTGGGGCCACTCATCAGCCATACTATATTCTGTTTGACAAACATGCACTGCTCCCACGATTCAGTCGGTGGAGACTAACAATTTTTGGTCTCCAGTTTCAAATTCCTTGACATTTACAGAACATTTTAATTTTTTCAGTTGTTCATATTGCTTCTTTATTTATATACGCTTTATTAATTTGTTATTATTTTACTTTGTAAGTAGTCGTGGACCCCTTGAGTAGGTTTTGTGGACTCCAAGGGGTCCCTGGAATATAGGTTAAGAACCTCTGCTCTAGATAAAAGACTCAACACCATCAAGAGAACATCCATGTGTCCTACTTGACTAGTTTTTACGTCCTCCAGACGGGTCTTGCAGCATCTTCCTGGGCAAAGGTGTTCTTCCAACATTTTGTCTGGGCAAAAACACTTCCAGCTTGAGAGGACAGCTGTACCCTCCTGTGATCGACATGTGTGAGTTCTTTTTTAAGCATTTTGTGGCTTAGGCCAAGCAGCAGGGGGATTCGCTAATTTTTACATCTTGTTTCTTAAGCTCGATGTCTGTTGGCCACCTCACCACCTCATCCAGTTCCACATCAGGGATCCTTATGGAAAGCCAAATATTATCTAGAACCTCTACCTTTATCTTTACCACATTGATGGTATTTCCTGGCTGATATTGAGAGAACTTTGTAGGTGAACTATCCTTTTCCAGGTACCCAAGTCTGGCATCTGCTGTTAGAGCCCCAACTGGTTGTGTCCTTCAATCTTTCCTCTGTCTCATTAACATCTAGTCCTGTATTGGCAGTTTTGGTTCTCTTACATTTGACAGGCAGTAGCAGGTCCCTTTCACTTCTCATAAACCCATCCCCCGCCAGAGACCACATCTAGCACCTCCTTGAGACAAAGAGTTTAGAGGCTTTAAAAAATCTTGTTTCTCTTTCTTTTTTTTGTCTTTCAAACATCACATTGCACATTCATTCAAGAGTACCTCGAAAGGCCTCAGTATGCTGTACCTATGGCACACCCATCAGTTCCGGAAAGTGTTTTACTTTCCCCTTTGCTCACCCACAAAGAGCAATTACTTGTGTTTTTGTGTCATCCAACCACAGTGTGGAAGGTTGCAGTGTGCCCCCAAAAATCACATCTCGAGGTGCCCAATCACCGCCGAAGCAGAAGCCACACTCTCTTTGGGGAAGGCATGGATCACGTTCAGCTGCCTACACTCTTCTAACTATTGCTGTTGGTGACGTTTCACAGCCCGGTCACTGGTTCCTCCATTTTGGCCTTGACAGCTCCCTCTTAGTGCCTCCACTTCACTGCAGCACCCATCCAGAGTTAACCAACTATGTTATTGAGAGGGTTTTGTATGTACCCAACACAATCAGTACTACCATCTTCGTGTTCTTTTCCATGGCTTTGGGGAGTGAGTAAACACCACTAACTGGCACTTTGGGACGTGGCAAGGTTCAGGCTGCACATCTATCAAATTAACACAGTCCCAGGCTGCAAAGTGGGTTAAAGCAAACTTGAATTACTCTGGGCAGCATCCGAGCAACTCGTTATTTTGCACACCATGCTACCCCAGTTTCGGCCCTGCCATATACAAATCAGTCTTTACCATGGTCCTGTGGGAGCAGTCCAGCCCGAACTGCCATGCCAGGTCCTCCCTGAACCGGAACACACAGCAACTCAGGACGGGTTTCACCCTAGTTAGGACTCATCCGCCAACTATAGCTTGGTTTCAGTGACAGTGTGCAGAAGATCAGTGTCTGGGCATACCCGTCCCACTTAGAGCAAAACATTCCAATAAAGTGATGGTTGAAATGCTTGAATTATTCTCAGGCCGCATCCCAGTCTATCATTATTTTGCACCCCATGCCACCTCAGTTTAGACCCAGCCGTATGTGAATCATTCTAGACTCTGCTCCAATGCAGTTGAATCCAAACTGAGGTAGCACAATATACAAAATAATGATGGATTGGGATGCTGCTTGAGTAATTAGCAGTGGCAAAGATTATTTAATGCATTTCATCCATCCAAGCATATCATTCTGTCACACGTAGTGTACTTAAGATACCATCTTGGAACACCCGCTACACTGAGTGTGTTAGCCCTTGATCATCGTGAATGTGGGGTAAGTCGGAACAAGCCTCTGACTAATGTGTATGAGGTTGAGCTGTTTGAGTACCCGGTGCTGTAATGCATGACTAACCCCAGCATATAACACATATGGGGGCATATTTACAAGCCCATTGCATCACCGGAGCATCACTTTTTGTGACACTCTGGAGGTGCTGTGCACTGCACCGTATTTACAAGGCGGCCTTAAGCCACTTTTGTGGCTCTAAGCCACTTTTTATTTTTTATTTTTTTTGTCCTCATACACCTCAAACTCCGGAACCAACTCCATTGTTCCACTCTGCACTTTACCTTCTCAAATATGGAGATGACCCATGCCATGGGGCCCCCTTTTCTCTCACTCTGCCATCCCACAGTGAGTAAACACCCACACCGACACAGCTGAAGAGTGGGAGGGAGGGGTGTAATCATTGGACTGCGAACACCAGATCGTAAGTCCTCTTAAACCTTCACCACCTCCCTTGATCTCTTCTCAATTTTACCAAAGGGTTCCACATTTCTTCCTTCCTCTTGTTTAAGCCACCTGCTTCTAAATCCATTTTTGCGGTATAGAGGAGAGCGTGAAGCCAGTCAAGATGCAGGGGGGGGAGATTTTGCCATCCACTTTCGAAATATTTCTCTTCTGGACACTGGAATAGAGTGAAAAATCAGATTCTTGTCACCTTTACCACCACTACTTCCCCGCAAATCTAATTTCTGTAGTTGCCCAAATATAATCAGGGGTAGACTTGCTCTAATTTCTTGCCCCAGAATACTTGAGAGAGATCTACACACTTATTCCCAGAAGGAGACCACCCCTGGGCATTCCAGAAACATACAAATGTCAGAAGCGCCCTGTAAATTGCATTTGGGACAATTTACCACTTCGCTTTTCCTTATTTGGAGAGTCTTTCTGGTGACATATAAACTCTATGAATGGAAAAGAGATACCTGATCTTGAGGCTTAACATTTCCCCTAAGAGTGCCAGCCAATGCAAATTCGCCATCCAAACCCTCTAGAATTTCCCAGCACCAAACCGAAAACTTCTTGGGTATGGGGGAATTCAGAAAGTACACTATCCTCCAAAACGTTTGCCGCTCCACGAGTTGTTCGTGCCTTCAACAGCCAACCATCTAATTGAATATATTTCAGAATGGAAAAGGCCCCTCCTGTCTTATCCTCAAGCTCTTCCCGAGATATTAAGGCTCCTTCCCTGAGAAGGGCTCCCCAAACCGCTATGCCAGCCTTCCTAATAGGCAGCGCTAAGGCATCCTTTAGGCACTCAGGGGAGCCTGGTGAATCCCAAATGGGGGCGTATTGACTATAGTAAATAACTCCCGCTGCTGGTCTTAACTGGTACCAACTCACTGCAAGGTCACGTAAAGTCTTAAATTTTGGGTCTCCAAACTTATAAAGAAATCCCTTTGAAGCCCCTTTAGCATGTCACCAATTGCAGAGGAGTCAGGGGCTGTAAAAAGCATTTTTATAGTTTTAAATTGAAATGCCCAAGCATAGTATTTTAAATCTGGGAGTGCCAAACCCCCCCTTCACTCTCCTTCTTCTCAGTTTTTTCCAAGAAATCCTAGACCCTTTGGATGCCCAAATGACGGAAATTATAGCTTGCTGAAGTTTCCCTAGGTAATACTTGTGCATTGAAATTGGGATGGAGCTAAACAGAAAGTTAATTTTAGGCAAAATCATCATCTTGACCAAATGAACTCTACCCACAATTGTCAGGGGCAGATACATCCATCTCTGTAGTAACTTACAGCACTCGTCTAACAAAAGCTTTAAGTTCTTTGTTGCCAGGTGCTCAATTTCCTGTGTAAACAATATCCTTAAGTATTTCATTTCACTCTTCTTTAGTCTCTTCTTTTTTAACGACTCTAGCCTGTAACACCTCTTCAAGCTGATGCCTCAGCCCCCTCAACTTATTCTTCAAAGCCTCAGATGCCTGCCTCTCTGTATTCAGAGTTATTTGACTCTTATACTTAAACAATTCCTGTTCTAAATTGGAGATTATGGTCCTGTACTGCTTATTTTTGTAGCTGGCTACACTCAGGATTTTCCCCTCTTTTAACCGCTTTAAGCGTGTCCTATACCACTGCTACCGGTGCCGATCTCAAGTTAATCTTGAAGAATTCTTCTGTCTCTATTCGCAACTGACCAATGACATCGCCATCTTGTAATAACGTGCGGTCCAATGTCCATCTGCTACCGCCCATCCCTCCTGCCATCCTCAAATCTAATGTTACAGCTGCATCATCCGATAAGTGGGCAGGCAGGTAGGTAATATCATCTATTAAGTCACCCAACTTCATATCAATAAGGAAATAATCTATGCCGGAGACATGCTTGTCCTTTTTATTGTTAAAAGAAAAACCCCTTATTGCCCCCCCTCTCTGCTGCCATAAATCACATAAACCCCATTATTTCATCATACCCCTCAAGTAACGCTGGGATTTTGGGGTCCCTACAGATCTGCACTTTTCGGACCTATCCAGCTTGTTGTCTAAAACAACATTAAAATCCCAAGCCATTATAACAAGGTCACGGAAGTCGGTTAGCTGTGAAAACAGCTTGTTAAGGGGCCCTATATCATCGCAGATTGGGCCATAAAACCTAACCAATGTGATCCTTCTATTATTAATTTGTACCTTAACTATAATCCATCTACCTACTGAGTCTGACCTCACCTCCAATATTCCTGCCTTAATCCCATGTTTAATTAAAATAGGCACTCCCCTGGTGTTAAAATTATGCTCAGTACAAGCATAGGAATGAATCAATTTTTGCCTTTTAAAGAGCTCACTACCCTCTTCTCTAGTTAAGTGAGTCTCCTGCAGGATTAGTATTTGAGCTGATGAGTCCCTCAAATATTGTAATACCTTTTCTCTTCTTCCTTTCATTCTTAGGCCATTAACATTCCAAGAGAGGATCTGAAAGGATGTTCCCCCCGGGGTCCTGGCATTTACTTGTATCACCCGCCAGTACTAATTAGGTGCAGGATTTTTCCCTCATGCTTCTCACCCAGTACCCACCTCACCACCCTCCTAAAAGTTAATCAAAATCTTCTGAAGCTTACTATTATTTGTTTTTTTTTTTCTTAAAAGGGTCTCTATGTATCTTTTAAATGTCTCTTATGATTTCTTCTTCACTCTCCTCTAACGAGAGTGCAGACTTAATAAGTGAGACCACAAATTCCTAACAAGAGTGCAGACTTTATAAGTGAGACCACAAATTCTTTCAGATTTTCTCCTTCCGGAACATGTAGCACTCTCAAGTTGTTCCTCCTCGAGGTTCTCCAACTGCTCCAGCTTACTCTGTAGACCTGTTTGGATCCCTTCAACAGCTGAATTTCATCCTTATATAGACCTAATTCATCTTTCAAGGCTCCCACCGCTTCTTCAAGAGCCTGAGTTCTCAATGACAGTAGATCAAGCTTCTTCTCCAATGCCTCACAGGTTTCTCTTATTTCTCCCTGATTTTCTTTCAGACATTGAAAAACCTTTTCTAATGTCTTTAGAGAGGGAGAGAATCATTGTTTCCACTGAGAGATCACAAACCGGACCAGCTTGAGGGCCCATCATGTGACAATCCGAAGCCTGATCAGAAGCAAGTACTTCTGGTAGCCTCTGGCCTGTACTTCCGACGCGGGGAACCATTTCTCTGAGTGGCTGTATGGGAGGGGGCCCTCATAGTCCTGGGTTAACTCCTCGCTGACCCTTAGACTTAACTGGTTTGCCTGGAGGGAGGTCTCTTGACCCAAGATCACCTATCTCTCTGCCCCTCCATAACTAACAGACCTTGAACACAATTTTCCTGTTGCATTTCCAACTTCCTGGATGATGAATCCACTATCACTGGCTTAATTTTGAAGTATGATCTCATTGAGGGAGTAATTTTAGTTTTATGTTTAATACTTGAGTTCTGTGTCTGCTTTCTGGATCCAAATCCCAATACATTAGTAGTATTACCTTCACATACGGACCGCAAATTATCTGTAAAGCCCTTACTCTGCCTTAAGGCAACAGGAGTATTAGGAACAGAAACCCCTTCCAATCCACCACCCAAGGGGTCACTAACCCTCCTACCTTGATTTTGCTCTTCTCTTCTATTAAGTAAAGCCAGGGCTCCCCCTTCTTGGTGTCTCGGTGAGTTCCTGGTCCCATCCGGCTTAAAGCCACCTTGTAAATACAGCCCCTTCACACGCAGCACTTTGCATGGAAGGGGCGTGCAATTGGTGTTGCAGTGGGCGTTCCACAGCAACACCAATTGCATTTTGATGCTGCCCCAGATGTACAACATTTTGTAAACCTGAAGCAGCACCAAAATCTAACGGCACTCCAAGGGAGGCGTTTGCATGGCACAACAAGGAGAAATGCAGTCATTTATCCTAGTTTTTTGCTCTTTCTGCGTGTGCTGCATTCTGTGGCACAGATAGAAGGAGCAAATCACCATTGAATCTCCCCGGCAATGCAGCCATCCTTGCACCATAGCGTAAGGTTGGCTGTGTTGGCGCTCAGAAGCGAATTTAACGCTGGCACAGGGGGAAACACAGGAATGCGCTGTATTCTTTTAAAAACTGTGCCTCCCTGTGTTTTAGAAGTGACGCAGCGCTGCCAAATTTGGCACAGTGGCCACGCTGCTCCACTTCTAGTAAAAATGCCCAATGGTGTGGTAGTTTATAATCTTGTACTACTGCCACTTCACCCACTCTCTTTTCTCCTGGGGGCCCAGGCCCCTGCCAGCTACTCTTGCATTCTAAAGAATACTCTTCAACCCTATTCATTGTTTGTAAGCATTCCATAGCTTTAATTGAAATATACTTTTATATTACAAAATTCTACATTGAATAGACTACTTTCCTTTTACATTAGTTTCCTTGTGATTAGGCATTTCAGGTATCTTATGCCCAGGAGAGGCTCCGCTATGGTTGAAGAGCGTCACCCCCTTCCAAAGGGGTGGGGCCACGGTCTATGAGGAGCACAGGGGAGGTGGGGGTGCAAAGCACTTCTCTCAGTGTGCATGTATGTTTGGCTGGCCGTATCGGGCCGGCCAAACACACATGCTCACTGTGCTCTCTCCAACCCAGCACTGTGTTGCCGGGTTGGAGATAGGGAGGCAGAGACTCCCACTCTGCCTCAGAGCGCCCTGGCTTGGTGCCCTGGCCAATCCGAACAACCAGCAGCATGACAGCAGTGTTCGGATTGGCCGCAGGGAAGAATGGGAACCTGTTCCTGTAGCTGCAGTGGAGACAGAGGAGTGGCATGGCGGCAGGGAATCAGGTAAGTGTTTTTTAATTAATCACCCCGCCACATGCCGGCCAGCCCCTTTAACGCACCGCTCCTGCTTACACCAGTTGTTTTGTTTTAAAAGTGAACTAACCTCACTCCAGGAGAAATGTGTTCTGTAGTAAATAGTCAGTGATCTTTGCATGACATTCCCTTTGGTTTTCTAGTGCAGATTTCTGGTACATATTGACAGTTTATCGACGTGAGTCCTCAGAAAATAGCATTGAAATGATCAGCTTCTGGCATGTGGCACTCTATACATATGCCTCGTGTTCACTATATCTATACTCAAATCTTATCAAACAGGAACTCCCTTCTGCAGGTTAGCATTTTATAGGGTTTTAAGTTATGAATTCATTTTGGGTTTTTATATTGCTTTTCAGTAGCAGCCTAGGTGCCCACCAGCCTAGATGTGGTGGGCACCTGCTTTCCATAACCGTAAAAGCTATTTTAGGTGGAATGATTGATCACAACTCTTCTAAGTGAATTACGCTTTCTGATCTTTGTAAGGCCCACCTCAGAGGAAGCACTGTTCAGTGCAGAGCTTGTGATATCGTGGTTGAGGGGGAGGTGGGTGCAGCAAAGTGAAGTTCTCGTTCATTTTTAGTTGAACGGGAACTTTCTTTCTGGTCAAGGTCTTGCTATACTTACGGAGTATAGGTCTGTCAAGAAAACATCATTCGTAATTTCAAAATTCCATCAAAAACTGTTTTGGAAACAACGCATCTTTTTTTCTGCAGAATTATCCAATATAAGTCACAGTGATTACAAGGCAACAGTGCGCTAGGTCTGGTTGGCTGAGTATTAATTAATGGATTTAAAATCCATTTCGTATCACCAGTAATTATTTTTCTTGAGGAGCTCCCTGAAAATTGGAACTGCAGCGATTGAGATTCAGTGGTAGGACAGAGGAAGTGGCTGAGTCACTGGCGGGGTTGATTGCTTCACGTAATTGTCAGAAGCAGGCCTGTGAGATGAAGGACCTGAAATTGGTCACAGCGTAGGTTCTTTCATGTGAAGAGCTCTCAGACTGATTGCAGTGGAAGAAGCAATGGGAGTAGAATACCATTAAAAAACACAATAATAATACAAACGTAATTCTCATTCATGAAACAAGTGTTAGGTGAGTAAAATGATTCAATTTTTAATCCTGTTTTTTCATTTTGTAATCCGTGCTTTCAGTGCACATACTAAATAACGTTGAAAATATTATTTTTTACCTTGAAGATCTTCTCAAGATTAGGTATCAGCAGTATATCACCGTTTTGTTGATGTCACTGATCTGGCAGTGCAAAGCATATGAAAACAGATTGTCTGTTGAAGCACGTACAGTACTTGATTCTGATATGTAGAGTGGCCTTTGGCTCCACCTGGAGAAGTAGTTCTCCCTTGCCTCATGTTATTGACTGCTTAGTGTATTTTTCTTCTTTTTAGAAAGTTCTTCTATTGAAGTGTGTAAGGAACCCTATACATCACATTGTCACATTCGGGTCTCTCTTATTTACATTCTGTGCAGGAAGCCAGTCTTTTTGCTACTCCCCTCCCCCCTTGCCCATTGGAAAAGCCAAATAGGTCTGGTTTTGATGTGCAAAACAGTGTTTGTGTACGGATCAGATGCAAATAACATTTATAAACACCTGTGTTAGCATGCGTTACCAATATAAAACCAGACTCATTGGCTTTGCCAATGTTTTTTTTTAATGGAAGCAATGTGGGCCTGTTTTTAGGAAGTAACACGAGAGGTCTACATTTTCCATATTTCTTACATGATAGGTAATTTGTGGCGAGACAGGTTCCTTTTACAGTTCTTACACCGCGTGCACAAGGTGGGGACATTGTAGGCATGCTCAAGAGAGCCTACTGTACATAGATACTTTTTAGTTAGGTCTTTCATGGATCATGGCGAAATCATCAATGGTGCTTTCCAGAAATTGTTGTTCAGAGGTGCACTAATAAATTATTTTTGTGGTGAATTATATGGCCTTGGAGTAGGATATGTTTACCTCCTTTTCTATGTCTGGGTGGCCTATGTATGTCATGTAGAAAGAGGACTAGCTCTGCTACAGCTTTCCCTTTCCTAACAAAAGCATCTTGGCCTCTATAAACTGTGGGCTTTTGCAGAGTTCAGATTTACTCATCTGCATTACTTATGTTATGCAGATTGGTCTGCCCTGCTCCTGGCTCAGAGGATTTCAAGGCAGTGTGTGAGATGGGGCAGAGAAACTTGCTGGCCCTTGTCTGCATTTCCAAGAGTTGTGAACAAAGATTGAAGTGGTCAGTCACAACCTCCATCGCCCGCTGTGAGTTCGCTGGACACTGTATTTAATTGAAACACAGTGTATCTTTTTCCAATTTCCTTAGAAATTCCTTTGAAATGTTTGACAGCTAACTTCATGAGTGAAAGGTGGGGAGCTTGATTTACTGTTTATGCAGTGCTTCTTCCTTTCAATACGAGCTTTCACCTTGTTGGAGGAAGCACCAGGAGTGTTTTCCTGTAACCTGAATCTTTGCCTGAAGATGACCTGATACTGGATTTTCGGTCTGCTGTCAAGTCTCCCTACTCAAACCTGACATTCATGGAGCTGAATCTGGTGAAACTAAGGAAGCTTGCTGCAAAGTGAGGGATTTCCCAGTTATTTGGTTGAGCACTTCAAAGAGCGTGGGTTTTAGTACTTTTCTGGAACACCCACAACTACAACCATCCCCGAAGAAACCAGAAAGAAAAACAACTCTGAAATCCTAAAACATCACCACACAAAAATCTTGCATCAGCTTGTATACATGCTTAATGACAAGAATTAGCTGGATGTAGTGTTTGGCCCTTCACATAGAAACTCTGAGGAGAGGGCGACCCCTTAGGGAAGCCACCCTTTTTAGCTACAGAGAGGATGCCATCTGAAAGTATAGCCCAACACTAAAATGAGTAAAAGCCCAAAGGCACACAAAATGTCAAAGTTCCTAGGTCCCAATTTTAAAGCAGTTCTTGCAGTACTGTTGTTTGGTGTACATTGTAAGACCAGAACTGGAGTTGGCTGGACTGGATAAGTACTTGGGATCATATGTTTGGAATAGAGGAGAAGAATCCAACAGCAAAAGCAAGCAGCAAAAATTGTGAGACACTCCTGCTATATTCGGAGACTTTTACTGGTAGAGAGGGCTATTGAGTCGTTTGCCTACCCACAGGGTAGCAGAGGCTTTTGTAGGCACTGACAAGGCTAATCTACTATCCTAGCTTCAGACCCCTGAGCATTTTGGAAAAAAACAAGGTTTTCTGAAATAACTCAGGGGTCCTGGGTCCCTATTACGGAGAGTGCTTTGGGGGCGTACAGGCATTTGTGCCTCCCCCTCTTCACATTTTGGTGTTACAGAAGGGGCCACAGATGCCTGTGTGGTCCCTTCTGTAATACAAATATCATTAGAGGGCGTTCCCCTCTTTGCATGGATGCATGGCCCCATGCAAATGAGGGAATTACTTTGCCTCTGCGCCCGCGCTGTATTATGGATGCGGGCGCAGAGGCAAACATGCCAAAACTGGCACATTTCCAGTGGTCTTCCTATAGGCAGCCATCTGCAGGCTAGAAAGGGAGTCCCATGGACCCCTTAGACAGCCCCTTTGCAGGCATGTGCATTCACCCACTGCACCCACCTGTAAGGGGGGTCTCCCTCCCCTCTTGAAAGTGCAGGTGGGTTGCCACCTGCACAGTGAAACACCAAGCAGCTTTAAAGCAGCCTCTCCATATTTCACTTGAATGCGGTGCCCCAGGGCAGCGCGGCTTTATGGCTGCCCTGAGGGCAGCACATTCACCATAATAGGGTGCACTTTCCCTGTTTGCGCCCGGCTCACCTGTTTTAAGGTGGGCCATGGTGCAAACAAGGAAAGTGGGTCCATATGGTATATGGGCCCAGTTTGTTATTCACACTCCAGTTCTGGAATATCCCAGGGAAAGGTAAAGAACATCAACACAAAGTTTAAAAAAGGGTTGGTATACAATTTGGTATTGCCAGAAAGCGTGCCCAGAGGATGCAGCTGAAGGCAAAAAGCTTGGTATGCCTAGAAAATTTACCCCCTAATAGGAAGAGCCTGGATCACAAAACAAGACAATTGTATTCATGTTTGATTTCTGTCTTGGAATGGTGTCTGCTTTGACTGGCCATCTTGGAATTAAATCAGAGTATTGTGGCCACCCAGGAGTGGTGTTAAAGGGGAGTTGAGCTGTTGCATCCTGCTTACAGCTATGTCTGTTGGCATCCTATAAGCATAACATTAAAACAGAGCCCCAACAGACTTGTTGAGGGCTAATGTGCCCAGTGAATATTCTTGATGCACTTCTGTCCTTTAGGGGACAATGTGATAAGGAACTCAATTGTTGCTTTTGAACATGTTTGTTCTAAACATGTTGTTCTGAATCCTCCAAAGAATATCTTTCTTCATTTTACCATTGTACCTAAAAGTTATCTTTTCCTTAGCTGGTAAGGTGACAGCAAATGAAGTGCTGGTAGCTGACACTAGATGTGATCTGAAAGTCAAGATGTAAAATACTTTGAAATCTAACATGGTACTTCATCCTTCCTGTGTCGGATGATTTAGTACCATTAACCTTCATAATCCCTTACTCTACATTACACATCATAGATGATGGCCTCCTAACCACAGATGGGATGACCCCTGCCCCCTGATATTGCTGGACCTCTCAGCTGCCCTCACACACTCACCATTTGAGACTCCCTGTACTCACCATGGAGTCTCAAACCGGATTCAGCTGCAGCATGCTTCACTATTTCTCCATCTACCGTTCCTACGACACCAGTTTGTTCACATGGGAACTTGCAGGTCCCAAAAAATCCATATCACCATCATTGTCCTCCAGGATTCCATATTGTTCCCTGTCGCGTTCATCCTCTAAATGGAGCCGCTTGGTGCTCCACTCGCAGATAACAGCATCAGGATTCGCCAGTATGCCGATGATACACATCTCTACTCAAACACTGCCTGCAGATTATCCCGACCTGGATGTCCACTGCTGAATCTCAAACCATCCAAGACAGAATTATTTGCCAAGAGCAAAAAACAAGAAACTGTACTAATCTGGCTCGTTGCCATGAATCTTGACTGTTTTTAACCCCAACTTTCACTAAATGGCCAATTCACTTGTATTCACCGTGGACACCAACCTCGTCCTTAAAGAACATATTGGCAAAAACACAAAGACGGCCTTGTACCAGCTCTTCTAAAGAAAGTTAAACTGTGTCTTCTAGAAAGTGACTTCAGTACTGCTGTTCAAGCCCTCATATTCTTGCATCCGGTGGTGGTAGCGCCCTGCTGCATGGCCTCTATGGCTCTACATTGGCAGCTGTTAAGGATACCCTACACACCACAGCACATCGCATCCACGATCTTAAGAAATATGATCACAACACCCTTATCCTCATGGCACTCTCTTGGGCCCTCTTGCTGAGCTCACACCATCTTCAGAACCAGCTGTACTATTTACAAAACCATCATGACCAGCACCTCTGCTTGTTTTGCACATAAGCTTACCATCTCTGGTGGTTCCCAGCACACATGCTGACAGAACACCATCAGACTGCAGAAAACAAGTGTAAAAAAGATAAAACAAGACACCGGGACCTTTCCATCTAAGCACCCAAGATCTGGAACAACATCCCTGTGTCTATCAGGAACAGCCCACGCTTCTCCCATTTAGGAAATAGTTGGACACCTCTCTAAAGAACTCTACACCACAGACCATTAACTGTCCACAACCCAGGTACCTCTCTCATCTCTTGACTTTATGCTTGCCTTTGACCCTTTACCGCTCTCCGTTGCGTTTTGGCTAGGTTTGTGCTTTAGAAATACCACATACAAACATTGTATCAATAACTGCTATTTGCCACATTTAGAAGTTGTAGAAACCAAAACTGCGAAATCTTTAATCTTATAGGCTGTCAGATGTATTTTTACATTAACCAATAAGGCTTGGGAGGCCTATTTTGCATAGATAGTTGTCATACGTAGAAGAGGCTGCGCCTCTTTTGAAGCATCTGGTGAAACAGGCAGGTTCAAGTGTTGCACCACAAAACCAGAAAGGTGGCTCGTTTTACTCAATATATTGGATGAAACTCTTAAGCATCGCAATCTTCTTCCATCCTGTGCATTTTCACATTAAATGCTTTTATTGTCCTTTTCAATCTCAGCCAGGCAAATAGATCTAATCAACGGAATGAATTTGAGGACTGATCATCTGCAACTCTTTGCAAAATAAACTAATGTGGCAGCGGGAGTAACCATGAAGCTGAGAGTGGAAATTTTTTTTTTCCAGTGACTGCTCTGCCAATATATGCTTTTTGAGACCAAAAACATGCAATTGCTTTTAGCCATTTTTTTCTACTTGTTGATAGCTTCCCCAGCAAAAATAGTTTTATAAAAACCAAGACAAAACGGAAGAAGCATTGGCTATGCCTAAAGGCTGATAGCCAATACCAGACCTTCTCTTTATGATAAGGGCGTAGGATTTGTACAAGGAATGTTTCTGTCACTGTGGGCTGTGTTCTCCTGTCCTTCGGCCTTCAGTGTCTAGCAGAATGTCTGTATGGGGGGTTCCAGTATGTTTTCATTTATAGCCCTTATTTACTTCTGTAAATACAGCTTCATCTTTATTTTAGAACAAAGCTCGAATGAGTTGTGAACTCCCAGCTTCCTACCTCGTCTCCGCCTCGCCCAGTCCCCTATGACCCAAATGTAGAGTTCCCATCAGTGTAGGGCTGTGTAGCATCTACACTGGGAGACCCTCTCACAGAATATGATCTGATGGACAGTCCAAAGTTTCCTGCTGCATCTTAGTTCATTTTCAGTATACCCTGAAGGTCGTGTGAGCCAGTTATGTAAAAAGCGTTGATAAATAAAATTGGAGTCATTTTCTGGTGTATGAGCTAAGTGTTCCTAAGGGCCACCCCTCTGAGCCACTTTTTGTTGTCCAGATCAGAATCTGGAATCTCAAGGTGACAGGCGTGTGTCTTTGTAAGTACGTATTGGTATTTATAAAGCATAAAGCTAGCTGTAGTGAAGGCTGTACATTACAAGGATTGCTGCAAACCTGGAACCACGCATTTCAGTGGGTGCTAGGGCCGGATTCGAACCCAAGCCCTTGGGTTCCAAGGTCGGTGGGTTAGGCACTAGACCGGATCTCCTCTGCTGCCAGTTGAGTTTTCTGATTTCGTCTGGGGCACCACGGCTGACTTTGAAGCATTGTGCCTTGTTTAGCTGTAAGAAACGCAGGCATACGCCCCCCAGCAAGCTAGAATGGATTAATTTTTGATGAACCTAAAAATACTAATTAAAGGCTAAAATGACAGAGGAGGAAGAAAGGCGGGGAGTAGATAAAAAGCATAGCAGTAATTAGAGGAATGTTACGGGGTGTCAATGCTATAGAATTTTGAAGTGTTTGCCAGAGGGTGATACTTTGGCGGACTGCAGCCAAAGATTGAAGAAACCCATAGCCAGTGAGACAAGGCACAGATACTCACGCTCACCCTGTGTATTGATGTTGCTGTTGTCCTGGGACCCTGATGCTTCTTCTGCATTTTGCTACCGAATACCGAAGTTTTGTTTTCTTGCATGTCATTTCCCTCCTCACTTGGCCAAAGCAAGTCAGGTGATATCTTAGATGTGCACCAATTTAGACCTTGGGTTGTAACATTTCTCTGATACTTCACCCAATGAGATTACAGGGACCTTTTCAAGTATGCACAGTTACATGAGCGACCCAGTTTAAGGAGGTTAAGAACTAAAATTGTCAATACACAGAGCAACTGATTAAAAAACAACTATTAGTTAATGATAGGCTTAACAGTAAACATCACAAATAAACTAAGAGTCTGGCTATGCATATAACTAAGGTAAAGAGGTCCTAATCTTATGAAATAAGCCTCTGGGCGGATGCAAAGTAGAAACCTTCTCCACATGGTGAGGTACCACTTTCCAAGAAAGTCGTATGCTGACAGGGACCAACCTCTCTGTTTAAACTAGCCCTAGTAGTACGGTAGCCAACCAATTATGGTTTCCTATTTTTTTGTCTCTGTAATATTTTGCATTAGGATCTGGCTTAACACTTTTCTCAAAAACTGTGGTACTGTTTTGGCAAGCTTGAATTGAGAAGTTACCAGCCGGGAACATTTAACGTTCTCTGAAAGGGGAACCTTGTGTCGGAGACGGTTTTTCGTTATTGGTCCATTTAGATTTGCATCTAAACCTGGGAACGCATTATATCTATTTCCCTGCTTTTTGCACACAGTGGGCACTTTGGGCTAGATAGGATGGGGTGGTCACACAGGGGTGTTCCCTAATTTTCATGCAAATATGGGAATGCCTTTGTCCTTGTGCACGTGCTGTCTTAGAGACATGGAACCTGAGCAAACCAGCCATCAGAATACTTACTGATTCGTTGCAACAAGACCAACACAAGAGTGTTCTTTGAGAGTAGGAAGCATGGGCTCTAGAGAACCACCATGTATAAACCCCCCAGCAGGTGCATTAACACGCTGCACCCACCTAACAGGATTCCAGACCCCACTTGGAAATCAGGCCAGGTCTGCATCCAGTGATAGAAGAAGTCAGAGGGGGCGCTCAGCAACTCAGAGAGCCCCCGCAGAAGCAGGCAGCACCTGCAGAAGTACCGGAGCAGGCACTTGGAAGTTCTGTGAACTCAGAGTCACAAAAGGAGGGTCCCACGACGTCGGAGTCCAACTCAGAGGGTTGAGCACTGAAGGACGGAGTGCTGGGGACCCAGGCTAAGCTGTGCACAAAGGAATCCTTGGAGAAGTTCACAGAAGCCAGAGCAGCTGCAAATCACGCAGTACACAGGTTTGCTGTCTGGCGTAGGAAGGCAAGAACTTACCTCCACCAAATTTTCACAGAAGGGCCACTGGACTGTGGGAGACACTTGGACCCAGCTCCTGTGTCCCAGGGACCACGCTCGTCAGGATGAGAGGGGACCCAGAGGACCGGTGATGCAGTCTTTTGGTGCCTGCGTTAGCAGGGGGATGATTCCGTCAACCCACGGGAGATTTCTTGTTGTTGTAGGAAAGTACCATCTTGCCTGGCATGTTACCCCCATATTTCACTGTATATATGTTGTTTTAGTTGTATGTGTCACTGGGACCCTGCCAGCCAGGTCCCCAGTGCTCATAAGTGTGCCCTGTATGTGTTACCTGTGTTATGACTAACTGTCTCACTGAGGCTCTGCTAATCAGAACCTCAGTGGTTATGCTCTCTCATTTCTTTCAAATTGTCACTAACAGGCTAGTGACCAATTTTACCAAATTACATTGGCATACTGGAACACCTTTATAATTCCCTAGTATATAGTACTGAAGTACCCAGGGTATTGGGGTTCCAGGAGATCCCTATGGGCTGCAGCATTTCTTTTGCCACCCATAGGGAGCTCTGGCAATTCTTACACAGGCCTGCCACTGCAGCCTGAGTGAAATAACGTCCACGTTATTTCACAGCCATTTTACACTGCACTTAAGTAACTTATAAGTCACCTATATGTCTAACCTTTACCTGGTAAAGGTTGGGTGCTAAGTTACTTAGTGTGTGGGCACCCTGGCACTAGCCAAGGTGCCCCCACATTGTTCAGGGCCAATTCCCCGGACTGTGTGAGTGCGGGGACACCATTACACACGTGCACTACATATAGGTCACTACCTATGTGTAGCTTCACAATGGTAACTCCGAATATGGCCATGTAACATGTCTAAGATCATGGAATTGCCCCCTCTATGCCATCCTGGCATTGTTGGTACAATCCCATGATCCCACGGGTCTGTAGCACAGACCCGGGTACTGCCAAACTGCCTTTTCAGGGGTTTAACTGCAGCTGCTGCTGCTGCCAACCCCTCAGACAGGTTTCGGCCCTCCTGGGGTCCAGCCAGGCTTGGCCCAGGAAGGCAGAACAAAGGACTTCCTCAGAGAGAGGGTGTTACACCCTCTCCCTGTGGAAAATGGTATGAAGGCAGGGGAGGAGTAGCCTCCCCCAGCCTCTGGAAATGCTTTCATGGGCACACATGGTGCCCATTTCTGCATAAGCCAGTCTACACCCCTCAGTCCTGCTCTGGCGCGAAACTGGACAAAGGAAAGGGGAGTGACCACTCCCTTGACCTGCACCTCCCCTGGGAGGTGCCCAGAGCTCCTCCAGTGTGCTCCAGACCTCTGCCATCTTGGAAACAGAGGTGCTGCTGGCACACTGGACTGCTCTGAGTGGCCAGTGCCAGCAGGTGACGTCAGAGACTCCTTCTGATAGGCTCCTTCAGGTGTTGCTAGCCTATCCTCTCTCCTAAGTAGCCAAACCCTCTTTTCTGGCTATTTAGGGTCTCTGCTTTGGGGAATTCCTTAGATAACGAATGCAAGAGCTCATCAGAGTACCTCTGCATCTCTCTCTTCACCTTCTGCCAAGGAATCGACTGCTGACCACGCTGGAAGCCTGCAAAACTGCAACAAAGTAGCGAAGACGACTACTGCAACTCTGTAACGCTGATCCTGCCGCCTTCTCGACTGTTTTCCTGGTGGTGCATGCTGTGGGGGTAGTCTGCCTCCTCTCTGCACTAGAAGCTCCGAAGAAATCTCCCGTGGGTCGACGGAATCTTCCACCTGCAACCGCAGGCACCAAAGAACTGCATCACCGGTACCCTGGGTCTCCTCTCAGCACGACGAGCGAGGTCCCTTGAATCCAGCAACCATGTCCAAGTGACTCCCACAGTCCAGTGACTCTTCAGTCCAAGTTTGGTGGAGGTAAGTCGTGGCCTCCCCACGCCAGACTGCATTGCTGGGAACCGCGACTTTTGCAGCTACCCCGGCCTCTGTGCACTTCCGGCGGAAATCCTTTGTGCACAGCCAAGCCTGGGTCCACGGCACTCTAACCTGCATTGCACGACCTCCTATGTTGTCCTCCGGCGACGTGGGACTCCTTTGTGTAACTTCGGGTGAGCACCGTTTCACTCCTCTCCGTAGTGCCTGTTCCGGCACTTCTGCGGGAGCTGCCTGCTTCTGAGAGGGCTCCTCGTCCTGCTGGGTGCCCCCTCTGTCCCCTAACGCAATTGGCGACATCCTGGTCCCTCCTGGGCCACAGCAGCATCCAAAAACCCTAACCGCACGACTTGCAGCTAGCAAGGCTTGTTTGCAGTCTTTCTTCAGGAAAACACTTCTGCACGACTCTCCACGGCGTGGGGCATCCATCCTCCAAAGGGGAAGTCTCTAGCCCTTGTCGTTCCCGCAGAATCCTCAGCTTCTACTGTCTAGTAGCAGCTTCTTTGCACCCACAGCTGGCATTTCCTGGGCATCTGCCCATCTCTGACTTTCTTGTGACTTTTGGACTTGGTCCCCTTGTTCCACAGGTACCCTCGTTTGGAAATCCATCGTTGTTGCATTGCTGATTTGTGTCTTTCCTGCAGAATTCCCCTATCGCAACTTCTGTGCTCTTTGGGGAACTTTAGTGCACTTTGCACTCACTTTTCAGGGTCTTGGGGTGGGCTATTTTTCTAACCCTAACTGTTTTCTTACAGTCCCAGTGACACTCTACAAGGTCACATAGGTTTGGGGTCCATTTGTGGTTCGCATTCCACTTTTGGAGTATATGGTTTGTGTTGCCCCTATCCCTATGTGTCCCCTTTGATTCCTATTGTAACTATACATTGTTTGCACTGTTTTCTAATACTATACTGCATATTTTTGGTATTGTGTACATATATCTTGTGTATATTTGCTATCCTCATACTGAGGGTACTCACTGAGATACTTTTGGCATATTGTCATAAAAATAAAGTACCTTTATTTTTAGTATATCTGTGTATTGTGTTTTCTTATGATATTGTGCATATGACACTAGTGGTACTGTAGGAGCTTCACTTGTCTCCTAGTTCAGCCTAAGCTGCTCTGCTAAGCTACCATTATCTATCAGCCTAAGCTGCTAGACACCCTATACACTAATAAGGGATACTTGGGCCTGGTGCAAGGTGTAAGTACCCCTTGGTACTCACTACAAGCCAGTCCAGCCTCCTACACTTGTCCTCTTGGCTTCCAGTGCAGGGTGAAGGCAGACAGCCCTCAGAGCATGAAGGCGGGTTGGGAGCACACTGCCTCACATCCCAGTCGAGTTCGCCCCTTTGCATCCTGGTAAATGCAGTTCAAATTTAACGCTTACTTGAAAGTGTCCGTAGTTTTTCACTAAAGTTAGTGCAGTCATTGCTGTCCATCTCTATACACGTGTTTCAGGGTAATTGCCCTTCATCAGTAGAGAGTAGAAAGCTTCAAAAAATATCTGGGGTTGCTGGAAATGCTGCCCAAATCATCTCAGGTCTAGTACCACTCACAGGCTCACAGGTGCGTCTCCAGAGCTCATCAGCTCAGTGGCTCAAGGGAGCCTTTTAACAGGAAGGCGGGTTGGGAGCACACTGCCTCACATCCCAGTCGAGTTTGCCCCTTTGCATCCTGGTAAATGCAGTTCAAATTTAACGCTTACTTGAAAGTGTCCGTAGTTTTTCACTAAAGTTAGTGCAGTCATTGCTGTTCATCTCTATACACGTGTTTCAGGGTAATTGCCCTTCATCAGTAGACAGTAGAAAGCATCAAAAAATATCTGGGGTTGCTGGAAATGCTGCCAAAATCGTCTCAGGTCTAGTACCACTCACAGGCTCACAGGTGCGTCTCCAGAGCTCGTCAGCTCAGTGGCTCAAGGGAGCCTTTTAACAGGAAGGCAGGTTGGGAGCACACTGCCTCACATCCCAGTCGAGTTCGCCCCTTTGCATCCTGGTAAATGCAGTACAAATTTAACGCTTACTTGAAAGTGTCCGTAGTTTTTCACTAAAGTTAGTGCAGTCATTGCTGTTCATCTCTATACACGTGTTTCAGGGTAATTGCCCTTCATCAGTAGAGAGTAGAAAGCATCAAAAAATATCTGGAGTTGCTGGAAATGCTCTCAGAGCATGCAACACCAGGAAACAGTCGAGAAAGCCGGCAGGATGAGGCGCTACAATGTTGCTGGTAGTCACCTTGCTACTTTGTTGCGGTTTTGCAGGCGTCCTGGAGCAGTCAGCTGTCGATCTTTGGCAGAAGTCGAAGAGGGAAGTGCAGAGGAACTCTGGTGAGCTCTTGCATTTGTTATCTGAGGAATAGCCCAGAGGAGAGACCCTAAATAGCCAGAAAAGGAGGTTTGGCTACCAAGAAAGGAGGTTTGGCTACCAAGAGAGGTAAGAACCTATCAGGAAGGGTCTCTGACGTCACCTGCTGGCACTGGCCACTCAGAGCAGTCCAGTGTGCCCCCGACACCTCTGAATCCAAGATGGCAGAGATCTGGGACACACTGGAGGAGCCCTAGGCACCTCCCCTGGGAGGTACTGGTCAGGGGAGTGGTCACTCCTCTTTCCTTTGTCCAGTTTCGTGCCAGAGTAGGGCTGGGGGATCCCTGAACTGGTGTAGACTGGCTTATGCAGAGATGGACACCATCTGTGCCCATCAAAGCATTTCCAGAGGCTGGGGAAGGCTACTCCTCCCCAGCCCTTCACACTTATTTCCAACGGGAGAGGGTGTAACACCCTCTCTCAGAGGAAATCCTTTGTTCTGCCTTCCTGGGCCGGGGCTGCCCAGACCCCAGAAGGGCAGAATCCTGTCTGAGGTGTTGGCAGCAGCAGCAGCTGCAGTGGAAACCCCGGAAAGGCATTTTGGCAGTACCCAGATTCTGTGCTAGAGACCCGGGGGATCATGAGATTGTCCCCCCCAATACCAGAATGGTATTGGGGTGACAATTCCATGATCTTAGACATGTACATGGCCATGTTCGGAGTTACCATTGTGACGCTATACATAGTTAGTGACCTATGTACAATGCACGCGTGAAATGGTGTCCCCGCACTCACAAAGTTCAGGGAAATTGCCCTGAACGATGTGGGGGCACCTTGGCTAGTGCCAGGGTGCCCACACACTAAGTAACTTGGCACCCAACCTTCACCAAGTGAGGGTTAGACATATAGGTGACTTATAAGTTACTTATGTGCAGTGAAAAATGGCTGTGAAATAACGTGGATGTTATTTTACTCAGGCTGCAGTGGCAGGCCTGTGTAAGAATTGTCTGAGCTCTCTATGGGTGGCAAAAGAAATGCTGTAGCCCATAGGGATCTCCTGGTACCCCAATACCCTGGGTACCTAAGTACCATATACAAGGGAATTATATGGGTGTACCAGTGTGCCAATGAGAATTGGTAAAAATTAGTCACTAGCCTGCAGTGACATATTTAGAAAGCAGAGAGAGCATAAACACTGAGGGTCTGGTTAGCTGAGCCTCAGTGATACAGTTAGGCACCACACAGGGAACACATATAGGCCACAAACCTATGAGCACTGGGGTCCTGGCTAGCAGGGTCCCAGTGACACACATCAAACACACTGACAACATAGGGTTTCCACTATGAGCACTGGGCCCTGGCTAGCAGGAGCCCAGTGAGACAGTGAAAACACCCTGACATATACTCACAAACAGGCCAAAAGTGGGGGTAACAAGGCTAGAAAGAGGCTACCTTCCTACAGACCCCCAATATGTGTTGACCAGTTAGAGGCAGCATAGAAGAGTGACAGTGAAGCCAACGAATGATAAGTAATAGATGGGCTCCAAGCCCTTTATTGTAAACAATATCCCTACCTAGCGCAGTGCATTCACTGTGTGGGCAAGACCTAAAATAAATAGTCAGTGAGTCATAGATTTTTAACATGATTATCATCCATACATCAGCATTGGAGCAGAGCAGAGCTAAAACATATACTCTACTACACATTCAGTTTTAGGATTGATCACATGACAAAATGTCCAACAGGAGCTCAAGCAGGTACCTAGTTGGGCTTATTAACATTAGTATATACCCTCCATAGTGGCTTTTAATGTAGCCTGTACAAAACATTAGTAGCAGGTTAAAGTTGTACTAAAACAGGCACATGCGTTAAAATTCTTTGCTCAGTTTCATCCTTAACCTAACAGAACAAATGCAAGTTATTTTCATTCTATCTGCCTCATTTGTATCTCTCCATAGGATTCCGGAGGCAGTTGATTTACCCAGGATATTTTTGAATCATGAGGTAAAAAACTTTCAAAGATAATTTTTTTGTGTGTTGTGCAGTTCACTGCCAATTTTTGGCAACGTGTAAACTATTGATTTTTTACTGGGCCTGTTCATCTAGGTATGGCCACAGTCTAAAGGGCCAATAGAACATTTTAACCAGATGCCAAAACACTGACATCCATGTTTTTGTTTGCAGCTACTACAAATGGGTTTCCTGACTGGTTATGGCAAAGCTAACTTACAACAATGAGTCACACACATTTACTTCTGTTTTATATTTTCCGTTTACTCTGATTTCCATCCAGCATCCCGTCTTCATGCCATACCTGCAGAATGTCAGTATGTCTCAGCTGAAACAGTTGCCAAACTCTAATTGGTCCATTGTCTTCTTCATCCTTCTGCAAAGTTAAGCTGAGTCCCATATGAAATACATTTCTAATCAATATTAATGTCCTGTTCCATGTTATTCAAACGGTGGCCTAGCTTACTCATAGGGATCTTTTTGGAATCCTCCACGTTTTCTCTTCTGCTGGTCGATCATTGTCAATCTCAGCGTGGACACCCTTATTTTGTCCATGTTATTGTGTTAAAACCTTTGTATGTAACAAATGGTTATCTAAAATGTTTTGATGATTGTCAATGTGGAAAGGAATGCGCTTGTGATTTACAGCTGTTTAGGGCTGTTTTATCTGGTAGGTTAGATGGATTATTGTGCAGAGAAGTCAATATGGAAAACTGCTTCTCAGGTCAATACTGCTTGTGTGTTCACTGTTTATCTTGTTGCCTTTCCCAATAAACTCTGGCAGCTTGCTGTTCGGGAGGTGATAGTGCTTCCTTTTTTGACGTCTTGCCGGTGACAGCACATACACTGCATGCACTCGCTTGTGAGAGGTATTGTATACAATAGGGGTCTTGCAGTATACCCACTGCTTAACATTTGTTAGCTTCATTGTCACTCTTATTTGCTGCCTTCTGATTGGTCAGCGCATACTGGCTTCACTTCTTCTTTCAGCTAAGGCATGGACTGAAACTCAACTTGATTGCTTTCCTTCCTCGAATCACGCTGTGATTGAGATACTACTTGTATTATTTTTTTTCCTTCTCCCCTGTTGTTCTTTATGAACCACTTGCCATTTGTAGCTGTGTTTTACTCTGTCACATACACATCAAAGAGGCCATTTTCTCCTTTGAAAAATATGTTTATTGTGACAACAGAGGTTACCTGCTTTCAAATGTGTTTTCACTAAGGAATGGACATGAGTGCAATTGCTTTTTTTAGGTGATAGGATTTTTTTTGCCAGATGTCCTATTTTTTTATCTTTTTCACCCATGGGGAGATGACTTGATTTGCTCAGAATCACAGTGGTGTTGTGTCCTAAAAACCTAATAAGCATTGGCAAAGCCAATAGGTCCTCAATAAATAGGACTATTGGCTCAGCGATTGCCTTTTGTTCATGTGTACAGCACAGGCATTGCCCACTTTGGTAGAATTTTGCAGTCATGCTGTAGAGCAGCATGGCTTCTGTGCAGCATGGCTAAAAATAATAATAATAATAAAAAATGACAAACTAATAATAAATGATAAAAAAGGACTGATGCATCCAGCAGTAATGCACTTAAAAATAAAAACAAAAAAGCTCATTAGCCCTGGCAGCATCATAGTACTTTTAAGATTTGTTTTAGCCACACTGCAAAGCATCTGTAGTTCTATATAGCATGGTCTACAAAACATTGCCAGGGAAAATATCTCTCACAGGCAAGACCTTTTGGCTTTGTCAGTGCTTGTCATTGTGTCATTACCTTTAGAGCTTCACTGACATTTCCAGCATTGCACCTGATGTTGTTTCTTGGTTTATTATTATGCTATGTCTTGTTATTAACAGCACCCTTTTTTTTTTTTTTTTTATATTTTTTTTGTATTTATTTTATCGAGATCCAGTATAACAACATAGGCAATTTAAAATACACAACTTGTCACACATAGGAGAAACAAAGAATTAATCGAGGCATTTCCAAAGTCATAACAACCACTTAATGCAATCAATCTAAATAGCACCACATATTTTATTACTCTGACCTAGGTATGGTTACTACTGGTCTTCTTGAAAAATCTGCCCCAGGTTTGGGAAAACTTCTTAAGCCTACTCACTCTCATTGCGTATTTCCATTCCTGATTTCTTACAAGAACCATTTTATTCAGGCATTCTGCAGGAGTTGGGATCTGCACGGAGTGCCAGTTTTTCAATTGAAGAGACCTGGCTACTGCGGTAGCAATAAAAACTAGTTTTACCCACCTAGGTGGAAGTTTTGCAACTGGATCTTAACCCAAGACCAAAAACCAAATACTGGGAGTTATAGAAATCTGCCTGGTTGCCGCTAAAAGATTAAATATCCTATCCCAGTATTCTTGAATGAGCCGACACGAGCCAATCACATGCGTCCAATTTGCTGTGCCCTCTGATTGGCAACGATAACAGAGGTCAGGACAGCTAGAGGTAATCCGAGACAAGGCTTGTAGGGTATGATACAGCAACCTTTTATTGAAAAATATTACACGGTGCCAATTTGCGCCTCTAAGTACCCTGAAGTTTAATCGATTAACTTTCTCCCAGCTTTCCCTAATCAGTTTCAGGCCGTCGTCCCTATCCCATTTCCTTGCCGCTTTTGCCTAGAGGTCAGATTTTTTCTCCTTCATGAATAACCTTCTCCATTCGCCCGCTCGCCTTTTCGCCGAGGGGTCTACGAGCTCTTTGACTATTTTCTGTGTGACTCAGATTGGATCAGTGTCCAAATCAGCAAAGCTATGAAGCATATTACTGTATGATACCATCAGCAGAAAATCATTTCGCACCGCAGCCCCAATGTTTGAGAGTGTTTCCCAGCTGTCACTAGCAAAAAAGTCTAAAATGTTCCTAAATCCAGCATGTTCCCATTTTCTAACTGTCTCTGAGTCAAGCTGAGAGCCAGACCGCAGCGTTAACTGTGAAAGAGGAGTCAAAAAGTTCAAATATGGAATTTAATATCTTCAATAGGAATCTGACATGTTTCTGAAATACCACTTAAGAATCTTATATCAAACTTTTTTGGGGGATTTCACCAATAATGCAGGATCCTTATCAGGCTCCCTGAAGATTAGTTCACAAAAATCTTGAGTAGAAAGGCTGTTCTGGGGGATATGAAGCTTTAAAATTAGTCATATAGTGTGCAAAGAAAGCAAAATAATTATCTTTCAGGTTCGGTAATGCTAGCCCACCCTTTTCCTATCAACAAATAGCGTGCTTAGTGCAATACGTGTCTTTTTGTTGGGCCAAATGAAAGAACCGAACATTGAGTCTAATTTTGTGTAGAATGCGGAAGTTAACACACAAGGAATGGCAGAGAAAAAAATGTAAATAGTGGCAAAATTGACATTTTAATCAGCGCAATTCTACCAAGAATAGATAGGGAAAATGTCCCCCATTGTGCAAGCAGCGCCTGGGTTTTCAAGATCAAGGGAAAGTAGTTGAGAACATACAAGTCTCCTAAATCAGGCGAAAAGTTGATCCCGAGATATCTCTTAGGCCTAGAATTCACACAGAGCGATAATTCAGAGATTAATCTATCGGGAGTAGTGCCACAAAGTATCATTTCGGTTTTATTCCTATTAACCTTATACCCACCAATTTGCTCAAATTCTGAGAAAACCTTAAAAACCTCCTTCTGAGAGCTCTGATCATCATCAAGAAACACAATAATTTCATCTGCGTCAAGTTTAATCATCCTCATCGAATTCAAAGGGGGATGGATCAGTTTATTTTGTCTGATTGTGATAGCTAAAGGTTCGATAAAAAGGGCAAATAGAATAGTTGAGAGGGGGCACCCTTGACGAGTCCCATGCCAAACTTGAAGCCTACAAACGTTCACAGAATTAATTATAATATTGGCTTAGGTATTTTGATACATTCTTTGAATTAGCGCTGATACCTGGGGGGGAACCCCAAATCTAGATTGATATTTCAAACTGTGTGTCTCAGAACACTAAATCAAAAGTTTTTTTCCATATCCAATAAGAGAATAATGGTGGGGATTTTATTGGAGGCGAAATAGTCCAGTTCCTCTGCCAGAAAATGTGTGTTAGTTGCGAGTTGCCCCCTGGCAATAAACCCATTTTGGTCGGGGTGCACCAAGGTGGTTACAACTGCATTGAGTCGATTGGCCAGGAGTTTCATAATGATTTTGTAATCCGTATTTAAAAGTGTGATTGGGCGATATGAATTGGGGTCATCTTTGTCCTGATGTTTTTTGGGGAAAACTGACAACATTCCCCGTATAACAAGATTTAGGAATTATTCCGCTCTTAAACATGTTGTTGATTAGAAACAGAAAGTCGTCTGCAAATACATCAATAAAGATTTTATAAAATTTAGCTGGGAGGCCATCTGGGCCTCAGGCTTTCCCATTTGAGAGGTTTTGGACCACCTCAATTAGTTCCGGCTTGGTGAATGGCTGCAAAAGGGCATCTCCATCTTCTCTTGACAAAGTGGGGATGTTCAATATCCCGAGAAAATCCCTAGTAGTCTCAGGATCAGTATACTGTCTTTGGCTATACATTTGTCTGTAGGGTTCTTACATAACTTCTCCCACTGTTCTAGGCTCAGTATATCTTTGCCCCATGATTGGGCATCTCAAGGCATGTATCATGTTGCAAGCCACTTGGTCCCGAGTTTGCCAGGCCAGGAATCTACCCGTAAAGTTGCTTTCCTCGTACACTATCTGTCTATGAGCCTGGTATCCTTTATTGGCCTTCTTCACACACTGGTCAGACAGTGCCTGCTCGGCCAGCTCAAATGATTTTTTATTACTTTCCGTAGGAGACCGTAGATACATACCTAACCTCACCTGAACTGCTTCTTCCAGTGCCCAACTTTGTTGTTTCTCATTGAGACTATCTGGCACCCCTTTTGCAATTACGTTGCCTCTAACAAAGGCCTTAAATTAGTCCCAGACCGTAGACGGTGTTGAGGAACCCGGATTGCTTTAAAAAAATTCCCTGACTTCAACTCTACAAGCCTGCACCCTCCATTCCTCTGGGAGGAAACCATCCTTTTAGGCTGAGGTGTACCTCGTTCAGGTGTAAATAGTGCTTATAAAATAAGCGTGGCATGGCCTGAGAGACCTGAGTACAGTACAGACTGATTCTTAAAGTGCATTATTTTGGATATAAAAAAAAAAATCAATGTGAGAGGCGCTTTTAAATCGGCCGGAGACGCACGTTTGTTCTCTTTTATTTGACGCATTCGCTCTCCAAGGGTCACATAACGTTAGAACTCTTATGTAGTCCTTGAAAACCTTCGCAACCTTAGGTTTGTGTTGTTTCTTACCCTTTACTGAGGAGTCGATATAAGGGTCTTGGAGAAAATTAAAGTCCCAGCGGATAATAATTTTACCTGAAAGTTGTAGGAGAGATTGAAAAAGTTCCTCATACGGACCAGAATCATCTGTCAAAGGGGCATAAAAGCTCATAAAGGTGGATCTTTCCATAGAAACTTGACAGTGCACCCAGCACCACCATCCGTCTGCATCACTGAGGAAATCGAGGACCTGAGCCCCCAAATTTCTAGCTATGAAAACAGCAGTACCTCTGTGTGCGGCTGGAGCTGTGGCGACCGCCTTGTAGTCTACACAATTTTTAAACATAATAAAGCCCCCGATTTCTTTTGCCGGAATATTGGTTTCTTGTAGTAAAATTGTACCCTTCTTCCTCCTATTATTTAACCCATTGACAATCCAAGAAATGATTCTTAAAGGGTTTAGCCCTACCATTAGGTTATTATAATAAACTGCCAAAAAAGAATAGACGGACTAGACCTGCTAAAAAGCTTTGGCCCTGCCCTAGGATTTGTAAAAGCTTGGGCCTTCCCTACATTTGGTACTATCATCGGCATTATAACATTTTTGCTGCTCCTAATTCTACATAGTTAATTCTTGTGTAGTGTGAAAAGATATCACTTCCCTTGCTTTCCCTGGTGCCCCCCTCCAAGACCCTTCCCCCCACTTTAGTGGCCAATCCCTGGGCCCTCCCAACTGGGTGATCCGGGCCCACCACCCACCCACCTTTCCCCCAATCAGGCACCTTGACATATCGCTAAGTTTTACATGAACAATACAATAATTCCTGTGAGAGTCGCCATCCTGAATACAGTGTCCCTTTTTCAACCTAACCCAACCCATCTGTATTTTGTATTGAGTGCAAAAGAGTCTTAGCAGCATCGACTGTATGAACTATATTCGAGTGACCCTTGAAAAGAACTTTGAGTTTTAATTGTTGCACGAGTCCTGCTGGGGCACCGGCTTTTTGAAATGCAGGTATCATCCCCTTCAGTTCCCTCTGCCGACGAGCGGTGGCAGCAGACATATCTGAAAGAATTTTGAAGGTAAAGTCACTGGGGATCTGATGTACTTTACTCTTGATCGCCTGATGCAAAATAAGTTCATTAATGCGAAAATCACCAAAGTTTACCAGTATAGTTTGGGAAACTTTTGCATAAGGAGACTGCACTGCGGGGACCCGATGGGCCCACATAATGGAGAGATCTAGGTGCCTATCCGTTGGTTCTGTAAGGACATATCATGTAATAAGATCTGAAATTAAGTCTGAGACAGTCTGCCCATTTTCGCACCCTTCGGCACCCCCGTAAATCTCAAATTAGATCTGCGTGAGCGATTCTCAGCATCGTCTAACCGGAGCTGCAGATCCAACAAATCTGCTTGACATTTCGCAACTGATGGCTCCAGATGCGAACAAACATCTTCCAGATCTGAAACTTGCTGCTCTACCTCCTTAATGCGAGAATTGAGTTGCTGCATATTGCTGCAGATTGAGTTTAGCTGCGATTCCGATTGCTGATTTGACTCATCTTGTGAGATCTTCAGGGATTTTAGTTCACTTCAAATCTGGAGGAGCAAAGTTTCTGCAGGAAATTCCGCTACCACCCTTAGGGTCTATAAACCTGAAGCTGGGAGTCACTCTGTAATTTCTCCTTCTCTTGTTCCAGTTGGAGCGACCCACTCACCAAGACATTCGCGGGAGACCCAGTTGTGGTCTCTCCTCCAAGGATGCAGGAGTTTGTGCGGCTGAAGAAGGGTTGTCTGCCAAAGGGGTAGGGGTGCGGATGGAGCCATTCAGCAGCCCAGAGAGAGCTTCTTTAAACCCCCTGCCCTTCCCACCGCTAAACAGAGGATATAGCTGCGTTTGTCCCAAGCGAGTATCCTGGGTGATTGCCGCACGCAATCCAGATTCCTATCTTTTTATAGTAGGGGGCAGCCGAGGTACACATGGTGCGGGGCTTCGCCGAGTCTCGGCGAGGCAAACTTTTTCCCTGGCATTTTTCCCTCAATCAGGCCAGAGCACCACCGTAGCGCGTCTGCCTCCTTGGAACGCGTCTTCCCTCTGCGTCGTCGATGACTCAGCCGCGGAGCATGACGGGAGCTCTTACGCGGTCCACCCTCCTAATTCTGTCTTGATGTACTTCCTATTTTTGGTTTCACTGATTTAAAGATTTCCTCTGTACTTTTGTTTGTGGCCTGTTGGCAGTTACCCCTGGGATTTGGAGTGTTTCAAACCTAGAGTTCTGGCAGTATTCCCATCCATAAGGCTCTCAAGGATTGTTGCTGTGTTCTGATTACTTTGAGCCACTTTGAGGGATGTCTGTATGGGCAGTGTCCAGCTCACCTAGAGACACATGCCAGCAAGGCCAAGATAATGCATGTTTTTATTGTGGTGTTGCACTTTGTAAGATACTCAAATGGTTATTGTTGGGTTCATAACTCAGTCTCTGCAATGCTGGTAAGAAAGGAGTAAAGACCTAATGAAACGTTTTGTCCCCCACAGATTTCGGCATTGGTGCCATAAAGTAGTCAACTGTCACTACACTGCCTTACTGAATGAAGTCCTCAATATAAATGTGGCTCTTAGGATCGTACCTTTCTCATTCCTCATTACAGAGTTGTATGGCGGGATTGCATCCTTACTTTAGGAACCTGTTATTGCAGGCTACAGATATGGCAAAGTGGACAATTTTGTGTTGCAATTTTGACATTTGTCCTCTGCGCAGTTGTAAAATGCCAATGGGAACCAAAACTCAATCATTGAAATCTGCCGAAACTGTCAACATTATAATCCTGATAAATCACACAGTTAAGTAACTGACACTGCATGGACATGCAGGGGAGCACAAGCGGCAGAGACACTTTTTTGGTAGCTCCGGGAAATCGTGCAGAAAGTGCATTGTACTCACAAGGCCATTGCCCACACTGCAGCACTTTATATGTTCTTATATTTCATTCACATCCATTAATATCATTTTGACAGCAATTGACAATGTGATAGTGAGTGAACAGAAAAGTTGGATAAAGTTTGAGATCGACTTGCAATGTCACAAACTGAAGAAACCCTTTTCAGTATTCGATAATCCACTTACTGAATTATACAGTGCTAAAATACATGTGCCTGTGCACACTCAAAACCTTAAAGTGAATTATACTTATTAGTAACTGGACTGAATCCTCGTGGTGGACCACCACTTCCTATATACTCATTCAGCATAACAGTGGGAAATTACATAGGGGGAGGAGGGGTGAGGACTTGGTGTGTTTTTGTGTGTGTGTGTGTGTGTGCATGTGTTGAGATGTAGTGGAAAAATGCCTCCTGTCTAACACATTAAGGCATCTGTTATGGTTCTCAGCCTACCTGTAGGGGGCTAGCTCAATTTATGGTGTGGCACCCTATACTGAGTCCCTTATTGATATTGATAGTATCCAGATAGCAGAAACTCTCTAGGGGTAGCTGAGGTGAGCAGCTAAAGCTTATCCAGGATAAACATAAAGCACTTGCAATTCCTCAGTAGTCAGACAGTAACTTACTCACAAGAAGGAACCACACAAGTGTTGCAAAACTAAAGGCGGGCAGAACAGAGTCTGGGGTCAATGTGGGCTGGCAGCTGGACCCCGTAAGGCTGCACAGGTAGAACTGGGGTATCCTCTAAGGAACCCCCAGAGTACATGGTATCATGCATCTAACATTGGAATCAGTGTAGTGGCATGATTCCAACATGTTTGAAACTAAATATGCCTAGGTTTGGAAAAGCCATTATGTGGTTGGACCACTTGTGTTAACCACTGTCCATTACGTATCTTAAAATGGCTTCCCCGCACTTACAGAGTCCAGGAATTGGTCTGTAGGGGCACCGTGCTCATGCAGGGGTACCCTCACACTTAGAGACATGCACCCTGCCCTTGGGCTGAAGGGCCTACTAGAAGGGTGACTGATAATGTCTCAGAGCAGTGGTCAGGTTTGGCAGTGAAAGGGTGCATGCACCTTTTAACACCAGCAGCTATGGCAGGCCTGCAGACACTGGCACATGGACTCAAATGGGTGGCTCAATACATGCCGCAGCCCATGGGGGACCCCTGGTGTACCAACGCCCTGAGTACCAAGGTACCATATACTAGGGACTTACATAGGTGCCCCAGTATGCCAGTTGTGGGTGTAAGAAGGTTTACTAGCAACCAAATTTAGGGGAGAGAGCACTGACACTGGAGTCCTGGTTAGCAAGATCTCAGTGCATTACAGACCAAAAATATTAACGCCAGTCATATAAGGCGGGTACTACAACCAGAAACCATCTTACTACACCACCTATTTGGGGACAAAACAGCTATCCGATAGTATATTTCTGTCTCTCAAGAACTGTACTCACATGAATTGCAAAGAAAAGCTGAAAATTGCTTTCTTTAGTTTCCAAACTTAGTTCACGTTCTTCCACTTCTGTTTACTTTTTGATTCCTGGTACTTGTGGCCTTGCATTTTTATTAGGGACAACTCCTACAAGTCGCAGAGTTCTAAGAGAAACCAAGACTGGATGAGCTGCTCGTGCCTGTCTCTGGGCTTTTCAAAAAGTCTCTGACGTCCCATAGGTGAGGTATTTTCTTGGAGACCAGTGGTGCTGATAGCTACTATCCATGTGGTGAAGTGTCCCTTTCCACTGGTTTCCAAGTGTCTTCCCTCCTTACTGGTTTTGACCATGAGAACCATGCACGCCTGTACTTAAAAAATGAACAAATAAAAACAACAGAAATAAGAAGGCATTCAGCTGAACAGCACAATTTTGAAAAACGTAGGGTCTCATTTACAAGGAAATGTCGGAGTGCGAAGCTGTGCCCAATTTGGCAGCGCCGTGCTCCGATATTTCAAAAATGCAGGGATGCGCCGTATTTACAACAACATGGTGCAATCCTGTGTGTTCCCTAGCACTTTTGCTAAAATTGGCTGCCTACCCCAAAAAAATGCCTGCATTGCAGGGAATGATTGTTTATGTGCAGAAAGGTGTCCCTTCCTGCACATAAACAATCATTAATGGTGTTTGCTCTTTCTATGTGTGTTGCAGAATGTAGAACACATAGAAGAAGCAAAAACAAGGAGAAATAAAGTATTTCTCCTCTTTGCGCCGCTCTTATGCCAGCCCTGGGGTGGCGTTAGTTTTTGGCACTTCCTGACATTTACGTTTCCTTTTAAACCTGGGGCAGCGTCAAAAGCAATAGGTGTTGCGTGGGAACGCCAACAGCAACACCCTTTGCACTCCCTTCTGCCGCAGAAAACGGAGTCTGGGGGAGGCATATTTACATGGTGGTGTTAAGCCACGCAAAGTGGCCTGGTGCTGCCTTGTAAATATGGAAATGGGCTAAGCACCACTGGAGTGTCTAAATGAGCCCTGAAATGTCCAGTGTTATCGGTAAAAATAGACACAGACCCTCCACTATACTGGGTTTGTTTTGCTGCGCAGCTTTAGAAGACCTACCTAAGTGTGTCACTTTCCACAAGAATAATTTTAGGGTTCCTGGAGGAATTTGATTTTGTAATCATTTTAGATGATATTTTTCTTCCCACTTGTTCTTTTTGTTTTATCAACTGTGTTTCTATGGAAATTATTAAGGAAAACTCTTGGGGATGGGAACATGGCAGTGATCTAATCTCCCAATTTCCCATCTCACCTAACTTTTATTAGAGAACTGTCTGCAATGGTGAGACCGGATACGCAATGAGAAAGTCTGGAATGCAGGCATGAACCACTACTACTCACAATTATTAGTTTTGTGAAAGTCTGAGTCATGGACCTGAAACGTTGAGGGGCAGTTGGTGTTGGGCGTGCGTTTTGGGGCAGGAAGGTGAGATTTTATACTTGTTGCTGAAATGCTGTCAGTCAGTAACATGTTAATTGCCTTGACTTTATTCTGTATCCTTGCTTTTGGCGCAGGCCTATACCCACAGAGAAGGAAGATGAAACCAGTACACCAGTTAATACCCTTTGTTTAGGGTGCAAACAACTGTTAATGGTCTTAATAAAGGATAGTAATGCGGAAGTGGTACGTACAACTCGTAAAGTTACAGGGCATTTTGGCCCACTTTGAAGTAAAGACACTTTAACCTCTGGTACAAAATTGTAGATGTTTTCAGTCAGAGTAATTGTGTAGTTCTATCCGAAGGATCATTGATCCCTGCCTAGCCTCCTTCAGCCAATCAATCCATGTCAGTCCCACCAAGTCTATCATTCCCTCCCCCTATTCCTTCAGGTATCCTCACATTCCACCGCTGGGCTTAGGAGAACAGATATACATAGTTTAATACTTATTTGTCCATACGATAAACTACAAGAGCAGCACAAGTATAAAATATATCTTTACAGGAATAAAATATATCTCCTCCTTGGCACAAAAAGTGTAGACTTTTGAGCTGTCTTCCACATCAACGATATTGGTAATCTGTATTTTGTTCTGGAAGATCAACAATTTGAAGTACTAAGCATGAATCAACTTGACTTCCATTTTGTTTATTCACGGCTGTGCTTGGATATTGTCCACCACATCTGAGGTCTTTGTATGCGTCTTACACTTTTTTCAGCCCTCTAATGTATTGACTTATTGAAGCTGAAAGCTCATTTTATCTGCAAATTGTCTTTGGCACCTTTCTCGAAAAGGCCCCTTTTGGGCAGCTTCTACTTGTTCAAGTATTTTCAGTGACAGAGGCCCTATTCCATGTCCTTACAAGTCGCGTCTCGAAGCGCTCAAAAGGGTCCGGTGGCGCACGGGGAGGGGAATAAAAATTAAATTAAAAAAAAATAAACACTTACCTTGCTCGCCGCCGCACTGCTCCATCCGTCCTCAAGTGCAGGCACAGGCCCAGGCAGCTGGGCTGGAGAAAGCCTACTGCACGTGTGCTGCCGCTGCTAGTGGGGGGCAGGGCTCTTCTGCCCTAATGAAGGAGCCACCACTTACTACCTCTCATTCATGCAGTATTATTACCTTTTGAAAGAACATGTGATTTGGCAACTCTTCATGGGAGCTCACAGCAGCAAATTCTGATTGATGCTATTTCCCAAGGCAGGCATAATTTCAGATACCCTGCTGTAGATGAATAAAGCAGCAGGGATGTGGGAATGCGAGAAAGAGGGGAGTGACCTAGTGTACTTGCTACGCTTCAGCAGAGCACTGGGGTGTGAGACTCCTGAGTAGGAAGGGTGCTTGGTTTTGAGCAGAGCTGTGAGTTGTGAAATGTTGAGGAGACGTCTGTTTACTGTAATGGGAAGCTGGAGCGGTCAGTGGAGTGTGGGTAGCTTGGATTTTTGGGGGATGTCTGTGGGTGAGGGTGGCCCGCTTGCTGTGTGGCAGCAGAGCTATGGGACGCAAGATGATGGCAGTTTTTTGTGCAGAGGGATATGAAGCTGCGAGGGTAGGCCAGCTTGCTGTGTCATTTGGAACCACTCAAGACCCTGTTTGTGAAGGATCTGACCCCTGTGCCTGGTCTGAGAAAAAATGACATATTGGTACAGAGGCAAAAAGCTACCAACTTCGCTTGGTACATTTTTGTCCCCTAACCTACTAATATGAAACTAACAAGAAACCTGCTGAATTTCACCATGCACCTAACTGCTTCTCATTTCTGTGCCCTCACTCTGTTATGCTCATCCCCTCCTCACTCCTCTTTCACTCAACATTGCCTTCTCTCGTTTTTTCCATTCCAACACTGCAGTGTCTCACATCATCTCTTCCTCTATTTACTTCTTATTGTTTCCTTTTCTTTTTTTCTACATCTCTGTCCCACTGGCTTCTCCTTGAATTATTAGGCTCTCCCTGCACTGTACGTTTTAAGTTATTGAGCATCACATCACACGTAAATTATGTACAAGCTGATTTGAACCACCTCAAGAAGGACTTTTCGTTAAAGTGACCCTCGCTCTCGTAGACTTTGAATACCCACCCACTTATATTTTCTCCTCACAAGGATGGTTGCTGTTCAGTGGCATTTTTAGGTTATATGTCTAGACGAATCCTTGCTAGCAGTAAGTGTTCCTTTTTCAAAGAACCCAACCCTGATAGTATATATCACATCATAATGGGCCTTTCGCACCTCTGTGTTTAAGTTTGATGCAGCAGTCTTCAGAACATCCTGTTTAAGCATTTAATGCGGACTCCCCATTCTTTTTCGGAATGTATTGTCATAACTGGTTCAGGACTATTAGGGTCTAAGGTTATTCCCAATTTACCCTGATCCATCCACTATAAAACCTAATGGCCTGTAACCGATATGTACAACTTCCCTGTGTTAACTGTATTCTTGAACCTGAAATTAAGTATTTTGGAACCTCATAACTATATTGGTTCACCTGTGAATGTTTTGAGTGCAATATCTGGTCGTTCCAATTTTCCCCCTGTAACATGCATTAATTTCTCCTCCCACGTTTTGTTGTTGGTAATGGTGTATGGAGAGCCAGAATCAGCCACTACTGAGATGTCAACCCCACCAATGCACACATCACATATCGGTTTCTTGTTTTTCCCATCAACGTATCAACATTAAACATTTGTTTGTCTTCTATATTCAACGCCCACAAATTCAGATCCGAGTCCTCTGAAGAACTATTATGAACCTCTTCCACCATGGCAACCATATTTATTCTACTTCCTGACCTTTTCTGGCACACCTTCTGAAAGTGTCCTGTAACCCTGCATTCAACATATTTCTGTTTCTTCGCCGGGCATCTCAAATCACTTGCCAAATGGTTTGCACTACCACATCTGTAACATTTCTTTTTTGTAAGGTTCATTTTGTTATTTTTCCACTCAGATGCCGTTTCTTCCCTATGCTTCTATTTTGTTGCTGTATGTGTTGATGATTTGATGCTCTCAATTTTTGCTACCAACTGTTCCATGTGAATGTCTTTCCCCTCTTTCAAAACTGCCTTTGCGCACCTCCTTGTTAATTCAGCTGTCTTCATGATGTCGATAACATCCTGGAGAGGTTTTTCACCTTTAGACCACAACTGTTCTTGTATATTCTCGTTAGATGCTCTAATTACAATTTGATCTCTAATAAATTCATCATGTAAAGTTCAAACCGACACGTAATACCTAAGTTCTTTAAAGCAGAAACATAATCTTCAATGGATTCATCTTTACCCTGTATGCGATAAAAAAAATTGTAACGGTCCACCGTAACACATACTGTAGGTTTGTAGTAACTATCTAAGTCCTCAAAGCATTCTTGTACACACCTCCTTCTCCTTCAGATCTAGGTTTTTTATTAATTGAATTGTAAACTTTTAAACCACCTGCCCCTAAGCTATGTAATAATATTTTATTTTTATTTTTAGGTGTTAATTATTCTTCATCGTCGTAAAACGTAGATATATAGTTTATGAAATACTCACGCCATTCTTCCCATTTTAATGTTGGTTCTCCTAACGCTGGGATAAATGCTTGTGGAGGAGATAAATTATTTATATTCCCTAAAGCCATTATGGCTTTATTTAATTTTTCTAGTCAGTGAATACGTATACTGTAATTGATATAAATAGTCTTGCTGTAAGAGTTTATTATTTGTACTCTTTTTTTTTTTATATATATATATATATATTATTATTTTTTTACTAAATGTGCTCAAATACACAAATACGAGTGTATATTAACGAAACGCTCACTGTGGTTCCCTTTAAGTAGACAAGAGTTTCTCAGATAACAAAACTAGTCTTCCGTTCAGCGTTTCTAGGATACCATGCGTCGTGACGTACGCTTACCGACGCAACATATCGTACCTCGCTAGAAAATAACAAAACGGTTTGTTTCGTTTCCACACAAAATTGTGAAGTAAGTTCGTCCACAATTACATAAAATTTATCTTCCCCTTTCACATTATTTTACTTGCAGTTCAGTTCTGCCGTTCCTTTCCAGTGGTACCGATCATTATGAATAAACCACGCACCTTACAGTTTCTAGTGTGTCCTTCGTCATGCTCGCAGCTCGTACGCTCACTCATTGCAAATTCTGTGAAGACGGAGTCCAAGCTTGGGAAGTTCACCATCAACTTTATTCAGAATTAGCACAACAGATACAACAGACTATTAGAGCAGGATTTACATAGCGCGAGTTCCTCCCTTAACCACTTCGCTGCCAGGCCTTTTTCCCCCTCCTGTGCCAGGCCTTTTTTTGCCTATTTGGGGCAGTTCGCGCTTAGGCCCGCATAACTTTTTGTCCACATAAGCTAACCAAGCCAAATTTGCGTCCTTTTTTTCCAACATCCTAGGGATTCTGGAGGTACCCAGACTTTGTGGGTTCCCCTGAAAGAGGCCAAGAAATTTGCCAAAATACAGGGAAAATTTTGTTTTTTTCAAAAAAATTGGAAAAAGTGGCTGCAGAAGAAGGCTTGTGGTTTTTCCCCTAAAAATGGCATCAACAAAGGGTTTGCGGTGCTAAACTCAGCAGCTTCCCAGCTTTCAGGAACAGGCAGACTTGAATCCGAAAACCCAATTTTTCAACACAATTTTGTCATTTTACTGGGGCATACCCCATTTGTGCAATTTTTTGTGCTTTCAGCCTCCTTCCAGTCAGTGACAGGAATGGTCATGAAACCAATGCTGGATCCCAGAAACCTAAACATTTCTGAAAAGTAGACAAAATTCTGAATTCAGCAAGGGGTCATTTGTGTAGATCCTACAAGGGTTTCCTACAGAAAATAACAGCTGAAAAAGAAAAATATTGAAATTGAGGTGAAAAAAACATCAATTTTTCTCTACTTTTTACTCTGTAACTTTTCCCTGCAATGTCAGATTATCGAAAGCAATATACCGTTACGTCTGCTGGACTCCTCTGGTTGCGGGGATATATAGGGTTTGTAGGTTCATCAAGAACCCGAGGAACCCAGAGCCAATAAATGAGCTGCACCCTGCAGTGCGTTTTCATTCTATACCGGGTATACAGTAATTCATTTGCTGAAATATAAGGAGTAAAAAATAGCTATCAAGAAAACCTTTGCATTTCCAAAAAGGGCACAAGATAAGGTGTTGAGGAGCAGTGGTTATTTGCACATCTCTGAATTCCGGGGTGACCATAGTAGCACGTGAATTACATGGAATTTCTCAAATAGATGTCTTTTTTACACACACCCCTATATTTGGAAGGAATAAATGTAGAGAAAGACAAGGGGCAATAACACTTGTTTTGCTATTCTATGTTCCCCCAAGTCTCCCGATAAAAATGATACCTCACTTGTGTGGGTAGGCCTAGCGCCCGCGACAGGATATGCCCCAAAACACAACGTGGACACATCACAGAAAACAGAGCTGTTTTTAGCAAAGTGACTACCTGTAGATTTTGGCCTCTAGCTCAGCCGCCACCTAGGGAAACCTACCAAACCTGTGCATTTCTGAAAACTAGAGACCTAGGGGGATCCAAGTAGGGGTGACTTGCGGGGCTCGGACCAGGTTCTGTTACCCAGAATCCTTTGCAAACCTCAAAATTTGGCTAAAAAAACACATGTTCCTCAAATTTCTGTGGCAGAAAGTTCTGGAATCTGAGAGGAGCCACAAATTTCCTTCCACCCAGCGTTCCCCCACGTCTCCCGATAAAAATGATACCTCACTTGTGTGGGTAGGCCTAGCGCCCGCGACAGGATATGCCCCAAAACACAACCTGGACACATCACAGAAAACAGAGCTGTTTTTAGCAAAGTGACTACCTGTAGATTTTGGCCTCTAGCTCAGCCGCCACCTAGGGAAACCTACCAAACCTGTGCATTTCTGAAAACTAGAGACCTAGGGGAATCCAAGGAGGGGTGACTTGTGTGGCTCGGACCAGGTTCTGTTACCCAGAATCCTTTGCAAACCTCAAAATTTGGCTAAAAAAACACATGTTCCTCACATTTCTGTGGCAGAAAGTTCTGGAATCTGAGAGGAGCGACAAATTTCCTTCCACCCAGCATTCCCCCACGTCTCCCGATAAAAATGATACCTCACTTGTGTGGGTAGGCCTAGCTCCCGCGACAGGATATGCCCCAAAACACAACCTGGACACATCACAGAAAACAGAGCTGTTTTTAGCAAAGTGACTACCTGTAGATTTTGGCCTCTAGCTCAGCCGCCACCTAGGGAAACCTACCAAACCTGTGCATTTCTGAAAACTAGAGACCTAGGGGAGTCCAAGGAGGGGTGACTTGTGTGGCTCGGACCAGGTTCGGTTACCCAGAATCCTTTGCAAACCTCAAAATTTGGCTAAAAAAACACATGTTCCTCACATTTCTGTGGCAGAAAGTTCTGGAATCTGAGAGGAGCCACAAATTTCCTTCCACCTAGCGTTCCCCCACGTCTCCCGATAAAAATGATACCTCACTTGTGTGGGTAGGCCTAGCGCCCGCGACAGGATATGCCCCAAAACACAACGTGGACATATCACAGAAAACAGAGCTGTTTTTAGCAAAGTGACTACCTGTAGCTTTTGGCCTCTAGCTCAGCCGCCACCTAGGGAAACCTACCAAACCTGTGCATTTCTGAAAACTAGAGACCTAGGGGGATCCAAGGAGGGGTGACTTGCGGGGCTCGGACCAGGTTCTGTTACCCAGAATCCTTTGCAAACCTCAAAATTTGGCTAAAAAAACACATGTTCCTCAAATTTCTGTGGCAGAAAGTTCTGGAATCTGAGAGGAGCCACAAATTTCCTTCCACCCAGCGTTCCCCCACGTCTCCCGATAAAAATGATACCTCACTTGTGTGGGTAGGCCTAGCGCCCGCGACAGGATATGCCCCAAAACACAACGTGGACATATCACAGAAAACAGAGCTGTTTTTAGCAAAGTGACTACCTGTAGATTTTGGCCTCTAGCTCAGCCGCCACCTAGGGAAACCTACCAAACCTATGCATTTCTGAAAACTAGAGACCTAGGGGAATCCAAGGAGGGGTGACTTGTGTGGCTCGGACCAGGTTCTGTTACCCAGAATGCTTTGCAAACCTCAAAATTTGGCTAAAAAAACACATGTTCCTCACATTTCTGTGGCAGAAAGTTCTGGAATCTGAGAGGAGCGACAAATTTCCTTCCACCCAGCATTCCCCCACGTCTCCCGATAAAAATGATACCTCACTTGTGTGGGTAGGCCTAGCGCCCGCGACAGGATATGCCCCAAAACACAACCTGGACACATCACAGAAAACAGAGCTGTTTTTAGCAAAGTGACTACCTGTAGATTTTGGCCTCTAGCTCAGCCGCCACCTAGGGAAACCTAGCAAACCTGTGCATTTCTGAAAACTAGAGACCTAGGGGAATCCAAGGAGGGGTGACTTGTGTGGCTCGGACCAGGTTCGGTTACCCAGAATCCTTTGCAAACCTCAAAATTTGGCTAAAAAAACACATGTTCCTCACATTTCTGTGGCAGAAAGTTCTGGAATCTGAGAGGAGCCACAAATTTCCTTCCACCTAGCGTTCCCCCACGTCTCCCGATAAAAATGATACCTCACTTGTGTGGGTAGGCCTAGCGCCCGCGACAGGATATGCCCCAAAACACAACGTGGACATATCACAGAAAACAGAGCTGTTTTTAGCAAAGTGACTACCTGTAGATTTTGGCCTCTAGCTCAGCCGCCACCTAGGGAAACCTACCAAACCTGTGCATTTCTGAAAACTAGAGACCTAGGGGGATCCAAGGAGGGGTGACTTGCGGGGCTCGGACCAGGTTCTGTTACCCAGAATCCTTTGCAAACCTCAAAATTTGGCTAAAAAAACACATGTTCCTCAAATTTCTGTGGCAGAAAGTTCTGGAATCTGAGAGGAGCCACAAATTTCCTTCCACCCAGCGTTCCCCCACGTCTCCCGATAAAAATGATACCTCACTTGTGTGGGTAGGCCTAGCGCCCGCGACAGGATATGCCCCAAAACACAACGTGGACATATCACAGAAAACAGAGCTGTTTTTAGCAAAGTGACTACCTGTAGATTTTGGCCTCTAGCTCAGCCGCCACCTAGGGAAACCTACCAAACCTATGCATTTCTGAAAACTAGAGACCTAGGGAATCCAAGGAGGGGTGACTTGTGTGGCTCGGACCAGGTTCTGTTACCCAGAATCCTTTGCAAACCTCAAAATTTGGCTAAAAAAACACATGTTCCTCACATTTCTGTGGCAGAAAGTTCTGGAATCTGAGAGGAGCGACAAATTTCCTTCCACCCAGCGTTCCCCCACGTCTCCCGATAAAAATGATACCTCACTTGTGTGGGTAGGCCTAGCGCCCACAAAAGGAAATGGCCCAAAACACAACGTGGACACAACATATTTTTTCACAGAAAACAGAGGTGTTTTTTGCAAGGTGCCTACCTGTGGTGTTTGGCCTGTAGCTCAGCCGGCCCCAGGGGGGGGGGCAGAAATGCCCTAAAATAAATTTGCCCCCCCAACCCCCACCCTCCCCCGCCGGGAGCGACCCTTGCCTACGGGGTCGCTCCCCCTGCGTGACATTGGCACCAAAAAACAAATCCCCGGTGCCTAGTGGTTTCTGCCCCCTTGGGGGCAGGTTGACCTAAACTCAGCCAATCTGCCCCCAAGGGGGGCAGAAATGGCCTAAATACAATTTGTCCCCCAGGGGAGCGACTTTTGCCTGATGGGTCGCTCCCCATCTCTAAAAAAAAAAAAAAAAACAAAGAAAAAAAAAAAAAATTCCCCTGGCGCCTAGAGGTTTCTGCCCCCCCCCCCCGGGGGCAGATCGGCCTAATAATAGGCCGATCTGTCCCCCGGGGGGGCAGAAATGGCCTAAAATAAATTTGCCCCCCCCCAACCCCCACCCCCCCCCGGGAGCGACCCTTGCCTACGGGGTCGCTCCCCCTGCGTGACATTGGCGCCAAAAAACAAATCCCCGGTGCCTAGTTGTTTCTGCCCCCTTGGGGGCAGATTGACCTAAAATTGGCCAATCTGCCCCCAGGGGGGCAGAAATGGTCTAAATACAATTTGCCCCCCCAGGGGAGCGACCCTTGCCTGATGGGTCGCTCCCCATCTCTAAAAAAAGAAACAACAAAAAAAAAAACACACAAAAAAAAAATTGCCCTGGCGCCTAGAGTGTTCTGCCCCCCCCCCCGGGGGCAGTTTGGCCTAATAATAGGCCGATCTGTCCCCCGGGGGGGCAGAAATGGCCTAAAATAAATTTGCCCCCCCAACCCCCACCCCCCCCCCCCCCCGGAGCGACCCTTGCCTACGGGGTCGCTCCCCCTGCGTGACATTGGTGCCAAAAAACAAATCCCCGGTGCCTAGTGGTTTCTGCCCCC
This sequence comes from Pleurodeles waltl, assembly GCF_031143425.1. NCBI lineage: Eukaryota > Metazoa > Chordata > Amphibia > Caudata > Salamandridae > Pleurodeles > Pleurodeles waltl. Next base: position 135,662,647 of record NC_090443.1, read on the forward strand.
TTGGGGGCAGATTGACCTAAAATTGGCCAATCTGCCCCCAGGGGGGCAGAAATGGTCTAAATACAATTTGCCCCCCCAGGGGAGCGACCCTTGCCTGATGGGTCGCTCCCCATCTCTAAAAAAAGAAACAACAAAAAAAAAAAACACAAAAAAAAAAATTGCCCTGGCGCCTAGAGTGTTCTGCCCCCCCCCCCCCCCGGGGGGCAGTTCGGCCTAATAATAGGCCGATCTGTCCCCCGGGGGGGCAGAAATGCCCTAAAATAAATTTGCCCCCTCAACCCCCACCCCCCCCCCGGGAGCGACCCTTGCCTACGGGGTCGCTCCCCCTGCGTGACATTGGCGCCAAAAAACAAATCTCCGGTGCCTAGTGGTTTCTGCCCCCTTGGGGGCAGATTGACCTAAAATTGGCCAATCTGCCCCCAGGGGGGCAGAAATGGTCTAAATACAATTTGCCCCCCCAGGGGAGCGACCCTTGCCTGATGGGTCGCTCCCCATCTCTAAAAAAAGAAACAACAACAAAAAAACACACAAAAAAAAAATTGCCCTGGCGCCTAGAGTGTTCTGCCCCCCCCCCCGGGGGCAGTTCGGCCTAATAATAGGCCGATCTGTCCCCCGGGGGGGCAGAAATGGCCTAAAATAAATTTGCCCCCCCAACCCCCACCCCCCGCCCCCCGGGAGCGACCCTTGCCTACGGGGTCGCTCCCCCTGCGTGACATTGGCGCCAAAAAACAAATCCCGGTGCCTAGTGGTTTCTGCCCCCTTGGGGGCAGATTGACCTAAAATCGGCCAATCTGCCCCCAGGGGGGCAGAAATGGTCTAAATACAATTTTCCCCCCAGGGGAGCGACCCTTGCCTGATGGGTCGCTCCCCATCTCTAAAAAAAAGAAAGAACCAAAAAAAAAAACACAAAAAAAAAATTGCCCTGGCGCCTAGAGGTTTCTTCCCCCCCTGGGGGCAGATCGGCCTAATAATAGGCCGATCTGCCCCCAGGGGGGGCAGAAATGGCCTAAAATAAATTGCCCTCCCCCCCAGGGAGCGACCCTTGCCTAAGGGGTCGCTCCCTTTGCGTGAAATTCACGCAAAGAAAAAACTCCCTGGTGTCTAGTGGTTTCTACCCCCCTTGGGGGCAGATTGGCCTCATCAAAATAGGCCACCTGCCCCCAAGGGAGGCAGAAATGGCCAAAATATAATTTTCCCCCAAGGGGAGCGACCCTTGCCTAAGGGGTCGCTCCCCACCAAAAAAAAAAAAAATGAAACAAAAAAAAAAAAAAGGTCCCTGGTGCCTAGAGGTTTCTGCCCCCCTGGGGGCAGATCGGCCTAATAGTAGGCCGATCTGCCCCCAGGGGGGGCAGAAAAGGCCTTCCCGAAAATATGCCCCCCCTGGGAGCGACCCTTGCCCAAGGGGTCGCTCCCTTTTGTCAATAACAATAATAAAAATAAAAAAAAACCCTGGTGTCTAGTGGTTTCTACCCCCCTTGGGGGCAGATTGGCCTCATCAAAATAGGCCAATCTGCTGGCCAAAATATAATTTTCCCCCAAGGGGAGCGACCCTTGCCTAAGGGGTCGCTCCCCACCTCAATAAAAAAAAATGAACCAAAAAAAAAAAAAAATGGTCCCTGGTGCCTAGAGGTTTCTGCCCCCCCTGGGGGCAGATCGGCCTAGTAAGGCCGATCTGCCCCCAGGGGGGGCAGAAAAGGCCTTTTCAAAAAAATGCCCCCCCTGGGAGCGACCCTTGCCCAAGGGGTCGCTCCCTTTTGTCAATTTCAATGAAGAAAAAAAAAAATCCCTGGTGTCTAGTGGGGTTTCAAAAGCCGGATTGCAAGCAATCCGGCTTTTGAAACCCTCGGAGGGACTTCAAAGGGAAGGAAATACTTTTCCTTCCCTTTGAAGCCCCTCCGGGCCTCCCAAGTGATTGAAAAAGAAATGCTTTTGCATTTCTTTTTCAATCGCGCTGGAAGCAGAGCTTCCACCCAGCATTCCCCCACGTCTCCCGATAAAAATGATACCTCACTTGTGTGGGTAGGCCTAGCGCCCGCGACAGGATATGCCCCAAAACACAACCTGGACACATCACAGAAAACAGAGCTGTTTTTAGCAAAGTGACTACCTGTAGATTTTGGCCTCTAGCTCAGCCGCCACCTAGGGAAACCTACCAAACCTGTGCATTTCTGAAAACTAGAGACCTAGGGGAGTCCAAGGAGGGGTGACTTGTGTGGCTCGGACCAGGTTCGGTTACCCAGAATCCTTTGCAAACCTCAAAATTTGGCTAAAAAAACACATGTTCCTCACATTTCTGTGGCAGAAAGTTCTGGAATCTGAGAGGAGCCACAAATTTCCTTCCACCTAGCGTTCCCCCACGTCTCCCGATAAAAATGATACCTCACTTGTGTGGGTAGGCCTAGCGCCCGCGACAGGATATGCCCCAAAACACAACGTGGACATATCACTGAAAACAGAGCTGTTTTTAGCAAAGTGACTACCTGTAGATTTTGGCCTCTAGCTCAGCCGCCACCTAGGGAAACCTACCAAACCTGTGCATTTCTGAAAACTAGAGACCTAGGGGGATCCAAGGAGGGGTGACTTGCGGGGCTCGGACCAGGTTCTGTTACCCAGAATCCTTTGCAAACCTCAAAATTTGGCTAAAAAAACACATGTTCCTCAAATTTCTGTGGCAGAAAGTTCTGGAATCTGAGAGGAGCCACAAATTTCCTTCCACCCAGCGTTCCCCCACGTCTCCCGATAAAAATGATACCTCACTTGTTTGGGTAGGCCTAGCGCCCGCGACAGGATATGCCCCAAAACACAACGTGGACATATCACAGAAAACAGAGCTGTTTTTAGCAAAGTGACTACCTGTAGATTTTGGCCTCTAGCTCAGCCGCCACCTAGGGAAACCTACCAAACCTATGCATTTCTGAAAACTAGAGACCTAGGGGAATCCAAGGAGGGGTGACTTGTGTGGCTCGGACCAGGTTCTGTTACCCAGAATCCTTTGCAAACCTCAAAATTTGGCTAAAAAAACACATGTTCCTCACATTTCTGTGGCAGAAAGTTCTGGAATCTGAGAGGAGCTACAAATTTCCTTCCACCCAGCGTTCCCCCAAGTCTCCCGATAAAAGTTATACCTCACTTGCGTGGGTAGGCCTAGCGCCGGCGACAGGAAACACCCCAAAGCGCAACGTGGACACATCCTAAATTTTGGAAAAAAACAGAGGTGTTTTTTGCGAAGTGCCTACCTGTAGATTTTGGCCTCTAGCTCAGCCGGCACCTAGGGAAACCTACCAAACCTGTGCATTTCTGAAAACTAGAGACCTAGGGGAATCCAAGGAGGGGTGACTTGCGGGGCTCGGACCAGGTTCTGTTACCCAGAATCCTTTGCAAACCTCAAAATGTGGCTAAAAAAACACATGTCCCTCACATTTCTGTGGCAGAAAGTTCTGGAATCTGAGAGGAGCCACAAACTTCCTTCCACCTAGCGTTCCCCCACGTCTCCCGATAAAAATGATACCTCACTTGTGTGGGTAGGCCTAGCGCCCGCGACAGGATATGCCCCAAAACACAACGTGGACATATCACATTTTTTTATAAAAAGCAGTGCCTACCTGTGGATTTTGGCCTGTAGCTCAGCCGACACCTGAGGAAACCTAGCAAACCAGTGCATTTTTGAAAACTAGAAACCCAGGGGAATCCAAGATGGGGTGACTTGCGGGGCTCTGACCAGGTTATGTTACCCAGAATCCTTTGCAAACATCAAAATTTGGCCCAAAAAACACTTTTTCCTCTCATTTCGGTGACAGAAAGTTCTGGAATCTGAGAGGAGCCACAAATTTCCTTCCACCCAGCGTTCCCCTAAGTCTCTCGATAAAAATGGTACATCACTTCTGTGGGTAGGCCTAGCGCCCACAAAAGGAAATGGCCCAAAACACAACGTGGACACAACATATTTTTTCACAGAAAACAGAGGTGTTTTTTGCAAGGTGCCTACCTGTGGTGTTTGGCCTGTAGCTCAGCCGGCCCCAGGGGGGGGGGGCAGAAATGCCCTAAAATAAATTTGCCCCCCCAACCCCCACCCTCCCCCGCCGGGAGCGACCCTTGCCTACGGGGTCGCTCCCCCTGCGTGACATTGGCACCAAAAAACAAATCCCCGGTGCCTAGTGGTTTCTGCCCCCTTGGGGGCAGGTTGACCTAAACTCAGCCAATCTGCCCCCAAGGGGGGCAGAAATGGCCTAAATACAATTTGTCCCCCAGGGGAGCGACTTTTGCCTGATGGGTCGCTCCCCATCTCTAAAAAAAAAAAAAAAAACAAAGAAAAAAAAGAAAAATTCCCCTGGCGCCTAGAGGTTTCTGCCCCCCCCCCCCGGGGGCAGATCGGCCTAATAATAGGCCGATCTGTCCCCCGGGGGGGCAGAAATGGCCTAAAATAAATTTGCCCCCCCCCAACCCCCACCCCCCACCCCCCCCCCGGGAGCGACCCTTGCCTACGGGGTCGCTCCCCCTGCGTGACATTGGCGCCAAAAAACAAATCCCCGGTGCCTAGTTGTTTCTGCCCCCTTGGGGGCAGATTGACCTAAAATTGGCCAATCTGCCCCCAGGGGGGCAGAAATGGTCTAAATACAATTTGCCCCCCCAGGGGAGCGACCCTTGCCTGATGGGTCGCTCCCCATCTCTAAAAAAAGAAACAACAAAAAAAAAACACACAAAAAAAAAATTGCCCTGGCGCCTAGAGTGTTCTGCCCCCCCCCCCCCCGGGGGCAGTTTGGCCTAATAATAGGCCGATCTGTCCCCCGGGGGGGCAGAAATGGCCTAAAATAAATTTGCCCCCCCAACCCCCACCCCCCCCCCCCCCCCGGAGCGACCCTTGCCTACGGGGTCGCTCCCCCTGCGTGACATTGGTGCCAAAAAACAAATCCCCGGTGCCTAGTGGTTTCTGCCCCCTTGGGGGCAGATTGACCTAAAATTGGCCAATCTGCCCCCAGGGGGGCAGAAATGGTCTAAATACAATTTGCCCCCCCAGGGGAGCGACCCTTGCCTGATGGGTCGCTCCCCATCTCTAAAAAAAGAAACAACAACAAAAAAAAACACAAAAAAAAAAATTGCCCTGGCGCCTAGAGTGTTCTGCCCCCCCCCCCCCCCCCGGGGGGCAGTTCGGCCTAATAATAGGCCGATCTGTCCCCCGGGGGGGCAGAAATGCCCTAAAATAAATTTGCCCCCTCAACCCCCACCCCCCCCCCCGGGAGCGACCCTTGCCTACGGGGTCGCTCCCCCTGCGTGACATTGGCGCCAAAAAACAAATCTCCGGTGCCTAGTGGTTTCTGCCCCCTTGGGGGCAGATTGACCTAAAATTGGCCAATCTGCCCCCAGGGGGGCAGAAATGGTCTAAATACAATTTGCCCCCCCAGGGGAGCGACCCTTGCCTGATGGGTCGCTCCCCATCTCTAAAAAAAGAAACAACAAAAAAAAAACACACAAAAAAAAAATTGCCCTGGCGCCTAGAGTGTTCTGCCCCCCCCCCCCGGGGGTAGTTCGGCCTAATAATAGGCCGATCTGTCCCCCGGGGGGGCAGAAATGGCCTAAAATAAATTTGCCCCCCCAACCCCCACCCCCCGCCCCCCGGGAGCGACCCTTGCCTACGGGGTCGCTCCCCCTGCGTGACATTGGCGCCAAAAAACAAATCCCCGGTGCCTAGTGGTTTCTGCCCCCTTGGGGGCAGATTGACCTAAAATCGGCCAATCTGCCCCCAGGGGGGCAGAAATGGTCTAAATACAATTTTCCCCCCAGGGGAGCGACCCTTGCCTGATGGGTCGCTCCCCATCTCTAAAAAAAAGAAAGAACCAAAAAAAAAACACAAAAAAAAAATTGCCCTGGCGCCTAGAGGTTTCTTCCCCCCCTGGGGGCAGATCGGCCTAATAATAGGCCGATCTGCCCCCAGGGGGGGCAGAAATGGCCTAAAATAAATTGCCCTCCCCCCCAGGGAGCGACCCTTGCCTAAGGGGTCGCTCCCTTTGCGTGAAATTCACGCAAAGAAAAAACTCCCTGGTGTCTAGTGGTTTCTACCCCCCTTGGGGGCAGATTGGCCTCATCAAAATAGGCCACCTGCCCCCAAGGGAGGCAGAAATGGCCAAAATATAATTTTCCCCCAAGGGGAGCGACCCTTGCCTAAGGGGTCGCTCCCCACCAAAAAAAAAAAAAATGAAACAAAAAAAAAAAAAAGGTCCCTGGTGCCTAGAGGTTTCTGCCCCCCTGGGGGCAGATCGGCCTAATAGTAGGCCGATCTGCCCCCAGGGGGGGCAGAAAAGGCCTTCCCGAAAATATGCCCCCCCTGGGAGCGACCCTTGCCCAAGGGGTCGCTCCCTTTTGTCAATAACAATAATAAAAATAAAAAAAACCCTGGTGTCTAGTGGTTTCTACCCCCCTGGGGGCAGATTGGCCTCATCAATATAGGCCAATCTGCTGGCCAAAATATAATTTTCCCCCAAGGGGAGCGACCCTTGCCTAAGGGGTCGCTCCCCACCTCAATAAAAAAAAATGAACCAAAAAAAAAAAAAAATGGTCCCTGGTGCCTAGAGGTTTCTGCCCCCAGGGGGGGCAGAAAAGGCCTTTTCAAAAAAATGCCCCCCCTGGGAGCGACCCTTGCCCAAGGGGTCGCTCCCTTTTGTCAATTTCAATGAAGAAAAAAAAAAATCCCTGGTGTCTAGTGGGGTTTCAAAAGCCGGATTGCAAGCAATCCGGCTTTTGAAACCCTCGGAGGGACTTCAAAGGGAAGGAAATACTTTTCCTTCCCTTTGAAGCCCCTCCGGGCCTCCCAAGTGATTGAAAAAGAAATGCTTTTGCATTTCTTTTTCAATCGCGCTGGAAGCAGAGCTTCCAGCGCGACTAGGGAGGCCCCTGTGACAAATCAGCGCGCGCTCGCGCGCTGACGTCACAGGGGGGGGGTGGGGGGGGTCGGGGGTGGAAGGGGAAGGGATTCCCCGGTCAGCCCTGACCTGGGGGGGTGGGGGGGGCGTCCCTCGGGAGGAGCGCTAGCGCTTCTCCCGAGGGAAGCATTCAGGACGTAATGGTTACGTCCATGGCGCCACACGGGCGCTGCCATGGACGTAACCATCACGTCCGTGGCGGGGAAGGGGTTAATGGTGTAAGTCTAACTGTAAATACACTCGCTACCCACATTCTTGAATCCCCCTTGTCTCTCCCGCTGTGATGTGGATCACTCGTGAAATACAAGAGAAAGTCGCAAGTGCACATAGTAATATCATAACAACTTCCCCAAATCTTCCTTGCTTGGACCAGAGGGTTAGACACATACCTCTGTCTTTCCACACAGTTGTGGTGTGAAAATAATCCTCAGATAAGGTGGATTCTTTCGACCCTGCCCCTTCTATGCAACCAAAATCAGCATTGTCCAAGGACAAATGGTGGGGAGGTTCTTTGCTTCCCCCTCTCTGTATAATGGCTGATTGACCCCCTTCTATGCCTCGGAGGGATACACTTGTGCTGTATGTCCACAAAGAATTGGCTAAAAGCTGAGAGAGTTATCTCTGCCCCTGTCCCCCTCCTGCTTTGCCCAAGGGTGAAGGTGAATGTGTGGGTCAGGAGGTCCCTCTCCACCTGGTTCTTGGATGCAGTAATCCCCTTAACTAACTCCTTAGGTAATTTGGTGCCCCACAGTACCCATTCTCCATGTACAAAGGAGAAGTAAGGGTGGGTGCCCATTCCTCGTTGCATTGCCTAAGTGGGGGGATAGGTGAGTTCTTAACCAACCTTGCTCAGGTATGGAGATGAAGACTGATGTAGTTAACAGCTTCTTCACAGTCCTCTTGGTATTTGATAATAGAGCACCAGAGGCGTTTGCATACCCAGTCTTCTTTAACCCTCAAAAGAATATGATTCATAGATAACAGGGACGCCGTACTCGCAATTGCAGTAGGTGCCTGTCCTCTTCCCTGGTCATCTTTACCCACACAGTGCTGAAGGGCAAGGAGGACCCTTGCAACTCATGGCTCCTCTGAGAACACATGTTTGTTTTGTGGACCAAACCTGGGAATATACACCTGTCATTTGCGGAGGTTAAAACGATAGAGAAAAATTGAGCCACTTTTGTAGAAGTGACAGATTGCTACCGCTAACTTTTTTTTTTTTTTATTCTCCGTCAGTGTCCTGGAAAAATGTTTAAAAAAAATAAAATCTTTTAAAATTTAATTCTTATACATTGTCACTGCTAAAGGGTATGGAAAGCTGCATAGAGCCTTTTTAATTTTTCATGTGTGCCTATGTTGCTTGGGCCCTGGTCAGTTGTGCAATTACTATGCCTTCATGCACATGAAGACAATCAGGTGTTGGGAGGCAAAGCAGTACATGGTCAAGCAAAGGAAGAGATTGCATTAGAAACAGAGGTCCCGCTCCAAGTCCCAAGTACATTTTTGATTTTGGTCACAAGGTCAGTTCAGTGCGAAGTTGTGTTCCTGCTTCAAGTCTGCCAAAAAGTTGAAGTTGAAAAATCGCCATAAGTGTAAGAAAGCCAAGTCTAGTCTGGCGAGAAGTCAGAATGCCATTACTTGAACGGTCCTGTGTCTTCCAACTCTGAGCTGGCGTCACATTTGGTCCCTTTACCCCTGAATTCTCTAGGCCATTGTCGACCTGTCAGGAGGCCATGCTTCAAATTTTTCAGAAGCTACCTGCTCCAAGCCATTCATAACAAGAGAACAGCTGTATTCCAACTCTTTATCTGCTGTAACATGTCTATGCCACTTTGGGTTGCTCTCCCAGACTATTACCAGCCAGAAGGGAGAAGAATAAAATAGTTTCTATCCTGATGGTGATCCATCACATCAGACTGAGGAGTTCCCAGCAGACAAATCATCGAGAAAATGTGGAAAATTTAGAAACTATTACAAAGGTCTATCTTACCGGGATGCCTAGGACTAGCCGGTAGGATGCAAAATACAATAGGCCCTATTAGGGTGGAGATCCATCATGTCACACCAATGGGTTGCCAGCGAGACAATTCTATCAGCACTATAACCACCAGTGTCTGCCTTCTGAGGTGGTGCAGCAGCAGATGCAGTTCTTTCAGGGCAGAGGAAGAGTTAACATCCAAGGCTATTCACAACAGCAGGGACAGCTGTCCTCCAAGTTTTCCTTTTGTGTTGCAGGAGCTCCCAAGCTACTTTGATTTGCTTTCTGAGGCTCACGGCCCACTGGGAGGGTGCTGGATACAATAGTTCCCTTCCAGTTGGAGATTCATCACATCAAAATGATGGCTTTTACCAGATGTTTAAAGTGGCTACTCCCTACCTTTCATTTTGTTCCACCTCTTATTCCCCCATATTAAAAGTACTTTTTGGCAGCCTTGGCCACCATCGTAATACCACAAGTCTACCTGCTGCTGGCTGGAGATGCTATTTGGGCAGGTGCCGGACAAAGAGAGGGGCAGAAGGTGCTATTTCCTCACCCAGGAGAAGGATGGAAGCCTCAGGCCATACTGGACCTATTGAACAATTGAAAATATGTCTAGAGAAGGATATATTAAAAATGTTCAAACTGGCTTACAACCTTTACATTTTCTATCATGGGGACTGGTATTCTCTAATACCCTTCCTACTGGCCCACGGATTTTACATAAGGTTCAGTGAGGGGTTAGAACACTTCGCTTCTTTTTTACTGCCCTTTGGTCTTACCTCGGCCTTTCAGGTGTTCACGAAAGTGATGGCTGTCGTCAGGACTTATTTTCAGAGATAATGGATACATGTATTCCAATGCCACAATGACTGGCTGCTCAAGGTGGGCTTGCCTCAGTTAGCAACAGACCGCTTGCACGGGAGAACTCTTGATCTTCTTGGGGTTCTCTACCAACGAGCCAAAGTGCCATGTGAGCCCTCTGCAGAGGATTTCCCTTTATAGGGTCTATCCTAACACTGTAACATTCGGGTCCTTTCTAACACCACATTGATTCCAGGACATCCAGGATATGATCTTGGCTTTTCAAGTTCAGTACTGAGTTTCCATGGGGATGGTTCTGTGGATTGTGGAGCTCCTGGCCCTGTGCATTTGCATTATACCATACATTGCATTGCACCTGCAGGCCCTGCAGTGGAACCTAAGTTTCAGTGGGTCCAGCTCTGGAGTTGCCTACCTGGTGCAGATGAGCTCCAACATGACCTGTGACAGGCCACTCTCCCTTGTCCATTCAGACTTCAGCTGTGTCAGAAGCATCGCTGTCGGGGCAGGGGAGTCACCTGGGAAAAGTGGAGGTCAAAGGTCTCTACACTCAAGCAGAGAGCCTGCTCCACAGCTTCGGATGATCCATTTGACCCTAGGAGCTTTCTTACCAACCATCAAGGGAAGGCTCATACATGTCCTAACAGACAACATGATCACCACGTGGTTCTGCAGCAACCATGGCAAGGTGGGGTCTTGGATCCTGTGCCAGGAAGGCTGTATATCTCTGGAGATGGCTGGCCCAGAAAAAGATCTTTAGAGTAGCCAACCACCTAGCAGTTTACCTGAAAGCCATAGTGGACAAGCTGATCAGGCGTCACCATGCAGACCACAGTTTGCTTCTCCATCCTGATGTGGCATAGGCCATCTTAAATCATTGGGGAGCACCCTGGCTTGATCTGTTCACCACTGTTGAGAACACGTCAAAGCTTCTGCACACTGGAGTTTCTTCCAAAGAGATCATTTGCAAACACCTTTTATTTGTGATACGTTCCACCCATTGCCTCTCCTACCTCGTGTTCCAAGGAAAGTCAGTATGGAGAGTATGTTACCCAGAGCTCCTCTTCTGTCTTCTGATGCAGCTACCCCTTGAGGAGGTCTGTGCCTCAGCAACATGGGCTGGCCCTGCATCTGAATCTAAGCAACATACACCTCCATGCATGGAGACTGGCTGGCAACAGTTATATTCTTTTGACTTGGTGCCTAAAGAGGGTAAATGGTATTCTTGCTCCTAGATGTCTGGCCACAAGGTTCATCAATGCAGCACTAGGAATGATTGCTGGCCTTGTGAGCAGTACTTTATCTTGACCCTCTGCAGGGCAAACTCTCTGATATATTGTTGTTTGTTGTTGCACGAGCACGTCTTTGCCGTGGTAGCAAATAAAAGTTACTTGTGGGTTCTTTATGTTTGCCTGATATGCCCTCCCTTTTTAAATCATCAGTTGTGATGTGGGTTCTGAAGGGCCTGCACATATGTTCCCTCAAAAAACATTTGCTATGCCTCAGTGCGACCTAAATCTAGTCCTTTCATTTCTTACGTGCACACTATTTGAGCCTATGCACAATTGCTCACAATGGCTTCTGACTACCACCATCACTTTTGCGCACCTTTTGAGTGAAATATAGGCATTCTCTACAGCACTATTGTCCCAGACAAATTAGAACTGTGAACTCGGGCTGCCTTTCTGCTAAAGGTATCACCATTTGCTGTTGGTCAGTCTATCACCCGAACAAGATTTTTCACTCTTCCACACTCTTCTAAAGAGGCATAAAAGCTCCCCTAGCTTGACACCAAGAGCAATTTGAGTTTTTACATTGACTGTACAAGAGACCATTGTGTGGTTGATCATATCTCTGTGGGGTTCACTGGGACCAAAAAAAAGCAAGTGACTACAAAACAGGACTCTGTCAAGGTGGATAGTCCTAAGTATTAACATCTGCTACCTGCTAGCTATGAAGGAACTTCCAAAAGTCCAGTGGGCTCATTCCACCAGGGCCAAGGCTGATCCAATCGCAATGGCAAAGGTTTGTACTGGTTTTCATGTCTGCCAGGCTTCAACCTGGGCACTGCTGCACATATTGACAAAGCACTCCTTCCATGAAAGTACAGTTAGACCGGAGTGCTATTTGCTTTCCTCTGTTCTGCAAGACTTTCTAATCTTGGTCCAAACTTCAAACCCTCCACTTTTGGGAGCTGTTAGAAATTGGGTCTCTAGTTGGCAGAAGTATGCACTCTGTCCAGGTAGGGACCACAATCCTAGTCAGGGTTAGTCACAACATAACCTAAAGTATTCTGTGCTCACCGTCGGGTAGCTTGGCACAGAGCAGGCAGGCTTAACTTTGAAGGCAATGTGTAAAGTATTTGTGCAATAACTAATACAGTAACACAGTGGAAACACCACAAAAGTACTCCCCACCAGCTTAGGAAAATAGATAATATTTATCTGAATAAAATAAGACCAAAACGACAAAAATCCAAGATGCACAAGTCAATATATCACTTTTAAAAGGTTTAAATGAGTCTCAGTCCTTAGGAATCAGTGGTTGCATCCTTTTAACACACAGTACCTAGGATGTGTCAAAAATAACGATGCAGAGGGAAGGCCACTGGCCTTTGAAGTGTAAAAGAGAGCCCCTCCACCCTTCCTGCCAGGGGAAGCCCATTTGTATGCAGATGAATGCAGATAGAGCTGAGTGTCCAGTGTTTATGGCTGTCTGGGTGGAACACACATGGGGAGCTGTCAACCAGCACAGACTAAACATGGATTGGAGACAGGCTGTAAGGCACGGACGGCAGTAAGTGCAGAGAAATGCCTACTTTCTAAAAGTGGCATTTCTGAAATAGTAATGTACAATCCAACTTCACCAGTATGTAGGATTTCTTACTACCATTCCAGCCATAACAAATATGACAAGCCTATTCCTCTCAGATCAGAAATTACCACAAAAAAGCATATAAGGGAATCTCTAATGCTGGCCCATGTCAAGAGCAGGCTCCAAAGTAGTGAAAAACGACTTTGGGAGTTTTTTACTACTAGAAAATGTAAAACTTATAAGTACATGTCCTGCCTTTTACTTACATAGCACTCTCCCCTTTGGTTCCTAGGGTCTACTGTAGGGGTAACGTATATGAAAGAAAAGGAGGATTTAAGGCTTGGCAGGTAGTTTTAAATGCCAAGTCGAAGTGGCAGTGAAACTGCACACACAGCCCTAGCAATGGCAGACCTGAGACATGGTTAAGGGACTACATATGTGGGTGGCACAATCAGAGCTGCAGGCTCACTAGTAGCATTTTGTTTATAGGCCCTGGGCACATCTGGTGCACTTTACAGGTAAATTATATATGCCAGTTGGGTATGAGCCAGTGTTACCATGTTTAGGAAAGAGAGTAAACGCACTTTAGTGCTGGTCAACAGTGGTAAAGTGTGCAGAGCCCCAAAACCAGCAAAAATGAGATGAGAAAAATGGAGGGAGTCAGGCAAAAAATTGGGGGAAGACCACCCTAAGGCTGTCAGGTCTAAAAGGAGTTACTGATTTTGTATCTATTGAAAAGTTCAGGAATCTGCAAGTTAGAAGTATCCATCAGAAGACCTTTGGTAATGCTCTTTCTGGTGGATACTCTGACTGCAGATTCTTCACTGCTGTACCATCTGCCTGTTCTGTGGAGCGGACTCTTAGACATGATAATAAGGGTCTAATTTACATTTTGTTTGAAATCCTTTGTGTCACAGAGCAGAGAGGTAGAAGGATTAAGAAACTGACATCAGTGCATAGAGGTGATACTTATATGTGACTCTGCTCATTCATTTCTTAGGCAGTATTGAGTCACCATAGAGCCATATGGCGCCATCTTCCGGTGCAGCAAGAGTATTACTGAAAATATCTTAGGATCCAGTCTTGCACTTGAAAATATTCTGAAGGGTATGGTAACCATCAGAAAGAGTGTTACTGGGGGTAAGTACAGTAGCATAACAAAACTTGAGCGGGCCCCCCTGCACAGTACATGGAGGGGCCCCTCCTCCGGACTCACTCAGGAGCTCTCAGAACAGGGTACTATGTTGAAGGGGCACCCTGGTGTTTGGGCGCCCTAACAGCTACACCAGGAAGGCTGGTTGCATTTGCAAATATGGCTCTGCTTCAGCTGTCACCAATCTTGTCCTCCTTGACCCTTAAGAAATGTGGGTCAAGGAGCACCTGAACAACCTGAGAGCTGCCCTGATGTGCTATTTACAGTTAAAAATATGGCATTAGGACAGCTATCAGCTTGGTTGGGCCTCTGTCACCTTCATTCCTTTAAGAGTGGAAAGGACCAAGAGAGCAGACATCCACCCTGGTGTCTATTGACAAACAACAAAAACTGTTAGCTGCATCAGCTCTTGTTCTCCACTTCTCTTAGCAAAGCTTGAGGGTGAAAATTGCCCCAACCTTTTAGCAATAACCTGTGTGGGGGAGAAATCACCATGGAGGGTGCATTCTAGGCAGGGCAACAATTGGAGCTCACTTGCTCTTTGCAGATGAGGGGAATGGGACACAAAAAACAGCTTTTGTGTAAGGAGGGAGGTCCTGCCACTATTCAATTTTTGCTTATCAATGCCTGGCACGCTGAAGTTTAGTAAGCCTGCCTATGAAGATCAGTATTGCTTAAGGCCATAGTGAGTCACTTATAGTGGGGCCAATAACTATTATTTATGCTGCCACTATTCTTTCTCATCACTTCTGGCACCAGTGCTGCCACCACAGACTGCAATTGTTTCTCGGTGCACTAGTGTCCATTTCTGGGGCCATTTATTCTCGTTGATGCCTACGATCATTGACAGGTATCAATGCCTAGGTATCTTAAGCCTTATTACTTCCTGGGGTGTTTGATTTTATTGCTACTTGTGAACTATGGATACCTGAGTCTCATTACTGAAAACATTGACTCTTATTCAGCCTTATAACTCTATGTGGTCATCAACTTCATTTTGTCCTAGGGCCATTCAGGCTTATTAATGTATTATGCCATTACAACTCCTTACAAGCTCTGTTTCGTTATGCTCATTGTTGCAAGGTGCTATTAAGTGCTGTTACTGACTGGGCCCATTAATATTCAAGAGTAGGTGTCATCAATAACCATTAATACCTGGGGCTAGTAATGCTCATTCTCACATGCTGCCATTAAGGCTGATTTCTACTGGAGGATGTTGATATTTATCAGTCCTGCTGGATTCGGCTTGCCGCCACCAAAGAAAAACAATGGAACTGACTGGAATAAAATTTTAGTTAAGCTTGATATTAGTTGAATAGTGCATACAACACAACCTTCAGGACAAGACCGGAAATAAATCAGTTAAGGTAGTAAATTCATCTTAATTTTCACCCCTGCCATGCCATGTTATTACATCCCACATTACCTGAAATATATAATACCATTTTATATAATGTATAGTATCGTTCAAATAGTATGTTTAATCTTTACAGAGGAATCAAAACACACTTGGAAATGGTTGAAACATGAAGACTTAAGGCATAATGCCCAAATTAAAATCATCCAGTGCTATTTATATACCTAGTAATTGGTAATATAGAATGGCACATTGTCATCATGCGGAGAAAGCTGCACTTTATCTCATTTAAATAAGTAGCAATATTCATCAGGCACAGAAATAAAATTATGCAATTACCAATTACATTTATTTATCACCTGCAAATGAATAAATGAACGGTTGAAAGTGTCACGTATTGAACAACATATTTAGTACCTTACTGCCATAGGCTAGCAACCTTTTTCACATGAGGGCAGGAATTGTAGTTATGGTTAAGTTACTCTCTTACATTTTGTATGTCATATCTTTTCCTCACCTACTATTAAACTCGGCTACAATTTGTCCCGTGAATCTATGTGTAAAGGGATATAATTTAATCTGTAATAGAGACTCTGTAGTTATGGTTGAGGCACTAAGGTCAGAATATGCATTTGTAGAATTTGGGCTTTAGATAAGCATGCTCTGCACACGCCTGCCATCTAGTTTTGTACCCTGACGTTCAAAACGTGATTGTTTTTGTCAAAGTGTCACAAGACCTGTTGTGACTTCACCATTGATCCTAAATGCACCAGGACACTTGATCCACCTCAGTTTGTTTTCTGCCATCATCAGGCTCTGACATATGAGAATGCAGATCCCTTTGATGAAAAAAACATCACTGTGCCGCAGAGAGTTCTTCCTTGTAATGCCCAGTACTTCTGCCCCAAAGGTCACTGACTCTTTGACGCACAGCACCCTTGGGCTCATACCCTTAGTGGCCCTTAATTCTCCTTAATCACGGGCTGCAGAATGAACCTCAGGCGAGGGTATGGAACACAGACACTTCCAATTTTGCTACAGGTGTAATGCCAAATATCCCTAGAGTGACAAATATGGCGTCTCTAATTTATAGCTCTCGCCAACCCAAGACAGTTTCTCCAGTGTTGCCTGCTGTTCCTTCCACTGTACCCCTAGGTATATGAGAGAAAAAGCCTCTCTGAGAGAGCTGACATCTGAACCGAAGACCTACTTGGCACTGAGAAGGAAGTGGCAGGCCCATTCGGCATCTCAGCAGCCCAAAGAGCTGAGAGGCAGAAGTCCATCTTCTCAGAGGCCTCCAGCGCAGAAGGGGCGGTTGAGACGAAGCTCGACATGAAACTGATGCTAGCCCAAACCCCAAGCTTAAAGTCCAGATTGACTCCCTGTGCCTTGCCAGCACCGCAGGTACCACAAGGTCACTCTTAAGCCCCAAAACACCCTTCAGCAGAGGAAAGAGCCCTCTCCCACGGAGGTCAGACCTTGAGCCCTGAATCGAGCCAGAATTTGGCATACACCTTTGGGTTTGGCTCCTCTCGCCGGCATGCCTTGGGCCTGAGAAGCTGGGTTCAACAGTGTGCCGTCCGGAAAAGTGCTGAGGTGCTTCATTCCTCAATACCACCTTGACCTCAAGGTTTGGAAAAGACAAACTTATACACTTGGAGCTGGAATTGATGAAGAAAACTGTGCTTCTACGAGCATCAAAACCATCTCCGAAGCCCTCCTCGATGCTGAGAACAGATGCCACTCAGGTGTAGATCTTTGAAAAGCTTTTGGAGATCTTTGATGCCAAGCAGGAAAAGCTGTTCTATCCAATATTGGAAAATTTCTTCCTGAGCCCTCAGGTGCATGACTCATAAAAATCTCAAATAAATGCAAGCTGGCCTTTGAGGATGAACAAGGCCTCGAGCAATCCACATGCCAGTTTCAAAAAGGGTCAGAAACTCATCCATCAGCCCCCCACCTTTCCTACCTTTACTTGCAACACCTCTACCACCATTGCTTCCACAGTTCTGTCCCCGAAAGGCACAGCACACTGACTCAAGCCCTGAAAGTCCTTGTCCCTGCAGGACCCATATAATAAACCCCTTTTGTCCTAGGAGAGAGAAGAGCTGTAGGAGGCTTATGTGGTCTACCCTAGGAGATGATCCCAACCTCAAACCCTACCCTGCTAAAGCCTCACCATTAGATGATAGCAGCGCCTACCATGTGATGATTCAACAGTCCTCTCAGCACCATAAGGATAAAAGGCACACTGTACAAAATGAGGACAGCCTCCACATGTTAAAGGTAATGTTGAAGTCAGCTACAGATATCTATATACAGGCAATAAAGGAAAAGTTGGTCACACCGATGGTTGAGAACTTTAAGCCCGTTCCTCAAAACCTTGGGCATGATTTAGATCTTGACGGTGTTACCAAGCCACGTCGGCGGCGGACCCAAATTGTAGTCAAGTCAA
Source organism: Pleurodeles waltl (assembly GCF_031143425.1). Lineage (NCBI taxonomy): Eukaryota > Metazoa > Chordata > Amphibia > Caudata > Salamandridae > Pleurodeles > Pleurodeles waltl. The sequence goes on from NC_090443.1 coordinate 135,680,140, forward strand.
TGGTGTTCTGCCTGACGTATTGCGGCTGAGCCAAAGACTGCCGTGACTGAATGTACTCTGTCGCGCCAGCAGCATCCCGCAGCTGATGTGGCAGACTCCAATTCTGGTGAATTGTCCACTGTTGCCATCTTGACGGCAGGATCCTGCAGAGTCTATTTAGATTCCACAGTTGTGCTGGTGATGTATCAGGGGCGGATCTATGACAACAGGAGTCCATTGCAGGACCTGTTAATTATAGTACTATGGCTGTGGCTATTGGTTGGCTACCAGCAGCCCACACCTTTTGTATATTTGACAATTGTGAACACCTGCAAAACCCACTATAAAACTCACTCCATTTCAGACCATGAGTCTTTGCCATCACACTGCAGAAAACCATTTTCACAGCAGAACCAGCCAGACAATTTGTTTTCCTGCAAATCTCAGCCTCTGTGTTTTTTGCTCATTTTCTTTTTTGATTCTCCTACATCTTTTTTTTTCTGGCACTATTATTTTTTTTAAATAATCACAGTAGCAGGGAGGAGTAATCCCTGTTTCACAGAGGGAGAATTGTCTGTCATGGTGAATGAACTTATTAGAGTAGATCCACAGTTTTTTGGAGCTCAAGTACAAAACATAACCATATCTCCGAAAAGGCAAATGTGGTCCACAATAGTTGACAGAGTGAATCCTGTAGCAAACAACCTGCGCACACAGGAGGAGATTAGGAAGAGGTGGAACGACCTGTGGTGGAGAGTGCGTTCCGTGGCCTCCAAGCATTGCCTGGAGGCCCAGAGGAATGGTGGTGATTCTCCCAGCCCCCCACCCCCATTATAACTCCTTTGATACAAGCAGAAGATCTTGCAGATCTACATCATGAAGGCTTGACAGGAATCTCTGGTGGAGTTGAGACTGGTAAGTTTCACTTAGCAATGTCGCAGCAATCGCAACACAAGGGTACTGCCCTTAAGTTAGACGTTTAGAACGGTGGTTCGACACCCTTATCAAAACAGATATATCTAAACTTGAATCCACAAAATATCTTGTTTCATACCAATTATTGCATCATGGTTGTATCTCTCATTTTAACAATGTGCAATATGTTAAGTCAGATTGTATGTTGTTCCAAATGGATCATTCCTTGCATTTGCTGCGTCCCTTCTTGCTTTCTATCAGTGTATGTTGTTGTTTTCCCCAAAACAGGTAAAAAACTCCATCCATTTGCAGATGAAGATATAGCACTTCTAAGTGGTATTTTCGTCTATTCACATCATACCAGTATGTGTTTACATGTTGTAAATGTGTGTTCATCTCCACTAAAGTAATTGAGATAGATATGTGTAACTCACTTTCTAAACAAGTATTGTCTACGATGTCAACAGAATGACTACAACTATCATGATGCCCTGTTTTTGTATCTGCAAAACAATAGTGCAGTGTAATGTTGCTCTACCTTCCTTTACTTCTATGTGTGTACACATCTAAAAAACGTGTGCATTTGACAGTCACCATATCATGCTATGGATGAAAATGTCAGTTGTGGTGTATCTTAAGCATGTTGACACCTTATCATAGCTACATTGAAGTGATGCAAATGCTCACATAATTCATAGTCTGTTGAATCCAAGATTTCCTATCATGTGATATGGTAATCTGAATAGAAGTAGTATCCCCATAATTTACTTTGCACTGTCCATATGATGATCAATGACAGATTTACTGGTAAGTTGAACCCCAGTTTGTACAATGTTGTGTTGCCTGCTACGCCTGAAGTACAAACCAGATTTTATTTTCATATTTTCTGCTTTCTTCTCAGGTCCAAATCCCCCTGGCCAGTGTACCGTTGTCTGCCTCTCAAGACACCTCCACCCCAGACCAGGATCAAGCCTTCAGTGAGGACTCTACTCCTGCAAGTCTGGATGATCGGGAGCAGCCTTGTCCATCAGGTCAGTCTGGTGTGACAGCTCAAGTGAGTCGCACTTGGCCCACACTTACATCTCCTTCCCTAGCTACAACCATATCTCAGCCTATGGATACCTCCACTTCCCACATACTCGGGAACTACACAGCAATCTTGTGCCCCCCATTCCTGGCTGCTGTTGAGACAACACCAACACCGCTTCCAGTTGTGCCAGGACCCAGCGGGATGAGGCACACTGCCTCCAGGGCACAGGGTTCTGGGGGTAGGGATCGTGGGAGGGAATGAGTGGGCCAGGAAAGTAAGACCACTGGAGACTTTGTCAGCCAGACCACCATTGACCAAGTCTTGGCAGCAGTACAACAATCCCAAGATGTGATGGGCCATGCCGTAACTGAGCCCATGGAGATTAAGTAGGTGCAAAGGGAGCTCATGTTGGAAATACACAACCACAAGGACAAAATGAGCACCCAAACTAGGGTGCTTTTTGACATGTCTCGCTACATGTGCAGGGCTTTTCTCCTACCATCTGCCCCTGTCTGTGGCCCTTCTAAATCTAGACCAAGTACACCACTACTAGCCACAGATAGGGAGGCCCTGCCACATGAAGAGCCTGCTCCTCCCACCCCACTCCCTGCATCTGTGTCCTCCCTGGAGGGAATGGTTGCCTGGACCACCAGGAGATGATGGCAAGACCTCCATCACCACCTACAAGGGACACAGATCCTAGTTTCCTCCAGTGTGTTTCTACCATTTACTCTGTGGACTGTTTCAGGGACACATTTACCTTTTTAGAGGACAGTAGTATTTTGCACATTGGACTCCAAACTGTTTTTGGGTCTAGTGCTGTACTTTTGTACTTTCATCCATCATGATAGACTTTCTTTAGTTCATTTTCACATTGTTTCAAACTCCTCTCAGTTCTTTTGTTTCATGCAAATAAATGATAGGGACACAAACTACAAGATTTGTTTATTGTGGCATTTCATTTGTCATGCCTGTCTTCCAACATCATTTTGTCACACTCTTTGTACATATCTTTGCAAAGGAAAATTAGAAATGCCAACGAGGTAATGTGTTATCCATTTCATTCAAACAAAACAAAAATCCCAATGTATTGATAACATACATATGTAGGCAACAAGTATTAGAAGAAATCAGAGCAGAGTTTCACAAACCATGCTTAACCCCAATAGTCAGTGCTGTTTCGAGGTGGACATCTCACAACCTTGACACCATTGAAGAAAGGGAATATTGCATGGGATCAGATTAAATAGGCACAGTATTATTGATGCATGACCTCAACTGGAGCCATACATCCTGCCCTCACAATAGGAGTCCTACATCATTAACACCAATAGTCTACATCATGGCAGTAACACAATTTGAGGCCACATGACCATTCCTGGACACTGTGGCAGTATCTGGTGAAATGTCACAATCACCATTCATTGGTATACTGAAAAACGTTCTATCAACTATGAGGAGACACCTACAGCTACCTCCACTGAACGCCTATTGAAGATCTAGCCAGTGTGAAGGGCAAACAGTATGCTACGGCCTGACATACACCTGTGGTTTAAGAAAGTTAAGTGGTACATATTGCCTTGATGGCAACATCACACAGAGAACAAATCTAATAAAATCTCCTGAACTTCCCTTCAATTACAGTGCAATTTGTCTCTGTACAATGTCTGACTATCCCAAGTGGGTGTTCAGGACCAACACATGTTCACTTTGTATTTTCTAACAGCAGCATATAACTGCAAATGATAGAACTGTGAAATGTCCAAATGAAGATGACATGGTGAAGAACCCTGAAACAGAATAACAGGGGATGATTAATTATTTCACATATTAACTTGGACTCAAAGGACAGGTTAGGAGAACAGATATACTTAGCACAAGCAAAGTTAATCTTTGTCATTGAACACAGTAGTGTCAATGTAAGGAAATTCTGATACACTAGCATCTTTGCCTTGGACTTTCCTGAACTGACCATGCTTACCAAATTACCATTGCAGACTGATATCTTCCCTCTGGCACAAGTTGCTCTGACATTGGAGGTTACAATATGTAAAGGTTAACTTACACTCAGGTGAAGAAGTGGTCAATAACATCTTGACATAGGTCAATTCATTTTTCTTCACCACTGTCATCTTCATTGGGCATTTCAACATCCTCACCCAGTAACTCATCACAGTCTCCCTCCTCTGAGATTATTGAGATGTTCCATCGCAGGGTGATGTTGTGGAGCATGCAGCAGGCAATGGTGATTTGGTACACCTTATCGGGTTAGTAGAGGAAGGCTCCACCAGTCTTGTCAAAGCACCTAAACCTGGCCTTGAGGAGCACAAAAGCCTACTCCACTGGCCTCTGTGTTCTTCCATGGGCCTCACTGAAGCGGAGTTCCCCTGGTGTTGTTGGATTCCTCAGCAGTGCTAACAACCATGGAATGTTAGGGTAAGCTGAGTCTCCTACATGGAAGCAAAATATCAAGAGATTAATATCATATCAAGCCACTGTACCTTCTAAAACGTGGATTCAATCAAATGACCCTCAAGTAATATTGTACCTACCAACAAGCCAGGCCCTACTCAGGTCCAAGTGATGACATTTGCTGGGGTATGGTGCTGTTCGTAGTACAAATGTATCATGTGCTGATCCAGGAAAGTGGGCACACTCACTTGAGATACACATATCCAGTAAGCAGACAACTTGGACATTGATGGAATTAAAGTTTTTGTGATTGAGGTAGACTGTTCCCTTGCGTGTGGTGACACCAAGGCAAAATGTGTGCCATCTACTGCTCCAACCACATGTGGTAGGCCACCGCAAACATAAAATTCTCCCTTCATGGTGGCCAAATCCTGTGTCGTGGGAACTGGATGTAGCTGTTGATGTGGCTCAGCATTGAAGAAAGGACTTCTTGTAGCACATAATGGAAAGTTGGTTGGGACATGCCCCCAGATACTGCCACAGTGTATTGAAAGGAGCCAGTGCCCCCAAAGTGAAGTACTACCATGCCTTGAGTTTCACTACTGGTGTTATTGCTGTTGTATTTCTATTGTGAGGCAGGAGATCAGGCTCCAGCTGGTGACACAAATCCAGGATAGTTTGCCTGTTTAACCAAAACTTCTTAATGACATTCCTTTCCTCCATGGTGGAAGGTCTGGAAATGGCCAGAAGACCTGAGGCAGTCTTCTTCCACCCATGCCTGGATTCAAAGGTCTTCACAAATGGAAAAGAAAACATCACCATAAATGGTCACACCATACTTTGATAATCAACACACATCTTACGTCTTGATAACATTAGGAACATCATTGTGTCATACATGTACCCACACTGTTCTCAAATGTTTTGAACCTCAAAACTCACTTTTTATTTAAATTATTTGAAATGTATTATTTGAACTTAACTTTTCTTTTTTTATTTATTTTTCTTTTTTAATACCATCAACATAAGTATTACTTCTCCCATGGCACTATCTATGTCAAATACAATCACAGCTTCCTTTTTAATGTGTCATAGCGTGCCAAAAATAGTGGTGTTCGTATTTGACATTTGTATAGACACTAGCCTCCATTTTGAGTGCTGGTGACACACTAACAATTTTAAAATACACAGCTTCACACCCTAAAATGTCAGCTGCCTGACCTTGCCATCAGGACATTGGCTACCCAATAGCCGTCGGTGGAAGTTGACAGCGTAATAGGTGGAACAGTTGGCGGCGGCCCCAGCTGTAGTCTAATGTGTGTGACAGATATGCACAAAAGACAGTGGCTGTGTCTGTCTCTGTCACCTATCACGTCAGCAATCGACTTGTGCGTGGCATATTGAAAAAAGCTCAATTGCCTCCTAACACTGCAACCAAGAGGACCTCCTTGTTTTTTTGCTGCTGTTACCAGCATCTGGGAGCTAGGATGCGGGGCAAAGCAGATGACCGGGCCCCTGCCTTTACGCCTGAGGAGCCGGAGCTCCTCACCAGGGAGGTCCTGTCCTTGTATAGCCAGCTGTATGGGACCCCAGAGGAAAAGGTATGTTTGCCGGAGTCACTTGTGTCCCCTTGTCCACAGGCTAATTGGTCCCTTTTTGTTCATGACTGATTGGAGGGTTGTGAACTGAATGATTTAGCTAGGTAAAGGGTGATGTCTGAGGATGTTAGAATTGTCTGTGCATTGAAATGAAAAGTCATGCGCGGGAATCAGCTGAATTTTCAGTGTGTGTTGCTCACATTTCCAGGTTTAATGAGACAAAATGCAGGCCCCATACTTCCAGCAGCTTGTAGGCACTGTACTACTAGTTTAAGTGGAAACATACAGCCCAGGTAAAAATGGTAGAAATCTGAAATCCAAGTAGATTTGTCAGAGTTCTGGAGTTAGCTGATGCTGTTCTGTCAAGTGAATGCACTGGCCATAATTGGGAATTTGAATTACTTTTTGTTTTAAACATGTCATGGTGCCACATATAGGGCAAGATATTGCCTGTGCTGCCAGACTACATGACACAGGCTCACAAGCGGCTATACAAATATGTCCCATTACTACACACACACTTGTTCATACATCACCCAAATCCATGCTCTTTATGACACATGGCAGCCCTCCCATACAGTCATTAGTCACTGTATGTGGTGCAAGCCATAGTATCTGACTCTTAGGTTAGGCCAACGCCCGCACTACCACCCAGGTGCGGGTCACGATCAGTGGCCGACACCAGAAAGGGTGTTAAAAATTATTTTTTATTTTGAAAACCCCCGGGAGACACAGAAGATCTTCTGTGTCTCCCCGTGTACCCCCACCCACCCCTTTGTGACGTCAGCATGCCTCGAGGCGAGCTGACGTCACTATATGGGGAAAGGGGGCCTCCCCGACATTCAGGAAGGCCTCGTTTGAAAGGGAAGATTCTCCCCTTTCAAACAAGGCCTTCCTGGACCGGTATCCTGGCCCTCCATGACCAGCTCAGCTGTGATCAAGGACTGGGAAAACCCACTAGACACCAGGGATTTCACTTGCCGGGTCGGCCCCCTTGGAAAACAGTAGGTTTACCCCTGGGGGCGCCCGATCATTCCCCCCCAACCTCATCCCCGGGCTTTTTAAAAAAAAGAAATTGACAGGGGTTCGTCCGTGAGCAAGGCGACCCCCTGTGGGGGCAATAATGTTTTTGATAGTTGTATGGTTTCCCTGGGGGCCACTATCTATGTGGATATATATATAGACACATATATATATATATATATATATATATATATATATATATATATATATATATATATATCTTTATATAGATAGATATAGCTGTAGATATGTATGTATATATGTATAGATGTGTGTGTGTGTGTATATATATATATATATATATATATATATATATATATATATATATATATATATATATATATATATATATATATATAGTGATCACTTTTGTCAATGCTTGTGTTGTTTCCCTGGGGGCTGCAATTGGCCCCCCAGGAAAACCACACCCACATATAAAAGTGATCTCTTTACAGCAATAAAAAGTCAAGTCTTGTGATTATGTTTCTGCTACAAAAGGATCTGACTTTTGTCTAGTGGCAGTTTTGATGCCATAAAGTAGGGCAGAAGGTTTATATGCCTACTGCAAAAATCTAATCTGTATTTTATGTAAATAGCCGAGTAGATTAATAAAGCCAGCCATTACCTGCGCTATAATACAAATGAAATGCATGTGCGAGGGGGGCTATGGAGAGATGAAGGGAACTTTTGCTGGGTGGTAGTGAGGGAATTGGAAGTAATGGGAGTGGGAGCCCAATAATGATTTTTGGACTGGGCGCTAGAGGCGCTAAAGACTGTGATGATTGGTATGTGACAAGGTGAAGTAATAGTGTGGTTTTTTTTATTTTTTAAAGTGTCTTGAGAGAACATGCTGATTGAGGGAAGAATCAAAGGTAAGGTGACTTCTACTATTGCACGTATCACGCACACACCCACCAGCAATTTTGTGACTGTCTACGTAGGCTAGTGACAGTTTAGCTAGTAGCAGAGATGACATCTTGTTGGATGAATGCTGCTCAAGCCCTCACTCGGGTTGTAGATGACGGCTCTGACGTAGGATCAGAGACTGAGACAGAGATACTGAGACAGCATCTGAGGGATAGGACTGTGGCGCAGACTCTGGGAGTAATTTTTCAGTCAGAGGAGTCCCATTCGATAACTCCTCTTCCAGTGATTATGAGGGAGGTGATGAGGACAGTCCTGCTGTCCTTTAGCAAGCACAGTCTGTGCAGTAGGACATTAGCGGGTAAGACCAACCAAGAGAGCAGGAGCATGCAGTGGCAAGCTCAGAGAGAGTGCTCTCTTGGGAGCTCCCCATTTTAGCTCAGCCCCAAATTCCACAGCCTAAATCGTATTGTGGAGACATCAAAATGATCTATCGCAAAACAACCTGGTTTTGTAAGGCAGGCACCTGCGTTTTTGGAACTGGGCTCGGCGGCCATACAGGAAACCTACCAAAAACAGATGTTTCTGGAACCTAGACACCCGGGGGAGTCCACAGAGGTGTGACTTGTGTGGATTCCCCAAAGTTTTCTTACCCAGAATACCCTGCAAATGTGAAATGTTGAATAAAAACTCAATTTTTTCTTGCATTTCTGTCAGACAGACTACAGGAATATAATGGGATCCACAAAATTCCTACCACCCAATGTTTCCCCACCTGTAATGATAAAAACGCTACTGTACTTGAGTGCCTGTACCTAGTGCCTGCGTCACCCCAGAGTCAATAGTTGCCCTCATGTAAGGACCAACATTGACCGTTGTGTTATCTATTCCTGACATGGGCACTAGGCCTACCCACACGAGTGAGGTACCATTTTTATTGGGAGACTTGGGGGAATGCTGGGTGGAAGGAAGTTTGTGGTTCCGCTCAGATTCCAGAACTTTGCATCACCGAAATGTGAGGAAAAAGTGTTTTCTTTGCCAAATTTTGAAGTTTGCAAAGGATTCTGGGTACCAGAACCTGGTGAGAGCCCCACAAGTCACCCCCATTCGGAATTCCCCTACATGTCTAGTTTTCAAAAGTGTATAGGTTTGTTAGGTTTCCCTAGGTGCTGGCTGAGCTAGAGGCCAAAGACCATAGCTAGGCACTTTGCAAAAAACAGGTTAGTTTTCTTTGGGAAAATGTGATGTGTCCATGTTGTGTTTTGGGGAATTTCCTGTCGCGGGCACTAGGCCTACCCTCTTTAGTGAGGTGCCATTTTTATCAGGAGATTTGGGGGAATGCTGGGTGGAAAGAAGTTTGTGTCTACTCTTAGATTCCAGAACTTCCCATCACCTAAATTTGTGAGGAAAAAGTGTTTTTTTGTTTGTTTGCCAAATTTTGAGGTTTGAAAAGGATTCTGGTTAACAGAACCTGATGAGAATCCCACAAATCACCCCATTCTGAATTCCCCTAGGTGTCTAGTTTCCAAAAATATATAGGTTTGCTAGGTTTCACTAGGTGCCGGCTGAGCTAAAGGCCAAAATCCACAGCTAGGCACTTTGCAAAAAACATGTCAGATTTCAATGTAAAAATGTAATGTGTCCATGTTGCGTTTCCTGTTGCGGGTATTAGTCCTACCCATGCAACTGAGGTACCATTTTTATCAGGAGGCTTGGGGAAACACAGAATAGCAGAACAAGTGTTATTGCCCCTTGTCTTCCTCTACATTTTTTCCTTCCAAATGTAAGACAGTGTGTAAAAAAGACGCACATTTGATAAATGCTCTGTAATTCACATTCTAGTATAGGCACCTCGGAATTCAGAGATGTTTAAATTTCCACTGCTTTTCAACACCTTATCTTGTGCCCATTTTGGAAATACAAGGGTTTCACTCTTTATATTTCACCAAATGAATTGCTGTACACCTGGTATACAATGAAAACCCATAGCAAGGTGCAGCTCCTTCATTGGCTCTGGGTACCTAGGGATCTTGATGAACCTACAAGCCCTATATATCCGCGCAACCTTAAGAGTCCAGCAGACGTAACAGTATATTACTTTTGAAAATATGACATTGCAGGAAAAAGTTACAGAGTAAAATGTGGAGAAAAATGGCTGTTTTATTTCAGCTGTTATTTTCTGTAGGAAAACCTTGTAGGATCTACCCAAATGACCCCTTGCTGAATTTAGAATTTTGTCTACTTTTCAGAAATGTTTAGCTGCCCGGGATCCAGCATTTGTTTCACACCCATTTGTCACTAACTGGAAGGAGGCTAAAAGCACAAAAAAAAGTACAAGTACAAGGACTTTATTCGACTTTCAACAAGTCATAAAAGTAACAATAATTTACATTTTGATAAACAATAAATAAAATACAATAAGATAAGCTAAAATCTTAGAGATTAAAAAATAATAAATAATCTAAAATAGTTCAAGTTATGTTGGTAGCCCCCATGCACTTTCTTGTGCTTAATACAGAGCATAAAAAATTGGCCAAGGTTCTGCACATCTCGATAGATGATAATACCTGAAGGCAAGTGTACGCGGTGCGGCACTGAGGGAGATTGATTAGCCTTAGGAGAGGGGCTACTAGACGCTTTCTTTGCTTAGCGTAGAATTTGCAAAATAAAACCACATGGAATGTGGTTTGTTGTGCCTTTGCGTCGCATGGGCAGGCCTTCAGGGTGGTGCTCCAATCATTCATGGTTGGGAAGGTCACCAAACGATGGAATATATCCAGCCTCATTCTAGTGAGCACAAAACGATGGCGAGGATTTATCACGTTCATCAGATAAGGCTGAATAGCCTCCGTTGACAAGATTATTTGATTGTGACTGACGGTGGACTTTTTTGATTCAACCTCCCATCGTAGATCTTCTAGATATTTTAGTGCCATAGCACTCAGGTCTTTCCTAGAGATTGTTTCCAGGAGAGCTGGATTTGTGTAATAAGCTTTGTTGCCCATGTTTTCAAAGAAAGTCATGATGAATTTTAGCCATGGCACCCTTGTTGCGTATGTAGACTCCATGCAGTCGGTCAAAATGGCCTTATTTAGTTCAGTGTGTTCCGAGGTCCAAATTTTGTGCCATAGCAGTAAGGGTTGGATCTTTATCAGGTCGGTGATAAAGGGGGATCCTAGTTCTGAATGAATTATGTATGATGATGTGCCTTTTGGTACCATCAATATATATCTTAAAAAGTCGTTTTCAGCCGTCTGTAGCAGATTACAGTCTGTGTATCCCCAGATACCGGACCCATACGTGACTGCTGGGATGCACTTAGCTTTGTAAATTTTTATCATGTTTGGCGGGGTAATCCCCCCTATTCTTTTAGAGAAAAACCTTAAGGCCATCGTTGTTTTAATATGCTGGGATTTTTTAATCTTCCTACAGTTAACCCAGGAGCCCTGATTGTCGAACATTATGCCCAGGTAGGAAAAGGTGCTTGCGGTTTCTACTCTCCCTTCCGCGGTTGTAATATTGTAGGGTTTGCCGCGTTTCCCACCACAATTCATGATGAATGTTTTTGAATAATTGACAGTAAGACCCAATTGTGACATAAATGTAATACAAGTATTTAGTAGTTTTTGTAAGGCTAACGGGGTCCTGGCCATTAAAACTGCGTCATCTGCATAAAGTAAGACCGGGACAGGACGGTTGCCTATTTGGGGTAGATCTTTACAATTACTAACCAGCACATTTTCTAAGTTGTTTATATACAACGAGAACAGGAACGGGGCGAGGACGCAGCCCTGGCGCACGCCTCTAAATATGCCAAAAGGGCGGGTGCTCTCCCCCTTTAGGCCGTACCTCACTCTTGCTCTGGACCCTGAATACATGTCTCGTATAAACTGGATTATTGCTGGATCTACCCCCATGCTGGTTAAGATGTCCCATAACTTGTCATGTAGTACGCAGTCAAATGCTGAGGATAAGTCAATGAATGCCAGGTGCAAGTTGCCTTCTCTGATCTTAGTATACTTTCCTATAATGATACTTAGGTTCAGGCTTTGTTCCACTGTCCCAATGCCTTTCCTGAATCCGTATTGGACAGGAGACAAGACTCTCTTGTCTTCTGCCCAAATTTGCAATCTGTTCAGGATGATTCTCCCTGCTAGTTTGGCTGTTGAGTCCAGCAGGGAGATAGGTCTGTAGCAGGCTGGGTTAAGACGGTCACCTTTTTTATATATAGGAATTATATTGGAATCTCGCCAAGATGGTGGGGGACCTTGTGTGCAGATGGCCCTCAATGACTGCGTTAATAGGGGGCCCCATAGGTGGATATTGGCCTTGTATACATCTATCGGGACGCCATCGGGGCCCGGGGCTTTTCCTGGTTTACTTAGAGATATGGCTTCCTCTATCTCCTTAAGGCTGAATTGAGGGGTTATTAACAGGCGAGTGCATTGCTGTGGGGCTTGCTCGTGTTCGTGTAATGTAGGGTTCTCCTTGCTGACTCGGGCATATGTTTTGGAAAAGTGTGCGATCCAGACTTCTTCGGAGATCGCTATTTCCATTCTGCGGGAATCTCTGTCCCCGAGCATAGGTGAGTTGATTGTTTTCCAGAAAAGAATATTATCTTTTGTACGGCTAGCTGTATGTAGAGTTTCCCACAGGGTTCTTTTCAAAGACAATTTCCTTCCCTTCATTGCTGTTTTATATTCTTGTCTGCACTTTCGTATCTCTGTTAGCGATCTTATTGGGGCTTTTAGCACCTTTTTCAGTTTCCTATGTGCTTGTGAGCAGTTATAATCAAACCATCCAGTAGCCCTTTTTTTTCCCAGGTTACCCCTTCTAGTAGTAAGGGCTTTCTTTATAGATTGCAGGATCGATATAAAAGCGTTCACACATCGTCCTGGATCTGTGTTCTCACTTAGACAATCTGCAAAAGCATGCTTCGAGTTACTTAATAGCTGCTTGAGGAAGAAGTCAGGGTCGATCTGTGACCATTTAAGGGAGTATCCGTTACACGACATTAACTCAGTATCGTCTAACAGGCTGATCTTGTCGTCTCTGTCAGCTGTTACGGAGGTTATTGGAAGATTGAGGCTCTGGGGGTAGTGGTCACTGATTGCGATGTCATGCAAGGTATATTTCTTAAGGTAGTGTGAGAAGTGGGTTGACATTAAAATGTAATCGATCACAGTATTTGCTCCCCTTCCATTGTAAGTTGGATAGAACTTTGGTTCAGCAGTGTGTAATTCATTTGCAAAGGATAAATTATGAGTTTGTGTCAGTAAATTAAGTGCGTCTCCTTGGGTGTTATGAGCAAAGTGGAGAGTTGTGCCAATGCCCTCAGGGTCCCAGCCACATACCTTATCTGAGGTTTCTTTGCAGGGGTGGACGTTAAAGTCACCTCCCCAGATCATGAGGATCTCACGACTGTTATTAGTATTAGCAATTTTTTTAAGGTCATTACCCATCTCCAGTAAGGTATTAGCAAACTCTCCTGAGGGTGCATTATTATAGAAATTAATGAGGACTAGGTGAGTCTTATTGTCCAAGTTGCCCTCTATCATTTGGTAATATAGACTCGTAAATTTCATTTCTAAATTTAGTAGTCGTACCTTGTTAGAGATATATGTGCATAGGCCCCCTTTTGGTCTGCCATGCCTAGACGGGGCAGCTGAGGAGTGAAATGTTTTATAACCATTAATGTGAAGGGGGCTCGTCATCCAAGTCTCTTGGAGACATATACATGAATGTTTTTCTATAAAGTTCACCCAAGCCTCATTGTCTATTTTGTTATTTAAACCTGCGATGTTCCAGAATAGTAGGGCAATCTCTGCTTTCTGTTTGGGGATGTCTTGCTGGTCCACTGGTGTACCCAGAGGTACGATGTCACCTGGTGACTGGGGTAAATATCTGGGGGCACTATTTTGTATTGAGTGGCTATGGAGCGTGTTTACTATGGAGTCTGTTGTATGGGATGTAAGTTCTTTGCTTGGTGTCCGTCCTGGTTTATGTTCTATCTGGGGTAATTCGTCTGGAGCTTTCTGGTTCATACTGAGTCAATCGATATCTTCTAGAGTCCTAAGGGGGTGGAATCTGTTGCGCCCCGTTGGGAAATCTAATGTGTTAGAGGGCATTCTTGCTAGTTGTAGGCCTGTGAAGTTGTGTCCCTCTGGTTTTTGGTAGAAGAAACCTAGGGGTAGTAGTGAGATTCCTTGAGAAGTGACCTGTTTAGCCCCTAGATTACGGATAATTTTGTCCACTAAATTTGGTGACCCGAATGAGAGTACCACACAATCGCCTTCCAATACTTTCTTATTGTTACCTATCCATTTGATTCTCCTGACCATTTTTATGTTTTCAAAGAGAGGCCCTGCCATTTCTGGGCCTGTACGGACACTTATCCAATTGAGGGCCTTATTTCTCAGAGCTGTCCAAGATTCTGTCTGTTGGTCATTTAGGCAAGGAACATTGGCCAGAATTGCTACATAGGGGGTAGCCTCTGGAGGGAGATGTAGTAGATCACTTGGGCGGTAACATATGTTTGGGGGTTCAGTTCTGCTATGTGTGTTCCTCCCTGGGTCTACGTGAGGGTGAGAGGTCATTATCCTCGGTGTGCTGTTGTCTATTCTCTTGACTAGTCTAGGTTTTAAGTCTGGTTGGTCGGGCAGGGAAGCTTGAACTGTAGCGGTGGAGAATACGGACCTAAGGGTTGGATTCGAATTGGATACTTGCGGCTGCGTCGACGTATTTCTTAGGGGATCTACGTTCAAGTGGGTACCATTTACCCTATTTTGCAAGAAGGATTGGGTATTTGATCCCTGCGCTTGGTTTGGAAGTGATGTATTAGGATCCTTTAGTGCGTGATGTGTATCTGTTCGTTGTATGGCCTCTATTAGACCAAGTCCTGCCTCAAGTTTATTTTCCACTCCCTTTAAGCGCTCCAGCATGGAATCAAGAGTGAGTCCTATTGATGATTTCAGGGTGTTTACTAGGTCGTTAAGGTTTATAAGGAGTGATCTAGTCGTATCTCCTACATTATTTATAGGTTTCTTCCTAGTTGGTTTCTTAGGTAGTTTTGTGGGTGGGGTGACAATTGGGCCTTTCGCTGGGGGTTTCTTAGAAATCTTATCCTCCAGCCCCGCCTCTGGTTTCCTTGGTCGTTTGGCCACGGGGGAGGTATCATCCAGGGAGTGTATTAGGTTAGAGGTGTCTTTAATACATCCGTTGGTGTACCTTGATTCTATGTTCTCCTCGCCGTCTTTGCTTTGCTGTGAATTATTAGGTAGTTCTACAGAAACTAGTGGTTCGAGTGAATGATCTTTAGACCCCATCATTTTTTCTTCTACAGTGGCGATTTGTTTATCAATCATGCCCATTGCCCCTGAGATATATTTTAGTATAGATGTGCTATCTTTTAAGTTTGTTGTGTTATTTGTTTTGGAGTGTTTCCTTTTACCCATGTTTTGTCGGTACACGTGGCCCTGCCTAAGTAGTAAGGGATAGGGAAGGAGGGGTGGGTTAATCCTCCTTAGGTAGCTCCACAGGGCTGTTCTGTATCAGGAAATGTTTGCAGGGTGGGGGGAAGTCTAGGCTACTCAGTAAGAACTGGGCTTCTTTCTGGCCCTTTTCCCTGTCGTTTTGGGTTGATTAGATAGGGAGGCAGAGAGGCCTAGGGTTGCAGAACCGAAGTTTAAAGAGGGGTGGCCCAGCCCTGCCTCTTCCTGTCGATGACGGGCGAAGGACGGGCCTGCCCTTGGCCCGGGCTTCGCCCGGGCGCCGCCCGCGCGCGTCCCGCGGCTGCGGGCGCGCTATGAGTTGTTTAAAGGGCCTCCCGCCCAATCAGCAGCTGAGGCTGCTCTGCCGCCGAAGTTTAAAGGGCTCCTGCCGGTGCAAGTGTCTGTGCGCGTCCCGCGGCTGCTCTGCCGCCGAAGTTTAAAGGGCTCCTGCCGGTGCAAGTGTCTGTGCGCGTCCCGCGGCTGCGGGCGCGCTATGAGTTGTTTAAAGGGCCTCCCGCCCAATCAGCAGCTGATGCTGCTCTGCCGCCGAAGTTTAAAGGGCTCCTGCCGGTGCAAGTGTCTGTGCGCGTCCCGCGGCTGCTCTGCCGCCGAAGTTTAAAGGGCTCCTGCCGGTGCAAGTGTCTGTGCGCGTCCCGCGGCTGCGGGCGCGCTATGAGTTGTTTAAAGGGCCTCCCGCCCAATCAGCAGCTGAGGCTGCTCTGCCGCCGAAGTTTAAAGGGCTCCTGCCGGTGCAAGTGTCTGTGCGCGTCCCGCGGCTGCGGGCGCGCTGTGAGTTGTTTAAAGGGCCTCCCGCCCAATCAGCAGCTGAGGCTGCTCTGCCGCCGAAGTTTAAAGGGCTCCTGCCGGTGCAAGTGTCTGTGCGCGTCCCGCGGCTGCTCTGCCGCCGAAGTTTAAAGGGCTCCTGCCGGTGCAAGTGTCTGTGCGCGTCCCGCGGCTGCGGGCGCGCTATGAGTTGTTTAAAGGGCCTCCCGCCCAATCAGCAGCTGATGCTGCTCTGCCGCCGAAGTTTAAAGGGCTCCTGCCGGTGCAAGTGTCTGTGCGCGTCCCGCGGCTGCTCTGCCGCCGAAGTTTAAAGGGCTCCTGCCGGTGCAAGTGTCTGTGCGCGTCCCGCGGCTGCGGGCGCGCTATGAGTTGTTTAAAGGGCCTCCCGCCCAATCAGCAGCTGAGGCTGCTCTGCCGCCGAAGTTTAAAGGGCTCCTGCCGGTGCAAGTGTCTGTGCGCGTCCCGCGGCTGCGGGCGCGCTGTGAGTTGTTTAAAGGGCCTCCCGCCCAATCAGCAGCTGAGGCTGCTCTGCCGCCGAAGTTTAAAGGGCTCCTGCCGGTGCAAGTGTCTGTGCGCGTCCCGCGGCTGCGGGCGCGCTGTGAGTTGTTTAAAGGGCCTCCCGCCCAATCAGCAGCTGAGGCTGCTCTGCCGCCGAAGTTTAAAGGGCTCCTGCCGGTGCAAGTGTCTGTGCGCGTCCCGCGGCTGCGGGCGCGCTATGAGTTGTTTAAAGGGCCTCCCGCCCAATCAGCAGCTGAGGCTGCTCTGCCGCCGAAGTTTAAAGGGCTCCTGCCGGTGCAAGTGTCTGTGCGCGTCCCGCGGCTGCGGGCGCGCTGTGAGTTGTTTAAAGGGCCTCCCGCCCAATCAGCAGCTGAGGCTGCTCTGCCGCCGAAGTTTAAAGGGCTCCTGCCGGTGCAAGTGTCTGTGCGCGTAAAGTAAAAATGGGGTATGTCTCAATAAAATGCCAATATTGTGTTGAAAAATGTGGTTTTCTGATTCAAATCTGCCTGTTCCTGACAGCTGGGAAGATGGTAGTTTTAGAACCACAAACCATTTGTTGATGCCATTTTCTGGGAAAGAAACCACATGTTTTCTTCTGCTGCCCTTTTTCCCATTTTTCTGAAGAAAAAACAAAATTGTAGCTGTATTTGGGCTAATTTCTTGGTCTTATCCAGGGGAACCCACAAACTCTGAGTACCTTTAGAATCCCTAGGATGTTGGAAAAAAGGATGCAACTTTGGTGTGGATAGCTTACGTGGACAAAACTTTATGAAGGCCTAAGCGCGAACTACCCCAAATAGCCAAAAAAGGGCTCAGCAATGGGGGGGGAAGGGCCCAGCAGGTAAGGGGTTAAGCAAGTGTAGCTTTGCTTGTGGTTATGTGCACATAATGTACAGGTTGTTTAGCCTTTAGTAGCTCACAATGAGTTGGACTAATCTGCAGTGGGCCTCACTACATGAGAAGTTCCATATCCCTGTCCTATATGGTGTACTGTATTGGCAACATGAGGTCAAAAATGTAGGGGCTACTCTACAGATCACTGCAAATTAGAATTTCTAAGGAACTTCGAAATGTTTGTAGATCATCTTTGCTGTCTGTTCTGGGAATGCTTGTGGGAGCTGCTGCTAAATTGTGTACCTACACTACAGACAACCAAAATCACTCTAAACTCTTTTGTTGTCATTTGATCTCATACATACAGGTCAACACCCATCAGAAGTGGGACATCTGGAAGGCAATCGCAAAGAAGGTGCATAGATCAAGTTCAAGTGCGGGTCTTCAAGCGGTTAAGCCAGCTATGCAGGAAGAGGTGGGAGGACCTTCAACGCTGACCAGGCCTTCCAGAGAGGCAAGGGCATGTGGCGTAGCCTGACCAGCCTTATGGCCTGCATCCTTGCGGTGGCCTAGCTGGAACTTGATAGGCAGTTGAGGGCCCAACAGCAGCATCAACAGGGTGATTTATTGTATGTAGCTATTCTTGTTGTTTGACCTTTTTAGTTTACATCAATGTAGTTTGGCTTCAACACGATGGTTGACACATCCAAGGCAGATGAGGATTTCTGGAGGTGTACGTTTATCAGATGGTGTCTGATGCTGTGTCTGGAATGTATTTTTTGCCAAAGTTTGTCACAAGATTCCTCATCACAGGCCAAGTAGTATCTAGAGCAGACACATGGCTGCATGCAAAACAAGCATTTTCAATGCAACGGGTCTCGAGTTAGAGCTATTAGCGTTGTAAAGCAAAAATTAATGCAGCACGATCGCACAGTAAAATGCAGTGCGATCGCGCTGCGTGGAAAATAAACAGATAAAGTAGTCTGGACTCCTGGCTGAAAACATCGAGCTTCGTATGTTTTTGGTACTTTACCTGTGCTGTATAGGTGGGCTAAACACCGGAAAAGGCATTACGTATGCATGCCTTTCACAAATGGAAACAAGCGGATTTTAAAAGGCAAGCCCACGAACCAGTGTAAGTGGCTGACATGGCATGGGCGTGGTTTCAAGCCCAAAGAGAGATTACATTACTTTGTGCTCGCCCATAAAAAGGGGTACCTGCATTTTCTCCATGTATTGAGGGACAGCTGTACCAAACATGCCCCATTTGAGGATTGGGTCAGGAGGGATGCTCCATCACAGATGTGAGTTGGTAATATACGCCCCATTACAGGTGACATGGCATAGTAAGCACTTGTGAGACAGTTGCAGTTTCAGACTGTACATTGGTAAGTTGGTACAATGAAAATATGTTCATGAGCAACTGCACCAAAAGGCCTGGAAACATGCATACAATGGCATTGTTCCTTATCTGAAAACAAAAATATTTCAATAGCAAGAATCGGTTCATTCCATGTAGAGAGTCCAGGATGTCATGACGCCTCAGCCCTTCACAAATGTGCATGTGAGCCAGTCTGTATCAACCAACATGACTTTTCATGTCAGAATGTATTCATTAAAACAGATGGAATTTGTACACATTGGTGACAGAGATACACGTACCCCCAAACAACATTTTAGTGTTCTTGGTTATGTCCAGATGGGAAAGCAATGATGGCGAGCGAAGTGATACTTGAAATGACAAATGCAGGTGGAAGGTTCCACCACATAGACGTTTGTGTATCCCATCTTGATGAATCAATACCAGGGCCAAAAGATGTCTTTTTTGGATATGTTGAAAAGTTTTTGCTCTGTACTGCAGTGGTTTAGAAATGTTTCCAAGCCTACGTATTTACTAATGCTATCAAAGCCATTTGTCATGCAGAGAAATAAAAGTGGATAAGGAACAAAAGGTATCCATGATATGGGAGCTAGCAAGGGAAATTGACTGTAAGCAGATGGTTTCTTGAATTCTTCCACATGCATGCGATACCGACGATAAAGAACCTAAGTTTGAGTGCCTGTTGTAATTTGTAGAGTTGGCAAATTTCATGTTCGGTTTTTACAGCATCATCTGGGCAAGGTGAAGATGACAGCGGCCACATTGGCGGAGAAGGAGCTGGACACTGTGGCCCTAGTGCAGACGCCACCAACACTGAGGTACCCAGTGCCACGAGGGTGAGTGGACTGACACAGAGACCACGACTGACTCATCATCTTCTTCAGAGGCTTCCACAGATGGCCAGTCCTTAGTGGTGGGGGACCCTAGTGCGACCACTCCATCTGCATCGTCACCCCACCCCCTCGTTCCATTCTCCATCCTTCTTCCTGCCCCCCCCCCCCAATGGCCGTAGACGTTCCCCTAAAAGGGGTGGCGTAACCTTCACTGCAGGCACCTCACTCCCTGCCCCGGTCTTCCAGGCTGCACTCATTTAGGAAGTTGTCGATCTTTTGAGGACTATCACTGTAGGCCAGACCACACTATTGAATGCCATCCAGGAGCTTGCTGGTCAGATTACCTAGGTGCTAGCTTACCTGGATGGCATTCACAGTGCCCTGTCTGGCCTCAGCCGTCATTCCAAGGTTTGGCATTCTCAATGACCTCAGCCTCCACCCACCCCAGCCTCATGCATAAAATCCCATCCCTTCACCACCCCAAATCCCTATTCCGAGCCCTATCCATAGCACACACACATTTACATGCACCCACTCCAACAGCCACAAGAAGCACATCCTCACACGACACAAGAAACACAGACACACACTTGCAGACACCATCAACACCACAAGCATACCCACACATACCACACACACCATAACACAAACACCCTCACTCACCACCAGCACACCTGCAGACACCACACCCACTACTACACAAACACACACACACCATCAGCAAACCTGCAGTCACCACACCCACCATTACACAAACACCCACACACCACAAGCACACCCGCAGTCACCACATCCACCACTACAAAAACACCGACACACACCAGCATCATACACGCAGTCAGCACACCCACCGCAGGACACACATGCACCAGCACATCCACAGACACCACAACCACACACACCACCTCCACAACAGACACATCAGCTCACTCACACACATACTGAACACAAACATCCATACTCACCCACACAACAGACATGCAGTAGGAAACACAAAGCAAATCATGCACCACATTCATAAGACCCGCAGGCACCCCTGGCATCAACAGACACCTGCACAACAGCCACTCACACGCCCTCTACCTCCCAAACCCAACTGCCTCCCGGTCAACCTGCCTCTTCCCCTAAAGAAGACCTTATGTTTGAACTTTTCCTGATTCTTTCCTCAACCCAGACCACCCCTCCCAAACCTCAGACCACCTTACCCAAACGTCTCTCTGTAGCCCCTTCCAAATTCCAACCCACCCCTTCCAATCCCAACCCACCCCTCCCAAACCCAAACTCAGCCCCCCTCCAACCCCAGTAACATAATTGAGGTGCCTGATTTCTGCCCCATATATGCCCCTTCCAGAGGGGGTTTATTTTGGTAGTGACATTAGGAGGCAAGTTGTGGGCATGTAACCCATACTGTGGACTAATGGCCTAATGCCTTTGTGTTTTTCTTGGCCCAATTATTTATTCTACTTAAGAGAGAGTTATCTTAGTTCTATAAAATATTTTTATTTTGAGAATACCGTTGTCCTGGCCTTATTCTATGATTATTACAAATTAGTTGCTGATGATGTTATTTCTGCTAATGTGTGTGCCATGCATATACTCTCATTTGTGACAGTGAAAAGCACAGGTTGTATATTTTGGAGAATTTTGTAATGCATACATTAGTGTTGAACCTTTGTAATGGACATGTCAATTTTGGTGCAAGCATTCATGTTGTTACTGGGCATTTACACCAAAATTATATTTGTTTATTATTGTGGCTGTGGAATCCATGTGGGTTTTTTGATCTAAATATATATGCACATATTCATTGCAAAGGGAACCTGGTGCTATACAGTTAGATGACCGCTACTGTATGGGTGTGTGAAGGGGGGCATGAATGTAGGGGGGCTTGGAGAGAAAGGGGTGGTATCAGTAGAGGGGGTGGGGGTGGGGAAGACCTCTATCAGTGACAGGGAAGGGATTCCCTGTCACTGATAGTGCCTACCGCCATGGTTTTCGTGGCGGTAAGGAAGCGGGGTCATTATCCCGCAGGCGGTATAGTGACGGCCGCTGGGTTGGAGATTGATATCTCCAGCCTGACGGCTGTTACCTCCGTGACAGTCGGTGTGGTACATTGGCGGTTTGGCTTCAGCCAAACTTCCAATGTCATAATATGGGGGAAAGTACTGCCAGCCTGTTGACAGTACTTTCCACCATGTTACCGCCAATCATCAGGGTCATAATGAGGGCCTTAGTCTGGAGCGAGTGTTGATTGCTGCCAGAGCTGTGCAACGTGCTGAGAGACAAGCTGCCAACATTGAAGCCGGAGGTGCCAAGAGGGAGTCAGTCATGAGTGTGAAAAGTAATTCGAAACAAAAGATTGAAGGACACAAAGTGATGTCTATGCACAAAAAGAAATTGTGTTTCAGATGTGGGTTTGAATTTCCACATGAAGGAAAGTGCCCCGCCATTGGTCAGATATGCAAAGGCTGTGGTAATGAGAGCCATTTTGAACGATATGGAAAGGAAGTGTGTCACAGCGCGAGCACAAAATGGCTGCCAGAATGTTCCAGAAGCAGCGCTCGATGTACACCCACCAGGCCACTTAGCGGCATCAGTTTAGGCAAATAGATACTAAATGAAGTCGAGCATCATCATAATCATTATCAAACAGTTCTTCTGCCTCATTAATAAGTGAATGTAAAGAAAGTGGTTGTGCCATGTCAATGCTTACCTCAGAAAGGCAATATACAAATACAACGCCCACTTTAGGACTCTTTTTGAAAAGCAAAATTTGGACAATCCTTGTGTAAATCCGAGGTCTCCCTCAAACATGTATTCCTTATGCAACCTAATGTTAAATTTACATTCAGGTTGTACAAAAAGAGGCACTGAAATCAGAAAGGCTTTAATTGCGGTTATATATTCTCATGCAGTAAAAATACAAATGACAACATTACTTTTTATAGGGTGCAGATGATTCAGTGCTTAGGTGTGTTCTCAGACATTAAGATATATACAAAAAAAAGAGACACTAACAATTGGTTCTTCTTACAGTAAGATGTTCAAGCAAACACGCATAAAACCTAACACAATATTGATTTGTCAATTATCAAGGAACCAAAGGAGATGTATGGCGACGTTTCGGCTCCTAGTTAATGAAAGGGTCTCCTCAGGACAAAGTTGTCTAGCCCCAAATCTGCATAAGTCAAAAGACAGAAACCAGACAGGTCATCAGTATGCAAATGATACACACCTGCCTGTATAGTGTGTAATGTATGTGTCAACCATTGACTCACCAATTCATTACGAGATGGAGTTGATATAGCTGCTATTACCCGTGACTATCTTAAATGAGATCGCTGTTTGACCTGTTCCTTGGTTGAATGATAATCCTGCCAATTCAGATAGCACTCCCAACAAATATGGTCCTTGTCCACAGAAGTAATCTGGACAATAGATGCCTATAAAAGTGCATACAAATTCCATGCATCATCCAGGTAATAACCCAACCCTCCACAGCACAGCCAGTCTCCCCTCTGGCTTGGGCAACCATGCAGGGATCACTAAGACCTAAATCTATAAAAATGTCCATAGACCAATGTGCCCCTAATTACGTGCTGCAGTGTAAGATGTTACACTACACATGGTGTATCATAATAACTATACGTGGTTCACATCATTCTCGGAGTATGTGTCATTGTGCCTGCCCAGTTGCATGCAGAACACCAATGTCAGATCTGAGAATTTCTCATGTATAATGTCCCAACAATATAACTAAAGGATTGGACAAACCGGTAGATTGGAAAGCTGTGTGCTAAAAGGACATCCATCACCGCACATATGGTAGTTGTACAAGGATTAGTGGCTTCAGTGCAACCTAGTCAGTCTGTGATGGGCCGAATCGATCCCTATACAAGGGTGTGTATTCACCTCACATGCAGTTGTCATGCATCGGTTAGTGCACAGCGGGATCCATCTATTCACCAAGAGTTGTCACTACGCCCAAGTGAGAGATATATCGTACTTGTCCAAGAAGTCGCAGGTCCTTAAATAAATGTAGGTAACACATATGATGCGATACTTATAGCATCAAAGAGACCCCTGCATACTTTGTGTAACACATACAATTACCAATTGTAGGAGACTTAGTTTTGGTGTGTCATCGGCTATAGAACTTTTCCAAGGTGTCATATAACACACCATACAACCTGTTTTGAATGCATTCAGTTATTGTGATGACATATTAGTTTTTGGAGCTACACAGAAGAAGCACAATAAAGCCCTCACACACATTTTATGTCAATTTCTCAATAACGCAGGTTTAATCTTAAACGCAGACAAGTATGAGTTCAACAAGACAGATCTGAAATTCTTTGGCCATATCTTTTCGGATGGAGATATAAAGCCTGATCCTGCAAAAAGTACCAGCTTTGACAAATACTGAACCCCCACAAGATGTTCAATGGCCCCTTCTATTCTCGGAATGACCATTTACTGTTCAACATACATAAAGGAAATTGCCACTGGTAGTGCTCCACTACGAGAGTTAATGAAGAAAATGTTTCCTTTACATGATCACAAGAATGTGAAAAAAGTTTCCAGACATCAAAACTGCTACGGAAATGGTATTATTCAATCCAAAGCTTCATACAAAGATTGTGGTTGACTCTAGCCTTTTCAGATTAGGCGCTATACTTGCACACTATAGTGGATGCCCAAATGCAGGATGACATATGGTGGCTTATGCTGTTAGAAGTTTATCTCAAACAGAACATGCTTACTCACAGCCTGAGAAAGAAAGTTTGGCTACAATAAGGTCTTGTTAACATTTCTAAGTATTCCTGTATGGAAACCCTTTTATAATGATCTCTAAGTTTTGCTAACCATTTTCACCAATCCAAAAGCCAAAATGCCTCCTCTGATTGAACGATTGCGACCACGGTTGCAAGAGTACCATTATATTATTGTCCCGACCAGGAAAGGATCAAAATCCTGCTGACTACTTTTCGAGAGTGCCTGTTCAAGGTCATCGTACTCCATCCAAAATGACTAAGGCCTACATTAATTTCATTGTCAAGTACTCAAACTGCTGTATCATTAGCCACAGATTGTCACTGACACGTTGAAGTTAAAAGACATAATAACACATCAGTTGTGGAATAAACACATTTGACCCCTCAGGAATGATGGTGAATATCAAAAGTACAAAAATGTTGAAGATGAACTGTCCATAACTCAGGAAGGTGTCATACTGTGAAGATTGAGATTCCTGATTCCTGAGAGTTTACCACACAATGTGATTGAAGTGGCTCATGAAGGACGTCGTGGTATTGTTGCTACAAAGAGAGCTTTCAAAGATCAAGTTTGGTTTCCATACTTAGATGAAAGAGTAGAAAATAACTCAAGGCTTGTCACCTATGCATTTGTCTGTCAAGCAAAGTTACTCAACATCCCCTGAACATGTCAGAACTCCCTAAACATACCTGGGAGAGAGTAGCCGTTGCTTTCTTTGCTCCACTTGATAATGGACATCATTTAATGGTGATATTCATGTTTTCCTGTGGGCGAAGGTCTTTCATCCAGGACACATGAGCGAGTAATCAAAAACGTGATGGTATCTTTGCAGCATGGGGCATACCAGCCACTGTAAAGTCTGACAACGGTCCACCTTTCAACAGCAATGAATTCAAAGAATTTCTTGAGCACCTGAACATAAAGCATCAAAGGTTCACATCCTTAAGGCCATAGGACAATGGACTTGTTGAGCATTTTATGAGTACACTAACGAAAGCAGAAAAGCTTAGTTTGAAAACAGTATTAAATTCTACTTTACAAGCTTTTCATTCGACACCCCACTCGACCACAAGTGAAAGTCCTGTGACTTTGATGCTATGGAGAGCAATCGCAATCAAGTTACCACAATGGACCACAGAAAGAGATAACATTGAAAACATGATTGGTACAAGGGGCTTGTTTCACAAACAGAAAATGAAAGTTTATGCAGTTAAGATGCAATGTGCAAAGGACGTCTGTCATAACCTCATAGGTATGAATAGCAGACACAATCCTGTTTATGCGAATCTTCTTTAATAGTCATCCTCAAGAAAATATGCTGCAAGCTCTGCTCCGATAGTAATGATCCCTGCATTCCATTGTCCACATATCATTCTCACAAAAGTCGTAAGAGTTACTATTTTTTGAAGTCCCTTTAACATCTTCACACGTGCAAGGTATGTTCAAATCAAACCACCAATATCTACTCATTACTGTGTTCTTAATTCTCTTATATTTACTACTAGGACTTCCCAGAGCAAGCCAACTCGTATGCCCCATATACCCATTATCCAATTCAACAGTGTTGCTTCTGACATACACATTTTTTTAGGTTCACTGAAAGTGCTCTCACCTTTGGCAACTTTTCTTGCATTTTCCACATGCCCGTCTCACCCATTTTTAAATTTTCATGTTTAGTACCATGCTTTATGTCATAGTAGGCTTTATTCTTATTTTGTGACTGCTTGATATTTCTCTTCACAGACTCCACATCACACTTCACCATGCTACCTCTTCTCATCCAACCAGGGTTAACTTTAGAGAATTAATTTCTCCCTCTCATCAAGGAAAAAGGGCTTCTGCCAGTTGAACCATGAGAAGTTATTCTGGATGCCCACAGCATTTTCTTCAATTAACACTCCCATGACATGTTTGCTTTGTTAGATGCTTGCAGAATTATTTTTATTATTCTGTTAATTCTTTCTACTATGCCATTGCCCCTGGGATGATTCAGAGCTGTGAAGTTTTGCTTTATATCTGAAGCATGTAAATACTCAGTAATTTCTTTGGATTCAAACTGCATCCCGTAATCTGTAAGAATAGAGGCAGGAAATTCTTCTCTTAGAAATACATTGTATAAAAAGTCAGTCACACTTTTAGTGTCTACTTTGTCAACAATACAAACCTCAAACTATCTGGGGAACATTTCTGTCAAAGCAATAATGTACTTGACACCGCTGTCTTTCCACTTTATGGGTCCCATAATATCTAATCCTACTCCTTTCCATGGAAAGTTCTGATAGTGTAATGCTCCTAATCGTGGATTAAATGATTTTTTTTTGTTTATCTATGCGCACCTTCACTGCTTGCACACATTCTTAGAAATCTCTCCACAGAACTGTCCACTCTAGGCCACCAGTAAAGGTCCTTTTGCCACTTTTTAGTGTGTGAAATGCCAGAGTCCTTTGTGAAAAAAACATATCATTTTTTCTCTCAGAGTTCTAGGAGGAATAATTTTCTCCCCTCTTACAAGAAATTGATCAGATAAACTTAATTCATTTCTGACTTCCCAAAATCTTCTTAATTCAGCACTTAAATTTTTTTTTCCACATCACTGAACCCATTCACAATTTTTTATTTTACTATCTCTAGGACTGAATCCTTTTTATCAGCTTCTGACCACTCTTGTTGATCATAGCTTTGTTGTAAGTTGCTGATTTGGGAAATACTAGCTACAGAATACTTGTTCCAAGTGTCTTTATCAACTTCAGTCAACGATAAAGACATTCTACTGAGAAAATCTGCAGTAACATTCTTTGCTCCTTGTACATACTGGACTTTGTATCTAAAATCTTGCAGTCTCATAGAAAACCGAGCAATCCTACCTCTAAATAAACCCTCCATAGTCAACAATTTCCTTAAGGTTCATGATCGGCTCTTAAAAATAATTTTCCCCAAAGAAATTTTCTGACGTGTTGGAGAGTACAGACACATACTTAAGTCTCTCACTTGATCACTGAGTATTTCTGTTCAATGGGAGTCAACAATCTTGAGGCAAAAGCAATAACCACTTCATTTTTGTTCTCATCAATCTGAGGCAAAACACCCTCTAAACCCTTGCAGCTAGTATCAGTGGTGACAATAGTATGAGCATTTGGTTCAAAACCCTGCAGGTTTGGAACCTTACAGGCGGATTGCTTAACAGCAACAAAGCCTGTTGGCATTCGTCTGACCACACAAAGCTCACTTTATTTTGTAACAATTTTCTCATTGCATGAGTCTTATCAATAATATTTCCACATATTTTGAATTCAATTCAGCTAAGCCCAAGAGTGATCTGAGATCATCCTTCGACTTGGGTGAAATGGTATTAATGATTGCCTTGACCAGTTTTTACTTTGGTTTTATTCCATGACCACTTATTTCATGAGCTAAATAAGTGACCTTCCTTTTGGCAAACCTACACTTGGACTACTCAGCAGTAAGGCCTTTACAGTGCAACACTTTCAAACCTTTTCTCAATCGATCATCATACTCTGGCTTGTTATGGTCCACCATAAGGATGTCATCTTGGAAAAAAGCGATTCCCAGCATCTCACCAAATAGTTGAGACATTAACCTTTGGAAAACCGCAGCCACAGTGGCTAAACTAAAGGGCATAAGGCAAAATGTAAAACATCCAAAAGGAGTGCAAAATGCAGTGAGACTCGTATTTAAGGGATGCAACACGATTTAATGATATGCAGAGGATAGATCTATGTTAGAAAACCATTCAACACCTGTAGTTAAAGAAAACTTTTTGTCAATCCAAGAGAGTGTGAACTGATCAACCACTATATTGTCATTTAGGCACATTAAGGCTTCACATACCCGTATCTTGCCATTATTTTGCCTAGCGCCCACCATGTGGGAAATCCATTCAGATGCCT
Source organism: Pleurodeles waltl (assembly GCF_031143425.1). Taxonomy (NCBI): domain Eukaryota; kingdom Metazoa; phylum Chordata; class Amphibia; order Caudata; family Salamandridae; genus Pleurodeles; species Pleurodeles waltl. The sequence goes on from NC_090443.1 coordinate 135,708,464, forward strand.
CAATAGGCTTTATAAAACCTGCCTCCTGTAATTTGTTAAGTTCTCTTTTAACTTCTTCCCTGACAATAATGGGTATGTTGCGAACTTTGTGAATGTTTGGTGTTTCTGAAGAGATCATTCTAATCTTGTGGGTGAAATCTTTTAGTTTGACAATATTTTCACTAAACATATCAGGAAACTCACTTCAAACCCATTTCATAGTGTCTTCACCACCGCAAGCTACTAAAACTTGTTCCGGGCTTTTTGGGTCAAGAATTATATGCAAGCTCTTTGGTCTTTCCAACCCAAAACAGAAGGTCCATTGGCAGCAGCATACAACTTTAACATAGCTCTTTGGTTCTTGAGTTTGAAAACCAATAGTTTGTATCCTAGCGTGTTAATTGTTTCTCCAGTAAAACTTTCTATATTAACATCAGTTGGTTCTAAATGTGGACATTAACAAATTTACTATCCTACATACTACGAGCCATGATGGTGAAAGGAGACCCGGAATCGGCAGCTGCCTGTGAAGGAATACCTTCAAAATTATTAATGCACAACAGTTTTGTTTTACCATTACTTTTGACATTTAAAACAGCACTCTTTATCTTGCTTATTTTTCTGTATTTTGGACTTCAGGTTCTTCTTCAATTTCCAATGAATCCGAACCACTTTCCGTTAAATAGGCCACCAGTTTTTTCTATTTTTCTTTCTTCTTGCACACCCTCGCAAAATGTCCAAAATGCTGCATTCGAAGCATGCTGATGTGGCTGGACATCTTTCAGATTTAGCATTGAGAGCTGCTACCACAGTTATAACAAATAAATGGCTTCCCTTGATTTGTATTATTGTAATTTGATGTACTCCTGTTGAAACTCATTTTGTAAATTCTTTTTTTTTTTTTTTATTATTCCCTTTTTACCATCTGAATTTTGTTAACATATGAATTGTTTTCAGGAGGGATACATCTATCCGAAGGTTCAAACTTTTTTTTTTTAACTAAGGCTTTGATGTCCTTTAAACTCGAGACTCTTCAATCCAAAGTTTATCTTTAATTCTTTTATTTTGTGTACACATAACAACTTGAGCACAGATCATTTCATCATGCAAGTTTACGAAGCTACATGATGCAGCCACAGTTTTAAGTTCCGAAACATATACAGGTTCATTTTGTAGTTGTTTCCTTTAAAAAAAGAAAAATGAGCTTCTTGTAACTGCTATACACACTGTAGAAGAATAATGCTCATCAAGGTCTAATATAGCACATTTAAATATGTCAACATCACCTACTCTCTCTACTTTATACATTCGGGCCAGATGTATCAAAGGATTTTGCATTTGCAAACTGTTCTAATCGGTAAATTCCACCATTTGCGAATGCAAAATTGCCTTTCACGATGTATGAAAGGCACTGCAGTGCAATTTTAGGGAATTGCAATTTTTAACGATTCCCTAAAATTGCGAGTTTAAATAGGGAGTCGCAAATTGTGATTCCCTAAATAGGAAATCACAAATAGGGAATTCCTATTTGCGATTTCCAAAGCACAGGTGTCATGCATTTCCTAAATGCAATTACCACAAATTCAAATTTGGTGGTTACCATGTGCAATTTTAAAAATGGATTGAAAATGCATTTTTAAAAGTGGCATGTAGCGCGCACAGGTGCTTAGGGCATATGTGCGATTTAAATGTGCACAATTTCTTTTGGGGGGGGTGCATCAAATGGGGCCTTAGGCCCCCAGCACACTTGGATTTGCATTACCAAATTTGTGAATCCCTAACAGGAATTCGCAAATTGGGAAATGCAAAACCATTTGCACCATGGAGTCACATTCCGTAATAGCGATTCCCTAATAGCGACTGCAAATTTTAAGAAGTCGCTATTAGCGATTCGCTATTTTCTTACATCCCATTTTGCATTTCTTCAAATTCGCTATTTAAGAAATGCAAACTGGGTCTTTGATACATCTGGCCCTTGGTTATAAATCCTTAAACTTTCTTGACCCAAACAATGCATTTAAGATTATTTTCTTCTTGTCATGTGATAATGCATTTCCATTGTCTCCTAGAGTGGCAATATAGTTTAAAACTAGTCTTTCCTCTCTTTCCATGTGACATTGGGTTCACCTGGAATGCTTAATAATTCTTTAGGTGTATTAAGGGAAATACCCTGGGTGCTAGTATTTGCTTGACTAGCTGTTCCAGATTACATAATGAGTTCTGTACAGAAGAAACTTTGAAAAATAATGCAGTACAGAGCATGTACAAGTGGCCAAATAGCAGAGAAGAAGGTACCAGCATAGTGAACCAACTCAAAATACAATCTGTAATTCACAGTGTAAATCACAAATATGAAATGGAAGGAATACCGTAGATTCCTGAGAGAGAGCTGTTAAATCATTGTTCACAATTAATTTGACACAGTCACAGAAATCCAAATTGGAAGTTGCCAGGCTGTGGCAAGCTGCAGGGGAAATGCCGCGATATGAGAGTAAGCAAACATGGCAGCATGTAGGTCACGTACAGTGGCCTGGAATAACACTTGCCAAAGAGTTGATGATTAGGACGCACGCCAGATCCAGTAACCAGCACATAGTGTGCGCGTTAGATTCGGAGAGAAGGGTGCGCCACACAGTGACTTCAGATCAGAATGCGCACAGCAAACATTTTATTAAGGTAAGAAGTTGAAAGGTTTAAAGCGCGTGAAAAAGGCGGCGGCCGCACAGCCAATTGAAAAGGATTTCCCGAGCAACTGCCACTCACACAACTTGCCTGGCTGAAGAAAAATTGCACTTTAGGTATCCTTCCTGGTTCAGAGCAGCCGGGATAGTCAACAAGTGCCAATCGATATGTTGACAATCGTGAATAAATCCATACAGGTTGCTAGTGAGAAAACTCCAACCTTCAAAGTATATATTTTGAATGCGCAGGTACAGAATTCCAAGACCAATCTAGTTGCCAAATTCATGTTGTAACCTCATAGGAATGAATAGCAGACACAATCATGTTTATGCGAATCTTCTTTACTGGTCATCCTCAAGCAAATATGCTTCAAGCTCTGCTCCGATAGTAATGATCCCTAATTTCCAACGCTCACATATTTATATTCAAACATACAAAACAGTGACATGCAGAAGTTCCATAATAGATTGATCACCCTATGACTAAGCATGTAATGCGATACCCACGATCGCTCAACAGTTACACAAAAGGAAATCGGATGCTCCTTACGATGCTGAACCTTTTCAAGTAGAGTCTTCCAAAGGACGCATGGTGAAGTCTATCACCAGAGACTCTCCTATTTTCAGGCCTGTATTGCATCGGTCTTCAACTCGAGATGGTGACAGACAGACTGATTCTGAAAACTCAGTGACTGTTGCTTATTCTTTTCCATCTATAATAATTTCGGACATTGAAGATGAGTTTGCAGCTGCCAGTAACCACATAAGGTCCACTGGTCAAAGTGCCAAGAAGATTAATTGAAGCAATATAGTTATACAAACATATTTATATATAAAAACATTGACCACGTCCAATGATTTCTCCCCAAAATTAATTTTTCACTTCACAGAGGAGGGGATGTAGTGTTTTGCATGATTTAGAACAGAATCTTTCTGCCTCCCCGAGGACTCTATCAGTGAGACCCAATCGCTAAAATAGAATATAATGAAAGCTTGGTTTAGAATGTTGAAGTGCACAGGTGCACACAGAGGAATAAAGACATGACATTTTCAGTTCTGTGTGTGCCGTAGTCATTCAGCAGGTACCATGCTGGGGAAGACGCTACAGTGTCTGCACTGGATTTGAAAGATGCATACTTTCACACCCCATTCACTCAGATCATCACCAGTACCCTTGACTCAAGATAAGTGGATGACACTACAGGGTCAGTATGTTACCCTTCAAAATCACTATGGCTTCAAGGGTGTTTACAAAGTGCCTAGCAGTTGTAGCAGTGCACCTACACAGAAACAATCCCATACCTGAGTGACTGGCTGTAGCAAACAGCAATGACTAGCACACACCCAAACAGCAGTGTCCCTACCCCGTAGGTTAAGCTTCAACATCAACGTAAAAGAAATAACACCTTAAACTCAGCAGGTCCAGCCCTTCTTGGGCTCAGCTGTAAAGGCAGTAATGGTAAGTATCCCCCAATAAACAGAGAGTGATACTACTCCAGCAGCTGCTGCCTCTTTTTCAGACCACGCCTCTTCACTGTAAGAACTGTGATGAAACTGCTAGGGATGATAGCCTTGTGCACAGCATTTGTGCAAAATACCTGATTACACATGCAGAAACTCAAAGATTACCTTTCGAACCAACGTGCACCCGTAGAAGGGCTCTGGGAAGATCTAGTGATGGCAACAACCAGGGCTCAGTGTTCTCTGTTATGATATACAGTAGCAACCCGTTTCTCAGCTGGCCATTTCTAGACTACCTTCTTGCAAGTGACCAGCATCATCAACACTTCTCTAGTGGGGTGGGACACTTCCTGGCATAACCATTCAAGGGACCCACAGTATCAGGTGTACCACATCTCCTACCTGGAACTGCTAGCCATCTGTTTACCCCTCACATCCATCCTCAGACTTTTTGTGGCAAGGCAGTCCTCATAAAATTGGACAGTAACTAAAATACGTGACACTCCCTCTTCCGTGAAAATAATCATTGAGAAAATGTTACCTTCCACACCTATCTAAGGAAAGCCCATTTCAAGTGGCAGTCACTAAGGCTAGTATGCATTTGTCGTAATCCCCAGATCAATCAAATTCAAAACTTCTAAAGCCAAATTCTTCTATAAATTATAATAGGAATCTAGGGCTTCTAAATTCCAAGTTAGATTTATAACAAATCAATCAAAGTTAATTCCTGTTATCAAAGGGGTTGCAGGTGGTGTTCCTTGATAACTTGCATCCCATGTTACTGAAAGAGTTAGCAGGTAATAGGTCTGAGTGTTCAATTAAGGAGTTGCAAAATCTTTGGAGATGATAATGGCCTGACAAAGAGAATGGAAAATGTTTAACAATGCTTGGGAGCAAGGTGACCAGTTAATTTTCCAGTGCACACCAGTACTTAGTTCCAAGACTCAGCCTGTTATAGTGAGAGCAGAGAGCACTTCCCTACATCAGTAGGGATTTTCTGGAAAAAGCATTTTAGGTTCGTAAACCATCATCAGATTTGACGCTCCTTCCTTCCTTCCTGGTTTGTGAATTCTGGTTTAAAAATTCAGATTTTTTTCTGCTGACATTAGTAACTAATATGGTTTGTATGTCTCCACTAGCACTGCAGAGTGCTTTATGGAGGTCCATCTTGCATCAAGAAGCCTATCTTGCATGAGCAGGCAAGATATGGCCCCACTGGCGTAGATGCCGAAGCGGTGCACGAGCACTGTGCATCCTTGGGTGTCTGCCTTAGAGGGAGATTGGTACTTGCCAGTAAATCCATTTGCATCAATGTAATCACTACAAGGGCGATGGTTGCATGAACTATTTGAGAAGTAAAAAAAAATGGGAAGAAGCTTATTAGTATTCTTGGCATATGGATCAAAGACTTTAACTCTGTGTCAGTTTTCGGAGCCTACAAGACATGCGTGCAGATAGATTCGCAAGCATTTTAACACAGCTGCATGTTGTCAGTGGGTCAAGTGGTCACACACACTATATCTATTCATCCTCTAACAGATTCAGTTATCCAAAGTGTGCACGTGGGCACAGCAGAGGAGGAGCGAGGGGCAGAAGAGTCCGCTACCACTGACAGGTGCAGCACTTGCTTCAGATAAGAAAGATCCAAGCAGTGCAGCAGAGACACAGAAGGAAGACCCTGAGAGACCAACTACAGTGTGACAGCTACCCCCTCCAGCTGTGGTCAAAGCTCCTTCCCGATAGCCCGTACTGCAGCCAGTATTCACAGAGGTAACAGTAGAGGCGGGAAGTCAACAGCAATCCCAAACCAGGGATGGTTTGGAGAAGCAGTGACCAAGTATTTGAAACATGGAGTTTGCACTGCAGAGTGTACAGAATAAACCACACAAGGCTATATGTGAACTAACATGAGTACAGGGAGACTTAACAGAAAACTGTTAAAATGGTGCTGATTACCATGACGTGGTGTGATGGACAGTCACAGACTGTGCTCTTGCCGTGTCGAGAAACAGTGAAGAGGGGATAGCACAGAGACCGTGTCCTTCAAAACATCGTCTGCGGGCATTGAGTCATAGTGTTGAATGACTTGCAACAAGCCCTCCAACATGTGGAGATGTTCAACAAAACTAGGGAGCTTGCACTTCCTTCAGCAGAAGCTTTTTGGAGGAAATACAGTCGCCAAGTGGTGCTGTTAGGGCCCCACTCTCACCAGCAGAGTAAGGAAAGATCAGTGGTCAGCCGTGTGCTGGGGCCTGAGGGTGTACTAGCAGCAGCAGGCCTGGTGGTGAGCATGGAAGTGGTAGACATGTTGGAGCCGCAGGCCAGCTATAGCAATGAGGCACAAATTTAGCCAATTGTGATTTTACTTTCTACTTATTACAGTTTCTGTATACAGAAGTGCTTGGTGTGTGTGATACGTCTAGGGTGATTGCTCTAATGTTTTGTTCATTCATATTTTCTTTGGGCTCTCTCAATAAACAGGGATTTTTAGTTCATGGTTAGCACATTGTTTGTCATTATGTATTCTCCAGGGCCTCTTTGCATAATTCTCACCTCAATCTTCATTATGTCTGAGATCTGTGTTTTGACAACCCACTGTGCTGACTGTTCACGAAGTTGTGCATCTTTTTATAAGCTGCTATGGTTATGCAACAGGCGTCAAAGCACTAGTACGTCCATGCATTCCTGTTGTTGTGCAAACAAAAAATGTCCTTCTAAGCCTAGCAGATGTTATTCCGCTGCAGTTCTGCTCTGTTTGAGCATTTCATTGTATTGGCACAGCCTAAGCATTCACTGAATCAGGGAGTCAAAATTCTCGGACTAAGTGCGTATACAATCACCTCCAACACAGATGACAGTCAGATGCTTTGGGGATTATGAAATCAGCATAGATTCTGAACTCACCAATCAAACCACCATCTGCCATGTCTCTCCTTGAAAGTTCGTTATATGTGGCACAGTGCTGAAATATGGAGTTCTGTGTTCTCTCAGGGTATCATGCCACAAGATGAGTAAGAATATATCTGTCATTACACACTGATTGACCGGATGTTGTGAGTGCTACGTTTTGGAATGTTGATGAAGGACGTCACTACCTACTTGGGGCATATCATGATATTTATCCTCGCAACCGATGACATTCGGAAATCGTGTTATTTGGTGGAAATCCAACTCAATAGTTGGCATATCAAGTGTGGTAGTTTAGAACTTTGATATTCCATCTGCTACTGTAGTAGTGTTGTGGTAGCTCCCCGAAGTCAGGATGCAGAGCCCCTTTAGGTTCCAGCTGCATTGAGTGAGCATGGTTAGCATCTCTGGTTTATCACGGATGCCCCTGCAGAATGTGTTGAAGAGCCCCTGAGACTCCCATATATGACGGATATCTATAGTCCTGCGGTTTAAAGGGGACCCTGGACCGCAGGGGGTGCAGGGCCTGAATTACGCCCCTGGCAAGCATAGGCTTCAGCCTCTTTAGGTCAAGTAGCACTCTCTTGCTCGGCCCGAATCTCGTATCCACCTGCTCCTCAGTCAGGGCAAATAGTGTTACACTCTGTCAGAAAAGTCTCTCCTGCCGTCTTCTCCTTAGCTGGGCTCCCACTGCGTTCCTTCTCACATAATGGCATAGATTGCGGCACTTACTGATGTCTGCATTACATTTGGGCTTATTTTTACAGGTTGCATCTGGCTTTCGCCTGCTTCTATTTTATAGTAATTTGCGTGAGTAATTTGTTTATTTGCTATTCATAATCTGCGATTACTTTGTTTTTTAAAATGCACTATATAAGAATTACGTTTTAGAATTCGCTATTCTGGTTCACATTTTTCACATTCGATATTGATTTGCCCTGAAGTCTGTTTTACAGAATCCTTCCATTTTCCATGTTTCAGATGTCAGTATGTCCATCTCTTGCAGGTGCAAATTAGTTTGCGACTGGTTTGCAAGTTAAAAAGCTTTACATTAGGCCTCTGTCCCAAGAATTAAGAAAGCTGTAGTTACAGCCGTCCGTCAGGCAGGGGGTGTCAAGGGCTGAGCTGTGGAGGTGCTGTGCATGCTGCTCCCATTGGGATTTGTCTCTAGCTTGATTTAGAACACATTTTTCCCTGGACGTCCTGACCTCTTTGCCTAATGTCCCTAGCCTCAGGCCTTTAGGATGCTCTAGTTGCTGGTGTGCTTATGCCACGACCCACAGCCCAGCCCTGGCATATTCCTGAAGCATTAGTTGTGACAAACTTTGCCTCGGCCCTGTAGAACATAGCTTCTGCCCCCCCCGTCTGTTGAGTCGAATGGTAAGAAGGGGTCTTCTAGGGCAGGTCAAGGGAGGGGAAATCCTCAGCCATGGCTAAGATTTTGTGATCAGGGTGCCACCAGTGAGTCATTAGTGGGCTTCACAGGGATTAACTGCTGTGGCAGGGTTTGCGCTGTATGTGCGGATGACTCCTGCAGTAATGTTGCTCAGTAGGCATGGGTGGCTCCTGCGGTACTTGGAAGTGGCCCACAAAAGTTCTCTCCCCCGCTGGGCCATTTTTGCACCGACCAGCTGCTGCATGTAGAGCTTCTTTCCTGCTGGGATTAAGACTAAACAACGGTCCCAGGGTGTCAATTGCATTGGTTACCCTTGGGATCCTTGGTCCTCGTATCTGAGCTATTTGGCTCATTGAAGTTATTTTAACCAGCACTTATTAACCACCTCAAGGGAGCTGGTAAAAGGAGGCATTAAGTAGTTGCACATTCTGGGGAGATTTCTTGCAACAAATGCCCTCTGGAGCTCAGAAATAAGTCTTCTTCTGTCGGCCTGCTTTACTCCTTTGATGAGTATAATAAAATATTCCAGTGCTTTAGAGTAAAGTGGTGAAGGCATGTACTGGATGCATCATTTCAGATTGACTCTTTGGGGGGTGTTGGGTGTATTTAATTGGACACCGCTCTTGTGTCTTTCCTTGTATAACCAATATTTCTCAATTAAGAGAAGGCTTATTGGTGCATTGGAACTTGTTATTATTGAAGACTTGAAGATTTTGCTCAGATGTGGATTCTACCTCCTTATCCTCATGAAATGACAGCTAAAAATTGAGAATAGGGAGGTTAATTTTCTCCAGAAACTGTTACAAAACAAAGTTGTATCCATCATAGAACACGCTTAAATAATTATATTAATTGTTACATTTAATCACATAGGGTCATTGAAGGGGCTATCCTCTATCCCTGCAAACTTTTTCAAATTATTTGAGGCTGACAATATGGCAGTATTGGAAAGTAATACTGCATTAGGAAGTATCTGCCCATTGGATCAATTCCCTCACTCTCTACAAAATCTAGAGGAGGGAGAACTGATAAATGGGCCACCTGAGCCTCTCAGTCCTTCTGTGCCCCTCAAGATGGATTATTCTGTGCTGGATATTACACCAGGAGTCTCACCCACCACTTACACTAGTACAACTAACCACCTTCACATCTAGTTACGCAGTTTTCTTCCGTTAATAAAATTCCAATGTTTTTATTTTGTAGTACTCCGAGTAAACTGTCACTGTCCGCTTCTAACAAGGTTGTCAAAACTTAAGTTGAATGCTTCTATACATTTTCCTGGGCACTACATCCAATATTCAGAAGCTCTTTGCTGGTTGGAAAAAATTCTGTCCTCTATTTTGAATATGCTCGAAAAATAACCATTAATTGGGATGATATCCTTGATATACTGACTGTAATACTAAGAGTGACCAACAGAAACAGAGGATATGATGGGAGGGCACCAAGATCAAACTTGTTTAAGAGAAGTTACAGAGATTGGCATCCAAGTCAGTTGCCCTATGTCGAGGGTCCACAGCAATGTCCGTTTGTTAGCTGCGAGAGTTCCTGAAATTGAAATTGAGTCATTTATTCTAGAGGATCTTTTTATATCCCCTCAACCACCCATAAAAAGAATAGCAGCCTTATCTTGAATGTCATCTCCACCGCTATTCTCCCAATTTTGAATAGAAGGGAAAAGCACAAGTCTTCTAATCTTGATTAGAACATTGGAATGCTGGGGGCTCCATTGAAAACAATGGAGTGCTGCAGGCTTTTACTGGCCGGTAAAAGCCCGCAGCGCCAACATTCCAATGTTTGCTTTGTTCACAGCAGCAGCTGTGAACAAAGCCTCACGGAGCCCGAGGGGATTTTAATCCCCTCGGGCTCCGTGAACATTTTTTTTTTTTAATAGAACATTCTGCCCTGAGTGGCAGAATGTTCTAATAGCCTTAGAACCCGCCGTAGCGGGCTCTACCGGCTATTAAAGTCCCTCTCCCTTGTTAAATGCCCTTGCCTTCGGCTCGGGCATTTAACGCGGGTATCGGGCCTTTACTAGCCGGTAGAGCCCGCTACGGCGTGTTCTAAGGCTATATTGTCTGGGCCAATAACAGCAAAAAAGTAGCAAACAATGGAAATCTTAAGAGAAAATATCGCAGGATGAGTAAAAAGGGATCAAGGAAAATACAGTTTTCTCTCAATGATTTCTCACATGATCAAATATCAGATAGGCCTGCAGACACCCCACTGCTCTCATGCGTTATTCAAACAACCCAGCTAAAGGTGCTAACATCTCATAAAGTACCATTGGATGTTAGAGAACTCAATCTTACATAATAGCAGATTCTTATGTCATGTTCTCCAGATATCCAATCAGCCCTCTGGCAGTCCAGATCTGAAGGCAGCATTTTTTAAATCCTATTTCGTTCCATTGGTTCTCTAGTATACACATGCCACCACAATCCCATTATGTTGAATCTGAAATGAAAGACCTTCCATTGACTCTAGTATTTTATTGTATTCTTTGAAGAAGAAATTTATTTTTTTAAATCTTTGTGTTAATAATGTGTGTATCAGAAGTAGAATCTCTGCGGTTGGTGAGGAGTAACGATATCTCATAATTACAATTATTGAACTCAGTCAAGAGATCAAGGGGCACCTTTTACTCTAAAGTTACTGTAAACTTGATATCGTAAAATTGTGATTTCTTCTTCAATAGGTGTGTAGATGTTATTTCCTACTTTTCAGTAAAAAGATCGATAAGGCCTGATGTATATGTATGTTAATTGTGACAGCGCCTTCTTTGATAGTTATAGGGTCCCTGTGGAGGAACTACTAAACAACACTAAACTGACATTTATTTTGGTAGGGGTCAGAAGGAATACCTATCAATTACTTAGGATCAAATAACTATTCCCCTGGGGCTAACTCTAATCAAACGAGCAAGCATAAGAACACTCAGTTAATTTATCAAGGATATTGAAGGCCTTTCCTGGAACTTAGTTAGATGTTCAAATAACCCCCAAAATCTGTGTTCTCTGGAATCCCTGAATGCAGAAATTATCAGCTTACAGGAGACCTGGTGTACGGGGCATTTCGAATGTGTTCTTTGTAGTTAGTTGTCCAGCTCAAAAAAAACAGGAAGACCATGTGAGTGGAGAAATTGCAACTCTACTGAGTACAGCATATTCCTGGTCATGTAAATCCTTTAGTCACTTTTTGAATCTTCTACAATACATATTCTTTATTTGGAAGGGCGCTGAGAGCCTTGGGCCATTTCCTTATCTTCTCGCTATTCTCTATATCCCTCCAGATTTGTAAATTGATCCTCTTATCAATTCTTTTTCATTTCATTTATCAAATTGATCAATAGAGAATACCAATAATGTAATAATTGTGGGGGATTATGATTCAAAGGTGTCCAACTACGCCATAAGGTTGTATGCTGATTGTGAATGTGAGGTGATTTAAATATTCCAAGTCCCATTTTTCCAGCGTCATGTAAAGCAGATAAGAGAGGCAAGCTCCTATTAGAAGTATGCAGAGATAATGGCTCCCTCATTGTAAATGGAATGGCTAAAGACATCCCTACCCTCTATACTTGTAGTTGTGGAAAGAGTAACTCAATAATAGATTATATACATACCTCATTCCCTATTGTTGGGTTATTTCCTGATCTAGAGATACTAGATACCCCTTAGAGAGACCATAAAATAGTATCTTTTAACACTGATTTAGTCCTGGAGGACATTTCACCTTGGAACTTTAAGGGAGATATAATGCATTTTAGCGCAAATAATAGTCAGGTGCATTGGAACAGTCCTAATAAAGAAGTCTTAAAAGATGCTTCAAAAAATTCTTTAAAACATAGTGCAGAACAGGGCCTAATTTTACGTGTTAAACTTGAGCAGAACATGCAGAAACTCTTGGTAGAGAAATTAGATCTGCGAGTTCTCCTCCGGGAAAACAAAAGATTTTTTGCAGACCCCCCATAAATAATTTAATTTGAACACATTTATTAATAAATTTCAAAGGCGGCTATTCTTGTTTTTTTTTACAATGGAGAGAAGCAAAATGTTTAATCTACTAAGAAGAATGCATACAAGAGGGAAAACCAAAATAAGGAAAACAACAGGTTGATCAGATCTGCCTATTCATGAGGCTGCTTACCATAAAGACTTCAGAAGTTTCTGGTGAATAATTTCATTTGCTTGTTGGAGCAGCGCAAAGTCTAAAATCAGCACTATTTTAAGTGAAGAGTGCTTTTTTTACGTTTCTAATTTTTATGCCTGCAGTCATGTAGACAACGAGATTTCATCTCTCCTGGCTGCTCCTCTTCCTGATAGAGGAGATTTATACTGTCCCTTGAAGACTCAGATTAAGGGTATTATTTATTGAGCTAGAGACTCTGGCACCAGGGGCCTTGACCAAATTCTAATTATAATCATAAAGATGGACACGGATCTGTGGTCTGGCTACTTGTCACCCTTATTTAAATATTGCTATCTGACTGAAGCATTTCCTACGTAGTGGATGGGCAGCATTATTTTTCCCTTTCCTTAGTAAAGTTCAACTAGCTTACCTAGTAATTATAGGCAAATAACTTTGCTCAATTCCATTATGAAAATATTTGCTAAGAAGGTCTTGGCTCACCTGCAAAGCTGGGTGGACATTAACAATATTATCCTGTGAGAGCAGGCTGGTTTTAAACGGAATAGCTCTACTCTTGATAACATCACAGTGCTGCAGGTGATCTTGGAGAAATATGTGGCGTAACGGGGCATGCCTGTCTATGAGCATATACTGACTTTTCCACAGTGTTTGACCGCATGGACAGGCTTACCCTGTGGTGAAAGCTCAGAGATTTGAAAATCCCTGAATATTTACTCAAAATTATAAAAGCACTTTACTCTTTTACTTGTGATCATGTTTTACTCACTGGGTGATTGCGGGTTATCTATGAAAATTTTAATGAACAGTGGTCTTAAACAGAGATGCTTGTTAGCTCCCTTATTATTTCCCCTGTACGTTTATGACTTCCCTACTGCTCGGAATGAATTGGGAGGGGATGCCGGAAGCTATGCCTTTGCAATATAGCTTTGTTGGTATATGCTACTGATATTGTCATTTTGGACCTAACTGCTAGAGGTCTACAAAAAAATGCCTGGATTTCTTGCATACGTTCGCTGAGAGCCATTACGTGAACATTAATATCAAAAGGAGTAGAGTGATGACTTTCAGTGCTAAGGGATGTGGAATGCCTAGGAAGTTAAAATGGTGTTTGGGAAGCGAAGGGTTGGAGTGGTAAATACCTTCTCCTATGTGGGGGAAAAAAATTCCGCTAACCTATCAGAAAAGGAACATATCTTACATATTTCAGGTCAAGTGATGGCATATACGAATGTACTTCTGCTACTTCATTGGGCATAAGGTTAAAGACATTTTTAATCATTTAATTTTTCTACATATTTTAAAAATTCCTCCAACCTTCCTTTATGCCATCAAGGTTATTAGTACACAATATTGTAACTTCATCTGCATAATGGAAAGAAACATATTTTGAAAAATCTGTAAATTAAACATGCTTGCCCCAATTGTAGTAATATGCCTCAAAATGGGTCTCTGAAGAACATATGTTAGAGGGTTGGCCTTGGTTCTTTGGTGGAGACACCGGCTACTGCACAGTAAGGAGGACACTTATAGAGGCCTCTTATGTGCAGAAGTACAAGGCCAGAACATGAAAGGTAGCATTTTCCACAAACATTTTAACCACGCACTTTTGCACTTTAGATTGAGTAGCGCTGGAAAAAAGAGTGTCTCGCTTTGTACCTAAAAACGTCCTGAAATATAGTATCGGGACCAGTTTATAAATCAAGGCATGATGATGTGCAGGGGAAAAAAGAAGATGGATGTTATAAATTGTTCATGTAGCGCAGCCTCAACCCTATTCAGCTTGGAATTCAGAGCATGGTGTTTGGCGACTTTTATTATTGCTCCGATGAATATCTTACCCTTAAAATCTGTTACAGGTGCTTGGAGTGTGTTATGGGGAACAAACTGTGTGATCTTTGCAGGGACTCTATTCAAACTCTTGAGCGTGTATTATCTGTTTTCCCTTCACTGCACTTTAACCGCTGTCTTCTCTTGAAACCATTATATGTGAAGAAGTGCTTCAATTGTTATTCAATCCAGTGAATTAAATGATGGTTTAAAATGTTTACTTTAAAAAAAAATGTTTTTTCCATTTTTTATTGAATATGTATTTTTTATATATTTCATAATGTGGATCTCTTTGTAGAACTAAATCTTAGTAAAATAAGTGAAGTAAAATTAATTGAAAACAAAGAAAGCTGTAGATAGGCCACTTTGTCAGTTATTTTTGACTGGAATTCTCTATCTGCCATAGGTCTAAAGTGTCCTCGAATGTTGGGACCTACATCTGGCTTTTTGTTTATGGGTTTTATGTGAGAAATCTTTCAAAAAGAACCTCTAGGTCTAGAAAAAATGGGTTTTGGCAAATTTTCTGCTGATAATGGACCTCAAAGGGGTGGGAACCGAAGTGGCTCATAGTATACTCTTAAAAGTTCCTATGGATCAAGACCAGATCATGACGTGTTGAAGGATGCTACAATTTCTCTAAATTCAGCACCTAACCATTCTAGAAGACTAAAATGTGATGTGCTGTCCTGAGAAAGCCCCAAGATATCTTGTTTTTACCAGATAATGGGGAGAACACTTTGTTTCAAATATATCATATAATTATCAGGCTTTGTTTAGGAAGTGAGAGCCTTTTGAGAGGCAAAGCAGCTGATTTGACAAATGACCAATGTGGTTGATGTTGGTTTCCTGAATTCCACAATGCTCTCAAAGATTTCACTGAAACACTGGTGGGGTTCATGGGTGTGGTGTAAGAAGTTATTATTTTGGGATTTTTGATTGCAGGTTTTGTACTGCCTTAAACATTGGAGGTAGCGTTATCTCTTCCACCAGGTTAGTTCTGTTACCGAAAGGAACAGGAATTACATTGAACTGATCAACTCTTTACTATTTCCAACCAGTCTTCTTCTGAGTGGGTTGCTTGTTCAGTATTTTGCAGCTGGCAGGACAGTTTCGTGGATGATTAATGGGTTACTGTTGTTGTCCAGGATAAGATTGCAGCTATGATACCTGTTTTAGGCATTGATTTTACTATGCTGTGGTTATTCAAGTGTAATCTCTGAGTCTTTGTGGTAGGGTGCTGGGAGTGAGGCCTTTCTGAAGAGTGTTTGATCAGGTTGGGAAAGATGAGATAAGCTAGGAAAGGGATATTGGTTGGCTCTAGGATAGAGGCTGGATGTGGAGTTGAAGAAGAGAAATGGTTGAAGAACAGAACAGAAGCTGGATATCAAGCTAACATGGGTGTTCCAACAAAACTAGACCTGAACTTGCGGCTTCCAGTTTTGGGTGTCTTTGTAGGGGATCGGGTTGGACTGGCAGTAGCTTTCAAGCATAGGTTGTAGTAGGCAGAAATTGAGGGCGAGTTGGGAGTGGAAGGTTGTGAAGTGGGTGTAGATAATAAGAGCATGAAGCTGAAGTTCCTATGGTGAGACTGCAAAAAGATTATGGTGTTGAAGAGGAGGTGCAAGTGCTGGTATATAAGGACTTTGAAAAGACAAGTGGCTGAAGCCTTGAAAAAAGGGACACAATTCAAGAAGGTGAGAAATATGGAGGAGGCTAAAGGTTGATCTTCGTAGAGGTAGGATATGTTCACAGAGTGACAAAAGGCTTTGTTAAAGGTTGGGATGGTAGTATTGACAGAAGTACAAAATGGGTGACAGTCTGGCACATAGAAAGGGAAGAAGATAGGTACTCAAGCCAAGGAGGACTTAGAAAAGGGTCTATCAGGGATAGCGGGCTGGGTTGGCAACGACCGCGTAAGGCATGCCACAATAAGTAAACAACCTCTCCTCAAATTAAAATTTTCAAATCGTATCCTTCCAGCCTCCTTATTGCCTCTGAAAACATTTAACTGTATGACTGTGCATCAATCTCTCTAGATCAAAATATAATCTGCAAAAGAGACAGGGCCTGATTTAGTTCTCGGTAGAGGGTTTACATTGTTGCAATGGTGACGGATATTCAGTCCTCCAAAATCTAAATACCCTTGTATTCTATGGTATTTAGATGTTGGCAGACGGGAAATCTGTCACCGTTGCAATAGAGTAACTCCCTCAGCCGAGAACTAAATCAGGGACATTGTCTTGAAAACATGTGACCTTTTCCATTCATTTAAAAATGTGTTGCATTTATCTCAGGCATGTAGCTGCAGTTGATTGAAGCCAACAAATCATGCAACTGAAACAGCAGGTTCCCTGTTGGCTTGCAAAGAAAGTTATATGTCTTTATCCTTCATGGAGGTTTATATGCTGATATGGCGATGACGAAGCAAAAACACAGAGTAGTCTACCATTTCCTCGATGGTGGATCGTGCATCGATTTTTGGTTAGTGGTGAAAGGGACAGCATTAAACAAAGATGCCTCTAAGTTCTGTATTTATCCTGTCACATTTGCTGCGCTTCAAGTACCGAGGTCAAATGTCAGGCTGTGTGTCTTGATAAATTGCTGATTTTTTTAGCGTGGGCATTGGTGTTTACAAACTCCTCTCACTTTGTGGTCAAAGAAAAAAAGCTGAAGTGAATTATGTGACTTTGTTGCTGTTGTACAGGTGTTTGAAAGGAAAGGCTGTAGGATGTCATTTGTTTGTGACAAACAACAAAATGTAAACCCTGCAAATGAACTGTTTACACTTAGCAGTTAGAAAAGCAAAAAATGAACCCCATTTTTAGTAATTATGAAGTGTGATGGAAACAAAGATTTTAATAGGATCCAAACAAATCAAGACACTTTACTTGGTGATGCACAAATGATAAATATTCACTGATTTCCACACATTTCGTGCAGAATAGCATTATCTGTAAAACTGTATGTATGTGCACATTTAATAGCAATTTCAGTGGAAGATGTGCCATCTGTAAATGACAAAGAGCAACCACACAATGCTTTTGTTATATTAAAAAAAATAGCATGCCTCATGGGTGGGTGACAAAAGTTTGTCTTTCTGAAAAGTGGGACATGGTTCTAAAACGTTTGGGAACCACTGTCTCAACACAATGATACTTGTAGCATAAGTTCAACCCTGTGAACATACTCTTGTATTGTCTTGCAAATTGGCCTCCCAAGATTTTTTCAAAGGTGTCTACTACCTAAACAGCAGTCCCATTAATGCTAACTTCATTGTTGATGTTAGACCCGACAGCCTTAGAGTGATCTTCCCCCAACTTTTTGGCTGCCTCCTTCACTTTTCGGACCTCATTTGTGCTGGCTTTAAGACTGTGCACTTTACCAGTGCTAAATTGCTTGTACTCTCTGTCCCCTAAACATGGTAACATTGGCTTATCGCCAACTAATATATTTAACTTACTTGGAAGTCCCTAGTAAAGTGCACTGCATGTGCCCAGGGTCTGTAAATTAAAAGCTACTTGTGGGCTAACACTGAATGTACCACCCACTTAAGTAGCCCTTTAACCATGTCTCAAGCCTGCCATTGCAGAGGCCGTGTGTGAAGTTTTACACTGCCATGTCAAGCTAGCAAAAAAAAACTTTTGCCAGGCTCCGCGTCCCCTTTTTATACATAAGTCACTCCCAAGGTAGGTCCTGGACAACCTAGAGGGCAGGCAGTACATGTACCTTTTATATTTTACATGTCCCGGTAGTGACAAACTCCCAAAGTTTATTTACACTACAGCAAGGCTTATCTCTCAGATAGGGTAGCACTGGCAGCCTATGTGAGTTTTATTCACAATCTGGAAGAGAAATACTTTTTGAGTTTGGTGTCTCTGGAATCACAATTTATAATCACAACTCATGGTGAAGTTGGACTTTAAATTGTAATCCCAAAAATGCCACTTTTAGAAAGTTGCCATTTTCTGACTTTAGCCATTTGGTGCCTTCTGACTGTCTCTAAGCACTTGTCTGGGGTGGGTGACAGCTGGGCTTTGTGTATTCCCTCTAGACAGCCACACACAATGGAAGCTTAGGTGTGACTTGATAGGGCATCCTCAGAGGATGGGAGAGAGGGTCTGGACACAGCCTAACTTACAGCTGAATAGGCTGGGTCCTGTCCCCACACAAAGGGCTGCGTAACCCCCTGTTGTGAGTCTGGAGGCAGGACACAAAGGGCAGGACCTCTGTGCACTTCAAAGACCTGACTTTGAAGTCTTCCCCACTTCAGAGGCCCAAGTGGGAATAAGTACTGGACCCCTGTCACCGCTAACTCAGTACAGTTCTGGACCTGTGACTACTCTGCCAGGAAGAAGGACTGCTGTGCTGCTGAAGGACTGCGACTCTGCTGTACTTTTGCTTTGGTGGACTCCTGCCTTGCTTTGCTGCCTGCTGTTCCCCTGCCTGGCTGAGAAGGACTGGACCTGCATCACTTGAACTCAGAGTGATTCCAAGGGCTAGCTGACTGGCTTTCTGATCTGAAGCCTCAGAGGCATACAATACTTCCAACCACCCTGCACCTGGACTGTGCAATCTGTGAGTCTACCCTGCCAAGTGGTGCCACCCCAGTCCTGGAACCTTGAAAGACGGCCTAATGTGTTTGCTCCAGCTGAACCAACACATCCTCTGCTGCAGGAGCAGAATTGTATCATCGCCGCTGTTGCGTGGAACAGAACTGGTGCATCGCTTTCGGAACCACCACTGTGGCGCTTCTCCTGGGCGCGAGGTCCTCGCATCCCCGTCGATGGCAGCCTCGATGCATACACCGAATCTCTGCAATGCAGCCTCTGTGATCATCAATACGGATGAAGTGCCTCCACTACACAATGGATCCCTCAACCCTGGTCTTCACATCGAAAGCCCTAGTGCCTGGATCCCTGATGTCGACGCAGCTGGAACTGCTGCATTTCGGAACTACCGCATCACCGCTGCTTTGTGAAGAAAATCAACGCATCACCTCTACTGCATGGGGTGCTTTGGTTCAAACTATAGCTGGCCCGTGCTCCATCGCAGTCAACCTGAAATATGGACTTTGCCTGGTCCAATTTAACCAGATATCCCTCGTTGGTGCTTCTTGCTTCTAACCGTATTTCACAATTTATTCTTTAAAAAATCATAACTCAAGTTCTACTTACTGGATTTTTGTCGTTTTTGTCTTGTTTTATTTTTTTAATTCAGATCTATTATTCTCACCTGGTGTGGAATCTATTTGTGTGGTGGTTTCTCTGTTTTACTGTTTGAAGTGTTCACAGAGCCTAACTGCTCTGTGCCAAGCTACCAGAGGGTGAGCAAAGATTTATTTAGGGTTGCCTGACGCCCTGAGTAGGATTGTGGTTGCTGTTTGACTAACGTTTACACCCCAGTCAACCAACAACTCAATGTCTAACAGCTGTTGAGACGGAATCAGCATGAGTAGGATGTAGGTGCCCACCATTTAGAAGCATGTTTTTTTAGAACATACCCAATGTTGTCACAGTATGTGGGGGAGCCGGGGAGTCATCTTTGATGGATATCCAGACTCTTAAAACTTTTCCAAGTGGGATTATGATGCATGATATAATTCTAAGGCCAATATTTATACTTTTTTTAGCGCTGCATTTGTGCCGCTTTTTGATGTGAAAGCAGCGCAAACTTACAAAATACAGTTGTATTTTGTAAGTTTGCACTGCTTTTGCGTCAAAAAATTACACAAATGCGGCGCTAAAAAAGTATAAATGTGGGGCTTCGTTTTTCCAAAATACTGAGATATATGCAACACAATGAAGCCTGAGAAACAAGAGAGAACTCATGGCGAGTGATAGGAAAGATCTGAGCTGGTCCTGCAATAAGAAACAGACTTACGCCCTGTTTATGAGTTTGGAGGTAAACACCGCCGACCACCGTGCTTGCGGCCGTGAAAAGATCGGCAGTGTCGGCGGAATGCATTCTGCCGAATTATAAGTACAAAAATGGACACTGCCAAAAACTTCTTACATTTCACACCACATTAGGGCCAACGACGGCGGAAAGGCAGGACTCAGCAACCCGTCACCGCCACGCCAACAAAAAGCTCACCCACCATAATATGATCCATAATCCAGCCCCACAGTCATTCAGTAGCAGATCACCATTGGTGGTACAAACTGCCCCAGATAGTGATGGCACCCACCAAGAACACCACCATGCACTGGGTATTCAAAAGCCGCACACCTGAGACACATATATCCACACCACACAGCACTATAAAACACATACAGGTACTTCCCACAGTCCTTTGCAACGCCAATTGCACCTAGCTATTGAAACGAACACCACGCACACACTCTACAAACCTGTTAAACAAGTCACACACACACACACACACACACACACTATACAACACAAACTATACAACCACCACACCCCCCCAACCAGGACCCTCAGGTACACACTCACACCACACCACCCCCACCAACTCACCCTTACAACACCATGCACATCACACACCATGGCACCCACTAAGCACCCCCGCTTCACTGACAGGGAGCTAAGGACCATTGTGGACGAAATATTCAGGGTCGAGCCGCAGCAGTTTGGGGCACGGGTACAGCAGACGTCCATTGCCAGGAAGGAGCTATGGCAGAGGATTGTCAACAAGGTGAACGCAGAAGGAAACCATCCACGCACAAGGGATGACATCAGGAAGAGTTGGAATGACCTGTGGGGGAAGGTTTGGTCCATTGCATCACAACATCAAATTGCAGTACAGAAGACTGAAATTCATCACACCTATCCCGATGTGCCCCTGTGCATGCAAGTGACTTGGAATGGAAAGCACAACCAACAGGTGGCTAGTGCTGTAAGGGAAATGGTAATGACAGCATAGGGGCACAAAACAGAAGAGAAATACAACAATGGCAAAATGTACAAAACAAACACATAGAAAAATACAAAAATACTCTGGGACGCTGTCAGTGCCAAACCCCCTACAGCACTGCCACTGCACCATCACCCACACGTCTTTACACATTGCAGAAAACTAAATACTCATTGATGTGACACACAGGTACCACAGCCCATGACACCCGATCTGAGGTAGCAAGTAGTGCAATTCCCCCACCAGAAAAAGGTCCTAGTGAGGAGAGTGCAACAGCATTGCTGGACCAAGAGGTGTTCCCTGGTCCATCCCAGAGCCCTGGGCAGTTAGCCTCCAGAACCAATTCCCAGAATACCACTGACACCACCACCACCACTTAGCCATCACCATCACCAGTAGCACAATGTCCCCACACCAGTGCCTCCAGGCCACGGACTGTCTGCCCTCCTGTACAGGGATTGGAGTCACCACCCACCACCGGGCGGGACGATGAAAGACCCAGTGCAAGTGGGACTTGCCCAGCTGTGACGGGGACACAGGCCCAGGGGGCTAGGCCCAGTAGGATGGTGTCAGTGGCACGGGGGTGGTACAAGGAGGGATGCGGTTGCCCATGAGGCTTTATCAAAGGTCCTGGGGGCATACCACGATTCCCAAGACAGGATGGGCCAGATCCTGGCCACGTTGCAGGACAACCAGATGCTGCAGGTGTCACACCACCAGGAGTCCATGGAGCAATGGAAACAACTCAATGCTACCATGGCCTCTGTTGCAGGGGTGCTACAGAGGTTGCCTTACATCTTGCCAGAGTCCACCACCCACCAGCAGGGCCCTTCTACTACCCAGGGCACAGCCCAGCCATCAACATCTGCAGCCAGTGGAATGATGGCCCCGCCAGAGGACTCTCAGGACACCAGCACCATGACCCCTGTAGCCCAGGAACCCCCTTGCAAATGTGGCCGGAGACCCAGACAACCCAGTGACTCAGTAGCCAAGACCAAGCCCACCGCCACGAAGTGACTGCCCGAACTGTCTCCCTTGTGTGTCACTGAGCCATCCTGTTGACTATCAACTGCCATTTGCCCATTTCACATTGGCTCCATCTATTCTGCCCCTGTGCTACCAACGGCTTGTGGAAATGTAACAGAGTATTTTGTTCACCATGTGCCAAATCCCTTCCACATTCTCATCCCTATTATCATGCACAATATCAATAAACCGTACTTAATCACACCAAAATATTGTTTTTATTTCATACCAATGTTTCGGATTTACATGTAACTGACATCATCAAATATGAACCTAAATACACACATCTTGCAGGAACACATCGTACAGAGAGGTGGATGGTAAGTACGAGACAGTGTACACTCCAGCAGTGTTAAACTAATCCCATCAACATCCATGATGTTGCCATATGTCAGGGGTAGGACACCATAGCAGCATCTGTCAGCAAGAGAAATGCAACACACTTTTAACTGCACTGTACCAATTCAACTGTTGCCACATTTTCTGCCAGACATACACCCCCTATTACAGCATAGGGGACTAGGTTAATGGTAGCACATATACCTAATGTGGGCCATACACTACTCAGACATTTGTAAAAACACATATTTACATGGGTGTGTATGTAGAGTGGCAGATGAAAAGAGAACATTACTTCACCCACCATAGTGTCTAGGAATGCCAACCTGCCAGGACAACTGTCAGCCCTTGCACCACCACGTGTGTCTCATCCATTAAGAATATCCTGATGAGCTCCAGACACCAGCCTTGTCAGAGGTATGTGGAGAATAAAGCCACCAAAGTGTCATGCAGGTAATGATGATGTGTAAAACTACTGCAGCCGCTCTGTTCAACACTCTGCAGATGGCTAAAAGTGGATCCCCAGACAGCCACACATACACATACTCCTATCCACACAGCACTGTACAGTCCCCATCTGCCACTGACAACCAGCTCAATCTAGCTAACATAGCACTGCAACATGTACCTGAAATTAATTGGAAGTAGAGCTGTATTAGCTGGCTCCTTGAGTCAACTTCATCCTCCTCATCTTCTCCATCACTGTCCTCCATCCCCTGAGATGCCACAGGTGGCAGAGCAGCATCCTCCTCTTCCAGTAGTGGAATATGTTTCCTCAGAGCTAAATTATGGAGCATGTAGCAGGCCACTACAATCTTACACACCTTGTCAGGGGCGTAGTACAGTGACCCTCCAGACACCAGGCAGAGGAATCTGGCCTTCAGGAGCCCAATGGTCCGCTCAATCACCCTTCTTGTGTGACCATAGGCATCACTGTACCAGTGTTCTGCATCTGTCCTGGGATTTCTCACAGGTGTCAGGAGCCACTGCATGTTTGGATATCCCGAATCACCTGGAAAGAGGGCTAAAAGTTAGTTAAAAACGCACTTTAGTGCAATGCTAACAAGGTGACAGTCATGTATGATTGCAGATCTGTGTCATACACACCCACATATTAATCAAGCTCTCTCCCCCTGTAGTAGTGTCATCATGTGTGGCACACTGCTGTTCCTCAGTATGTGAGCAACTGGATGTAGCTCTGCATGTGTCGTATGAATCCACGCAGGAATTTTGTAAGGAAGTTACTGAACATTGGCTGTGACTCACCGGATGCCATGCTCACTGTTACCTGAAATGACCCAGCTGCTAAGAAATGTAGGACTGATAGCACCTACAGTGTTGGAGGGATGGCAAATGGGTTTCTAATTACAGGCTTGAGTTCAGGCTCCAATTGGTCACACAGCTCACAGATTGTGTTACGGTTCAGGCGATAAGTGCTGATGATGTGGTGCTCCTCCATGGTAGCCATATCAACCAGTCTGTAGACAGATGGAGCCCTCCCTCTACACATGGGTCGGAAGCTATGTGGGGAAAAAGGTAGATAGATGTTGTGTAGGACTGATTACTCTACATTCACATCTCACATCCATTCCATGTGTATTCCCCACACACTACACAGTAACAGTCCGAAGCAGAATCTAACTCTGAATAGGCAATGTGTTATGATTGCTGTGGATGGGACATTCAACAATATAGGCATACTTGCAACCATGATATGGGTATAGGCATTTGTCATGTCACTTCTAGCTCCCTGACGGTAGATGAAATGACGCCATTTACACTGCCCCTGTCCTGTTTGGGTAATCGTTTTGTACATAAAATGGCAACCTCCAGTAATACAGGTTGTGGAGAGTAGTAGGTGACATCATACCGCTGGCGTATGTCGTCATGGGTGTAGGCGGTGTTCACCGCAGTGCGTATGCTCATTGGATAACATTGTTGTCTATGGGTAACAAGTGCCAATCAAGATCACCGTCGGCGGTGACGGTGCACACCGCCGCGGTCTACACCGCCAATTTAGTTTGTCTATGCCACTTGACTTCTGCACCACAAGACGGCCACTACTCCACTACGTGTGCTGCTGTGTCCTGACTCTGGTCCTGGAAATGGCGCAGGCTACAGGGGAACATCGTTGGAGTTGTAGAAGCTGGTGAACGGGGTCCTACCCTTAAACGCAAAGCTGTATGGGCAACCAGAGGACCAGGTGAGTGGTATTCATGGGTCCTCGGAATGTGTGCCAATGCATGGGAGGGTTGTGCGAGTGACTGTGGAATGTGGGCATGGGTAGGTGCAGTGTGCCAGGGCGTATGTGTGTAGGCTCATGGATGACAGTAAGTTTGAATGAAAAATTTGCAGGTGGTGTTGTGTCCCATTTGCTAATGGTGCACCTTCACTCACAGCTACTTTTTTCCTCTGTATGTTACATGCAGGTTAGTATGCATCAGAAGAAGGGATACTGGCGAGCCATCGCCAAAGAAGTGCGGACCCTGGGGGTATACAGCCGGCGGAGCACCCAGTGCAGGAAGCAGTGGGAGGACCTGAGACGCTGGGCACGGAAGACCGCAGAGGCCCAGCTGGGGACAGCCTCCCAACGAGGAAGGGGTGCCCGTCGGACCATGAGGCCCCAATGGCCCGCATTCTGGTGGTGGCCAATCCTGAGTTGAATGGGCGCTTGAAGGCAACACAGCAGCCACAAGGGGGTGAGTACCACCACTGTTAGCATTGCTTATTGTGAAGTCTAGTTGAGTGCAAAAGTGTGGTTGGCAAGTAGTGGCTAGGTGGTACTAAGGTATGTCCATGCAGGCGTCCCCCTTTCCTTTATTGGGATTGTGAATTCTGCTTAGAATGGGTGGGTATTCTGTCATGTCACAGGTCCCATGGGTGGCCTAGTGGGTCTGATGTATGTCCTCTGAGTCTGAACACATTGTGGTGGGACAGCATCTCTCTCCCTTGTTCAAAGTCAACACATTTGGAAATGTACAGAATGGATGGTGATGTAGTTGGGCAGTGAAGTGTAGGTAGGTCAGTGTTTTGTGGGAGTTAGAGCACCACACAGGGGTACCTACCTTGATGTAGTAGGTGATGTTGAGGGATAGTGTCTGGGAGGGTGGGAGTGCATTTGTGCCAATATTCAATCAGGTATTGACAGCCTACATCCCTCTTTTTTCATTCCCCCCCCTTATGTTCTGGTGTTCATGTGTGCATTAGCATCCTCTGGCGAAGGAGCAGAGGCACCGGTGAAAGGGGATGCTGCTGCCCACGGGACCCAGGAGGCAGAGACCTCCGACGCCGAGAGGACCAGTGAGATGGAGGGCGAGGGGAGCACCACGGAGGAGGCAACTACCACTGCAGGTATTAACTCTGACAGCTCCTCCAATGGCAGCTTCCTGGTGGTGGCGGACACTGCTGGAAACACTGGACATACAAGATCTTCCGCCACCCCCGTAACAGCACCACCCTCCCAGTAGCTACCCCCCCCCGAGTTGCCCGTGCCCGCTCACCCAGGAGGGTGGGCGTCTCCTTCGCCGCAGGCACCTCTGCCCCTGCCCCAGTCAGTCCTGCTGCCCTCAGTGAGGAGGCTATTGATCTCCTGAGAACCATCTCTGTAGGGCAGACAACCATTGTGAATGCCATCCAGGGGCTGGTGTCACAGATGCAAAAACGCAATGCATACCTGGAAGGCATTCACAGTGCCATGTCTGGCCTACAGAGATCTTTTCAGGCTCTGGCCTCCTCTTTGACGCAGCCAGTGTCCCTGGTTCTTCTGTCCCGCCTCCCACCTCCTCTGCCCTTTCCAGTACCCCATACCCTTCACCCATCCTAAGCACACAGACAGGGATGCACCCAGGCCAACACACAAGAAAGTCAAAGAGGAACACAGGCACCACACATCCCACCACAAGCAGGCACACACCCAACAACCAATTGCACACACCACAACAGCCACTTCCCCCATTGTGTCAACCACCCCCTACTTCCTGTCTGTCACCTCACAATGCACACCCACATTCTCTGCACCCTCAGTCACTGCTCCAGCCACCATTCTCACAGTCACCTCAACTGCTGACATTCGCTCATGCACCCCAGACACTACACTCGCAGTTACCACGACAACTTTCACAGACACTTGCAGCACTCACCAGAGCTGCACACACACACATACACATACACATCCATCTACACTAGCTGCCTGTCTACTCCCACTGTTTCTGCCCCTCCTGCTAGTTCACGCAAATGAACCCGCACATCCACACAACAGCCATCTACAAGACATGAGCAGACGAAGCACACACCTGCATCAACTGACAGCATTCCTACACCAAACACTTCCACTCCCTCTACCTCCACTCCCAACCCTATCTCCAAAACCCCTCTATGTGCACCTAAGAAGCTTTTCCTTTCCCGTGTCGACCTTTTCAAACCGACTGGCCCATGCTGGTTTGTCCCTAAATGCTGCCTTGCCCTCACCAAAGCCACTCCTTCCTCGTCAGTATACTCCCCAGTCATCGCTTCACAGTCCTGTGCCCCTTCCCCAGGGAGGAAAAGGACATGTAGGAGGCCAGATCCCACTGCCACCCCCACGGTCCAGGCCCACTCCCACTCCTTCCCAGAGCAAGTCCAAAACCCCACCCACTCCAAAACCTAAGCCGGGGAGCCCACTCCCAAGCCTGAGTCCCCACCCCTACCACCCCCTACCCCTGCTCCCTGAGGTGCCTGCCTGCTCCATTGATGCCCCTTCCCTGTGGAGGCCATGGTCGTGGTAGGAGTCAAGTGGGGGCCTTGTGGGCCCAACGGGACAATTTGAATGGACTTGCCCATGGCCTTGTCTGCACTTATTTTTCTGCCTCCAGTTTCTGGTTAAATATATCTGGCCAGCAGACATGTTGGTGCAATGTTCTTCCATAGTTCTTTGTTTTAATGTGGGAGGGTTGTGCACACAGGTATGTGCTTTGCATTTTCTTGCTGTGCATGTGTCAGGTAAGTGTCTACCTGTACAGATTGTGGACCTAGTTTTGGGAGGGGGTGTGTTGGGGTGTTGGTGGTGAGGGGGTGTGTGTGTAAAAGTGTCAGTGTGAGTGTATGTGGGCGTGGTGGTGTGTGGGATCCGTGTGGTGTGTGGGTGTGTAATGTCTCCCCTGTGTGCTAGGCGGCTGTACTCACCGTTGTCGTCTTCGTCTGCAGTCACGGTTGTGGAGGAATGTCACAAGGGTCCGCACTGGGAAGATTTCCAGTTCACATCCATGTCAGCCTCGACGTCGTCTGTGTCTCAAAGGTGAGTGTTTCCTTATGTATGGCTCACTTCCACCAGGCTATGTGTGGCAGTGGTTCCGCCCCGGAAATCTTGGTGGTGTGGTGTTTCGTATTACGGTGGGCGGGAAGGGCCTTTTCGCCGGCCTGAATAGGGCCCCCACCGTTGTCGACAGCTCTCACACTCCGGCGGTAGCAGCGGTGAAGTGGCTGCTCTGCTTGTATTCGTCTACCTGACTCATACTACGGCGATCCGGTCTGCCACCCTGTGGGCGGTCGCACCTCCACCGCCAGCGAGGTGGTCCAACACCTTAATGTTGTTTACTCATATCTTTAATATACCTCCGCACTATTCTGACCAACTTTCCAAACTGGGAGCTGCGGCTTCCTGGTGCGCCATCAAAACTAGCCAGGGGCGCCGCACACAGTTTGGGAACCACTGGCTGTAGTTTTATTGTGTCCGAAATGGAAATAGCTAAGTGGTTCCCAAACTGTGTGCGGCGCCCCTGGCTAGTTTTGATGGTGCACCAGGGAGCCGCGGCTCCCGTGGGCCAAGTTCTGGTTTGTTCCAACTGAATTTCTGCCAACCGTGGATCATGATTGGACATTCCTGTAGGTGAGTTCCATGGGTAGCAAAATACATAATCTGCAGAGCCTGACCATTCCTGATAAGTCTTTGGTCTATCAGTCTTAGTAAGTTTTGGTCACTGTGACCTCAATGCGCCCTCTAAAGTTTGCAACCTTTTGGTTATTTTCCCCGTAACTGCATGTGCGCTCCAAGAAGTCTCAAAGAACTACAGCCTTCTGTATATATATCTCAATATTGAAAAACATATATTCTGGATGAAAATTTGTGTTTTTTCAGAACTCATAAGTTGATGTTGTGGAACTATGGTCGACTTTCCAAACCATATTTAAAGCTGATACTCGAGTAATAAAAATCAAACAGTTAATAATTCCCTTGGTGCTATGGCTGTTATGTGCTACCCATGTGGAAGGATTACATTTTCACAAAGCATTTTTACCTTACTTTTGGACCATGCCTTATGCACTGAGGTGAACTCTAATGGTTATCCTGCATTTGGTAGCCACTCACGTAATCTTGTTTTATGTGGTTACTATTAAAATTGCATCTCTAATCAAAATAGTAGCTCAGCAGTATTCTCATAGAATATAAATAGCTCCTATTAGAGAAGAGGTTCGAGACCTCTGGTGCAGAGCCGTTTGACTGCAGTGTGGCAGGCTGCTTTTACAGAAGGCACATGTACATTGGTCACATGCATGGTTCAGTAGCAAATAACCACAGGTGTTATTTGAGGAAGCCTAACTCTGCCTCATTGTGGGCTTATTGGTTTATGTACAGGCTTTTCAGGATTGGCTGGAACAGAATAAGATTGGTGCCTTTCACCTTGGCCATCCTCCTAATTTGGTCGCTGCTTTATGATCTGAACCTCATTGACACTCTCTGTAGATCAATTTGACTGCCCGAAAAGCAAAATGTGTCCTCCAGAAGTTCAGTTAGAATTTTGGAAGTGTAATGCTGTATAAAACATGCTGTACCTGATTTTAACTTTGTTTTGAACAGGCTGTCCGAACATTTATTCTGCTGGAAGGAGTCTGCTGGAGACTGGCAATGCAGCTGTGGAGTAAAGCTTCAATTCGAGTGATTTGCCTGGAGTCCAGGTGCAAGTGGCTGTTCCTGTGCTGGTTATGTTGTTTTGCGCTAGGGATTCAGTGTAGTCCTCGCAGCTCTAGAATCCCCGCAGATAGGATTTTTTCTCGGATTTTATTCCAACCCCTAAAATGCTTGTTAAACCGCATCACATTGCTCAGATGTAAGCAACACTTCACGCAGACAAGTTCTAAAAAAATCCTTGTTTGCTTCGGCCAAGTAATAGTATAATGACATACATTTGCTTTTTGATTATCTGTGTATCTATGTATCCCTCAGTTTGTTCTAGGTGGCTATGTTGATCTGCCAGAGACGAGGTGGAATGACATGGTGTTGTGTGCTCTCTGGTGGCGTTTGGCTCAGTAAGACTAGGGCTGATAAAGTAACATTTGCTATGGGAGGAGCCTTCTACTTTACTCAATGAAAACTTCTCTTGTTTTGTCTTTGTGTCTCTTTGATTAACCCACATAAGTATCTTGTAAGTAGATCGCACGTATGGTAAACATCCCTACATATCCTATAAGTGATAGTTCCTAGGATAAGGACCGTACTTTCGGGTGTATTTGTAAAATGTGTGGCAAAGATCCGGCTTTGGCGGATAATCTCCTATTTCTCTGCTGGACTCGAGGACAATTTATCTTAAACGTATTTTGGTAAATCAGGGAGGTCTGTGGACACTGGGGGTTAAACACATTGCAGTCAGTCATTGCTCACTGACGTCTCTAGATTGGTTATTTGATTCAAATTGTACTTCATCAGGATTAGATATTTGTAAGAATTTCCTTTTTCAGCATAAAATGTTAATCTTTGCTGTAAAATGTATTGTCCGCTATGTGTATTTATTTTGTATATTTATGTGATGATTAAAGTTGAATAGAAACCTGAAAACTTTAATATGAAGGTTTCTAGTGTAATAGATTCCAGTTGCCTGTATGAAATATGTTTAAACCAAACTTGTGTCAGGTGAAGGCAATTGACAGGGTATATGCAGACAGCCTCGGGTCATAAACCTATTGTGAACCACTACAAGAGGTAGCCCACTGTTCACGCTGCATTCATGATATTCGAATGAATGTTCGACAGCCTGACCTTCCCATTTATTGTATAATCTCTGTGAAGAATAACCTGCACTCACCAACTTACCCACCAACACGTCTGCAGTTTCAGAACAAACTCCCTTCAACCTGTAAAAGATTTTCGGGGTTTGTATATCTGATAGAGACTTCTAGTCGCATACTCCTTACCTTAGGATTATCCCCAAGCATCAGACTGGATCCTGATACTTTTTCATGAGCCACTTCAGTCACTTTTTGACTAACATTTTTTTTCACCTTTTGTCAAAGGGTTATGAGACAGTCTCCTGATATGGCAGGATGTCCACAAGCGAAGCTGTTATTAAGACCTGTGGCACCTGTCATCGGCAGTAGTCAGTGATGGCCCACACCTCGTCTGCCTCTGGTGCCTTGTGCCAGACTACAACGCTGAGACATGTATCAATTGTTGCACCATGCACCCCAAAGCCTGGCTGCTCGACATGCAACACCGAGATGGTCTCGATCCCAGTGGGGAGTAAGGATCCGGGATCTGTTGTGGTGCCACTCCAGTTTCTCGTCATCGCACTCAAAATCGTCCAGGCTTTTGGATAAGTCTCACAAATGCAAGCAGGACAATAAGTCGAAGAGATCTTCATTATAGCCCCACCCATCTAAGTCTTCTGACAAGACGAGGGAACATCGGCATTTGAGGCCTGGCTCCGTAGTTGAGCTTGCAGCCTCGGTTGTCTCCGTGCCTACTCGCGTTTCAGAAGTGACCCCGACCAACTCCATGAATTTTATGAGGCCATGCACATCATCTTTGAGCAGCCTGTCCCTGCTGGAGCGTCTTTAGGCCCTGTGGGTTTGGGAAGGGACCCTACTGGTCTTCTGCCAGCGGGTTTAACCCTGGCACCAGTAGATCCCTTTGAATCCATGGACGGGTCTACACTGGTGGTGTGCGAGCCACCTTCGATCTCTTGCAGCACCTTCCCCACTGCCAACGTCCCTGTCGCCACCGGCAGTGACGTCCCAATGCTCATCCCAGACTCTAACACGAAGTCGGATGGGTGTTGTACGATGCCGCCACTGGCTAGAGGCATTTCATCCAGGTTCGAGCCTGTGCCCTATTCCTATGGGCTGAACTTGGGGGAGAGGGGGACTGGGAGAGGCCACTTGACCCTGATGAATAACAGCCCCTGGATGTCACGTGGACACCTGGTGTAAGGAATTGGCGGACGCCAATGTACTGGACACCTCCCCTGATAGTGGCTTAGTGTCTTCTCCGACCATGGCTACAGAGGAGGAGGGTGCCACTTTTGCAATGGTGGTGGTAAGGGTGGCTGAAGACTAGTACCTTATGTTATCCGCAGTGGACATCTTGACTGAGGTGCGCCAACTAGGAATTGCCCCCACAGAACCATTACTCATATTTAATGAAGCCCTAATGGATGTCCCACCTAGGGAATGGTCCAACCCCTGCACAGGGGCTCCTGTGAACAGGACAACTGCCCACCACCTCTACCCTGCTCCTGTGAACCCCAACTTCCTCACTCAGCACCCCATGTCAGAGAGCTTGGTGGTCTAATCCCCCACTTACAAAGTGAATCCTGATGCATTCCTTGCCACTCCACCAGACAAGAAATCCGAGAGGCTGGATACTTTGGGAAAGAAGATGTTTTCCTCCGTCACCCTGACACTGTTGTCGGTGAACACCTTGTGCCATCTGGACTGATAATCCAGTGCACTTTGGGATTCAGTTGCATAGGTGCTGCCTGAGGTCCTGGAGAAGGCCTGAGCAATAGTCTCCCAACCTATTGCTGATGGGACAGATGCAACTAAGTTCGCCATATGCTATGGGCTGGACGCAGAGCAGTTTCATTGTCGGTGGCCTATTGGCGCCTCGCCTGGTTGAGAACCAATGGCTTTTCGGGGAATATCTAGGCCTCACTCATGGACATGCTCTTTGATTGCTCCCAACTCTTCGGAGACAGGGCGGACTCAGTGCTTGAGCACTTCAAGGACAGCAGAGCTATGGCCAGGTGGTTTGGCCTTTCCATTGCCCCTCGCCAACCTCAGTCTGCCTTTAGGTCTTTGGCGGCCATGGATGAGGCTTCCAGCTGCTGTCTACTTACCCAACCACCACGGCACACAAGCTTCCCAGCTCCTGCGTGGCCAAGGACATGGTACCCACAGACCACATGTGTCAGGTAGCCAGAAGTCGAGTCAGCCACCACCCCCCGGCAGCCTCTTTAGTTTGTCATCTGACCACCACAGGCATCCAGAGGGCAGCAGGATAACCATCACCTGTACCACTGGAGGTCTATAACATCCAACTGCTGAGTTCTTCAGATTGTCTGAAAAAGCTACTCCCTCCCCTTCTTGTCTACCCCTCCGCCCATGTCACCCATTTGCAACTGGCTGACAGAGGACCATATCTCATTGCTCCACCAGGAAGTGGCAGCTCCCTTGGCCAAGGGAGCCATAGAAAGGGTGCTGGCATCAGAAGTATGTCATGGTTGCTATTCTTGCTACTTTCTGGTGCCCTAGAAGGACGGAGGCCTTCGACCTATCCTAGATCTGCGCACTCTCAATTTCTTCCTGAAAAAGGAGAAATTCAAAATGTTAATGCTCACGCAAGCTCAAGGCCTGTCTGCCCTGTAGCCTGAAGACTGCATGGTAGCAATGGACTTGCAAGATGCATACTTCCACATCCCCATCCTGCCTGCCCACAGGCACTACCTGCGATTCACGGTAGGCCACAAGCACTTTCAGTCCACCTTACTCCCCTATGACCACACAAGCGGTACTCTGGTGTTCACCAAGATGATGGAGGTGGTTGCAGCTCATCTGCGGAGATCAGGTGTGCCAGTTTTCCCCTATATCGACATCTGGCTGTTTAAGGCGCGCTCGCCCTGGGTGGTCGTCTTCCTCCTCCAGACTATGGCAGACTTCCCGTCTCCCTGGGGTTCACTATCAATGTGCCAAATTCACACCTATCTCCTTATCAAATGCTCCATTTCATCTGAAATGTTCTGGACACAGTGCAGTTTTGGGCTTATCCTCTTGAACGGTGAGTCAAAGACATTCAGGCTATGATAACGATGTTTCAGCCCCTATCCTGGATTGCGGTGAGACTGACTCAGAGGCTGACGTCCTGCATTCTGCTTGTGACATATGCCTCCTGGCATATGCAGGCTCTGCAGTGGGACCCGAAGTTCCAGTGGGCGCAGCATCAGGGGAATCTCTTCAACATGGTCCAGAACTTGGAGGATGCCTTTCTGCCCATTGCACTCCTGCTCAGAGTTCTCAAGAAGATCAGGAATAACCGGGCCCAATTCATTGTTGTGGCTCAGAGAGTTTAGTATCATGAGCTGTTGAGAATGGCCATCAGTCTTCCGATCAGGCTGCCCCTATGGGAGCACCTTCTGTCGCAGCAGCAGGGGAGGGCTCTCCATCCAAACCTGTCAAAGCTTCTCCTTCAGATGTGGAGATTGAGCAGTGACAGTTGACAGCTTTCTAACCTTTCGGCAAAAGTATGTAATGTAATCGTGGCAGCACGGCACCCCTCCACCAAGACGATAGACGCCGGCCATTAGAGCAAATTTCTGGCATGTGTACAGCCAAACAGATATATCCTTTAGCTGCAGCCCTTCCTTAAGTTCTTTTGTTTATCCTTACTCTGGCCCAGCAGGGCTCCTCATTGGGCACATTGAAGGCTTATTTATCTGTCATCTCTGCTTTCCTGCGGCTACCTGATCAGCATTCCCTCTTCAAGTCCCCTATTGTAAATAGGTTCCTTAAAGGTTTGCAACACTTATTTCTCCCAGCTTCCTTTGTTGCGCTTCAGTGGGACCCTAACTTGGTTCTTTTCTAATGTGTGCTCCCTTTGAGCCGCTTCATGCTTGCCCTCTTAGGCTGCTCACCATCAAGACGGCCTTTCTGATGGCAAATACATCTGTCTGGAAGGTCTGTTAGCTACAGGCATAGTCATCTCAGCCTCCATACTTCTCCTTCTTCCCAGGCAAACTGGCCTTTAAAAGTCAAGCATCCTAGTTACCCCATTCCCTATAGGCCAGTCCATCACTGGGCCTCCTTTTTACGCTTTAAGGAAGAGGAGAGACTCCACTGGCTGGACCCAAACAGAGCGTTATTGTTTTACCTTGACCGCACAAAACCTTTTCAGGTGGACGATCATCTGTTTGTGGGATATGTCAGAGCCAATAAGGGAAGGCCGTGCAGAAGCGATCCATCTTCCGATGGACCTGCTACGCATTGGCCAAGAAACAACCACCAAACGGTTTAGGAGCTCATTTCACCAGACCAAAGGCTGCGACCGCTGCGTTAGCATGCAGAGTTCCGGTCTTGGACATCTGCCAGGCAGCAACTTGGGCCTCACTGCATACGTTCACTAAGCCCTACTGCCTGGACAGTTAGGTCCATCGGGACAGGCATTTTGCCAATTTGGTCCTGCAGGACTTCCTAGTATGAATCATGTTCGCAGACCCATCTCTGGAGAGGTATTGCTTGGGTATCTATTCTAAGGTAAGGAATATGCGGCTAGAAGTCTCAATCAGATGAACAAGTTACTTACCTTCAGCAACAGTTTACCCACCCAACCTTCCTGCTCTGCGAACAGATTTTTCGGGACAGGTTGTTTCTTTTTCATGACCCTAGTTTCTCACACCAGTGTTCTTCCTGTCTCTGCGCTTCTGGTGTGGAAAATCACAAAAACAAACTGAGGTCAGTGCGCTAGGGTGGTGCCCATATAGGCACCACACATGTCACTTCCAGTGCGAACGACAACACACAGAGCCAAATGAGAGGTACTGCTCACAAAAAAGCTTCACGATCCAGTCTGACACGTGGGGATAATTTTAAGGTAAGTAATCTTTGGCAAGATACAGTCTCTACCAGATACAGCGTTAATATAGGTAAGCAATTTGTTCTTTTGTGCAGTATGAAGTGAGTGGTATTCATTTAACCACACAAATTCACCTGTACAGGATGATAATATGACTGGTTTTGAAATAATTTTTCTATGGTGTATATAGGAGTGTTTTTCTAACGAATGTTAATATGCCACATTGCTGTATGAATTGCCACCTTGTTCAAGATGGAAGTCATCTCTGGTACTCATTCAGTGCATCACCCAGCCCACCTCCCGCCCCCCCCCCCCCCATGCACATCCTCTCTCCACCAATGCACAAGCTCCGCAGAGCACCGTCAAGCTGTAATTAATTTAGTAGTTTTCCACTATTATTATTGTTCTTTTTCTGATTAACTTCGCCAGTTCAGCTATAACTTGTGACATGCTTTACATCCTCTGATACACTGAAACCTATTCATTCACATACGTTCTGTTCTACCATATTTGGATGACATTAGCATGAAGGGTGCAGAATACTTATTCATGCAGTGGGTTAGTGTGCAAGTATTAAAGCAATATCGTGTTTATTTTTCATATCTCTGATTTGCTGAAGAAATTATACATTTGCTCAAGCTACGATTATTCTGCAGAACTGTTTATTTAATATGAAAGAATTATGGATAGGACCCTCTTGATTTTGGGGGGGGTCCCAAAATCAAGGAGACTTAGAAGCTGCTAGAGATACCGTCTGTTATTGTATTGATTTTGCTGCACTTTTGAGACTTAAAATAATTTCAGATTTTTGCATACTCTGTATTACTCTGCATTTGAAAGCCTTCATGGCATTGACTCTGCTTCTTTACTTTTCGTTTTTTTAATGAAACCCTTTAACTGTTCATTTAATTAGATCTTGGTTGTTGATTAGGCCTACTCAGTTTGCTCATTAGATTTAAAATGTAATATGTTTAATGAATTGTATTTCTCTTGATGTTAATGCTTTGGGAGGTGCCTGAATACGTGGACTCATTGTATCGTGACGTTGAATTTTACCACTGTCTCCTATCTAGTAAAATGTGGGAATACTGCTTGAGGTAAATTTTTGGGGGAGGTCTCCATTTTAAGTTACAGTAAGTAATTGGCAAATGCTGCACTATCCAAATACCCCATTACATAACCAGAAATCTCTTAACTCGCTAGCTTTACTGTCCATCCTTCCTCAGCTCAGATTCTTTATCTCCTCAACATGGACCAGTTTATCTATGTATAAAGTGGTGGGAACTAGTCACAGTTGATGACAGATCTGTGCAGTTGTTTGTTTCTGCCCTCCTGAATTCTATTCTCATCTCTCCAGGTCTACTGCACTTGATGTGACCGAAGGAGCTCCTCACCTCGATGACCACGATGCCCAGAAAGAGACGATGCTGAGATGCCCGTGAAAAAGACAGGCCCTGCCCGACTGGCATACTTGATGCCCTTGCTTCACTTCCTGGTCCTGGCGCTCTGCCTACGCTGCTCCCACATGTGTCCAGAGGGCTGCAACTGCTCGGCAGACAGCTGGGTAGTACGGTGCACCCAGCGTGAACTAAAGGAGATTCCCCACAACATCCCCCGGGACACACATCTGCTTTACCTTGATTCCAATCACATCACCAACATCCCAGAAGGTGCCTTCAGGGACCTGTCCAAACTGCGAGAGCTTGACCTCTCCAACAACATGATCGACAGCATAGAGCCAGGTGCCTTCCGTGAGCTGGGAGATGACCTTCGCCTCCTAGACCTGTCCAACAACCAGATCCAGCAGCTTGGACGTGAGGCTTTTGGGAGACTGAGGCCCAAAACACGTCTGTACAACAACCCCTGGCATTGTGAGTGCTCGTTACAGGAACTCTTTGAAACGCTCAACTTAGACCCTGAGACTCTCAATGAGATTGTGTGCCACAGTGCAGTTCAGGATGAATTCTCTGGACAGCCCTTCATTCGCCTTCTGCACTCTGGCATCAACTTCTGTAGCCTCCAACAAAAAACAACTGATGTGGCTATGCTGGTTACCATGTTTTGCTGGTTCACTATGGTTATAGCCTATGTCGTCTACTACGTGCGGCAGAACCAGGCAGAGGCTCGGCGCCACCTGGAGTACCTCAAGTCTCTTCCTCTGCCCAAGAAAATCACGACAGAGGGAGATACAGTCAGTACTGTCCTCTGACCTCATACAGCAGACTGTAAAGGAGCGCAGTCACTGCCCAGGTGCCTTGCTCCTGGGGCCCTATACTAGTGGGAGCTGACGCAAGATGTGATATCAAGGACTCTTTACACTGTTTCTTCCTCCTGAGGTCTGAAAATGCACTGCATCTTATAGGCTCTTTCTCCAGTAGGAAGCCAACTGGAAATACGCGTGTATGTCGAAATAGTCAGCAAAGGTTGATTTGTTCTAAGTGGCTGAGTCTTGGCCGAGAGACAGTGCTCTGTATCCTCATCTACAGTCTGCTGCCAAGAATGCTTTGCTTTTTGTGACCAGTAACCTTGCGGTCTGGCAGCGAAGTCCACACTTTCATGAGCTAAATTTACACGCATAAGCCAGAGGTCCAGGATAGATACTCAAGCAGTCCAAAAAATGTAGTACAATAGAGTTTTGACTGTAATACAGTTGTTGCAACAAGTTTTGACAGGATTAGGTTTAATAATGTAGAGGATCCACAGCAGTTGGTTGGTGTGTTTACATTTTATTCCTTCCACTTTAGTCCGATCGTTGTGCCAATTAAAATACATATTTTCTGTCATTGCTGCTACAAATGGGAGCTGTCTTCCAAATACTGAGATGTGTTCTCGACATAACTGCTGCCATTTTGTGCATAGTCTGTAGAGTATTTACTGCCCAAAGATGGCCATGGTATCCATGGTCATCAGGGACTAGCTGGTGCCCTACAGCGAGGTCTGGTAAGACACACCCCCCGGAGTCTGGTGCAGTCAATGTCACAACGCTCTTTCCTCAACATCAATAAGTTTGTAAGTGGCAGAAAATATTAGCGAGTGGATCCAGCCCCTCAGAACCTACCCCTTTCACCATTGACTGAAATGTAACTTACGTAAATGCTACATTTAGACACAGCTGCCAGATCCAGAACACTTTGTGTACGGTAAGTGCTGGTAGTATCCAATACCCTTTCAACCTGTTTGAACGTTCACATAGGTCTCTACTAATAAGACTCAAATGAAGTGGGCAATTGGCTTAAGTGTCTTTAAGGTACAGTGTTTGAATAATGTGTTAATTTGATGGGAAAACCAGGGAGCATGCCTAGTTTGGCGTAACTTCAGTGACTTGGGTATTAAACTGGTAGCCTCCCTTTTCAGCAGCAGAAGGCATGAGAATAATTGAGAATGTCATTCCCACCTCACATCCTTCTTTGAAGGCACCCCTCATGTGGGGTCGGATGTGAACTTGGCCTGATATTTAGGCTTTGTGGTCTTTTGAAGTTTTGGAGGTTGAACCTAACCTACATTCCAAGTGTTAGCGGTCTCTTTTCTCTCGCATTTGTTCTTCCTGTAACTTGAGTTTCTGTCTAACTTTTCTCCGGGAAGATCGGGTACCTCGGCGCTGGAGGGGTTTCTAGATTGCTGTCATGCAGTTTCATAAACACACCCTCTCAGACAGGGTGATTGCCAGTGCCAAAAATCCAAGCAGTAGTAGTGTCTTGCCAGTTTTGCTGATCGCTTACTCCTTCTGAGCAGCAGAAAGGTAGAAGGTGACTTTTTAGTGGTCGCACAACAGTGTTATTAGAAGGGCAGGAGTCCTGCTTCCAAGTGTAGTGCCTTAATCATTATCCCACAAGCCCACCAAAGCTGCACACCAGCATATTGTTCACTGCCACCTGCTGGGTGTCAGGGAAAGAGGAGCTCTCCTTAATCTGCGGTATGCTACATGCCTAGAGGTACCCCAGAAGCATTTGCACCAAAGGCACTCTCCCTTACGCCCTAGGGTATAGCTTGGCATAGTGTGGGAACTCATAGTGCAGTGTTTTGAGATGATGTTACCTGCAATCATCATATTTCTTTAATTGGCCTGTATGTCTTGTGGCGACGCCTCCAATCCACCTCATGAAATCATTGCTGCAACAAATAAAAAAATGATTACCCACTTAGGACGCCATTACTCCTTGAGAATATCATTTTGTTATGCCCACTTAAGGTGCAAAAGCCTTCCATATATCCTAGCTTCCTCACAGGTAGTCCGAGTATGACAGGATTGGAGCCGACGTAGTCAATAATGTGTCTGTGAGTAATCACTTATTTTGCACTTTTTCACTGCAAATAGTTGCACCTGAGCATTCGAACTGTGTGTCACTGCCGAACCTACACATGTGGGACAAACTTTGGGGACAGAATGGAATGTTTTTTTCCTTTGATTTTGTTGTCTTTTGTTTCTTGACTGACCACTGAACTGTGATCTTAACTCTGACACACCACGTCATGCCATGTGTCTCAAAGAGGGCATTAGGTTATAGTGGTTAATATCACTGAAATGAATGGGGGAGAGTAGATCTTTCTTCTGGGCTGGTCTGAGATTTATGTCATATCCAAGGGAGGAATATTCATTGGCTAAAATTCATGTCATGGTCATCCACTTTCACTTCATATGAACCTTTAAGAAGCTGGAATATTACATTAGCAGGAGGCACAATTTCAGTTAATTCTGCAACCTTTGTCCAACTTGGCTTTCCACACTACAATGGATATTGTAGCAGCAAATCCCGTGCTATGAGTTGAGAAGTGTAGCACAGATGGTCATTGCCTGACCACCGACACTTTTTCAACCCATAGAGCGTGGGTTGTGTTTGCCAGATTGGGTTTATTCGGCAAAGAGAGACCCGATTTAGCACTCCGTCCCTGTAGTGGAATTCAGATTTCTTCATCCTGGCTACATTAAGAAATTGGCATCATCTGAGCAAATTAGATGTTGCCAGTGAAGCACAGTACAAATGCAGCTGCCATTTGTTGTTGAACAGTTGTAAAGTTGAGAGGTCTTCTACTTCCTGACTTATCCTATTTACTGGGTTATTATTATTAGTTTTAGTGGTTGATTGTATAGTCTACCTGTTGAAAAGTAGCTCTCTGTAAAGATGCCTGATAGGGGCAAATTCTACCTGGTAAGTGCCACTGTGTCTGAACAAAGACTGTCATGGTGATAACACAGGGCAATGTCATAATACGGTACACGAATGATGTTTGAGACGTCTGTGCAATTGTCGCATTACTTCAGCACCCCCATGTCAGGAGAAACAATGTCAGCAGTACCTCCATGTGACAGAGATGCTCAAACTGATACAGGATTGAGAAACTGGGACTGTACTACCAGTATTACCGAAATAATCGAAAGGAATAAAAAAAAATAGCAACTAGTGGTGCTGCAAATCAGCCGTCCATAGGCACATGATTACATCTGTAAATGTAGCTATTTCGTTTGTATGACTGCACTCATCACCACCTGTTGGCCCAAGTGGTTGCTGGCCACATGCTTCCTCCTCGGCCAGACTGTTCTTGCTACCATATTTCATGTGAAACACTGTGATAGTCCAATTGGGCTGCCAACTGGTGACAGGCCTTGTTGAACAATGCTTCAAAGAAGGTGTGTGCTGTTCTTCTGCTCACCAACGTGCATCCGAAAAGCCACATCTCAAACATGGATTTTTGTAATGATTCTGTAGGCAGAAAAATTGTAAACTTATTCTGAGTAACCAGAATATGCTGTAGTTTTAAATAAAACGTTCTAAGTTCTTAGACTCGGTGACTGCGCTATTGTGTGTGTTCTTGTGTTGTTCCTGAACTCCCGCATTCATGTACAGTTTCAAGACTTACCTCAGAGACCACATTCAAGGAGCCAGGGAATACATTCACAATACCCACTTACTTGTCGACTTACAGAGATACCGCTTCTTTTATTTCTCTTTAAGAGGTCCATCTAAGGATTCACATTTTCCTGCTGTGCCTCCTTGTACTTGTTTTCTCTCAGGTTGTAGTGTCCGGCTCATGTGGCCTTCTTTGAATGGACCAACCACATGTTTTGTTGCTTGTATTCTGTGTATGAACCTTTTCCGGGTCTACTGCAAGTGTCCCTCCCATCTGTACACTTTCCCAAATTCACAGTCAATGGTTTCTTTCTGTTGGCGAAGAACAATTTTCATCTTGTGATTGTTCAGGCTCTGTGCTGCACCAGTCCTCTTCCTGTAAAGAGAACACGTTGTTGTGCCCTAGCTGAGCAATGTTGACACTTGCCCAGTTTACATGTATTGAGGATCAACAACATTTCAACAAGAGACACGTGGGTCTGAGGATAATGCATGAAAACATTAAACAAACCAGCAGAAACAATAACAGAATATACATTTAATACATTATACTTCTGTTGTCCAGGATTGGGGAGGGGGATATCGGATGGAAGGGACGAGATGGCAGAACGTGGGTTAGAGTAAGTAGGAGTCCGTGTTAATTAGAGTATGACCAGAGGATGCCATAATTCGCCGTTGAGGGGGTGAGTTTTGAGACACATTTTAAAAGAAAACTTAACCCTCAGGTCAGATGGCGGGGCTTTCTAAAGATGCAGACAAGAAGCAGAGAGGAAAAGCTGCATGTTTGTGCACAAAAGTGTTTCAAAATCGCAATAAGGCAAAGGTTTGTGCAGCTCAGAAGCAGGATAGTGAGTGGCAGGAAAAAAAGCAGAAGAGTAAGTGACTCGACGTGAAAACCAAGATTGTTGCTATTTAGATTAAACCTTGTTATAGTTCTAACCCTGTGGTTCCCTTTGTCGGGTATAGTACCCAGCAGAATGTGCTAGTTCCTTCTGAAGAATGCCGTATGCACATCTTTTTGGTCCACCCTGGCAGCTGTGGGTGTAATGTGAAGACACATGAGGGGGCTGGATTGGAGGACTTGAAAGAATGGAAAGTTGGTGTAAATTTACTAAGGAATTAAGTCCTGTGCGGTTCAGAGGGGCACCTGAAAGAAGGGAAATAAATTGTTCACCAGGTACTTCCTTCCAGTGGAGGTTGTAAGGGGCAAGCAGTGCTGAAATGTAGGATGATCTGACATAGGAGTAAAAGAACTCTTGATCTTTTGATCCTGAAATAGAAGGCAATGATCGTGCCTGGTTGGTGATAGTGGAGTAGTTCGGAGATTAGGTAAAAACCTCCAATTGACAAAATCCAATTTTCTCTGATTCCTAAGACACTTTTTTCCCTTTTAATGGGAACATGAGTTGCTTAACTTCTGGATCAGTAAAAAGTAAAAAAGCAGGCAGAAGTTAAGTTGCCAGTGGATGTCGAGGTCCATTGTTTTATTTGGCATGGAACGTCTGATCAGATGTTGTGAGACGGAAAGTGTATATATTCGTTCAGAACAGAATGTCTAGTGAAAGCGTAATCCTATGTGGGTTCGGAGGAGGGAACGAGCGTATCATTTTTCTTCTGTCAAATTGTTCAGAAGAGTGTGGATTATTTATTTTGTTGATCAAGTGCTGAATATGTGAACTTGCAGGATGGTGAAGCATAATCTTCAGTCTCTAGTCCCAAACGTATCTGCTTTTAGGCTTGCCTCCAGTGCACAGCCAGCACGATGCACAGTGGGTAATCTTATAAGTGCTTAACATTTTTCTTTTAGGGTTGATGAGTGCTCAGAAAGAACTGTACTCCTCCCGCCCCCCCCTCATCAACCACCAGGCTCTCTTGGACCAGGTACATCCAGAAGAACTTGAAGAGTAATGTCTTCAGCTGGCTCAATAATTGCACACATGCATTTCTGCCTTTGCTCCAAAAAGTGTTATTTTACTCTGGAAATCATTTCTGAAGTTTGGGGAATAGTAGGATTTTAGCTCAAGAGGAAGTGAGCCTCTGTTTTTTGCAGTCACCTGGCTTCTTTCTCGATACTTCAACGTTGCTTCGTGGTGGGGTGGAGTGGGGATAGGTCAGAGGGAACATAGGGAAGCTGTAAGCCATGCAAGTGGTTGCTTTTCCATTGGGCCTTCAGAGCCTAACCCTTCATATGTGTTACTAGCTTAACACTGGCAAGAGCCCGTAAGGAGCCTTTGCTGCCTAATATAGTGAACAGTCCCGTCTTTCTTAGGCCCTTTAGGCCAACAGTGATAGTCACTGTTTAATGAGCAATACATAACATGACTTAAACTCCACTCACGTCTATTGCACATGTGCACAATGCTCCAGTAGTGCTTCTTAAAGCTGGGGTACTATGGGAAAGCCCTGGTACTGATAATGTGTTGCCTTGCAGATCAACAATTACATCAGTATTACAGACAGAGTCACAAGAAGAGCGAGCTCAGGTAGTGCCCTGATTGAGAGATCTTTACAAGTGCATCCCATAGCGTATATATCTTGAGTTTCTTGCTGTCACT
Organism: Pleurodeles waltl; assembly: GCF_031143425.1. Taxonomy (NCBI): domain Eukaryota; kingdom Metazoa; phylum Chordata; class Amphibia; order Caudata; family Salamandridae; genus Pleurodeles; species Pleurodeles waltl. The sequence continues at coordinate 135,752,321 of NC_090443.1, forward strand.
GTGGCCTTATTTTAGTTCTGTGCTCCTCCGTGTCTCTGATCTCAACTACCCAACAGAGCATTCCCTATGGAACCAGATTGATTTTCCTTCTTCATCATCTTGCGGTGTGGGTGATTCAAAGACTACAGTACATAAAAGAGGATCCAGCTTTCTTCCTGCTAGATTATAGTTCTGAAGCTTTTGAACCTTGAGGAAAAGAGACATCCCTATCGCACCTCTATTGTGCCTCTTACAAAAATAGGCAAAACCTTGTTGTCACAGGATCTGAGACTTCCACTCAAGTAGAGACAACCTTGCACAAGTTTTCCAAGGCTTTCTCCGTGGGACGTGCTGACAACAAGTAGGCACAGTGCTTCTAAAGGATACACCATCACCTCATTAGCACAAGAATTCTTATCTCCTGTGCGTGCTCACCCATTCGTCAAAAAACACCCTGCTAATTTAAAGATCCGAGTTTCATTTCAGGTTTTTATTAAAGATTGAGATCTTACATCAAGATCTACAGTATATGAAATAAATCAGTACAAAGTCATAAAAGTTTAAAAATGTAAAAAAATCCCACACATTAATTCATTTATTGGTTAGTTTAACAAATCCATAGCAGCCCTAGCAGTTCTTGCTCCATACCTTTAAAACCGTGGTTTTAATAATCTTCCTTATAGTATCTTTTAAACTGGGCAAGCAAAAATAACATGCTCAATAGTCTGAATATCTAAATAACACAAGTTACAAATTCTTTCTTTCCTAGGAATGGTCCTCCAAGTATCAGTTATAACCTTTACCACCACACAAATCAACCTGAAGAGCAACATACACCTTCGTACCCTATGCTCCAAATTCCACATTAAATACGGCTGGGGAGTAGCCAGAGGAAATGAATGAGTCACATTAGCAAAACGAGGATTGGCATTACAAACGGTCATATCATTCAGCATGGAAGAATTCTTCATATGACATTTTAAAAATTACATAAGAAGAACATAGCTCATATTCTGAATGTCTAATTTTGACAGTGTAAAGTGCTCCAATGCAGATTGAACATTAGATAAAAAATGACCCAGAACGCGCATAAACAAGAAGAATTTACAAATCTATAAAGCCCTTTAAAGTATTGGCATAAGCATGTAAAATACAATGATATCACCTAAAGATAGCTACTACTTATCTAATATACGTACTCACCAATCCTAATTCAAATCGTCAAGCTTCCACTGAGGCCATGGAATTTAAAGTGCAGATAGAACGTAAAATCTTACCTTCCCCTCTATGCATAAAATGCCAACCACTAACTTTAATCGTTTCAACAGCATAAAGATGAGTGGTAGGAACCTCCATTTTCTAAACCATTGAAAGATGTTTTAAATGCCTACAACCAGTTGCCCCATAAAGAGTTTTTAGTGCATTTCCATGAGCGTAAGCCTTATTTGACATATTTGGAATATGGTCTTTATCTGCCAAATTCGCTGACATGGTTCTGCCCAAATAGAGCTACAATTTTACTACCTCTAAGGGAATATTTTTAAAGGACCAACTATATCCTTTACCCCTCGGAAAACCTTTGACAGAGCATCTCATAACTTTAGTCTTATTGTTTTGACCTTTAGAAACTGGGCATCAGAGTACATTGATAGAGCATCTTGACGCTTCTGAAGTCCTTTAGGAGTTGAATCTAATAAGATAATATCATCAGCGTAAAGCAGTGTCCCCATAGGGTAACCACCTAATTTCGGGCATCCCCACCAATGATACTCAATGCGAATGGTAAAACCACCATATATAATGAAAAAAGAAAAAGGGCCAATAAACAGCCCTGTTTAAGTCTGTTTCTAGTTGTAATTTTCGGTGTCATTCCCCGCCTACCCCATAACATGACATGACACCATGTGTCTGTATGAAGGGAATGAATACGTTTTTAAATGCCCTCGGGAATACCCATGGCATTCAACTTCTTCCAAAGAATCTGCCTGTCTACGCGATCAAACGCAGTTGAAAAATCTATAAAGGCTGCATAGACAGGCATTTTCTTCCACTTCACATATCTTTCTAGCAGCGGATGAATCACCATTATATTATCGAGGGTCGAGTGCCCAGCTCTAAACCAACCCTGTTCCAATGGGATGATATTGTTGTCTTCTACCTAGACTAGCAAGTTACTTAAAATACATCTGGCAAAGATTTTTCCTCAAGCATCTAACAAGGTGATTAATTGCCTGGAGAATTTATAGATACCTTCTTATGGAGCTGCAATATAATACTTCCCCTCCACGAATTTGGAACCTTCCCAGTTGATTAACAATAACCAAAAAGTGCAGATAGATAAATAGCCCAGCATTCCATATCTTTGGCCCCAACAAAACTATATGGGACAACTCCTGGTGGCCCATCGCCTTAGGATCTCCACCAACGCCCGCAACCCACGCACGCAACCTCAGCATCATCTTGGATTCTTCCCTCTCCATGACCCAGCAAATCAACGCCATCACCTCCTCCTGCTTCAACACCCTCTGCATGCTGCAAAAAACTTTCAAATGGATTCCCACAGAGACCAGAAAGACCGTCACCCAGGCACTCATCATCAGCAGGCTAGACTACGGAAACGCCCTCTACGCCGGCACCACAGTCAAGCTCAAGCAAAAACTCCAGAGGATCCAGAACGCAGCCGCCCGCCTCATCCTGGACCTCCCACGCCAAGAACATCTCCTCACACTTCAAATCCCTTCACTGGCTTCCGATCGACAAGAGGATCACCTTCAAAATCCTCATCCACGCACACAAATCCCTCCACAACACTGGACCAACCTACTGCAACGAAAGTTTGAACTTCCACACTCCCACTCGCCTCCTTCGCTCTGCTAACCTCACACTCACCACAGTCCCCTGCATCCAACGTGCCACAACTGGAGGCAGATCCTTCTCCTACCTCGCCTCCAAAACCTGGAATTCCCTCCCCACCAACCTCCGCAAGACTCAGAACCTCCTGCTCTTCAGAAAACAGCTCAAGACATTGCTTTTCGAACAGTAAATCGGCCTCCTCCCCTGCCCTCCTCCCCCCCCCCTCCACCCCACACCCAACGCCTTGAGACCCTTACGGGTGAGTAGCACGCTCTATAAAAGAAATTATTGATTGATATCTAATTTTAAGATAGAAATAGGCAATTGATGAGGACCTCTAGCCCCGTGTTTCCAGCAGGTTTAAGGTGGCGCAATACTTCCTGTTGCGAGGGGGACAAAGGGGGAAAATTCTCGCAGCTACTCCATCATATAGGAGGTTTTCAATACACCCGCAAAGGACTGAGGATTCATGGCATATAAGGAAATTATGTAATCCTGCCATTCCATACTAGTTATGGTACTTATTTTTGGCTCAACCAAAAAGCCTGTGTTTTCCCCTACAATTCTCCAGAAAGCTTCTGAGTTGTTACACTTTGCTGCCTCTGTTAATTTAATCCAAGTATCATCTAACTATGCCTTTTTGGATTCTTAATCGTCTAGACCTTCTTCTTTTAAGACATGCAATCCATTTATTTCTCTCTTTAGTATAATGGACAAATTGCCTTCCTTGAAGGTCATTAATGAGCCTATTAAAGGCGAACCTTTTATTAAAATAATGTAACTGCATTAGGTATCTCTTCATGGAGGGGCCTTCCGGGGAGGATGATATACAAATACATTTCCTCATATCCTCCAACATGAGGAGGACATAAACTCAGTAATTTTCCTTAATTCGTTGGCAAGCCCATGTTTATCTTCGATAGACTATAACACCTTCCAATTCACAATACCAAGCATCACGTCCTCGTTGTCAGATATCTGCCAAGAGCAACTAAGCTCCGGATTCCCAAGGATAGTGGACAGCATTATGTTATTGTCACTCCAGCTGTTCTTTTTTATTTTTTGATTGTGTATTCATGGAAAACCCGAATAAGAGCTAATAACATCATGGATAACTGTTGCAGAATTTTCTGAGGTGTGCGTATAACATGCCAGAGTGTGGCTCTTAAGTCTCAGATTAAGAAAAACAAAATCATGTTCCCTTCAGACACCCAGAAGAAAATCACCCCTTCTATTTATCGTAGAAGATTGAGGAACACGGCAACCGGAATATTTAACGCCTGCTTCCCTTTCCTTATCTTCAAAAAGAGCAAGGGAGTGATTAGAAATAGTGGGATTGAAATCTCCCATAATTAAGACAATTGAAGTCCCCACCTTAGCCATTACCATGATAATGTAATCAAAAAAGGCATTCAGCAAATAAGTATTTCCTTGACCTATTGAAATATACAAATTGGCTAAGATAAAAGGAGCAAAGTGACATCTATCTCAGTTCTGCTCAGGGAAAACAGTACAATGTAACACATTTGAGTGATGATTAAAGACTTGATACACCCCAGAACATTTTTGTAGAAAGAAGAAGTGTAGCTATACCACCACGAGCATGACCACTCCTAGTTTTTTTGCTGGACTGCTAATAACAAACATTTTCAACCTCAAAAAGGGAAGGAACCCAAGTTTCTTGGAGGCAGATTATTGCAGGATACAATGCATCTAGATTCCAGATTTTCTCTAACTTAGTCTGTGATGGTATTCTAATACTGTCCAAAATACTACTAAACACCTCTCTTCAATACCTTTTAAATAAAGGGTTTTCTTGTATTTAAACAGGCAGCAAGCCAAGCCCATTTAGAAACAGCTTCATTTTTGGATAACGAACCTGAGTTTTGATCAGTACATTGAACCAGTCGCCTATCATCTTTACAAGCGGTCAGTCAATTTAGCATTAACCTTAATTTCTTCTTGAGATGCTAAACTCCTCAAGAGCACACGGCAATTGCACACACTTTCCTGCCCCCTCCATCAAACATTTCCACTGAAGAGGAGCAGGAATAATATCAATTCTGTGGGACAAGAAAAGGTCACCATTCATCAAAATCAGATTTGCAATTACAGGAGACTTACAATTAACCCTTGTTTTCTTCTCCCTACCAGAATCTAGCAGTTCTAAGTCACTACTCCTAACCAGTCTAAGTTGATGTACCTGCGTTAGAAAATTTAACGCAAACAAACTGTTCTAAAAATTTGAATCATCATCAAATAAAGCAATAAAATCTAAAGATGATATTTCTTTTAAGTTATTAAAACTTGTGCAGTTAGAAACTTGATCATTTTGATTGTTATTAATTGCCTTATCTGGTATGTTCTGAGGCACCAAAACTGGAGGGATGGAATTCATAATTGGCAAAGGAGACCTTATCACCTTTTCAGGGCCTTCCTTATCCCTTAGTGTAAAAATATTTGTTATTGTAGCAGTAGTTTTGAGAGGGTCAGTCTCAGACTCTTTAGCCAAAACGACTTCCTTTTCCACCCCAAACTCCCCAACAGGGACACCCACATTTTCATTGTTGATATCATCCCCAGACCTTCACAGGGCGAGTTACCAATTATATCCTTCCCTGCTTCGAGTTGGCCTGCACACTTTCCCTTGGAAGTATTGACAAAGAGGTCTCATATGGGAATTTAAATTTTTTAACCCTTATTTTTTTAAATCATCTTAACTTTCTTTTAGCCTTTTTTCCAAACCTTTTTTGATCTTTTCCCTGGGCCTACCCCAATCTCCGAATAAATATGATTTGCTTCTTTCACGATTCCCTTTGATTTAAAAATTGGAAATACTTTATTACCACTGGAATAAGTGCAAGGGGACTTTAAGTTCCCTATGCCCTCTAGAACATCAGCTGGGGAACAATCTTCCTTTCTAAAAAGGAGCTCTATAGAAGATAGATCCATTTCACCATTCCCATTCCCAGATTTAAGCTCCTCAATTGGAGCTAAGAGTTTGGATGTTGAACAACCAACTTGTACTGCTACATCACTATTAACAAGACCCTACGGTACGCCACCAGAAGCATCCCCCTCACATTGCAATGGAAGCTCTTTCAAGATTATTGTTAAGATGTCCAGCATATGACCAGAACTGTCAGTCATTTTTTCCAGCAGCTGCAAAATAGAAGACAAAATTCTCTAGAGACACTGAAGGGTAAAAAAAAAAACAAATATGATCACTAGATAGCTCAGGACCATGTTGTCTTCTCGTGAGGGGTGTTCACAATTTGTCATTTTTGTACCGGCGTATTTTCCATAATTAAAAATGTTATGCCAGTGGACCTATACTGTTTCAGTCTTGCCACTGCGTTGTGCTGCACCTGCCATGCAGTCACATTTTTATTCCTTGGTATCCTAGTTCTCACCCCTCTCCACTGTCAGTTGGGGGGCCCTCTCCCTCAGTATTAGCTTCCCCTCAACCCACTTACCACGTACTCCCAACGCCAATCATCTGCTTTCTATTTGTCCTCTTTTCTACTGTGCATTTATCACTTGCTTTTGTTTCCATCCTTTTCATCCATTTATTTTAATGTCAATTAACGCTTTGACCATGTGGATCAGTAGAAAATGATCATCCTCACTGGTCAATATTTGGAACATTGTTAGGGGCGCTTTGGATGTAGTGGTATTGAAATGTCTGGTTTTGAGTTGGTGATATTATGTGTTTTTGGAGGCCGGTGACCCAACAGATGTCTAGCAGTTCCTGAATACTAGTAAGTAAATATGTGAAAGAAGAAGTCCTTGAGTAAGCTAACCCCTGGCAGTTCTTGGGGAGTATTCCATTCTTTTATTAATCAGTTTGTTAGTGTTGTTACATAATGGGACAAATCAACTACAAGTTAAGTCAGCCTTACACAAGAGACATCCAAGCCAAAACCACCAGGCCATGTCCCATATGAATGGTATTATTTATTTATTTTTTCAGGAGGGTTTTAAGACCTAGACACTGCTGTTAAACCAACGAGAGCTGAAGAGAAAAGCAAAGCAAATATATTGGTATGAAAGGCATTGTGGTTCGTCTAAGGGTTTTTGTAGAATTTTTTAAATAAACATTTTTAATAATGGCCAAGGTACAATAGGAATATGGATTGCCCTTAGTAGTATTCCCATGAATAGCATTGGTTGCATGATGGTTGGGAAGGAATGGATGGCTAGCAAAGATGCTGGACTGAAGTGAGAGGGGTCTTGTACAATACACATTTGTCTGGATTTAATGATGGTCAGCATCTTCAAGCGTCAGGGTAAATCCAAGGTGGAATAAATAGACTGACCAGAGCATGTCCTTGCAAGGCCTTGAGTTGTGCTTTTTTTTTATTGTGTAGTGTAGGAACTTCAGGCAGTCGAAATTTATAAGCCTGTATACTAGTTGGCTCTGGATTATTTCGAATTTAGACTTTTGTTGTGGGGCAACCTGATGTAGAAGTCTTTATAGTAGTCTATCTAGGAAGCAACCAGTACCTTCAATGAAGTGATTTTAAAGGTGTAAAAGGACAAGAAAGCAGGCGTAGCAGATTAAACTCCCCTGTGGTGCATTTTTGTAAGGAGTGCTAGACAACTTCCAACTGTTGGTGAAGGTGTGGAAAATTACAGCCAATCTGGAGTTGAGACCTATCTTCTAAAGCAGTGTTGTGTTAAGGATTTGTGGGGCCATGGACACGACATTTTGGGGACCTTGTTCGAAATGTTACAGCCCATTTGCTGCTAATTGAAGGGACTATGATGCCAAAGAAATTGTCAGATACGGATATCCTTAAAATGCCATTGAGAAAAACGAGAGAGACATACAGGAAGGCTGATCAGAGAGGCTGAGATAAGGAAATAGAGTGGTGAGGTAGATAAAGACAAAGTTTAGTTTTCCAGGATGGTCCTCGGAAGATGGGGCACTGGCCAGCTACCCGCGTCTTAAAACTTCTCTGGTCTAAAGCTGTATTTACGGCGTTTCACCAGAACCGGTGATGCACTGGTGAATGGCGCAGAGGCAGGGGACCAGCTGTTGTGCATCGGTTGTCTTCTTTAGCTGGAGGCACATTTGTTTCTCTCCTAGTTCAGTTTTTAACCTCCAGTCCAGACCTTCAGCCTTTTTTATGTTGCTTGCATCCCTCCCTACAGGGCCATTCTCTTAGTTTGTATTTTAAAGCATCCCCCCACCAATTATATCCATTACTCTTTTATGTACAGCTCCCCCTTCCCCGCCGCCCTTCTCTTTTGCGTGCACCCCCTCACTGATTTGCATTCCCCTCTGCCATTTTGCTGCACCATCATTTGTCCCACTCGTGCACCATTTCCTTTCTTACTTCATCTTTTAATCTCCTTCTCTCTGTCCTGTGTACCTGGCTGGCATCAGTGCTTAATTTTTGCTTGTTATTTCCGGTGCTGAGCAGCGGCACTTAATTTTTTGAGGGCCAGCGCTTATATTTCTGTCTCAAACATTTGCTGCGAGCAAAAGACACGTTTGGGAAAGAGGGAGGAAGAGAAAAACGAAAAAGCGTCACAATGGGAGAAAGTAGAAAGCTGCAAGAGTGAGCTGAAGAGGCAGGGAGTGGCTTTCAATGTATTGATGAGGCCCGAGACTGCTTTAGGATTAGGCTGCCTCAGTATTCCATGTTCGTACATTTAATCGCAGGAGCCCCGTGTAAGAGGAGGGCTTTGGACACCGGCACGGTTTTATTTACAAATTAAGCATTGGCTGGCAGTGATTCACAGTCCTGCCTCGTCTCTGCCATCCAGCCTCCCTTGACTCCTCCTTTCTCTGCTCTTCCCTGCATGCGCTCTCCTTCCTTCTCGCCCCCTCCAGTTCTGTGCACTTTTTGTCATCAGCAGATAAGGCTCTGCTGTGCGCGCCCGAGTGGATCCAATCCCCCCATCTGTATCGTTCCTTTGTTAACGTGGATGTAATCCCCTCTGCCCACCTCTCCCCGCCTCTCTGTGCCAGTCAGCAGCCCTGTCTGTGGGCAGCAGTCAGAAAATTCAATTAGGCGCCTTCCCCTTTTGGAGCTGCGCGCTAATAAAATCCTCATTTGTTCGCCATCAGATGTACCCCGCGGTGAGACGGGAGCTGCTACTGCCGCCTCTCCTCCGGCCTTGGACGGGTGCTCCGAAGAGAGGCGTGCCGCGACTCAGGGCAGACTTCCGCCTGGAGATCTAGGGGAACCACACATCGCGGGGGCACGCCAAAGTGCGCATCCATCCGCTGCTCATGAAAGTCTGAATGAGACCCCATGGAAGTCAATTAGAAGCTGATGCCCCTACGCCCGATGGCACTGCCCTTGCTACCTCTGGTGCAGGGTATCATGAAATAGCGGCAGGGGTAGGACGTGAACGGAGGTCTAGGAACCCCGCTTACTTTCTGTAGTTCCCATTCCTTAGCTCTTCCACAGAAGAGATGAGGCTTCGAGGGGCTACGTGTTTGGCGGGGGCTCAAACTACTGATGTCATTGCGAGTCAAATGTAGATGGATTTAGCTTGTACCCCTGCCATTCTGACAAATGGGTATGCCTGAGATTTACTGGATTAGCCGCAATGTGCACCATTGAAAGGGACAGTATGAATTTGTTGCCCAGAACCTGATGGCCGTGATGAAAGCCCAGGATGATATGCTCCTTCCTGACTGGTTGTATCTAGCCAGTGTGGCCTGCAACCACATCTGTGGAGTACTGCAAGTCTCAACACACAGTCTGACCCTCTACAACACTTGCATGATCCCGCTCGCCAGCATCATCCATGCCCACGATATCAACAGCCTATCCTATGCCCATAACACAGCTGTTATTATCCGTCTCGGACACTCGGTAATTCAGTGCTGGGCTGGAGAGAGCACCCTGTGCGTGTTTTGGCTGGCCCGAAATGGCCGGCCAAAGACAAATGAGCTCTGAGGGGGAGTGCTGTGCACTCCCCCTCACTGCTCGTCACCCAGGTGGCCTGCTCCTTTACAAGAAAATGATAATAAATGCTGTTTATTATAATTTTCTTGTAAAGGATTTGCAGCTGCCGCTGCTGGCAGGGATGCCAAGGCTCCTCCTCCCTAATGGAGGAGCCGCCCCTGTGCCTGTACCTGCAAGATTGAAGTCACCGACTGGATGAAAAACGTGTCTCAAAACGAGCACTGACAAGACAGAAGTCATGACTTAGACTCCAGTTGCTGCACAGCTAAACTCAGACCAACATCCATCATTCACTCCAAGAACCTCCGTATTGTCACTGACAATCATCTCACCATGATCTTCAAGTCAACACTATAACCGCCTACTGCTTTCAGACCCTAAAGATGCTGGAGAAAATGTTTAAAAGGCTCCCAGCCAGCACTCACAGAACCGTTAGCCCATCCCCCTTCTCTCAAGCAAACAAGACTATGCTAACACCCTCTATGCTGGAATCAGCATGCAACTGACCAGGCATTCCCAAACCATACAGAATTCAGCAGCCAGGATCACTCTCCACCTACCGTGTTGCACACATTTCACCCCGCACCTCAGGGAACACCACTGGCCTCCCTTACACAAACAAGCTCTTTTCAAGCTCCTCCCACATTCCTTCAAAGCATTACACAACACGACCCTGCCCCTTCCACCCCCTGGCCTGAGCCCTAACCCCCCTCCTACTCCCTACCCTGAGCCCTAAAAATAACCCTGCCCTGTCCTAAAAACTACCCCGCCCCCGACCTGAACCCTAAATACTACCCTGCCCTGTCCTAAAAACTACCTGACCTCCCACCCCAACCCTGAACCCTAAAACCTACCCGCAGTCCTAAAAACGACCCGACCCTCCCGCCTCCAGCCTGAACCCTAAAACCTACTCTGCCCTGTCCTAAAAACTACCACAATCCCACCGTGAACCCCAAAACCTACACCGCCCTGTCCTAAAAATTACCTGCCCCACTTGAACTCTAAAACCTAGCGCGCCCTGCCCTAAAAACTACCCCATCCCCTCCACCCCTCTATAATCCTAAAACGTACCCCTTCATGTCCTAAAAACTACCTCGGCACCCCCCACCTGAACCCTAAAACCTACCCCACCCTGTCCTAAAAAACTACCTGAGCCCCCACCCTGTACCCTAAAACCTACCCCACCCTGTCCTAAAAACTACCTGAACCCCCACCCTGTACCCTAAAACCTACACCGCACTGTCCTAAAGACTAACCCGACCCCGGTCCTGAACCCTAAAACCAACCCCGCCCTGTCCTAAAAACTATCCGGACCCTGCCCTGTCCTAAAAACTATCCCAATCTCCACCTCCCCCCAAACTGAGGTACTGACGCCGCACCAGAATTAGCAGATGCTCAAAGCTCAGGCCTCTTCCTCCATCTGCCAGAATTAAACACTCTTCACTGTGCCACAGGACTTAAGGTATACCTCAGTGAGGAGCTCTAGGTAACTCAAAACCGGCCTGGGGTTGCTTGTGTTGGGGACCTGATCTAGCACTTCAGGATAGACTGCTCCTGCCGGGGCAGGGTCAAGACCAATTTGCATAAGCCCAGCCTCTGGCTTAGTGTATGAAACATGGCGGGCTGGAATGGGGCCTGTGCAAATGCCAGTTGCTGAGATTAATTTAGGCGTTCCATCTGCTTTTTGCTCTTCTTGTGGTAGGTGCCCTAAGGGTGTCAGGTATGCCCAGACATTGGTTCCTGTCTGTTTGTCCTGTCAGCCTGTCTGGCGGACCTGCTTCTGTAGGGGTAGAGTCATGACTGATTTGCATATGAGTGATCTCTGTCTACAGTAGCATCGTTTTAAACACATTGGGCTGGGATGCGGTCCTGAGCAATTGCAGGTGGCTGGAATTAAATCAAGCATTCCAGCCATCCTTTTGTTCTGGTTGTAGAATTAACCCCCTGTGCATATGTAATTCTGTCCGTATCATCACATTCCACAGAGACTCGAGATAAAGATAGACAGAGAGCGAGAGACCCGGCAAACATGTTGTCCTCCTTACCGAACATTCAACAAAACACACAGGTACCATACTAAAATCAGCACAGAACAACGGAGGAAACCACTCGCACACACAAAGGTTCGATCTGGCCGAAATAACACCCCATTCAGGGAGCATAACTAACCACCTTCCTCCAGCACCATAGATGCTGTTTTAAATTCGTCTTATTCTGCCACAGAACCAAAACTATCACCCCTGCTCCTAAAATGGCTTTCACATTAAAAGACTGTCACAATCCACACAACTCTATACATAAGAGCCAACAAATTCACTTACTACCCACAGAGGTCCCAAAAGAGAAAGCAACAGGGAAATGTTATCTTTTTGTGTGGGGCAAGCTCAACAATGGGTACTAAACCCACCGAGTGGAGTAAGCAGTCTTGTACGGAGCTGCAACCTCGATGCATTACGCCTATGAGCAGCCCATCTAGTGCAGTTCGGCCCTGCCGTGAACCACAGTATAGCGGACGCCGCACACTGCGGACCTACAGAATCCCTCCACTCACGCAACTGCATCAGTGGACGTGATGGAAAACCCACTCACTCTCCAGGCAACAAACAGCAGCCGTCAAACCTTAGCTTATAAAATCACAATTAAGCTCTAAATCATTAATCATACTGAAGACCTCTATTGAGATAGCCATTCATTCAATGAAATGCCGAAACACACAGGACCTTGTAATGTCGAACCATAAAGCTCACAGAACAATAGTAAGAATATGATATCTGTCCCTGTTGAGGACATTATCCATGCTACAGCATGATTTGTTAAGGGCCTAAAGAAATATGACCACATCACTTCCACCCAGGTGGAAGGCCACTGGCTCCCCTTGCCAGCTCGATAATTTCTAAAGCAGTCATGACTGGCACACCTGCCAAACTGGCTGGCATGCTAACTATATACCGTGGCTTTTGACACACCTGCAGCCGGGGCATCATAACACCTTAGGTCAGTGCTTCCCAAACTTTTTAGAACCATGACCCACCTTTTAGAACAACAAATGTTTTGGACTCACCTTGCTTTAGTGGACATGAGGCAGGTGATGTTATAATGTAACTAAAGCATTGTTTGGTAGAACACTGTTATTCACAAACAGATGTTTCAATTAAAAAGGCTATTCAATTTGCACAGACACAGTTTTACTGATAAAACTATATTGGATGCAAATAATAATGTGTGGAAATTTGGTTTCAGTGAATAGCTATCATTTGTGCATCACCAAGTGAAGTGTCTTGGTTTGTTTTGATCCTGGTAACATTTTTGCTTCCATTGCACTCCAGAATTGCAAAAGAAATGTGATTCATTTTTGCTTCCCTAACTGCTGAATGTGTACAGTTCATTTACAGATATTTACATTTTGTTGTGTGCTACAAAAATGACATTCTACACCCTTTCGTTTCACACTTCTGTACCTAGCAGGACTGTAACAGAATTCACTTTGCAGTCAGAGAAAGTAAAGTGAGAAGAGTTTGTAATCATCAATGTTAAAAAAAAGAAGCATGAATTTGTCAGCAGACATAACCCAACATTTGACCTCTGTCTTTGCAGCACAGGACATGTGATGAGATTATTGCAGGATTTAAGGTAATCTTTATTTATTGCTTGAACTTTGCAGACCCACCAAAAATCGGCTCCGACTCACAGTTTGGTAAACACTGCCTTAGACACAGAAATGCAAAGAAAGGAAGAAACAAGGCAACATGCCTTTCACATCTATGCGGCTACGATCTGGAGCGACACTCCCTAGCCATCAGGACTCTCCAAACCTGCTCCAGTTTAGAAAAGAGCTAAAGACCCATCTGCTTAAAGAACATTACTTCATTGTTCAGTAACAATTCACAAACCCCCTTTCCCTCCATATCCCACTTTCACTTGTATATTTGCCTTTGACTGTACAGTGTTCTGGTGTCTTGCGGTTAGGTTGGGGCAGTTACTATTACTCACTCTCCTAATGAAACTCATATTAAGTGCATAAGGAAACATGTTGGTTCTGTACACTTGGATTCGTATCACTTCTTTGCCGCCAAAACGTGGTGATCTTGCATGTACAGCATGAAAAAGAGGCATGGCACAATTGTAAGTAGGTGGCTGTGTTCAAGCAGGCACAATGGTCCCGACTCCTAATTTTATTTTTGTAGTTTTTATATAGTGCCTTACTTGAGTACCGATAACATAACACAAAGTTGCATTCTTATTATATATTTGTATGGAGGTACAGGGAGTTTGATTTGCAGAGAATCATATGATGTTGACCTGGTGTCGGGACTCAAACCTGGTTCTGCAGTTCCAAAGTGGGCAGCTCTGGTTGTTCTGTCACATCTTTTCCCCAAGACTCTTGGGGGCATATTTATTAAGATTTAACATTGCCTGCACCACACAAGGGTGACACGAAACCTAGATGAGATTTACCTAGCCACACAATGCCATTTTGCTTGACACTCATAGCTTGGTAAATGTGGAATAACACATGGCAGCGTAAGTCAGTGTCTTGTGTTACTCTGCCCTTGCAAGGCATTCCATGGCTGGATCGTGGATGTTCCCACGTATTCAACCATGGATTTTGGCTCATTCCCAGATTTACCAACAGAGGGTTGGGAAGAAGGTGCCTTGCCTTGCAGGAAGGTGTAGGGAGGTGCCTTGCCTTGCTTCCAAAGTGACTTGCTGTGTTGCGTGAAATATTGCTAAATCTGGGCCTTAGCCTGATGTTTTGGATATTCTAAGTTCAGTCTCTGTATTCAGCTGCCTTGGTCCATCCACACCAGATATTCCTGCATCATAACCTTCCACAGAGACTACTGCTATAAAGGTATGTACAGGAGGGAACAACCACCCCACAGAAGCTATGAGGCGCTTCTTTTTATAAAGGAGATATTTTGGCAGCGCTTCTTGTCACAGAACTTTTGGTTTAAACTGTGCATCAGTTTGGTCGCATGTCATCGGACTGCTTTCAGAATCACCTACTCTTCTGTAAACGTGGCTCAAAAACTGAACAGAATTTTCCAGATGAATTCTTCCAGAACTGGATTATAATATGCCGGGTCAGGTTTTTAGAATGAACATGAACATCAAGTTGTGGGCTTCAGAAGCAGACAATTCCTCTAGATGGGACCTCAATAACAAGCCGCTCCATGCAAAGGATTTTAAAAAAATGTGCAAAGTGGCAAAAACAACCTCCCCTTTTCATCTGGACAGACCTGTTCCTTGTGCTTTTTTAGGGTCGAGCGCGCAAAATGCTCTGTCCCTATTGTTATCTCTCTACCGGCTTATAACCACGCCGATCACTTTGGTTGGTTCGTGGGCTTACCTTTTGAAATTCGCTTGATTTAATTAGTGAAAGGGATGCATAGGTCATGCCTTTTCCGGTGTTTAGCCCTCCTCGAGCGCACCGGCCAACTACTGAAAACATAGGAGGCTCCATGTTTTCCGTATGGTTTCTAGACTACTTTTTCTCTTTGTTTCGTAGGCAGTGCGATCTGGCTGGGCAGAAGTCGCGCAATTTGCATGACATGGATCCTATTAGATAGATAATTGCACTTTTGCCAATACGTTTTACTGCGAGCTGACTTCTGTTTACTTTTGTGTGTTTGCTTCGCGCTCATGGCGGTCGGGTCGCTTATGTGAAACTGTTTATCTATTCGTTTTCAGTTTATGTGGCAAGAAATGTCCGGTTAGGAGTTAACAACGCTAATAGCTCGAACTCGAGCAAACGCGAGATCCATTGCATTGCGAATGCTTGTTTGCTCGGTGATCTACTCGACGGTGTACCCCTGTGCAAGGCCCTCTGAAATTACCTCCGCCTTTTACTACTGTGTGTTGATCTGTAAGACACAGCTGGCAAGTTCCGCAGGCCCTTGAGTGATGTACTGATCCAGCCCTGTTTATTCCTTGGAATTCTGGGACTTGGGGTCCTGTATGCTAATGGGGTTAGAACGCTACAAGTCCCAGAATTCAAAGAAATAACCAAGGCTCGAGGAGCACAGCACCCGTAGACCTGGGAAACTTGACGGGGTGGTAAGTCCTCGCCTCTCGCCTGGTACTGTGCGCGCTTTAAGCAGTTTTCTTTCATCCTGTTCACTGTTTTGCGTGCTCACTGTGTCCCAAATTCCTACTCACTCCTACTTAAAAAAAAAGAATAAATAAATGAAAGTTAAGGGGGGTGGAGCGCTGAAGCGTAACGTGCCCAGGTTATGTCCGGTATCCGACGAAATACACCAAGGGGTGCACGAGGCAGATCTCTGATAAAAAAAAGTGCAGAGAGGGAGCCAGGAAGCCTACATCACATCTGTTTGAGGTAGCGGTTTTGAAGTGTCATGCCAGATGAATAGTGTCATTAACTTTTCCTATATTTATCAAGTAGCATGAATACAGTCAGACGCTGATCTGTGATAGCGCTTGCTACATTCTTGGCTCCTGGTGAATCTGGGCCAATCTCGACACTTCCAGCAGACGGCGAAGTATACTAATGAGTCAGCAAATAAAATGATTTCCGAATTCTAGGTTTCGGCGGGGCGGGGCGGGGCGGGGGGGTTTGGTGGCATACGTTTCTTGTAGGTTGCAGTGTGGAGTACTTGCAAGGTTTGCTGGTCAGAACTGATGTGCGTTGGCAGTGCTGTATGTTGGGTCCGATAGCGAGAATTCGTTGGATGTTGCACTGAGGTGTACTGGCAGAGTAGTACAGAAATTAGAGGGGTACCGCATGTGTGGATTTGAGTGCTTTTGCAGAGAGGTGGGCGAGAGGGATCAGTTCATCATTAAAGCTAGCAT
Source organism: Pleurodeles waltl (assembly GCF_031143425.1). Taxonomy (NCBI): domain Eukaryota; kingdom Metazoa; phylum Chordata; class Amphibia; order Caudata; family Salamandridae; genus Pleurodeles; species Pleurodeles waltl. The sequence continues at coordinate 135,768,892 of NC_090443.1, forward strand.
GTTAATTGGCGTTATTGTTGTTTTTTATGCATTGTTTTTGTTCATGGACTGCATCTCCCAGATTACATTGTAACACATTTGGTCCTGTGACCATGACCGAAACACCGACATGGTCCTACGATTAAATAAGCCATGTTGTGGCACTATATTTTATGGGGGCTCCAATTGGCCGAGTTATAGTCATTGCCTATACCAGGTTTGGCGTATTTTCGTATGGGACCATTTCTTTTGCAGCGAAGTGGTGAGACAAGCTAGAAAGGTGTGACGTATGTCAGTGGGATCTCTGATTGGATCGGGGAGAGGTGGTCATTTGAACATGGCAGGTGAGACTTCTTATCTCCGGGGCTGAGGTTTAAATTGATAATGGAGGGGGGTTGGGCAGAAGCTGTGCCAGGTGAATAAAAAAAAAAAGACCTTCTTGGTGTTAGAAGAATAGGCTACAAAGAAGAGCTCCACATTTTGCAGAGGAGTTGAGTGGAGCTGATGTTTTTGTCGATGCGGGCGATTAAGTGTTTCTAGTAATGTTTTTTTTAAAATTGTATAAACTCTGTATTTATATATTTTTTGTTCTTTTGCCTTAAATGAAGTTATGCGTTCTGTATTTTATTTTGTAGAGTTAAAAAAATGCATTGTACTCCTTTTTTTTCCTTTTGCAATGAGCAATCCACTTTTTAGGTCGAACACGCAAGTGCTTTTCAACCTGTTGTAAGTATTCTGTGGGTTTTAACCACACCCATCTCACGCCCATCACTTTCACTCGTTCGTGGGCTTGCCTTTCAAAAATCCCTTGATGTCATTGGTAAATGCTTTACCTTGTCTCGCCTTGGGGCAGTTTGGTTACTGCCTTGCAGACTGATCCTGTTAAATGGATTATTGCACGATTGACGATATACTTCAGCGTGGGCAAACATTTTTTTCTTTTGTCTCTCCCCGTTATGCTCCATGGCGCTCACAGCGCAGAACACCACAAACTCCATCAGCGGTAATAAAGCGCTGGTCACATTGTTCCCACTGTTACCTAATCGGAGTCATTTCTTTTGGCTCTCGCCTTCACGCTCCATAGCTTTCAGAAAAACACTTGTAATTAACAAATGCTTTACATAAAAAAATACAGAAATCCTCAAAGCAGTTCTCCTGACACTTTGGGAGAGCCAATACTATAATATTCACTCCATTCAGGAAACTCGCCCCATAATGCTTTGCAGGCCATTACTTAGAAAATGTTTTGCTCACAACTCAGCCTTTGGTGGTCCTAGGGCAAATGGGCCACCATCAAAACATCCACGCCAACATGCTCTTTCTGCCTACATCATCTCTGGGTCCCCACACTAGGTTAATGGGGACCCCAAAATAATAACAGGATCCCACCATTGCGTCTGTTTAGGCTCTCTCATGGCTGGAACTTTTGTTTTACAGCTGAGAGTAGTTTGTGTTTTAAGGGCCTTATTTGCAATATCGTTGCAGTAGGCCTGTTACCTCAGAAAACGTATATGGTTACGGTGCATTACTTTCTGTCATTTTCTTTTTCTGTGGTTATGCCCTCTAGGGGAACTATATAGTTACATGACCATGTTTCTTACAAATGTTATTTTCATTGTGGTGTCCTCTAGGGACTCTTATAAGTGTTACAGTGAACATATCAACATAGTACAATATTCGTGGCACTGAAACTTGCCCCATATTGCTTTGCAGGACATTACTTTTACAAAAAAAAATTGCGCAAAACTCAGCCTGTGGTGGTCCTAGGACAACGTGCTCTGTCTACATCATCTCAGGGTCCCCAGGCTAGGTTAGCAGGGGACCTAAAATAATAACTCCTCCGACCATTCAGAGTCTTTCTAAGTTCTTTCATGGCTGGAATGTTTGTTTTGCAGCTGGCAGTAATTTTGTTTTAAGGGCCTTGTTTGTTATATCATTGCAGTAGGCCCTTATAGCCTTCAAACTGTGTAAGGCACTACGCCCTCAAGGGGCTAAATATATGGTTACACTGCATTAATTTATGCCATTCTCCTTTCATGTGGTTATGCCCTCTAGGGTCAAACTATATGGTTACATGACCATGGGCCATATGTACGAACACATTTTCCCATAGACACAGAATGGGCAAAACTGCTTGCTACATCTGGCCTCATGTTTCTTACAAGTGCCCTTTTTACTGTGGTGTCCTCTAGGGGCTGTTCTGAGCATTACATTCAACATACTACAACATTCGCAGGCATGACAACTCGCCCCATAATGCTTTACAGGGCATTACTTTTACGAAGCATTTTTGCTCATAACTCTGCTTGTGGTGGTCCTAGGACGATGGGACCACTTTCAAAAAGTTCACCACAATGTACTCTGTCTACATCATCTTTGGGTACCCACACTAGGTTAGTGGGGACCTCAAAATAATATCCCCCCCCACCATTCGGTGTCTTTTTAAGCACTCTCTTGGTTACATCTTCTTTTTTATTTTTTACAGCTGGGAGTAGTTTGTGTTTTAAAGGCCTTATTTGTAATTTCATTGCAGTAGACCTGCTAGCCCTAAAAATGTGTAATGCGCTATGCCACGTAGTGGCTAAATATTTGGTTACAGTGCATGACTTTCTAACATTTTCTTTTCATGTGGTTATGCCCTTAAGGGCTAACTATATGATTACATGACCAGGGATCTAACAAATTCTGTTTTCATTGTGGTGTCTTCAATGGGCTGTTCTGAGCATTGCAGTGTAATGCCAAAGTTTTTTTCTGATAAAGGTTTTTATTGGGTTTACATGATACTTGTATTCATTAATGTCTCCTTATTGCAATTATGACCATGATTCAGACCAACTTAACACCCTTATTACACCACGACTGTTTGAACACTCTTGATATGTTTGGGTGACCCTTCTAGTTTATTTCTCTCGTTACTCCTCCATGGCTGTCTTGTGTCTTGTTTTTGGGAACTGTCAGCCAGCCAGCAACTTTGATGGGGTGGTGAAAGTGGTATTCTATTGGAATTAGCATGGAAGATATAAATTAGGATGCTAAATGGCAACATTTTCATTTTTGGTTGTAGACAGAGGAAGAAGGTAAATGGAAGTGCTTTAGTTATATATAGGGCCACTGGAATTATGTGGCAGGAAAAGACAAAATTATGAGGCAGGGTTGACCAATTTATGTGACAAGAAAAGTCCAGTTATGAGTTTACACGCCAACAGCTTTAACTCAAGCAAATGTGAGACATATTGCATTGCAAATGCTTGTTTTATTTGTAGAGATCAAGTTGGTTGTTGGCATTCATTTATTGGCACAATGCAAAGTCGAGGTGAGCATAGCATTTTATTTGTAGGTTTTTGAGGAATATTGTATTGTAGTGGCATTATTAATGGTGCATTTTCCAATGGGCTTTAAAGGACAGGTAAATTACGTTGGGGCACTAACTCCTGTTCTGAGTCCCTGTGGTTCTCCGCGGCACCCATAGCTATACGTTTAAACGTCTTTGTTCTGTCTTCTCTTTCAGGTTAACTGTTTTCGACTGTTAACAGTCTGTTCCTTGTGGGTGGTGAAGGTTTAGTTAAGCCTCTGAACCACAACTGATATGGCCCATTATTACAGATATGGCATGCAAACCTTACAGTGAAGGATGGATTCTTGTGAATGGGATTATAAAATGTGTTATCTTTTTAGGTCAGTGGCATGTCACGAGGACTAGTACCTCCATGGAAGAGTATGGATCCGAAGTATGGTTGATTATTTTTTAAAGTCTGGGGATAACCTTGTGTGGTTTCGTGTTGAGGCTGCTTGTCTTTTTTCTGGGCTGGGGGTTGATATTGAGGGTAAGGGATAAGATAGGACGCTAGATGTTATGTAGATGGTCCAATATTTTGTGGCATATGAGATGTATTGCAATCCACTGTTCCTCCTATGCAGGCCATCGGTTTCCTGCAACTTCCCTGGAAGGAAGACATGGGTCTGGAAGAGGGTGGATAGCTCTGTACTGCGAGATGGTTAGCCAGGACAAAACTACATTTTGCCTTCCAAACAAGTGACCCTTCTTTCTTCGCCAATAGCTGGCTTGTATTGGCAAATGATAAAATGATTCAAGGTAAGGGTTGAGGGCTGTTACGGAATATGTATCACGTATGCTGTGAGCGGTACATGTGGGGTTAATATTAATGTGTGTAAGTTTGGTGTTTGCTTTAGGTTTCTTAAAGTTGGAGGCCTTGTATTGGAGTGAGTGGTGAGCAGAGTGTAGTCTTGTGCTTTTGCATGTTCAACTTAAATGCAGTTCACTATGCCTACAAGACCATAACCTTAAGGGTGTGCATCTTCTACTTTTTGCAGAGGCTTGTCTAGTGTGTGGGGGGTGGTGGTAGGGTAATGTTTGGAATCTGCTTCCTGCAGATTTATGGCTGGACTGATCTCTTCTGTTGGCTGAAAAATTTTGTCCGTTGCTTTCTAGAATTTGGGTCCTTTTGTATGTTTGTTTAAAACGCACTGCATCTGAGTGGTGGTTGCTTGTAGCATTCTTCATTGGGGCTGTCTTTGGTAAGAATGTGACATTTTGCTGGGTGATTGCAGCTTTTTTTCAAGAAAAGAAATGGCTCAGATAGTTCTTAATGTGTTTCTCTCTTGACCACACAGGGCTTGCCCATCGAGTGCCCGTACCGTGGAGTCATCCCCTAACAAGTCCAAAAAGCGCTTGCGCATGATGTTAATGAATAAATAGCCTAGGAGTGGGACAGGTATCTATTCTAACTATACATGCTGTTTCTTCAACACTTAAACAGGGCCTGGATTTGGCCTACAGTCTTAAACTCTGCAGTTGCCTGGGTAGTAGGTAATTTGATATCAGGTTGTCTTCGTTATTGTGTATTGTACAGGGATTTGTGTGCCACATACAGGTGGATGGAGATAAACGGCAACAGCAACACTAGTCCAAGAATTAAACTAGTGTTTTGTTTAAAAAAAAAAAAAACACACAAACCTGCTTAAGGTGTAACATGGCAGACAATTTGGCACAACCATGCTGAAGCCGCAGCACTGCTGGCACTCCAAAACTAGTCTATCATTGTTTTGAGTTGATGCCTGCAGCAACTAGAAGCTGGTGTGAATTTGGCTCTGGGTACATTATTATTGGAGGCCCGTCTGTAGTTTGGGTTGTACCAAGTGCCTAGTAGTAGTTTTGGGAGGGCTTCTTGCTAGCTTCTGTCGTAGACATTAAGGATGTGGCTTGTATTGAGTTGTGGTTATCTGCACACACCTTAAAGTACCTTCTCGCTGCTGGACAGCGTTCCATAGCTCTGACAAATAGTGTAATGAATGACAAATTCTGGGGTGTTTTGTACTCTTGATTGGTTGCAGAGGGTAACAAGTTTGGACATTAGGGATTTCTTCCTGTATCGTTAATGTTTTTTATTTTTCTTGTAGTGCACTGGCTTTTGATACTTTAGGGACTAAAACACTAGTGCTCTGTTTGGCTAGAACAAAAGGTTGTGGGTTGAATAATACTTTTTCTCTTTAGAAAGGGAGATGCTGGTATTGCAGTAGCACATTTGTAGCTATTTAAAGGTTTTTTAGGCTTGTCACCTGAGTGCAGTTATTTCTTATTTGTGCCTTGGGTCGTTAATAACAAAGCAAACTCCACACTGGTTCATTGTGGGATTTGTAGTACTGTAGGTAATGTATGGGATCTGCAATAGACTCTCTTGACTTGCAGTATTTTATGGCTTGTGAATTCTAGCTATTTATTCAGGGCCCGTGTAACTTCAATAACAGAATAGCTTGTTACAGTTCTTCCTGTTTTCAAAGATTTGTGTTCTGGCTAGCCACTGCAGTAATCCAGTTACTTTATGCCTTCAGACTTTAGGATTCATATTTGGGTGAATTCTATTTCTCCCAAGTTTCATCTAAAGGGCTTAACAGTGCAAGACAGTAATTCTACAGGTTTCAACACAGAACAGAGTGGTAGTCTGCTTTTTAGGAAACGCCTAGACAATGCTTGCTCTGTCGTTTAGTGACCTATTGTATATGGTTTGTGAGGTTCAACTCTGCCCAGTGATTGTCATTTGTCTATGTCAGTGTTCTTAAAAAAAAAATCCTTGCTTGCTAATGGGCAATCCTTCCTCTTTGTCCCACCTTTTTCTGTCTTATGTCCTCCCACAAAGATCGGACAAAGTACTATATAAATACACTGCCCACCATTTAAAGATGTGTTCAAGGACTACTTTAACCTTTCATCTGGAGCACTGGACAGGAGTGCTTATCTTTCCGAGCTCTGCTGTAAATCTCATCTGGTCACATTTGTTGTGCATTCAAAGACTGAGATACTGTTGCTTGTAATTCCCTCTTACCTCCATGCCCCCTTTCTGGCTCTCTGGCACCTGCAGCTATTTCAATCACTTTTCATTTAAAGGCGTCCTGCCCTGACAGGGAGCTTGCAGCTCCTCTCTCTGGACCAGGCCCTCTCCTTGCTCCTGGTTATAGTCTGCTCTTGCCCTCCCAATAATGCCCCATTGTCATACCGCTTACTCCCTCCTCTCCAGCCCTCAGAGATGGCTAAGCACTGCTTCAGGCTCCCATTCCAGGGCTGGGAAAGCTGCGGCCCTCCTCTCACGGCACAGCAACAGGACCCTTCCAGCTCCACGCTCACTCTGAACCATCTAGTTTGTGTTATCAGCAGGGAGGAGCTGATCTGACAGATAAGCAACCTGCAAGGTAAAGGAAAACATGTTTTGTCCGAAACCTTTTTTTCATTCCTCATCTTTATTTTTTTCTCAAATCACTCCTGTGTTCATTAGCACTCAACAGTCCTTTTATTGACTTTTTTTTCTTCTTTTTGTCCTTAATTTGAGCACTTGTGACTTAATTAATATTCCATGTCTATATGGGATCCTCCACTGTCCTGGTGCAGTATTCACTCTTCCACATTGTTCGACAAGTGTCCTTGTAGATATAACCATGCCAGTAACACTTTGTGATTGAGATAACTACAGCCTGTGGCTTTTGTACTGTACATTTTAGTGGTGCTTCTGGGAGAAAGCATCTCCTGCATGGAGGTCTACTTTTGAGAAAACATGGACTGTGGACGATCTCCTTACTTGGACTTACTGAGTTTGTGCTTGATCGTGCTGTGGGAAAAGCCAGTACTGCTCAAAGAAAGCCTCATTTCACAAGTTCTCCCTTAATCCCTAAATATGGTTGAATTCATAGCAAATAGCACGAGTTATGACTAAATCCACCTGATAATTTTATTCATGCACAAATCTAGCACTAGCTCTTGCCACTACATGAATAGATAGGATGTATATACTGCCCCCACCTTGTCTTGCGTGTAAGTAGTCACCCTATCCATGTGTAGTTCCCATGGCAAGTAGTGGTAAATACTGTTAAAACTCATGTTTGCCTATCAAAGTTCGGGGCTCAGAAAGAGGAGGCGAGGCATTGGACTGACAAGTGTCCTTAAGCAGCAGTTCGCTTGTGACTTAACGCTGGGTCAGCAGGGCAGGCACGTTCGGAAGTGCGCCCGTAAATGAAACCAGCATAGGTTTTTAGGTCGAGTGTTAGCGTTTGACCTGGTGTATAATTTTAGTATACTTATACTGTGGGTTAAAGCAATTTCATTTGTTGGTAGCCGTGTCCTTTAAAAATTCTTGTTCACTAGTGGTCAGTTTTGCCTTTTTCTCCCTCCTTTTTCTCTTTCAGAGCAGGGACCTAGTACTGTATTCTTCCACTTTGGGTTCTTTATCTGTTGCTGTGACAGACTTTTTTTTACATTACTTTGGTGGTCCCCTTTCACTGTGCTGTTTAGGCTGGTAGCTGCCTGTGTTTTATTGAAGCATTCCGTTCCTCCAAACTCCTCCCAAGCTGACATTTGTTTTGGCTATATTCCAGTGCAGTCCTCTCCCCTGCTCCTAAAATGAGCTTATTTTACTAGACACAGGCTCCTAAAATAAGAATATTTTACTATATAAACACCATATACCCTCACATTACATTGTAGAGAGTCGAGTCTCTCCTCTCCTCTCCTCTCCTCCCCCCAACCCCCTCCCCCCGGCTAGCACTCACGACATCCCACATAGGGCATTACTTATCTCCTTTATGGGGCCATAAATCTTCTCAGGCTGCTCTGCTAACTTCATTAGAATTTTTTATTTTTTTTGCTCGTGGTCACTGTTGTCAAAAGATGACAACGTGTTCAAAATGTGTGAAACCTATTGCTTTGCAAATGCTTGTTTTTTTTCTGTCTTTGGTCTCTCCCCTTTGCGCTCCATGGCAGCCATTGCAAGGAAAGTCCCCCTTTAAGACAGAGCTATGTGGTGGCAGTATATCACATTCATTTTTAATCCTGTTGGTATGGATCGCAACGCGCACCCGGCCCATCGCAGTGCAGCAATAAAGCAGCTACTCTTTGCTTGCACAACACCATGGCCGGAGGCCGCATTATTCATCCTGCTACCGCCCGGATCGTCCCACTTCTGGCACGAAATTTGCACTATTATACGGCGCCGGAGGTCGGACGGTTCCGGTGGCAGCGGGTGTATTTCACAAGTCTAACAAAAAAGCCCAGTTATGCTGCATATTTTACTCCAGTGCTTGGGCTGTTCCAAATGCTACAAGCTTCAACCTCACACTTTGGTCAGCCAGAAACTGTCAGGAATTCTTATGTTCTTTTGATAATTGTTATCTCCATTCTTTAAACAATTCTGTGAATGGCAGCACTATTACCTATCTACAAAACTAGTACATCTATCTCAGATTTACTTCTAGTGTCAGGTTTCTTATCGAAAGCTTCACTGCAATGATGAAATCTTCACACTAACTTGACCCAAGAAGCAGTTATATATCATATTTGAATACATGCTAAATATATTACAAGTCGTTCAGTTTAAAGTAATATAGTTCTCACAAAAGCTGAAGCTTTTCTTTAGCCCCTGTAGTGTAAACGCAAAGCAAGTGGCAACAAACACCAGTATATCATCTGTCTCCATACTAAATAATTCATTTCATGTGAATGAGTAGCTTGTCCAGTCCACATTTGTCTTATCATTCAGTGCATTCCATATGGGGCACTGGTCTTGCAACCTTACAACCTAATGCAGTACCATTTACGATTGCATTGCAAATGCTTGTTTAAAACTGCTCTCCACAAAACAAAGGTGCTTACATTTCACTAAGAATTTAGTGCACATTCAGCAAGCACATCGTGTTTCAATCTTAATTGGACAAGTAGCAAGAGACATGTCGATCTGGCCTCCAATTCAACAAAGATAACTGTTGAATGATCATACTAGGTATTTTATGCCTTCTTATAGAATGCTGACTTGAGAGAAGACTATTTCCATAAGGACCAGTTACAACGTGAAAGCGAAGAAGGACTGAACTATTCTTTCCTGACTGGAGAATGGACCTGGTCACTTTTATTTTGAAAATTATGTAGTTACTGGACTTTAATGCTTTTTACGTTGCAGCCTACCAGTCTGGTTTGCACACCTTGTAGAGTTTCACAAAGTTGACTTGTGAATGGATTCTTCCCGTTACTTGCCACTGGCTTTGTCGTTTGTAACTCATGTTTTCTTGATTCCGATTTGGTGACTGAGGGGGTCTCCAAAGCATTTTTTACAATATCCTTCAGAGAGTGCCCTTTCTGTAAATAGGCTGTGCAGTCAAAGACAGAGGACACATGTCAAGCTGTGTCTTCACAAAGAGCTTGATGTTTACTTTGTCTATGGTTGACTTAAAAGTGAGAGCATTTAGAGGCAAGAGGAATGCAGATTTTTGTTTTATTTTTAGGCATGGAGGGATGAGTGTCTTGTTTTGTTTGCGCTACGTTTTTAGGTCGAGCATAGCAGAGTGCGAGTGCTGCTTTTCCGACCTGATGGTATGTGTCTGGGCTTTTAACCACGCCCACCTCACGTCCATCACTACCACTCGTTCGTGGGCTCGCCCTTCAAAAATTCCTTTGATGACATTGGTAAATGGTTTCCGTTTTTCCCTCGTTGGAGAGGTTTTGTTACCGCCTTGGCTATTTTTTCCGATAAATTTGACTGCGAGCGAACTTCTTTTTCCTTATGTTTGTCTCTTCACGCTGATGCTCATAGCGGCTGGGGCGCTTTGAATCGGCTCAGTTAAGTGCAAATGGTTTACTTTTCATTTTCAATTTGTGGCAAGAAAAGTCCGTTTAGGAGTTAACAGCGTTAATAGCTCTAACTCGAGCAACCGCAAGACCCAATTGCATTGCAAATGCTTGTTTTCTTTTGTTCTGCATCTGTTTGTGAATGAAGCTTGGCTGTCCTATGCAGGCAAGCGTGTGGCAGCTTTATTTTTGTTTCTATAGCTCGGAAACATCCTGCATTTTATTTGTTTATCTTTTGTGATTTCTACTGCTCCTAAATTAGGATTCTATATTTATTTCATTACGAGAAACACACACAGCACAGACGTCTCAGTTACTAGGACATGTTTTTTTAGGGGGAGCACAATGTGTGTGGAGTTTGTTTTCAAGAATGTGTTCTTGAAATTTAGCTGCAGGGAAAGAGACGGATTGTATTTCTCATTACAAAGGCTCCCTAGTAATCTCTGCTAGCAGGCGGGAATGTTTTGTTTTAAATTCGTGTCCTTTCACTGAATGGAAAGGGTCAAATTGCATTTGACATCACTGAAGTCATTGCAAACTTTCAATAAAGGGCAGTTTGCTATTGCAACACTGTGTTAATTATCAGTGTGAAAACCCTGACTTCATAATTTAAAATTAATGTTGACAGCCACTCTTGCTCCATTTAATCATTTTTATATAGTGCGCGCATCAGCCGTCTGCCTGCCAGCAGCAGCAGCTGCAAACCTTTTCTCAAAAAATGATAAACCAGGGACGGGACCACGGGGGTGACGAGCAATGAGGGGGAGTGCACATACTCCCCCCCCCCCCCCCCCCTCAGAGCGCATGTGTGTTTGGCCGGCTGTCTTGGGCTGGCCAAACACACATACGCACAGGGCTTTACCCAGCCCAGTAACACAGTTGCTGGGCTGGAAAGAGCCTGCACAGTCTCCCAGTCTGCCTGGGAGCGCCCTGGCTGGGCTCTCCCAGCCAATCCTAATGCTGCTCTAAACAGCGTCAGGATTGGCGCAGGGAAGGCTCGGAGCCTGTGCCTGCCTGCAGCAAGGAGACAGAGGAGCGGTGCGCGGCGGTAAGGTAAGTGTTAAAAAAAAATATATATATATATTATTTTTTATTTAATTCCCCCCTCCCTTGCGTGCTGCCCCGCCCCTTCTGCTTCATGTGAGCCACAACTGAATATATCGCCCAAATGGGCATGTTTAAAGACATTTTCAAAAATACAAATAAAGGCAGCACCCACAAGACATGTATAAAGAGGAGTGAGCGCTTTGAAATGATGTGTGCTCAAGGTAGCCAAAGGCTTGGTGTCATACAAGGCTGCACTTCAAACTACAACCCCACCCATCCTCGCCCATTGCATCTACAAAATGCCAGTGTTGCAGGAGGTGTGAACAGCAGCAACTTGATAACACGAGTGTTCATTGCATTTATAATGGGAGCCGTTTCACCCTCCCTACGGTCACAATGGTGTTATTAATACAGGCAATTCAGTTTCACTGTCTACAAATCTGGAGCCAATTCAAACCAGACGCATTTCATTGTATCTAACTTCTTTGTAATTGGACTTCCATTCCCTGGGTATAACTGATCGATTTGTGCATTGCTTGTTTGGGATATTGGATACAGATGTTAATGAGTGCTCATTTGGTTCACTTCTGAAAATGTGGAAGGAAACTGCCAGGCATTTCATAGTAGGCGACCCTATGTGATACTGGCACATCTGTTTTTCAAAGTGTCCCGTTTTGCAGTCAAATAGGAGTAATAAAAAACAGATACAATTTAACTAGGTTTCTCAGACTAACAACAACATATAATGTTGTATAAAGGTCTCATCACTTATTAACCCCTTATTATATAAAGAATATATTGATGCTTTTAGTAACCCACAAAGCTTCTAAATTTCTTTGTGCTTGTTATTCAGAGATAGTTGATTTCTGACTAGTGTGTCATACCGTAATTCTACATTTTCCACAAACAGTTTACAGAAAGCTAATCTATTATACAAAGCTCAAAATTCCACTCCATACCACATAATTCAACTCCAAGCCACATAATTCCACTGCACTCCATGACGCACAATTCCACTTCACCTAATTCTACTCAATCCATGCCACATAATTTCACTCTATTCATTGTAGCACAATTCATTGCTACACAATTCAGTGTCACATAAATCAACTCCTCATTATATAATTTCATTCCACATAATTCCACACCACGTCACATAATTACACTTCACACAATTTGATTCCACGTCTCACAATTCTACTCCACGTCTCGCAAGTGCACTTGATGCCAAACAATCCCACTCCACCCAATTCCACGTCTCACAAACCCATGCCACTCCCTACAATTCCATGCAAAATAAGTGAACCCCACAGCAAGTAATTTCATGCCACGTAATTCCACTTGACTCCATGCCACATAATTCCATTCCACTACACATAAATCCACTCCACATAATTCCACTCCACAGCACACACGTCCATAATGTGCCACACAAAATCTACGTCACATAATTCTGCCACACACCACACTACGCTATTCCATGTCTCACAATTACAAGTCACACCACACTGTTCAGTACACAGCACCTAACTCCACACCACATAACACCACTCCACCCAATTCCATGCCAAATAATTGCCCAAATGCCACATAATGTTACTCCACAACATGTAATTCAACATTGCATAACTCCACACCACACAAGTTCACTCCACTCCACATAATTCCACTCCACACCACACAATTTCAGTCTGCTCAGTGCAGCAGAATTCCACACCACACTATGCTACAAAACACCACATAATACCACACCACATAATTGCACTCCATGGCCTTGCACTCTATTGCGCACAGTTCCATCCCACGCCAAACAATTCCAATCCACATAATTCCATTGCACACCACATGATTTCACTACATGTAACATAATTCCACTACACACTACATAATTCTACTCCACAAAACTGTACTCCATGCTACATAATTGGACTCCATGCTACATAATTCCAATCCACTCAACACCACAGAATATTGTTCCACACAATTCAATGCCTCAGTTCCAGGCAACATAACTCAAATACACTCTGATAACTCCTGTCCATGCAACATAATTTCACACCATTCCACAAAATTCCACTCAGTGCTACACAATTTCACTTTATGCCAAACAATTCGACTGCACACCACATAATTCTACTCCAGTCTAACACATAATTCAAATCTACACAACAGTTATATGTCACACAATTCCACACCATATAATTCTACTACAGTCTACGTAATTTTATTCCACATCATGCCACACAATTTCACTCCATGCCACATAATTCCAGCCTCACTCACTACTCACTACTGCACTCCACACCACATAATTCGATTCCTACACTATTGCACTCACCACCACATATTTCTGTGCCAGACAGCTCCATGCCACATAATTCCATGGCACGTCATTTCACACAAAAAATCACTTCATGCCATATAATTGGACACCACTTCACACAAATACACTCCCCATAATTCCACTTCAGCCCACATAATTCCACTCTGTGCTGCATCATTCCATTCCACACAAATGCACTCCATGTCTCACAGGGGCACTCCATGCCATACTATTGCACTCAACACAATTCCTTGTCTAACAATTTCACTCAATTCCACACAGCTCCTCACCAAATAATTTCACACATTTGCCCGGCACATAATTCCATGAAATATAACTCCACTCCACTCTGTGCAACATAATTAGACTTCACTCCACATAAACCCACTTCACATAATTCCACTCAACGAAACATTCCACTTCACATAATTCAACTCAACACAAATCCATGAGCACATAATTTTACACCAGGCGGCACGCAATTATGTGCCATGCCACTTGATTCTGCCACACCACTCAATTCCATGCCCCACCACTTATTCCACTCCATGCCAAATAATTCCACTCAACACCACATCATTCCAGTTCTACAACACAATTTCACACCACATAATTCCACTCCATGCAAGATAATACATCTCCACACAATTGCACTCCATGCCACACAATTGCACCCTGCAGCGTAATTGCACTTCACACCACATAATTGCACTCATTGGCACATAATTCAACTTCTCTCAATGCCGCACTATTCCACACCACACAATTCAGCTCCACACCATATAATTCCATACCATCTAATTTTACACTGCATCATTGTCTACATAGTTATAATCTATAGATAAGTTATTACTAAAATAAATTGGTATGTTGATAGAAGGATGTAATAAACAAAAAAACTAATATTACTTGGACTGAGGTTTTAACATAGGCCTTTGACTGTATTTCCCTAGGCCACTACACTCTACACCACTCTACTAAAGTCTGCAACACTGCGCTCTACAACACTGCTCTCTATGCCACTCCACACCTCTCTACTCTGTTCTATGCCACTCCACTCTACGACCCAGCACTTTACTTCATTAAACTCTGCGCAAATCTACACTTGTCTGCACCACTCTAAACTACTGCACTGTACACCACCGCAATGTTTGCCACTACACTTTGTCATTATACTCTATGCACTGTACATCACAATAATCCTCTTGAAAGCTTATGATGTTGCTATTGAAGGCACTGAGATTTTAAGTTGTCTATTGCTCCCATAGCTGTCACCCACTACGGGACATTTAGTAAGGATCTCTGTAAAGATCTATGTGTCTGCCTTGACCTGCTGTGGTCACTTACATTATGGATCCACATATTAGATCAGTAACATGCCTGGGGATTTAAATAATTCTTTCTCCTGGTTGTTAGGGGTTTAGGTGTTGATGAGCACAATTGGCCCGTGGTATTGTATGCCTTCCTAGTTGCCATTTGGTTTTAAGCACTCCAATCTGTGTCTTCCCCGCTCCCATTTCTTGGCTAGTTCTCATGCTCTGATCAAGTTATGTGATTCATGTAGCATCACAGTCTTGATCTAGAGTTTCCTTGTTCCAGTAACTCCTTTCGCAATTAGGTAAGCACTATGTAATATAAGGTAATTGGTGGTGACATTAAGTTGTATTATCTGCCTTGTTCCAGCAATCCATTTCATATACATGACTTCTTTTTGACTGCTTCGCATCTGGGGTGTTAACTAACCTCATCTTCTTTTGTGAGACCGAGCCCTACATCCTTGTCTCTGAACATTGCAATCAGCTCAGTCTTGATCAGCACTATATATGCAATATTCCCTCTTCTCGGACAGGTGTATGGACCGTCCACCTACTAGTTTAATCTATTATGCTGCATGCGTGCTGAGCCCAGTATCATTACCATTTAAGTTATTGTTCTGCATATTAGATTTGTTATGGTGCACATTGGGTTTTAATAGATTGCATTACTCCCGGCTTTTGTAGTGCCTGTTTACTTTGACATCAATCAAAAGTGTAGCTGATGGTTGGAATGATTATGGTATATTTTGAGTTCTCTTGGCTTCAAGCTTTTGTGTGTTTTGTGTGTGTCTAACTTTGGTTGGAAGTATAGCCTGTTCAGTGACTCTTTTTTAATTTTGTTTCTGTATCCTGTTAAGTTTTTAATGCTTATCCCATTTGTTTACATGGTATATGGGCAACTTTAACTTTAACTGTTTTGCTGCTCATTAATGGACATTTGTATCCCCATGCTTTAAAATTAATCACTATGTGATCTTAAGTTTCTTACAACAGCGTTTATAGTATCAAGTATTTCATGTTATGTCTTACTGTGATTGTATGGTGAACTTTAGGGCTCATGATGTGTCGAGTAGGTCATTTGTTCCCTATTAACAGGGCATGTGAAGCTACGCAGTATGCAGCCAAGGTTTTCTTGCTAAATCAGACTTGTAAATGTTGCAACCTTGATGATCTGCTTTGTTTGTGTCAGTCTTCTTGCAATTTGAGTGGATCTACTAACGTTTGTAATGTGGTATGGGTCATATGTGTGATTTTTCATGCCTCGTCCACACAGAGGGCTTCATCCATGGGGGTAGTGGCAGTCTTCAGTGGGCTCTGTATTTGCAGTTGCGGCCAGACCTGCTGGTGTGAGAAATACAATGTTAGAGGTTGTATTGTAACATCTACCGCCGGTATTAGACAGTGACATTTGGCTAAGGCCATGTTCACATAGTATCTTCAGATTTCCCTTATGTGACAGGTACACATGCTATTAGTTGTATTGACCTGACACTTGGGTAACATACCTATTACATTTCAGTCAACCAGCTTCAGAATGTCTGAGTTTATTAGCACTTGGTAGGATGGTCATGGACTCGTTTATTGCAAGCAGTGCAGGCTAAACTGTGACTAGGCAGGATGTAGTTTAGGTTATTTTAAGGCCTAGTTGAATGGTGTTCATGTAGAGCCAGAACCTTGTTGTGTATGTGATAGTTGTCATTATGTGGTCGGTGCCTTGTGAATGTGTCTGCTGCCAATACCATTCATATGAAGCATCTTGGGGCATTTGATCTGTCTCAAATTTCTTTTGGCACGCAGGTTGAACTGACCTTCCGCTCCACAGTATTTTCATCTTGGCATAGCTGCTCAAGATGGATCTCGGTGTTTAGCCTCATCACAGAGTGTACCCTGATCTGTACCTTGGTCCCTCCCACGGGGTAGTCTTCATTTGTGAGTTCACAGACCGATGCACAATCTTCTCTGGACACTGGCATGGTAATGAGAGTTACATCTCAGGTAAGTACAGTTCAAAGCCTGAGTAGAGGGAGCAGGGTCATTGGAGCAGTGGTCACGGTGTTGGCTGAGTGGAGTGAGAGTAGCAGTGCCTCCAGGCCATGGCATTCCTGTCAGTGCCCGTCCTACCTACACATTATACAGATGTCCTCCTCTCAGGTGTGTAGATTCCAATGTGGAGGTGACAATCAAGGTAATTTCGAGTAGGATACACTTCAAGTTTTGGTAATGCTGAAACAGTCCCTGCTGGGAATTGTAGTGTTGTCATTCCTTGTACTACACAGACACTATATACAGAGTTACTGTTGCCCCAGGTAAGTCTAGTTCACATATTGGAGGCCAGACAGGGGTCTCCTGACAGGTGGACACTGGGCTGGTGAGTGGTTTGACAGTGAAGTTGGCAAAAGATGATCAGTGCACATGCATTACAATACATTTTGGTAAATGTTTAGTGTTGTGACATACCCAACTCCACTCCCACAGGTATTTCTCTCAAGCCTTCAGGATGCAGGATAGCCAAGACCTTTTCCTCCCAGGATGTGAGTTGTAAGGGAGGAGGTGGGGGCCCACTGCCTGTCTTCTGGACATTGATTGCCCGATCTTGCTTAATCTTTTCCTGGTAAACCCTTTCAAAAGAAAGCCTCCTGAGGTTCCAATGCCACCCGTTTTAGACAATCTAGCATTGGCATTCTCCATAGCTGGCATTTGCACCTGCATCCTTAAGCAGCATGTCATGCTTTCAGTAACGCCTCGTATACATCTTGACTCCTTCAATGGTTTATGAGGCCTACACTCCTCTTAGCTCCTATTAATGTAATGTTAATCGTGCACAGCCCTCCCATTGTTTATTTTGAGACGAGATCTAAGCAATAATTTGTTTAAAAATTTTTACGTTTAATTTACACATTTTACAGCTTTTAAATATTTTTAAAATGCTTCTAACATTTATACTGATTTATTCTGCTAATAACCCTCTTAGCCTCTCCGCCTCTGAGGCAGTTCATCTCTGACACACCACTCCCTCCAAAATAGTTTGATTTTCTACACAAAACACCCAAAAGTTTGCTCATTATACGTCTGAAAGAACACAAATCCGTTACAGTTCGAGTACAGTAATATGTGGACCTTGTGAAGTTAGGACACCATACAAAATATGAGATTGCTTTAAATGTATGATGAAATGCAGCAGGGCCCCTTGACTAAGGTGGAAGGTTGGTTAACATGCTCAGGCACCATCTGATTAAATCAAAACCATATAATATTTTAATAAAAAAGTTTTACTTCCTTGAATGGCCCATTTTCCAAACCACTGGTGAAAGTGATCAATGCAAAATGCATGTCTACTTTGAGATACGGATGTGATATCCTTACCTCCATCCTAATCAAGATGCTAGATCGATGGCAGTGCTATTGATCCAGGAAGCTATTTCTCTTACCCGCCTTTTCAGCTCAAATACACATCTGGCTAGAATGTAATCTATTAAATCGATTCGTTTACCAAGCCGGCAGGATTCTAAGTTGTCGGTACAACTGCAAAATAGCTCCACAGACCATACTTAGGAGAGTAGTATGGAGAGAAGTCGGACTTTGCAAGGGCACTGACAGAAAACATCGGAAGAACATAGGCCGATCGTTGGACCTTCTACAGATGTCAGAAATATAGGCCATCCAGGCCCCTGGGAGCCCAGGTTAAGGCAATAGTGAAAATATAGCAACAACTATGCCCATTTGCCCTAGATGAGCCCTACATCTACTATTTGCCTTACAAGACTGCACATTGTCACTGTATTGAATCCTTACAATAGAAATGGAATTCCATAGTATTTGTTGGACGCAAAACTGTTCAGAACAAAAACAAGCATTTGCAATGCTACGGGTCTCGCATTTCTCCGAGTTAGAGCTATTAGCAGTTGTAAACACCCAACCGCACTTTTCTTGCCACATTAAATGGAAAAAAAAGAGCGCGATTGCGCTGCAACAGTTCACTCGTTGTGAAACCTATTGGTAAAAGTGCAATTATCTACGGAACCAGCAAAAGTACAATTAACTATGTAACAGGCTCGATGTCATGGAAAGTGCTCGCCTTCTGCCAAGCAAGATCGCGCTGCGAACAAAGATAAAAAGTAGTCCACACACCGGATGGAAAACAGCGAGCCTTGCAAGTTTTCAGTACTTGGTTGCTGTGCTCGAGGATGGCTAACCACCGGAAAAGGCATGAAGTATGCATGCCTTCCACTAATGAAAGCAAGCAGATTTTAACAGGCAAGCCCACGAACCAATGAAAGACACTGATGTGGCATAAACTGGGCTCCGAGCCCTTTTCTAACTTCTAAAGCGTCTTGCAAGCGAAATGCATGCGCAAGCGCATGCGACCCAGGCACGACCCAAAAAAGGAGTTCATAAGACTGAGATATAGCTTATTTGATATTGCAGAGATGAAACAAACTTGGAAGTTCTTTTTGCCATTACTGGAAAGAATCCCTGTCTCACGGAACCGGCGGTTGTCAAGGGTTTAATGCAGAGAGGTCAAATTTCTTCGTGCCATCCTTCCGACCTATGGAGATAAGATCTTGCGCATTAGCAGTAAAGGAATGCAATTGACAGGTGGCTTTTTTTTTTTGTAGGACGGTACAATATAAGACGGATCAGCTGGCTAAGGACATGCCAGCTAGCACTGCAGTGAAGTGAGCGTCTGAAACCTGTGTTGCCTGGACCACAGTAGTTGGGTAGTAATTATATAAGTGAATTAAATTCTGTCCTGAATGGTCATCACTTTTTTCCAGTTTTAACCGCCTTTGTATACGATATGGTGCCAGAACTAATCTCCTAGTCTATTCCATTTAAATGAATAACACTTCCATAAATGTTTCACTCTGCTAAATTGCAAACAGTATAACTTCTTAGCCATATGGATGGCACTCAAGAACTGCTTTGTTATGCATATACTCTACACTATGTTTTTTTATTGTGCTATAAAAACTTTACATTAAAGTACCTTTCCATTGATTTATTATTCAGTAAAGCGAGGCACAGCTGCCCTTTGGACTCAACAGCTCTGAATGCCTCAGAAGAGTAACATTCCAGAACACACAAATCAAGTGGAATCAGAATATTCTTTAAAAAGTGAATATCTAAATACATACAGAATGTAACAAATGCAGCGTCTGTGGTACACAAATTCAAATACAACACTGTTCTCTGAATGTAGGCCTGAACAACTAGCCCCATTTGTTCCTCACAAGCCATATCCAGATCTTGTCACCGACTCATAAGACTAAGATCTCGAATTCTCAGCACTACTGCTATTGTTAAACCTACTCTGCCTGTTACTCAACAGAGGACAAAAATCAAACCAATCATTGCAACTTTCAGAATTCAGATCTATATCTTTATCATTCATGAGTTGCATTTGCTAAGTAGTTAGTTTCACAACTGAACTCTTATTCCATCACCCCTTATTTTCCAATAGAACAGCAGTTTTGGACAACTTCAAACTTTGGTTGGCTTAGAAAATTTAGATTAAACTTTTATGACCCTTAGTTTTAAAAACAAATTGGGATCCAATCACCAGAATTCGATTCAATTTCTTTGGCATTTCTTGTGCAATCAACATACCTTTCACAAGCACTTACCCCCCATATTTATACTTGCTTTGCGCCGAATTTGCATCATTTTTTTAATGCAGATTCAGCACAAATCTAACTCCAAATTTATACTTTGCCGCTAGACCCGTCTAGCGCCAACGTTTTGGAGTTAACTTAATTTTTTGCTTGTGGGAAACTACCTTGCGTCAATGAGATGTAAGATAGGCATTCCCATGCAAAAAATTGACGATATGGCCTTAGCACCATATTTATTCCCCTGTGCTACAATGACACACGGGGGAATGGGGCCTTAAATAATGGTGCTAAGCTTCCTTAGCGCCATTATTTAACTCCTGGGTCAGGGTAGGCGTTAGGGGACCTGTGGACCTATTTTCATGATCAGAGACCATGGAATGGGCCCACAGGTGCCCTTCCCTAGCCCCAGGGACAACCCCACCCGCACCAGAGGGATGCTAGAGGATGGGCGGGGCCCCATCCCAGGTAAGTAAGGTAAGTACAGGTAGGATTTGTTGTTGTTTTTCAAAGTGTCTTGGGGTGTCTAACTTGAGCCCCCCTACATGGCACTGGGCCCAATGGCCATGTGTCCCCTGGGCATGGCCATTCCTGTGTGGGCATGACTTTACTAAGACAGCAGTCATGTCCATTGGGGGTTTCTGTAAAAAAAATGGCGCTAATCTGGTTAAAGGCAATTTTTTAATGCCTCTACCCATACTAGCATCATCCTTTGACACACAACCTCCTGTTCCCCCACCTGGCTAGCGTCCTTTGTTATGATGCTAGCTGGGCCTTACCGCCAGCTACAGTAATTCCATAAATATGATGCCCAACCGGCATCTTGGAATGGCTCTAGTCGGCAGTATACTTTTTTTTTTTGCTTCTACACACTCACAAACTCTTTCCAAAGTTAATGCTTCTTTACAATGTCTGGTCATTTCCTTCAACCAAGGCGGGTTTAAACCAGACATGGGTTTCCTGCACATCTCATTTGTTAGTAAGTATTTTTCTTCAATAATCGATTCTCCCTCTCTAATAGACTGCTCAAAGTAGGACTATAAAGAGGTACTTTAAAGTGCATGTTTATGGAGAAACTGCACCATCTGTGTGGAAACAAAGCGAATCCCGTTGTCCCTCACAATTTCATCAGGTGCTCCTTCAACGTGAAATAACTTTTCTAAAAATATCTTAACATTCATTAAGTGTCATCTGTTTTAACAAAGGCAAAATCCAACCATTCTGAAAAGTAATCAACAGCCACAACAAGATACCTGCATTCACTTTCCATAACATCGTATGGTCCAGCAAAATCCAACCCTAATTATTCCCGGGGACCCTTAGGCCATGATACTGAACACAAAGGCGATGTGTTAACCCTCCAGTGTTAGTCAGCAAGTATACATTACTTACATTTCTGAACAGATTTCTTGACCTGTCACGCAAACCAATAGGTAGAACAAATACATCTTACCTTAGAACTGTGTCATTGACTATTGTGAGGTCACATGTTATGTGGACGAAAACCCTCAGCTCAGCACTTAAAGCCCTGTCACACAACCAACCTTTAATAATGTAATACTTAACTTTATTTAATGTATAATCATGTCCACAATTCTCAATCCATTCCTCTTTGTGATGTTAACATTTTCAGTGGCATCAATTGTTGTACTGATCCAGTCATCTTCATCCTGGTGTTGATTCTCACCCTGTTCATCTACGATTGGCAAATAAGAAAGGCAATCTGACCTTACATTCTTTCCACAAGGTGTACATATTTGATAACAAAATTGTACACTTCCAAACATAAGAACAATCTGATTAATCCCGAAGACCGAAGAAGCCTTGTTTGAACAACTGCATCCAACATATAAATGAAAGGTTTGTGATCTGTGTACAAATCAAATCCTATTCCCCTGATTTACATTTTAAATACCCCAACTATGCTTGAGCAGGCTAAGGCCTGTTTCTTTTGCGCTGTACTTACATTCAGTAACCTTCAAAATCCTAGATGCACATGTTATAGTTTGCTCTTCACATTATTCATTTGACTAAGCATAGGACCCATTCCACATGAACTTACATCCGCAGTGATTAAATGTTTTGACCACGTGGGAAAGGCTTTATAGCTGGTGCATAAATAATCAGCATCTTAATTTTATCATAAGCCACTTGTGCCTCAACCACGAATCAAATTTCATACCCGTTTTTAGAAGCATTCTTTAAGGTTGAACCACAAACGCACATCCATGAATAATTCTGGCTTAATATTCACCTACACCAAAAATGATACCAAAGAATTTTTCTGTTGGGGAATGGGTGCTTTACATATTGCCTTAACGAGGATGATTTTGGTTTTATAACCTCTTGTTCGATGCAATGATCAGGATAATAAACATGGCTGGCCAAAGTACATTTCTCTCTATTAATAGTGATACCACATTTAAAGAGGGTGCTCAAAACAACCTCTAATTTCTTATTATTATTTCTCAGTGTTTTCTGTATAAATAAGAATATCATCCTGGAAATACTGAATGCCACTCTTGTCACCAAAAATTAAATTCATCACCTGTTGGAATTCGTTAGCTGCAGATGCCAATCCAAAGGGCATCCGCAAAGACATATTAGTACAAAATGGCGTTACAAATATTGTTAAATGTTATACTTATTTGGTCGAAGGAAATTGACGATAGGCTAAGCTAAATCTATGGTAGAAAAGTACTTATTACAACTAGGATTGGTTAATATATCATGAATCCATGGAAAAGGATAGCACTCAACCAGAATTATTCTTTTTGATTTTGTTTTGCGCCCAAACCCCTTAACAAGATCTAAACTGCCACTGAAGACTCACAACCGACAACAAAGCCACAAAAAGAACAAACTAATACAACAGAAGCCACCACAAATTCTGCTTGCCATACCAGCTTCAAAGCTGTAATTTAAGAAAAAACGTAAAAAAACTTATTACACCGAATATTCAAAACAACATTTTAAATTAATTTTAAAAAGTCACAATAATCAGACACCGAATCAACGTACCCAAAATGAGAAAATACCACACAATACTCAGGCCCAAAATGCCAATAAGAGGATATTAAACTTCGAAGCTCAGGAGGCAAATTGGCAAGAGGGGGCCTCAATCCCTTCCATGCAATGTGAAAATCAAAAATTCAAATAAATATCAAAGAAGTGAGCGTAGCAATGACCGCATTAGAGCAGAGACTGATAAGAGAACGCTATCACCAAGGATTAACATCACTGGGGGAAAATGAAGACCATACACAGAAATAATGACATGGAAGGATGCCGAATGTAAAGAGGATACTATTGCTTCAACACAGACATCAGCCAAATGAATACAAGTGAATATGTAGAATTCCCCTCTGCAGCTGAAGGCGACAACAAACAAAGGGCACTAGAGGTTGCAGAGAGTGTGGAAGGGGACAAACCCATTATCAGGAAACTATGCATAGCAAATAATATCAGTCTCCAAAACTAATTCAAAGACATAGCTCAATTGCAACAACTGGAATTAAAGCTCAGCGCCAGCAACTGGCAAACAAGTGACAGGATAGAAAACCAAGAGGAAGGCAACTGGTACCAAGAAAGTAGCCATCTCACTCTCAACACTGGAGCATCACATTCTGGAACTGTGAAGGAGAGTGTATCACCTCGAACTCATCCAACAACTCAATGCTTCACCAGCCCTCAGGACTGGCTAGTTTCAACATGACCAAGTCCAGCAAGATCAACATTTGACATTGATAATAGATGGAACTAAAAGGCCAATCCTGAACATCAAATTGGAATAAACAACTTTTGCTTTACAACATTTCCCTGTGGTTGTTAAATGTTTAAGCAGGAAAAACCTCACACAACAATATGGTAAATCTTTGGTTAAGGCACGCAAAGGCATTTTCATGATTGCAAAACATTGTGTTATTCTCCGGGACAAAATTAATCTAGAGTTTAAATCAAGGTGACATTGCTTCAGTAACAAACTAGCGCTGGAGGCTTGTGTGGTTTGAGCTGTAATTTGTTTCCAGGTAAAATTATTATATCCTGAAATGTATAAGTCGATCTAAGTGGCTCTTGCAGATAAGTGTCTTCAAGCCGAAGTCTTGCACTTCTATCAGCTCAATCCTCGTTCACTAAAATCTTGTTTAGCTGTCCATAGTTTTCTCAAAGATAACACATTACTAGATTAAAAACCCTATGAAATGCAAACACATTAAGCCTGACTTACTCTTTGCAGGGCCTTCACCATCTAGTTTTGCTTACTCTCTAGCAACCAATGCTATTAAATATCTGTAACATACTACTTGTTTGAACCCAACCCGATCAAGGTTCAGTACCACCATCATGTGCAGTGCTCTGAACCCAATAGGGGCTCATTGCCATTGCTTTCTTGGAAAATTGCTGGGTTGGGAATATGTTGGGAGATACGAGAATTGACCGGCATCTCCTTAATGTGGCATAATTTACTTTCAGGAGACAAGGGATCTACAAAACCAGTGTTTTAAGACCCAGAAGGTGTCCTTCGGGGGGCCTGAATCCTGTTTCTCTCGGATCTTCGCCTTGAAGATTGACATGATGGATTTTAGCTCTCCCAATATTCACTACATGCCATTTATTTTTTGGGGAATGTGGAATGCTAAAGATTTGTTTAATATTTCTAGCAGAGAGGTATCCCTAAGTGTTTGTTATGGTGGATTCATCAACCCATCTGGGTGCTAAAGGAGCATACTCTGCATCCAGATCTCCTACCTGACTCATTTATAGTTGCTACAGGTCACCTAAGTGCCACACTTCCATATTAAAGAACAATGATAATTGATAAAGCCTGGTGTTCAAGGGTGTAGATTATATTTGCCACCATTGTGTAAACTCAGATCCAGGCGTCTAATAAGCCAGGCATCTTGCATATGGATTTGTTTAATGATTTGTTAATTAAACTTTTCAATGGTATATGTTTGTAAAATCAACTTGCTTACCTCACCTTGTGCAAAGTCACCATGTCAGCTGTTAAGTAATTAATGTGGAAGCATGGCATTTGTGATAAACTTTTGTCTAATTGGGTTCTCTGGTCCGCCCTCTCATACAAATAGCCAAACTTGTGACAATTATTGTCCTTAAATGGTGGGAACTAGATAATGTTTCAGGGTCACTCAACTGCCAAGAGCCTTTCCACACATAAATGTGTGGAATGGTAGACACTTGTGGTGGAACCAAACAGCCCTACAGGATTGTGCCATCAGTGCAACACACAGACCTTGTTCAGCACATATGGTGTGCTGGCAATGACCAGTTTAGGCAAAGCATGCCACCTGCTCTGCCATGCAGCTCTGGAGCAACTTTTCTCACTCTGATCAGGCATCAGCGGCAGGGAATCATCATGGGAAGTTCAGGTCTCCACACGTGTCCATACGATAGTGCAGCAAATCAGTGACCCTGAAGGAAGAAGAGTGGCTTCTCTCTCAGAGGGATAACAGGAGGGTAATAGGATTAATATGGTTGTTGGTGCAATGCGTTCTCTGCTGGTTGGCTGGTCCAATTGATACTGACTCTGCAATCTCATGCATGTCCTCAATTTCAAGGTGCAGGTCCTCACAGCAGCATTTATAACAGGACCTGTAGTTCTCCTTAAGATACCTTTGTCACACACAAGGCTGTCGTCCTCCTTCTTTAGGTAGGTAGAAGCAAGATCGGATTACTTACACGGCCCTGAAGTATGGTTAGTAAAACTTCAGGGGAGTGTTCTACCCTTGGTTTCGTCATCTTCTCTGTGCAGATGCCAAAATGGCAAAATGTGGACTTGCATAACTGACTCATGTGGCCACCACATTTGCCGAAACAGTGGTAATCAGTGACAAACTAACAGGCCACTCACATTTAAAGATATGCTTGAAAAGTAGAAGATGATCATTGTCTACTGCATCCTTTTCTGCAGATTCCTTGACTATGACAGGCATACCACAATGTTCACTGGGTTTGTGTAGACCTGTCTGAGACACTCTTTCAGGTAATCAATGAATGCAGTTTTTCTCAGTTCTTGTCAGAGATGGACACAGGAAGTGAGGGATGGTATTATGGTCTGTCTCCTGTGTTGAGATGTTTTTCTCCGGCAATACCTTTGGTAAAGATTTGATCCATGTATTATTTCTCTCATGGCACAGACTTATCTGCTGGAACTGGCTTGATCCAAAATAGACTGAATGGTTTCTCCTTGACTGAGGTTGAACTGAGTTCAGAACCTTATACATAGCACATGCCTTACAATGGCTAATGTGCGGAGGGCCTTTAAAGACAGTCCCTACAGTATGAACTACAAACGGCAACTACTTCTGGTTCGAGGATGAATACTTGGCTAACAAAAGTCTCTTTTAATTAGCGGCACAGGTTGCGTGAAATCCTAATTACTTGGCTTATATTCATGAGGCCACAATACTAAACAATAACACCACATCTGAAGTTGGGTGGTAATGGAAAATCATCTGAATTGTAGAGCAAGTGCTAAATGTAGAGGAGACTCTACAGGTTTAGTTCCCTCCACCACACAATACTGGTAGAGGACATTTTACTGATGGAATGTACACTGGGTCAAGCACTTCCTTCACAAATTTGAGGACTTTCCATTAACAGCCAAGTCTAAATCGGTCCCTTGATTTATAGAGGTACCCGTCTGGTTCCTTGATGTGGGTGATAGGTTGTTGTTTTCACAGTCTTTGACAGATCTTTTATCAGTTCCTTTTACTTTGGCTTCCTTTGTAACTGCTTACTAGCCCTTCAGAAATTAATTTGTTTTCTTTGGGTTACGAGTTGGGACTTTTAGAGAGACAGAAGTTAGCTAAATCCCCTGAACTGTATTGCCTTGCTGATGACCTTCATACGGATGAGGCAACAGTCTGGGTGGGCAGTACTTTGTACTATAAATAATTCAGTTCTGGGCAGAGAGTCCATCTGTCATCAAGTAGGAGGTCAGAGATTGTCCCTATTTTCAGTAGTGCTTGAAGTTCAACTGCTAACTACAAGCCCATTTCATAGAGAGACAGTAGTGCTAACATTTGTGGTACAGTAAACCTGGACCAGTTCCAGGAGTGGTTTAGTGATAATTAGTCACTAATCCAGTTCAGAAGGGTCTCGGAAAGCTTGCGGTGGCCCTTCGCTATATGATGAAGTAAATCTCACATAAAGAGGGGTACTTGTTCCAGAGTTTATAGGCAGCAGTCTAGTCTGTCAGCAGTCTACTACTCTGAGACATGCGTCTCTCTTTTTTTTTTTTTTTTCATTTTTTTTTTTCAATTTGTCCTCATACACCCCTGATTGGATCAGCTTCGTGTTGTCGAAATGAGTAAACGATTTCACTTACATATAAATCAGGGACGCCAAGAAGGGGGGGGGCTTGGGTCTCTCTCATTTGATCTCTATAACAGACCCCTTGAAAGTTCAATTAACCTAGCCTTTAATCATCGGACAAGACTTACATTCATGAAGATACCTATTAAGCAGTGTTGTCCTGTACAGCAGTGACCCATAAACGTGAGCATACCTCCACGTTCCCTTCCCCATTCGCATACTTAATTATTACCTCCCGCCTAGAAATCCCCTTAAGTGCCCCCAACCAGTCCATATATGACGGAGGGAAAGAGGAAGTCCACTTACAACATATTTCCCACCTAGCCAGAATTATGCAAAACAAATTACTCTTCTTCAACCTACTCTTAACTTCACCTTTGTTCGGGACACTAAAAATCACTGAAGGGAGACTTGGCAAAATCAGTTGTTGCACAACCTACGTAATAACCTTACACACTTTTACCCAAAAGCTTTGTACCAATGGGCAATCCCAAAACATATGGATGTCTGATGCTCTCAATACGCCACATTTTGCACAGTTGACTGGGTCTTCTCCTCTCATCTTTGATAGCTTCGCTGGTGTAAAAAAGACCCTATGCAAGGTAAAAAGGTGGTTCCTCAATAGTGATGCTAACTTAACTTCTTTATATACAACACGCATTGAGTCTCCCACCATCTTTGTATTTGATCTACAGGCATAATTTCCCCCCAAAGAGAGTGCTGCAAGTTGAAGTCCCCACCCTGCACCTCCACCAGGGCCCAATACAAACTAGAGACCTTTGCTAAACTTGTGTAGTTATTTATTATATTGTCTAAAAACTGGTTTCAGCCCCCAACCTAGCTATAACCTTCTGAGACCAATTCCTCAATTGTATATACTTCAGCCTTGATAAAATTTGACCAGTCCATTCCATAAGATCTTCCCAAGATAATAACAAACCACTATCAACTAGCTCCCCCCAGTATTGGATCCTAGCTCTCCTAATCGGCAAAGCTAGCACATCAGTAAGACATTCCGGCGTCCCGGGGGACTCCCAAACCGGTGCCCAAAAACTGCCAGTTGCCGCACCCTATACCACACTTTGGCCGCATCCTGCAATATCTTCAATCTCACTTTCTTAAAAAACTTGGGATCCCCGAACTTATGCAAAAAATAAATAGCTGCGCCTTTAACTGTTGTTAACATACAATTAAGGATTTCTCCAACCGCTGAGTGATCTGGATCACTAAATAACATTCTTACATTTCTCACATGGAATGCCCATGCGTAATATTGTAAATCAGGAAGGGTGAGGCCTCCTTTCTCCTTCCTTCTACGCAGTTTCTTCCATGCGATCCTAGACCCCTTCTGTGCCCAAATAAACAAATGGACCTTTTGTTGAAACGTACCCAAGAGATTACTATCCATTAATAATGGGATGGAGTTAAAAAGAAAATTCAACTTAGGCAGGATCATCATTTTGACCAAATTTACCCTCCAATCAATGTAAGAGGCAGATGTGCCCATCTTAACATTAACTTACTACATTCTGCTGCTACCGCCCTAAAATTAACCCCTGCAATTCGCTCCACCTCCTGGTCTATTATCAAACCTAAGTATCTCATATATTTTGTCGTACGGCAATTGTCGGACCCCAGGTTCCATATCATAACTTCTGTTTTATCCGGATTAATAAGGTAACCAGAAACCCTCCTAAAACCCTCTGCCAAACTCAATAATGCCGGGAAAGAGTCAGATAAATTTGAAGTGTAAACCAAGAGGTCATCAGCAAATAAAGCAACCTTCTTCACCCATCCTTTACTACTAAAGGGAGAAATTCTTGAATCTTGCCTAATTCTTCTTGCAAAGGGCTCAATATACAGATCAAAAAACGAAGGGGAAAGAGGACAACCCTGTCTAGTACCTCTAGTAATCGCAAATGAATCCGTAGGTCCCCCATTTACCAACACCCTCGCCTCTGGTGCCTGATAAATCAACCAAATTGCTTGGCAAAATTTAGTACCCAAATTATACCGTTGAAGAACTAAATTTAGGAAGTTCCAAGGAACCCTATTGAACGCTTTCATAGCATCCAAAGCTATAACTGCTAACGGTTCTTGATACGTAGTAGCTAAGTCGATAGCCCCAATTAGGTTAAATGTTTGCTCATAGATAAACCTATTCCGTATAAAGCCTTTCTGATCTGGATGTATTAGTTCACCAATTTCACCACTCAGCCTATTAGCCAAGACCTTAGCAAAAATCTTATAGTCCGTGTTCAACAAAGATATTGGTCTATATGATTCACACCTCACTGAAGATTTACCTGGTTTTGAAATAAGAGAAATAATAGCTTCCCCCCATGAAGCTAGTGGTAAAACGCCCTCCTCAAAAATCTCTGAAAATAATTGAACCATCTGAGGGATTATAGAGTCATCCAATATCTGATGGAGCTCAACCGGGATACCATCTGGTCCTGCCGCCTTCCCTTTACTACTCTTTTTCAGAACAACCCTTATCTCCCCTTCCATAATTGGGCCACTCAAATATGACAATTTATCCTGCGTGAGCCTGGGAAGGTCGTCCATATCCAGCCAATTCTCAGCTGCCTCCAACTCTACTTCCCCATTCTCCCTATATAGAGAGGAAAAAAACTTTAAAAAGGCCTCTTCTATCGCATCAGGAGATGTCAATCTAACCCCTGAATAACTATCCACAAGTTCATATATATTGCCCCTGACCTGGTCTTTCTTAATTTTTAATGCCAATAGCTTCCCCATATTCTCTCCAATCTCAAAATGTATCCGCTTATTTACCTCCCATCGCTTATCAATTTTGACTTGTAGGGCCGACTCCAGCTGCTGCCCCAAATCCCTTCTCTTGTTGTTCCAAAATTCCGCATCGCCCCCTTCTCTAACTCCAAATCACACACCCGTATTTGCCTCTCAATAACCTCCAACTGGTCCCTACACTGCCTTCCTCTATAACTAGCGACACTTATAATACTTCCACTCATTACTGCCTTATAAGTATCCCACACTACACCTATAGAAGCCGAACCTTGATTAATTCTAAAGAATTCCTCTGTGTCCTTCCGAAGCGGCCTATAATATCTTCTTCTAACAACAGAGTTCTATCGAGAGTCCACCTTCTCCTGCTCGTCTCTTGGGGACAGTGCATTCTTAGAGCCACTGCTGCATGATCAGACAAATGTGCGGGAAAATAAGTAATATTTTTTACTAGCGCACACACCAATCTATCTACTAGAAAATAATCTATTCGTGACACATGGCCGTACTTCCTAATATGAAAATAAAATTCCCAAAGCTCCCCTACTCTTAATCTCCATAAGTCGCATAATTGGAACTCATTAATCATTAATTTAAGATATTGTTGAGATTTAGGAGTACACACTGACCTAGAACTGACTGATCTAGCCAACTTATTATCCAGAACCAACCATAAATTACCAACCATAATAACCGGATCCATACACTCCAAGAGATTCGAAAAAACTATCCTCAGATGTTCTATATCATCACAATTAGAACCATAAAACCCCACCAGTGTGAATTTACTTCCCCCAATTGAAGGGTAACCAAGAGCCATCTACCTGACTTATCCGTTTTAGTTCCTATCAATGACACGTTTACCGACGCTTGACTAAAATTGCTACACCCCTAGTGTTAAAATTATGATCTTTCCAAACAATGGGGGTCATTTTGACCTCGGCGGTCTTTTTTAAAGACCGCCGAGGGACCGCCGTGCGGAAGACCGCCAGTGGTGGCGGTTTTCCGCTCGGCCTATTATGACCGTTGGCAGCTCTCTGTCCTTTTACGGACGGAGAGCTGCCAACAGCCATACTGGCGGGAGGCAGGGAAGTGGAGGTTGCTCCACCTCCACCGCCACGCCAACAGAACACTGCCCAGCGAATCTCGTCCTGTGATTCGCCGTGGTGGTGTTCTGTTGGTGGTGTGGTGTCGGCTGAGCTGCCCTCATGGCTCCCGTCTCCTCCCGGGGAATCCTCGGACCAGGTAAGTCGATCGTCCGTGAGGGGAGGGGTGTGGGGGGGTGTTGGGTGTTGTGTGGGTGCATGGGGGTGTGTGTATGTAGAGGGGGTGTGTGAGTGCGTATATGCCTGCGGGGGTGTTGTGTGATGGGAATGAATGCGTGTATGTCTGTGGGTATGTCTGTATGGATGTGTGCGTGTATGTTTGAATGTGGATGTGCGTGTATGACTGTGTGTGTGGATGCAGGCATGTATGTTGGCGTGTGTGCGTGTAAGTATGTAGGTGGTGCCTGCATGCGTGTCGTGTGGATATGGGTGAAGTGATGTTGGGGGTCGGGCTGGGGAGGGGGGCCCTTCCACCTTTGGGGGGTGGCAGGGGTGGTGGGAGGGGTAGGGGAGGGAGTCGGGGTGGGGGGTTGTGGAGAGCCCTATCAGTGCCAGGGAAGGAATTCCCTGGCTCTGATAGTGCTTACCGCCATGGATTTCATGGCGGTTCAAACCGCTGGAAATCCACGGCGGTAAGCCGGGTCCAAATACCACCGGCGGTATAGTGACGGCCGCCGGGCTGGAGACCCAGGTCTCCAGCCCGGCGGTCGTCTCCGCCGTGGCGGGCGGAACGGAGAACCGGCGGATGACCATGGCGGTAACCGCCATGGTCATAATTCCACAAAGTAAGACCGCCAGCCTGTTGGCGGTCTTACCGCCGGTTCTCCGCCTTCCGCCAGGGTCATAATGACCCCCATAGTGTTGAATCCATTTGTGACTAGAGAACAAGCTAAACATCTCTATCTTAGTTAAATGCGTCTCTTGCAAGACTATTGTGTGTGCTGGACATTCTCTGAGTAACAACAATTTTTTTCTTGCCCTAGCTTTTACCCTTAAACCATTCACATTCCAAGACATTATTTGCAATAAACCCGCCCCCTTCCTCTGACCCTCTGAACCCCTAAACATTTGTACGTAAGTGACCCAGGATGCATAAGGACATTTTATAACTTCCTCCCAACCAACTCACCCTCAATGCGAACCCCATCCCCCAAACCCCCACCCCCTACAACCACTACCTTACACTCCCCACCCAACCCAGGGGAACCCCCCATCCTATTGACCGATCATTAGGTCTCATTTGGAGCCCCTTTGAGCTCCCCGGCATAGCCAGCACAGTGTCGCCTTTTTTTTTTTTATACCCTGTAACAATTCATCTGCTAAGGCTGGGTCTCTGATATTGTACATCCTATTTTCATACATTATACGCAGGGTTGCTGGGAATTTAAGTTGGGCTACCGCTCCCACCTTTTTAAACTCTTCCAATCGTTTTCCCGCTCCCACTGCCTATTCAACGTCATGCTAGATAAGTCCGACCTAATCTCAAATGAGAACTCCTCAACTTTCAGAGGACCCAATCCCAATGCCTTCGCCAGTATTTTTTCTTTCAACTGATAAGTCTGGAAATTAACCAAGACCTTCCGCGGCTTCTCTCTTTTAGGATCCTTCCTAAACGGATCTCTATGAATTCTCTGAATATATTTTATAATCTCAGCCTCACTTTCTTCCATAGGCACAGATTTTTTTAAAAGAGACGCAACATTTTTTTTTTTAGGTCGTCTCCTTCCACACCTTCCGGCACCTTTAGAATCCTTAGATTATTCCTTTGCGAGGAATTTTCCAAGTGGTCCAATTTTCCCTGTAAACTACGTTCACTTTCCTTTAGTAATTTGATTTCTTCCTTGTTCTTACTCAATTCTTCTTTAACAATCTCCATTGACTCCTCCAGGGCTTGAGTCCTAAGGGCCAAAAGATCAAATTTCTTCTCCAAAGACTCACAAGCTGACCTAATCTCACCTTGGTTTGATTCTGAAACTGCAAACCCTTTGGATATATTTTCTGTCAATGCCAAAAACATACTATCCAATTTGTTGAGATCGGGTCGATCTGCCGTCCCCAAGTCGTACCGAGGGGGGGAAGATCCCGTCACCCCCGAAAGCTCCTCTGGGCTGGAACGAGTAGATAGTTCCAAGTCCTCCATACTGACCGTAGCCCCACCCTGACTAATGCCACAAGAAGCAATCTGAGAAACCTTGTCAGGTCCGGGGGGTACAATACCCTGCTTCACCATACCTCCATCTTGTGAGAAGGAAACCACTTGGCCCTTCTTTTCCATCTGGGCACCAGAAGTTAAAAAAAACAACGGAAGAGCCCTAAAATATGCCCGCACAGACGGAGTCACTTTAATTTTGCCAATGCTTGCCTTTTTTTTCTGACCAGAGACATCCTCTTAAGTTCTCCCCAACCTCCTCCCTTGAAGAACTTTCAGCCTGAAATCCAACTTCCTCCCCACCTCCTTCACCACCTCCTTCTCCTCCTTCTCCTGGAAACAGGCTTAAGTTTTTTTTTATATTAAATTTATTTTTGATGGCCCCCTCCTTCTTGTGGGCTCCTCTCTTACCTCTAGCCAAAATAGATCATCTTACCTGCTTGTAGGAAGAGAGAAGCAGGCTGGGATCCTCGTGGAGCAAACCTGTCCTGCAGGACGCCACCTGCTCAGCCACCCGACTGGTGCTGACTCTTTCTGCGGCCGCCCTGAGGGGAACGCGCGTAGCTACCTGCCGGCTCGTCCTCAGCTCCAGGGCGGCGCGTGCCCAGCCCAAGGAAGCATTGCAGTTAATCCTCGTGGGGCTGAAGCCCCCACACATTGGCCCACAGGTAAGGCCCCATCTCTTCCGCGCCTTCGCTCGAAGGCAAAACACTGCGCTCTGTACAAATGAATGTTTTTTCTCTCTCTTTCTCTCTATGGCCTTCTTGATACAATGCATCAAACTGGGGTAGAAGTCCCATAGTGAATAATATTAGCATTTCTATTTTGCTTTTTGTTGACATGTAGTATCAGCATGAACAGAAAGTACAGGCTTTCCTTCTGTTATTCTATGTAATAGTTCAATGTATGGGTTCAAGAAGGGGTTATTACTAGCGACCAGGTAGTAAGATTATATTTGATTAGAACCAACTAGGTTAAATGTGTAGTGTTCTAATATTAATGACTTTCATAGATTTAAAGTCCGCCTTAACCAAGTAAACCCTGCCCACGTTTGGGCTCCTTTAAGTTAGCAGGTTTACTCAAACCTCTTTTTTTACTGTTACCATACCGAGACTACATAATCAAACAGTCGCTAAAGTCTGGTATGGAAAGATAAGCAAATGGATATAGAAGTTCCAATAAGGACACAGGTCCACTGGCCTGGGGGCAGGACGGCAGGGTGTACCTGCTCCCCACTTATATGTATATTCATGAATGAAGTTTGAAGCTATTTGGCAAACCTGGACACAACAAACCACTGTGGTAAAAAATTACTATACTCCTTTTTGCAGACAATGCGGTACTGCCTCTGAGTATATTTTCCATTTGGTAAAGGCATTTGGATCATTTTCACATTATGTGAAAGACTTCAGATAGATATACAATAATATGTAATCTTAAAGATTACAATAGTAGGCAAGGATTTTTCTTGGTAACCCACTCTGACAAACCTTAGGAGTAGAATTTCACTGTGATGCTCTTTGTTAGCCCCAATTAGAGGTGTTTTATATTGTCTTGGCAACTGTCATTTTTTTACATATTTATAATTTTATAAATGTATCCTTGATGGTTGCAGGCTTATGGTCACTTCAAGAGGCCTTTGGTGAATTACGATCAAGCCAATGGTAAAGGTAGAGGCTTTATTGGTTCACTAGGAAATGTTGTCCGATTCCTTAGGTATGATGTGTTCATAATAAAAAGTTATTACAAAGCATATACAGTAGGTCTTACTTATTGTGAAGAGCTTGTGGCAAGGGCAATAGGCTTTTAGGGGTGGATTGTTATCACACTGGCCTAATGCATTTAGGCATGTCTTTGGTCACACAGAATCTCACAGATTACTGTAGTATGCAAAGGTTTTGGTGTTAGTGATCTGCCTGAACAAACTACGAGGGTAGAAGATTTGCACGATGGTACTCCTTATTAGCTCTATTAGTAGAGATTTTATAATGAGTTATATATATTTGTAATTTATTACGGTATACCTGATGGTTTCTTTGAAGAAAGGCTCATGACCAACCCAGTAGGTCTAAGTTAGTTAGGGTGATGAGCTAATGGTAAAGGTTTTAGACATGATTGTTTATAATGAAGATTTACCTTAAAAGCAGTAGGCCTGGTATTGATTGTCAATCAATCAATCAAAAAAATTCTTACGCGCACTACTCACCTGTTAGGGTCTCAAGGCGCTGTGGGTAGGGGTGTTGTTACCGGTTATTGCTCAAAAAGCCATGTCTTGAGGTGCTTTCTGAAAGTTAGGAGGTCCTGGGTCTTGCGTAGGTTGGTGGGGAGGGAGTTCCAGGTCTTGGCGGCGAGGTGAGAGAAGGATCTGCCGCCGGAGGTGGTGCGTTGGATGCGGGAGACTGTAGCGAGGGTGAGGTCAGCGGAGCGGAGCTGTCGGGTTGGTATGTGGAAGTTTACTTGTTTGTTGAGGTAGGCCGGACCAGTGTTGTGGAGGGCTTTGTGAGCATGGACGAGGACTTTGAAGATGATCCTTTTGCTGATGGGGAGCCAGTGTAGGGATCTGAGGTGGGTGGATATGTGTTTGTGGTGAGGGAGATTGAGGATGAGACGTGTGGCTGCATTTTGAATTCGCTGGAGTTTTCTTTGAAGTTTGGCTGTGGTCCCTGCGTAGAGGGCGTTGCCGTAGTCCAGTCTGCTGCTGATGAGGGCATGGGTGACCGTTCTTCTTGTTTCTGAAGGAATCCACTTGAAAGTCTTGCGTAGCATGCAAAGGGTGTTGAAGCAGGAGGGCGATATGGTGTTGATTTGCTGGGCCATGGAAAGAGATGAGTCTAGAACAATGCCAAGGTTGCGTGCGTGGGTAGTGGGTGTTGGGGGTGGTCCGAGGGTGGTGGGCCACCAGGAGTCATCCCATGCTGTCTTGTTGGGGCCGAAGATGATGATTTCTGTGTTGCTTGAGTTAAGTTTGAGGTAGCTTGCTGTCATCCATTTGGCAATGTCGAGGAGTCCGGCGTGCAGGTTTATCTTGGAGGTGGCTGGGTTCCTGGTGAGGGAGATGATGAACTGGGTGTCGTCTGCGTAAGAGATGATGGTGATTCCGTGGGGGCGGAGGATGTTGGTGAGGGGGGCCATGTAGATGTTGAAGAGGGTGGGGCTGAGGGAGGATCCTTGTGGGACCCCGCAGATGATCTTGGTGGCTGGAGACCCGAAGTGAGGGAGGCAAACTCTTTGGGTTCTTTCGGCGAGGAAGGAGGTGAGCCAGTCCAGGGCCTTGTGTCCAATTCCTGCGTCAAAAAGGCGTGCGCAGAGGGTCTGGTGGCATACAGTGTCAAATGCTGCTGAGAGGTCTAGGAGGATGAGGGCGACGGTCTCACCCGTGTCCACTCTGGTCCTGATGTCGTCTGTGCAGGCGATAAGGCCGGTCTCCCTGCTGTGGTTCTTGCGGAATCCAGACAGAATTGTGAAAAACATATATGAAAATCAATAGGCATTCAAGGGTGGATTTCTATTACTCTGTTTTAAAGTCAACAGATAGGTATTTTATTACGTGGAATTTCACAGATTACCATAGTTGGCAAGGATTTTGATTGCTGGCTACCCTCTCTGACAAACCGTGGGTTTAGAAGATTTGCACTGTGGAATCCTTGATAGACACTCTTAGGAGAGATATTATTATTTTTCTTTGCCAACAGTATTTTTTTATATTATGTAATTGTATTAGTGTGTGTGTGTTGATGGGGGAAAGTTAAGGTCAAGACAGGAGGCATGAGTTGGTTATGGTTAGAAGCCTAATTATAATAGGTAGAGGCTTGACTAGTTCAGTAAGAAAAGATATTTCAGATGCAGTGGGTCTGGCTGGCTAACATCTAACTCTGTTTCCAAGCCAAAACCTAAAAAAGCTTCCTAGACCAAGCTCCTTTCCAAGTTTGCTAAATCGAGAGAAGAATGTCTCGTTTTGCTTTGATTATCTTGCATGCGTAGGTATGAATTTTTGCACTAGAAGGGTGCGAAATATTTTGCCATCGGCTTTTAACAGAAACATAAACAACCAGAAAAATCTTCAATTAGTTACAGTCAAAACACCTATGTTTGTGTAATCTTCCCTTACATCCTTAATACAAGTTTAGCGTTTGGCCGACTACATCTGATCTAATAGCCAGGGATGTACATCTACTGTGCTTTTTACACAGATTTAGGGCGATAAGCAGGCAGCGTAAACAGCGGAACCTGAATGTTAGCTGATTCACAAAACACCTTCATGCCTGGGACGTGCTTTTGACATCTCGAAGGACACTGCACGAAGAAATGTAATGGCAGAAGGAACTACCTTGGCAGTAAATGAAAAGTGGAAGGCCAGTTTGTTTTCTGCTCTAAAAATACTGACAGCTGGACACGCACACCTGCAGTCTTCATGTTTAATGCATGACCTCCGCTCCACAGGGAGCCTACGTAGGTTCCTGGTGCCGCATGCAGCCCACTCTGCACTGAGCAGATGGATAAACCCGGTAGAAGCTCACTTTCCGAGCCAAACACCCTCCCACAGACAAACACATACTCTATCACACATGCACGAACAGCGTGAGATGTCGAGGGTCGCGTGGCGCCTGGCCCCTCACTCCAAGCACTTCCCTCGTAATAACACAAAGAGCGGTACTGTACCACCGCCTGAGCGGACTGCTGGCTCACTGTCCCTTAGAGGAGGTGGAGTGCTGGGTCTCTGCTCCCATACTGCGGGAGGTGCACATCCAAGGAGTGCCGTATCTGCCGTACTGGAGCTCACCGAGGAGAACTGTCTCTGCTACTGGAGGGCACCCAAGGAGTGCCATCTTTTACAATAGAGCTCACCCAAGGAGTGCCATCTTTTACTTTAGAGCTCACCCAAGGAGTGCTCTCTGTGGCACTGGAGCTTACCCAAGGCATGCCATCTCTGCCACTAGAGCTCACATAAGGAGTGCCATCTTTGCCACTGGAGCTCACCCAAGGAGTGTCATCTCTGCCACTGAAGTTCCCCCGAAGAGTCCCGTCTTCTACTATTAGAGCTCACCCAAGGAGTGCCATCTTTTACTTGAGAGCTCACCCAAGGAGTGCTCTCTCTGCCACTATAGCTTACCCAAGAAATGCTGTCTCTGCCATTGAAGCTCACCCGGAGTGCCATCTTCTGCCATTAGAGCTCACCCAAGGAGTGCTATCTCTGCAGTTCACCCAAGGAGTGCTATCTCTGCAGTTCACCCAAGGAGTGCTGTCTCTGGCACTGGAGCTCACCCAACGGGCGCTATCTCTGGCACTGGACCTCACCAAAGGGGTGCTATCCCTGCCACTGGAGCTCACCCAATGAGTGCTATCTCTGGAGCTCACCCAAGGAGTGCCGTCTCTGCCACTGATGTTCACTCGAAGAGTGCCATCTTTGCCATTAGAGCTCACCCAAGGAATCCCATGTCTGCCATTAGAGCTCACCCAATGAGTGCTATCTCTGGAGCTCACTCAAGGAGTGCCATCTCTGCCACTGCAGCTCACTCAAGGAGTGCTGTCCCTGCCTTTGGAGCTCATCCAAAGAGTGCTATCTCTGGAGCTCACTCAAGGAGTGCCATCTCTTCCCTTAGAGCTCACAGGAGAAGTGCTGCCTCTGGAGCTCACCCAAGGAGTGCCATTTCTGCCACTGGAAATCACCCAAGGAATGTCGTCTCTGCTATTGAAGCTCACCTGAAGGGTGCCGTCTTCCGTCATTAGAACTCCCCCAAGGAGTGCTGTCTCTGGCACTGGAGCTCACCCAACGGGTGCTATCTCTGGCACTGGAGCTCACCAAAGGGGTGCTGTCCCTGCCACTGGAGCTCACCCAATGAGTGCTATCTCTGGAGCTCACTCAAGGAGTGCCATCTCTGCCACTGCAGCTCACCCGAGGAGTGCTGTCCCTGCCATTGGAGCTCATCCAAAGAGTGCCATCTCTGGAGCTCACTCAAGGAGTGCCATCTCTTCCATTAGAGCTCACAGGAGAAGTGCTGCCTCTGGAGCTCACCCAAGGAGTGCCATTTCTGCCTCTGGAAATCACCCAAGGAATGTTGTCTTTGCTATTGAAGCTCACCTGAAGGGTGCCGTCTTCTGTCATTAGAACTCCCCCCAAAGAGTGCTATCTCTAGAGCTCAGCAAAGGAGTGCCATTAGAGCTCATCCAAGGAATGCTGTCTCTGCCACTGGAGCTCATCCAAGGAGTGCTATCTCTGGAGTTCACTCGAGGAGTGCCATCTTTGCCACTGAAGCTCACCCAAGGAGTGTCATCTCTGCCACTGAAGCTCACCTGAAGAGTCCCGTCTTCTACTATTAGAGCTCACCCAAGGCATGCCATCTCTGGAGCTCACCCAAGGAGTACCATCTCTGCCATTAGAGCTCACCGAATGAGTGCTGTCTCTGTAACTGGCGCTCACTGGCATGGAAGTGTGCCTCACAGAAATATCTGTCACCTGCTGCTGCCAGTTTTTTGACGCACGTCCATTATAGAAATGCAGGATGGCCCAACGTCAGATAAGATTTTATTTTGAGGGTTGGGGTACCACTATATCAGATCATCCAATTTCAGTCTATGCTGGCGAGGGGACCTCTCACTTAGGACCGTACCAACTGAGCGGAGTGAGTAAACCCAGCATGTCTATGGAGTGCCATATCTGTTTAGCTAAGCTGTTCAAGTAGCCACTAACTGTCCATCCTAGAAGGGCGTGCAATGTATGATCCGTTTCCTCCTTATGTATTCAGCTTGGTATGTAAATCAGTCATAGAATGTCAACAGGTTAGTGTGAGTGATCACTGGCAGCTGGTCAGTAGATAAAGGAAATACAATATTCAACTGGTCTAGACAAATAACCTTGATGTACCACCTTTGTGCTTTTCACTTCCCTACTTTACATTCGCGTATGTCCCTGTGTATGTACCATCCTACGTGCGCTGTGTTTAAAATGTTCGGGGCAAACGTTCTGGAGTTGACAGAGCCATTTTGTGCCTGGGTGCTCATGTCTTAACCTCTTAACTGTTAGGGCCTTCCCCTCCCCAGTGGTGCTAAGCACTTCTTTGGATGTTTGGGGTTGCTCGAGCTTAAACCACCATAACTTGTTTCAAAAAAGGTATCCACGGCAAATGTGAGTCTGTTTTTCTTACACCCTGAGGCTTGTAAAGGTACCCAGTGTTTGTGTATTCCTCTGGAGAGAACACAGAAAATAGGCAAAATATAATCAAACTTTGTTTATTGTGAGAAAATTTGAAGTGCAAGAAAGTGTTATTTTTCTATGCATGACATTAATGAAAGATTTACTGTGCTAACAGTGGCCATCTTTGTATTTTTCAGGAACAAATCAAACTTTATTAAAAAACGATATTTTTACCACTGTTTTTCTAATTTTCCAAGCAGTCCATTTTTTCAAATTTTTGTGGTTTCGCCCATCTTGTAGTTAGCAGTGGAAACAGTTGTGAAACCCATGAGTGATCCTAGAAAGCTATACATTTCTCAACATAGACAAAATTCTGAATTTAGAAAAGGGTTATTTGTGTTGATCCAGCAAGGTTTTCCTAAAGAAACTAAGGTGGTGATTCCTAGTTCGGCGGGCGGCGGTTGCCGCCCGCCAAGCGGGAACCGCCAGAAGACCGTACCGCGGGCTTTCCCGCTGGGCGGGCGGGCGACCGCCAAAAGGCCGCCCGCCCGCCCAGCGGGAAACCCACAGCAACGATGAAGCCGGCTCCGAATGGAGCCGGCGGAGTTGCTTTTGTGCGACGGGTGCAGTTGCACCCGTCGCGATTTCCAGTGTCTGCTATGCAGACACTGGAAATCAATGTGGGGCCCTGTTAGGGGGCCCCTGCAGTGCCCATGCCATTGGCATGGGCACTGCAGGGGCCCCCAGGGGCCCCACGACACCCGTTCCCGCCAGCCTGGTTCTGGCGGTCGAAACCGCCAGAACCAGGCTGGCGGGAAGGGGGTCAGAATCCCCATGGCGGCGCTGCCTGCAGCGCCGCCATGGGGGATTCTGCAGGCCAGGGGAAAACCGGCGGAAAACCGCCGGTTTCCCTTTTCTGACAGCGGCTTTACCGCCGCGGTCAGAATGGGCCTGGATGCACTGCCAGCCTGTTGGCGGTGCATCCGCGGTCCCCTACCCTGGCGGTCTCGGACCGCCAGGGTAGGAATGACCCCCTAAGTGTTGAAATAAAAACAATAATGAAAACGAGCTGGAAAAAGCAGCCAGTTGTGACAGTTTTATCTGTAAGCTCTTGTCACAATGGGCAATTTACAAGAGCAACATACAGTTATGCCCACTTTACTCTATTGTTTGTGGGGATATATAGGGTGTGTAGATTCACTAAAAACACGAAATACCCAGAGCAGCACCTTACAATGATTTTTCATTGTGCACTGACTACATAACAATTGATTTGGTAAAAATGCAAAGAATGAAAAATGGGAATGAAGGCAACCTTTACATTTCTGGAGTGTACACAAGATACCGAGTTTAGGAACTAGGGTGTTTGTCACACACCTCTGAATTTGTGTTTTACCCACACTATCATGTGATTCAAAGGGCATTTTGCGGTGTGTCTTCTTTCTTGTACATTGGCTTACATTTGGAAGCCACACACGCAGAGGCATCCACTGAATAATAATAAATGCTGAACTATTGTGTGTCCCCCCCATATCTCCTTGCTCCTCTGCATTACACAGGAGATATCTCTACCTGCTCTGCTGAGTACTGTTACTTCTGTGGTATAAACCAGGCCTATTCAGTTATGAGATTCTGCAGCCGCATCCTTTTCTGTATAATTGTGTCTTTACTGCCCTACCACGAAATCCACCAGAAGCTGCATAATTTGCAGATATAATTTTACTTAAAAAAATGTTCCATTTGTGGTGCAGCGTGGTGGCAGACCCTTGACGAAGTTTAACTGGTGCCCTTTCACCTGCTGAATCACAGGTGTTAAACTAGTAATAATGTGGTTTAGTTAGACCGTATTAATGTGTTAAAAAAAGCCAATAGAAAAATGCCTGTTCCTGGCGCACAAGTGGGTCAGCACCGACACATAGGGGGTGATTCTAACCCTGGCGG
Organism: Pleurodeles waltl; assembly: GCF_031143425.1. Taxonomy (NCBI): domain Eukaryota; kingdom Metazoa; phylum Chordata; class Amphibia; order Caudata; family Salamandridae; genus Pleurodeles; species Pleurodeles waltl. The sequence goes on from NC_090443.1 coordinate 135,811,724, forward strand.
TCGGTGATAAAGCGGCGGCCAACCCGCCAACAGGCCGGCGGTCCAAAAAATGGAATTCTGACCCTGGCGGCAACCGCCAACACAGCCCGCCAGATTAACACTCCGACCGCCACCGCGGTACAGACAAACAGCGCGGCGGTCACCGCCAACAGGCAGGCGGCAGACAATGTACCGCCCACAGTATTACAACTCACCAATCCGCCACCTTTTCCGGGGCGGGAGCCCCGCCGATAAAAACACGGCGGAAACAGACTACAGACGGGAAAACGCTTACCAAAACACACTCCACGAGTACGGAGGACAGCATGGAACCCGAATTAAACATCCTACCTGCACTCGTCTACCTGCTCATCTACCATGAGTACGAACTCCGGCGCAGACGACAACGGTGAGTACTGCACCTACGACACACGGGAGGGGGGAGGAGGAAAGGTTACGGGCACACACATATGCGACCCCCACCCCCCCAAACTATGTACACACCAATGCAGAGCAACAATGCACAGTGACACCACCCAAACCCCCCTGAAAAATGCAAAGACATAATTAAATTGTGAACCAAAATTTTATATAAAAAATAGACTCTGAGATGTATCGGCAACTATGCAAAATATCCATAACAAAATAACATTATACACACTGCCATGGAGAACCGAGGCAATTAGTCCGCTACAGCAAAGTCAAATGGAACAGTCCGTGGGCTACAGTGTAGCGACACAAGGGCAAAGCCCACACAGGAGACCTGAGTCCTTTGGAGAGAACACTGCAGGGGCATCTGATGAAAATACTACAGGCACCTCAGGGGGAAGGGAAGGGGGGGGCACCACAGCCACATGAGTCCACGACGCAAGATCCACGAAGGGGCCACCATGCCCACTGTGCCATCCTGGGGAGTGCAAAGCCACAGTCTCTCAAGTCTCTACAGTGGGTGGCTTGCCCACTGTGCCATCCTGGGGAGTGCAAAGCCACAGTCTCTCAAGTCTCTACAGTGGGTGGCTTGCCCACTGTGCCATCCTGGGGAGTGCAAAGCCACAGTCTCTCAAGTCTCTACAGTGGGTGGCTTGCCCACTCTGCCATCCTGGGGAGTGCAAAGCCACAGTCTCTCAAGTCTCTACAGTGGGTGGGTTGCCCACTGTGCCATCCTGGGGAGTGCAAAGCCACAGTCTCTCAAGTGGATAACAGTCTCCACTGGTCAAGGAGGAGGCATGGTGGGCACAGTGAACCATAAACAGTGCTTGAGACGGCGGGGCCCAGCGGAGCGGTGCTTGAGACGGCGGGGCCCAGCGGAGCGGTGCTTGAGACGGCGGGGCCCAGCGGAGCGGTGCTTGAGACGGCGGGGCCCAGCGGAGCGGTGCTTGAGACGGCGGGGCCCAGCGGAGCGGTGCTTGAGACGGCGGGGCCCAGCGGAGCGGTGCTTGAGACGGCGGGGCCCAGCGGGAGCGGTGCTTGAGACGGCGGGCCCCAGCGGAGCGGTGCTTGAGACGGCGGGCCCCTGTTCAGCGGTGCTCTTCTGCACGGCGGGGCCCTGTTCAGCGGTGCTCTTCTGCACGGCGGGGCCCTGTTCAGCGGTGCTCTTCTGCACGGCGGGGCCCTGTTCAGCGGTGCTCTTCTGCACGGCGGGGCCCTGTTCAGCGGTGCTCTTTTGCACGGCGGGGCCCTGTTCAGCGGTGCTCTTCTGCACGGCGGGGCCCTGTTCAGCGGTGCTCTTCTGCACGGCGGGGCCCTGTTCAGCGGTGCTCTTCTGCACGGCGGGGCCCTGTTCAGCGGTGCTCTTCTGCACGGCGGGGCCCTGTTCAGCGGTGCTCTTCTGCACGGCGGGCCCTGTTCAGCGGTGCCTATCTTCACGGCGGGGCCCTGTTCAGCGGTGCTCTTCTGCACGGCGGGCCCTGTTCAGCGGTGCACATCCAGTAGGTTCAAGGGAGCCAGACCTGGCCTGGACTCTGTGCTCAGACGCCCTCCGGCCGTGATGTTCCTGGGCCCTTCGGTGACGGAGTCCTGGGCCCTTTGGTGTCCTCCTTTCCAGCTGGGATGTGGCATGTGGGGCCCACCTGCTCCGCGCTCCTGCTGGCTGACGTCTCCGCCCTGCTGCCCTTACGCTCCTTAGATGGGGCTCTCGGGCCCTTGTCTCCCCTAGACGTTGTGGCTGGTGAAGTGGGCGAACTCTGCTCCTTGGGGGCAGCCGTGTCAGTCTTCGCACGGCGGCCCTTGTGTTTCCTGGTCCTCTTGCCGGGGGGGGGCTGGATGTGTCCTTGCTGCTGATGGAGGTGTCACTGCTGGCAAAGGGTGGGCTCCAGATCCCATGCACAACAGTGACACCCGAAGTTGGGCTGGTGGTGGCTGTGGTGCTCTTGGGACTCTTTGCAGATGGAGGGGGTAGGTCATCGGAGGGGAAGAGGTCAAGATTAGCCAGGAAAACTTTTTTAGGGCCAAGGTAAAAGGTAGGAGAAGTGGAGATGGAAGTGGAGGAAGAGGATGTGGTTGTAGGAGAGTCAGGTGTGCTGTCATTGGGTGAAGGTGCAGGTGCTGTAGGCTGTTGTGAGGTGGATGTCTGTTGGGTGGGTGTCTGCCTGCGTTTGTGTGTCTTGGAAGGAGTGGTGACAGACACAGTGGGAGAGGACACAGGGGACGTGTAAATGGCAGTGGGGGTGGTGACTGCACGCGTGCGGACTGTACAGGAGGGTGTGGTGGTGATGGAATCACTGGCTGATGTTGGTGTGCATGCAGGTGTGAGTGTCGACGTCACAGGGAGGGAGGAGGGAGACGAGGAGGAGGGGGACACAGGGGTGGTAGTGACTGTTGGGATGTCTGCAGCTGTGTGTTGCTTGGGTGAGTGTTTGTGGGATCTGTGGTGCTTGTGTCTGGATGAGCTGCCCTTGGGTGTTGAGGTGTGTGCAGGCTGGTCAGATGGTGTGGATGGGATAGGCTGAGGAACAGGAGACAGAGACAGGGTGGAGGCAGTCAGAAGAGGGAGGCTGGAAACAGGGACAATGGCTGCCGTCAGTGCTGAGGCCAGAGCATTGAACGATCGTTGATGGGCAGCCTGACCCGAATGAATGCCCTCCAGGTAGGCATTGCTCCGATGCACCTCCCTTTCTACCCCCTGGATGGCATTCAAAAGGGTAGTCTGCCCAACAATGAGTGTCCTGAGGAGATCAATGACCTCCTCACTGAGGGCAGCAGGGGTAACGGGGGCAGGGGCTGAGGTGCCTGGGGCGAAGGAGACGCCCGCCTTCCTGGGTGAGCGGGCACGGAGCGTAGGCTGAGGGGCTGCTGGGAGGGCGGGGCTGGTGCGCTGGGTGGCGGCTGTACCTGTAGAGGCGGGGGGCCCGGATGTTGCCGCCACCGCTAGGGAGCTCCCATCCGAGGACGTGTCGCTGTCGCTGCTCTCACCAGCGGTCCCCGTCGTGGTGCTCCCCTCGCCCTCCGGCTCACTTGGGCCCTCGTGTCTGTTCCTGTGCCCACCGGGGCCTTGTGGCTTGCAGCTCCCTCGTGCTCCGATGCCAAATCTCCTCCGCCTGATGATGCTAATGCACACATGCACAAGAAGATGAAGAAGAAGGGTGGGGGGAGAAAGAGAAGACCTGGTTGAGTGCATGCAATGTCAACACCGTTGGCGGAGAGGACAGACACAGGAGCCGCATGCACTAAGCCGCGCATTCGGGGCACACTACTCAGTACTTCTGACTCGGACAACAGGTCAGGAGACGACAAACGCGCACATGTGTGAGGCTGGACCATCAATAGCTGGACTTGTCACCCTACGGAGGTGGTGGCCGGGAGCACAGGGCCATGCCTAAGGGAGAGGACTACACTACAGAAAGCACCCTGGCCTAATGTCACCCCCAACCCTCCTCCCCCACCCAGACGCTTCCACTGCGCAGAAAGATAGCTGAATGTGCTGATACTCACCCCCTTGTGTCTGCTGTGATGCTCTCAAGCGCCCATCCAAATCAGGGTAGGCCACCGCCAGGATCCGGGACATCAGGGGGGTCAGGGTACGACTGGCACCCCTCCTAGGTTGGGAGGCCATCCCCAGCAGTGACTCGGCGGTCTTCCTGGTTCCGCGGCGGATGTCCTCCCACCTCTTGCGGCAGTGGGTGCCCCGTCTGACGTGGACCCCCAGGGCCCGGACTTCCTTGGCGATGGCACGCCAAATCCCAATTTTCTGATGGGCGCTGACCTATGTGACATGTACAGGGTGGGAAGGATACATTCATCAACTTACTGCATGTTAGATGTGATTGGCCCCCCCTCCCCAACCTTGCAATATAGCACATGCTCTAATCTGTCGTGCGTTGCACTCCTCATTCGCCCCCCACCCCACCAACTTACATCCACCCCACTCCACACAGGCATCGCCCATTCCATGTGCACCCGGTGTACTCACCTGTTGGTCTGGAGGACCGTAGAGTAACGCATACTGGGGGAGGACCCCATCCACAAGCTTCTCCAACTCTTCAGACGTGAAGGCAGGGGCCCTTTCCCCAGTCGCAGCAGCCATTGTCACTTCCAGACCGAGTTCACAGCAGCACTTGCAGTATAGGTCCTCTCCTGTGGATGATCAGGTCTCGAGTGATTAAGCAGATAGAAAATGGCGGTCACGCCCGCGGCGGTGCGTACCGCGGCGGTGCGTACCGCGACCGCCGGCGCACATCGTCATTGGCTGCTGAAACCCATAGGCTTCAATGTTATCCAATGCGGCTCCGTATAGCGGTCTTCGACCGCCTACCGCCACGGTGTGCTCCGCCAGCGCAGTGACCTCACATCCCATTGTCCCACTTCACAGGTCAGGCAGCCGCCATTTCAAGGGCCCACATGGCATAATCTCTACTGCGACACACAGGCCTAGGCCTGGCATTGCCACACATACACGCCTTTCAATACCTAGATAACCGTGTGCCATGCAAGGAGTGGTGAACGTACCAGTGATTATCTTGACTCTGTGCTCCATGTTGTCCTTCCTAGGCACCGCCCGCTGGGATTTGCGAGGAGAAGGATGAATCCTCGCGTGTACCGACCGCTGGTGGACCTGTCCACAATGGAAGAACGCCACATCATACTACGATACCGACTTGACCGTGCCACTATCCATGAACTGTGTGCCCAGCTGGAGCCAGCCCTGATGTCCCCCATCCGCCAACCCACAGGAATTCCCCCTCTGGTGCAGGTGCTGTCAGTCCTCCATTTTCTTGCAAGTGGCTCATTCCAGACAACAGTGGCCATGTCATCTGGAATGTCTCAGCCAATGTTTTCTAAGGTTTTGTCTAGAGTGTTGTCTGCCCTAACGAAACACATGCAGAGTTACATTATTTTCCCTGAGGAGGTTGATTTGCCCACTGTGAAGGGTGATTTTTATACCCTTGGACATATTCCCAACATAATTGGTGCCATTGATGGGACCCATGTAGCCTTAGTCCCCCCAAAAGACGATGAGCAGGTGTACAGAAACAGGAAGAGTTACCATTCTATGAACGTCCAGGTGGTCTGTTTGGCTGACCAGTACATCTCCCATGTGAATGCAATGTTCCCTGGTTCAGTGCATGACGCGTATGTGATGCGTAATAGCAGCATCCCTTATGTGATGGAACAGCTACAGAGACAACGTGTGTGGCTAATAGGTGACTCTGGTTACCCCAACCTGCCTTGGCTATTGACCCCAGTGAGGAATCCCCGGACCAGGGCTGAGGAACGGTACAATGAGGCCCATGGGCGAACTAGGAGGATCATAGAAAGGACCTTTGGGGTTCTGAAGGCCAGGTTTAGGTGTCTGCATATGACAGGGGGATCCCTGATGTACTCACCAAAGAAGGTGTGCCAGATCATCGTGGCCTGCTGTATGCTTCACAATCTGGCATTGCGACGTCAGGTGCCTTTCCTGCAGGAGGATGGTCCAGATGGTGGTGTTGACGCAGCTGTGGAGCCTGTGGAGAGTGAAGAGGAGGAAGACTCAGAGGACGACCCAGACAACAGGGACAGAGTTATCCAACAGTATTTTCAGTAGCACACAGGTAAGAATCACACACGCCATTTTAATTTTCCTGAATGCCTCGTGCTTCTCAACTTTGTCTATGACCCCCCAGTTCTTTGAAACTGATGTTTGATTCTCCCTTCCCTTTTCAGTGCTGTATGACCCACTGCGTGACTTCTGCTTGGTTAGCCCATGGACTAATGCTTATTGATCTCGGTATGTGTTCAGCACAAAGTTTACAGAACATAATTGATCGGTAATGTGTTTTACATTTGTAAATAATACAGCCTGACTCCAGCATGATTTCAGTGCATTGCGTGATTTATTTTTGGTGCTAGATGATGGTACATGATATTCACACTGTGATGGGTGGGGGTGGAGTAATGTCCATGGCAGAGTCCAGTTCTCAGTCTCCCAGGTGCATTGTCCATATGCCTGTGGAAGGATGGAGCAGGGGCAGTTCAAGGTTGGACAGGGTGGCAATGTGGGACAGTGGGATGACTTCAGGGGGTATCTCATGCTGGCGGGGGTCTTGACATCCTACTCTGTCTTTTTTTTTGGATCTCAGGCTCCTCTTGCGGGGTGGTTGTTCTTCAGCAGGAGGTGGGGTTCTGGTGGCCTGTCGTTGTGGTGGGGCCTCCTGTCCACTAGCGCCGGCGGAGGTGGTAGGCTGTTCCTGGTCCGGGCTAGTGACAGGGGCCCTGTGTGGTGCCACATGGTCCCGCAACGTGTCTTCTATCCGGTGGAGGGCCTGGACTATGCTCCCCATGGCGGTAGAGATGTTGGTGAGATGATTGTTGAACCCCATGTAGCGTTCCTCCTGCTGTGCCTGGATCTCCTGGAACCTGGCCAGTACCGTCGCCATCGTCTCTTGTGAGCGGTGGTAGGCTGCCATGATGGTGGTGAGGGCCTCTTGGAGAGTCGGTTCCCTGGGCCTCTCCTCCCCCCCCCTGTCGCACAGCAGCCCTCCGAGTTGCCCTGTTTCCCCCGGACTCTGTCCCCTGGACGGTGTGCCCACTACCACTGCCCCCAGGTCCCTGTTGTTGTTGGGGTGGTGGGTTAGCCTGGGGGCCATGTAGTGGCAGACACACCGCTGATTGACCTGTCCTAGAGACAGAGCCATGGGCCCGCTGGGTGGGAGCTGTGCTGTTGTTCCCAGAGGGGGTTGGGTCTGCTGTGGCCTGTGTGTGGGGAACCGACTGTCCAGAGGCCCCCGATGGTCCGGGCTGGTCGTCAGGTTCCAGGTCGACAGAGCTGCTGTCATCACTGGGTGCCTCTTCCGGGGGGGGATGGACATTTCTGGACCCTCCTGGCCGGTGTGTTGGCGTTCGGGTCCTGCATGGGGTAAGAGAGTATGGTTATTGTTTCTGTGTGTGCTATTGTGTGCGATTTATGGGTGCCCTTGTCCCCCAGTGCTGTCATTCCCTTGGGGGAGGTGTTGTGGGGGTGTTGGGGGGGGGTATGTGCAGTGGTCATGCTTAGGTGATGAGTGTCCATAGTTTGTGGTGGCATGCAGGGGTTGGTGTTGGGTGGGTTGTGCTGGGGAGACATTCTCAGGGAGGATGTGTGATGGGGGGTTGGGGGTGAGGGTGGTGGTGGGGGTTGGCATGCTGGGGGGGGGGGGTGAAGTAGTTGAGATTGTACTTACCAGAGTCCATTCCTCCGTGTACTCCAGCGAGGCCATCAGGATGCAGGATGTTTAGTACCTCTTGCTCCCATGCTGTGAATTCGGGTGGAGTGGGTGGGGGTCCCCCGCCAGTCTTCTGCACTGCGATGTTGTGTCGCGAGACCATCGAGCGCACCTTTCCCCGTAAGTCGTTCCAACGTTTGCGGATGTCCTCTCGATTTCTGGGATGCTGTCCCACCGCGTTTACCCTGTCCACGATCCGCTGCCATAGCTCCGCCTTCCTGGCTATAGTGGTGTGCTGCACCTGTGAGCCGAAGAGCTGGGGTTCGACTCTTATGATCTCCTCCACCATGACCCGGAGTTCTTGGTCCGAAAAGCGTGGGTGCCTTTGGGGTGCCATGGGGTGGTGTGGATGAGGTGTGGGGTGGTGTATATGGTGAAGAGTGTGTTGGTGTGTGGTGCTTTGTGCTTCTATGTGGTGTGTGTGATGGTGTAGTGTGCCTCTGTGTGATGTAGCTCTCTATTCTGTGATGTCTCTCTCTCCTTCGTCTCTGATCTTCGGTCGTAGGGGTTTGTGGGTGATGTGGGTGTGTGTTTTATAGTTGGTTGGATGTGTGGGAGTGTTGTTTGTATGTGTGTCAGGTGTGTGTATTTCAAATTGTCCAATGTGGCTGTGTTTTGGAGCTGTGTGTGTATTTTGACCGCGGCGGTGTGTACCGCCAATGGAATACCGCGGTTGAAAGACCGCCGCGTGGATTGGTGGGTCAGAATGGCATGGGCGTGTTTGTGTTGGCGTGACGGTGGAGGTTTGATCATCTCCAGTTTTCCGCGGCCCGCTGATGAGGCGGCCTTCCTTGGATGTCGGGATTTTGGAGGTTTCGCCGTTGTGGGTCAGAATGACCGTGGTGGTTTACCGCGGCCGCGGCGGTAGAATGGCGGACTTTTGACGGCGGTAAGGGCCTTTTACCGCCGAGGTCATAATGACCCCCATAATCTATTCCCCCTTGAAGCACAATTCGAGTGATCCTCCTTATAAGATTATATATTTATATTTTATGCAGACTCGCGGTACCTAAAAATAGTTGTTATTTATCCTGTCCTTCAGTAAGTAAAGCACTTTGACACCATTGTTTAGTGTCACAACACCACTATCCAAAAATAATAAAAATACTTAAAATACACGTTTTATTCAATTTCTAAAGAATAGACGGATTTTGAATATTAAAGTCATTGTTGCAGCATTTAACAGAAAACTCACTTGTTCAGCAGATAGCAGTATAAGATTTGACCAAATTGTTTGAATGACTCCTCTTGCAGGGGACACATAACCATATGCCCTTAAACTATGTCAATACAAATTTACCAACGTACTGGATTATTCTACCCTACCCCATAAAAGAGAGGTCTCACTCAAGGGCATTGGTGGTAAAATATACCCACCTGTCTGTGTGTAATCAAGTTTGAGCTCCTCCAAACTAAAGCTGATTTGGACTCCTATAATATGGAAAACACATAGATATGTACTCTGCAGATCAAAGCTGAAAGGTGTGCACTTACAAACCAGGCAAACACTGAATAATGATCTCATTAGTAGCGCGTTCTAACTACTATAACCCGTTCCTCTTGTGATCTGCTGCTCCTGAGTGCTGTCATGGGCTGCAGCCCCAGTGTGGACTCTAATTCTGTCTCTCCGTGAGTCTGTCTTCTACCCCACCTACGGGTTTCTACCCTCACACCCCTCGGCTGCCATCCTGCACTGCTGCCGCAGTGTAGCCACAAATCTGCCCATCCCTGGGTCCCTTTTCTGCCCAACTCGTTGCTTGCGAGGTTTCCTGTCGTACCCATTCCTCGGGGGCTGTCCGGTGCATGTCAGTTGCACGCCATAGGGTCATTTCTTGCTTGGCGGTGGGACTGATTACATGGTGATAGTTTCAGCTACATGTTAGCAACATCATGCGGTTGATATTTCACCAGCCTACATTATGATTACATTTTCACTTCGTACTGGTACTGTAACGAGTCAATTCTATGGAGTTGTATAATGCAATACACTTAAATCATTAACTTGTACCAAATTCACGCCTGTACAGGCATCAGCGCATTAGTTACTTGATCATTATAAAAAACCGAGGGCTTGTGTTGCTCTGTAAGCCAGAAACAAAATATGTTGGCCTTTTAGAGTTGTCATGCTTGAAAGACCACACGTTGTTTATTTTATGATCGTCTGACCGTCTAGTGCTCTTCAGTATATATAATATACACCTGGACCGAGTTATACTGCTGGAGACAGAGTGGTGGCCAGAATTTGATCTGTTCTGTGGGAACTAATCACAAAAACCCATGCAAAAGGGAAACATGCTTTGGCAAAGCCTATAGGTGTCATCTACAAGAGCTATTTGCTTGGGCAATGATTTGTAGCCCTGCTGTATAACCGCGAGAAGCAGGTAATAGAAGGGCAACAGAGCATGCTCGGGATGTGCACAGGAAGCAGAAGGGCAACGAGGGTCAGCGGGATGGACTAGGGCCACAGATGATTACTTGATGGGGGCAGGCAACCTCATGGACAGCGAGGCCAGGAGACAGGCGGCAACTACATAGACAATAGGATGGGCAGGAGGGGCTAGGGCAAGCACATGGACAATGGATGGTCAACAAAAGAAACAAGCATTTGCAATGCAATGGGTCTTGCGTTTCCTCGAGTTTAGCGTTGTAAACTCATAACCAGACTTTTCTTGCCACATAAACTGAAAATGATAAGTAAAACAGTTTTACATAAGCGAGCCAACGGCCGCCTGAGCACAAAGCACACACACACAAAAGGAAACAGAAGTTCGCTCACAGTGAAATGTACCGGCAAAAGTGCAATTATCCATGTAACAGGCAAAAGTGCAAATATCCATGTAACAGGGTCGATGTCATGCAAAGCCCTTGACTACTGCCCAGTGAGATCGCACTGCCTACGAATTAAAAAGAAAACGTAGTGCAGAAACCATACAGAAAATATGGAGCCTCGTATGCTTTCAGTAGTTGGCCGGTGCGTTTGAAGAGGGCTGAACACCGGAAAAGGCATGACGTAAGCAGTGGCCGTGGTTAAAAGCCCGCAGAGAGATTACACCAGGGACATAGCGCTTTGCGGTCGACCCTAAAAAGTAGTGACTGAAAAAGCGAGCAGTGGGAGGTTAAAAGACATGGGCTCGTGCTCCAGGGGAGGGACAAACACCAATAGGAAAGAAGCCTGCAGAAGATGATGAAAAAGACAAGCAAATGAGTGACAGTAAAGCCAACCAATGGCAAACAATCAGCAGCTTATAAGTACTCTGTGAGGTAAAAAAAGATCTTATAAGAGGCATCTGAGAGGTCTGCTGTCTCCATGAGGTGCACTGGCAATGAAGGCATTTCCCTGCTTTAATCACATCTTGAATGCCCTCCAAGGAATCCCGCCCGAGAGGTTGGCATTCGGCCAGAGGAGCTGAGGGAATGCTTCAGTTTTTCCAGATCCACGGGTTTCTCGCATTTTAAATGTGAAGTGCAAACATTACCTTTCAACAGCGACCATAAATCCACGCGAACCGATGAACAGATGGTGCCTGCCTGGAATTTAATTTAAGACCTTCTATTACATCTGCATTACTACCGGCAGTAAGCCACTCAAGAATCTGTCAGGAAAATGGCACTCAGGCAATTCCCGCCTCTTCAGCGAGATATTTAGCAGTTACAAAAATAAATCGGACATGAAAGCTAGCAGCCGTAAGACTGTCTTAAAAGAAGTGCTCTGAAAATTTGACCAGAAGACGAATAACACGTTTTTTATTGATATAAAACCCGTGCTACAGCCCTTCTGATAACATGCCTGCACACTTCAGACGAGTTCACCCCTTACAACGGGGTATAAACCAGAGTCTTTCTGATGGACACTTCTAGCCATAAAATTCTTCACCTTTTGACAATCTCCAGGTGCCAGAAACTCAAAAGGCAGTGCTCCTGCACGCGGGCAGGTGGCACCATATGTCTCTGTGTCGGCATCATTCCGCTCCTGGAGGGATGAACTGAGCTAAATATAAGCATCATCCATTCCCGTTGATGTCAGTTCCTTTCTTTCTGTGCCTTCAGACGCGGATCCCGGGCGCCGCTTTTTTTTCTTTTTCTTAACTTTGTGAAGTGATTTTCCAGAGATCAAGGGAACATATCCCCCACTAAGACTACAGGGTTTGAGCATTGTAGGGACTGTCACAAACAGAGGTCTGTGATAGAGCCCAGGAGGTGTGCCTCTAGTGTTTAGTCTGTGATAGAGCCAGGAGGTGTGCCTCTAGTGTTTAGTCTGTGATAGAGCCCAGGAGGTGTGCCTCTAGTGTTTAGTCTGTGATAGACCCCAGGAGGTGTGCCTCTAGTGCCTCTAGTGTTTAGTCTGTGATAGAGTCACGAGGTGTGCCTCTAGTGTTTAGTCTGTGATAGACCCCAGGAGGTGTGCCTCTAGTGCCTCTAGTGTTTAGTCTGTGATAGAGCCACAAGGTGTGCCTCTAGTGTTTGGTCTGTGATAGAGCCAGGAGGTGTGCCTCTAGTGTTTAGTCTGTGATAGTCACGAGGTGTGCCTCTAGTGTTTGGTCTGTGATAGAGCCCAGGAGGTGTGCCTCTAGTGTTTAGGAGGTGTGCCTCTAGTGTTTAGCCTGTGATAGAGTCACGAGGTGTGCCTCTAGTGTTTAGTCAGCGATAGAGCCCAGGAGGTGTGCCTCTAGTGTTTAGTCTGTGATAGAGCCCAGGAGGTGTGCCTCTAGTGTTTAGTCTGTGATAGAGCCAGGAGGTGTGCCTCTAGTGTTTAGGAGGTGTGCCTCTAGTGTTTAGGAGGTGTGCCTCTAGTGTTTAGGCTGTGATAGAGCCCAGGAGGTGTGCCTCTAGTGTTTAGGAGGTGTGCCTCTAGTGTTTAGGAGGTGTGACTCTAGTGTTTAGTCTGTGATAGAGCCCAGGAGGTGTGCCTCTAGTGCCTCTAGTGTTTAGTCTGTGATAGAGCCACAAGGTGTGCCTCTAGTGTTTGGTCTGTGATAGAGCCAGGAGGTGTGCCTCTAGTGTTTAGTCTGTGATAGAGCCCAGGAGGTGTGCCTCTAGTGTTTAGTCTGTGATAGAGCCAGGAGGTGTGCCTCTAGTGTTTAGTCTGTGATAGAGCCACGAGGTGTGCCTCTAGTGTTTAGTCTGTGATAGAGCCCAGGAGGTGTGCCTCTAGTGTTTAGGAGGTGTGCCTCTAGTGTTTAGTCTGTGATAGAGCCCAGGAGATGTGCCTCTAGTGTTTAGTCTGTGATAGAGCCCAGGAGGTGTGCCTCTAGTGTTTAGTCTGTGATAGAGCCCAGGAGGTGTGCCTCTAGTGTTTAGTCTGTGGTAGAGCCAGGAGGTGTGCCTCTAGTGTTTAGGAGGTGTGCCTCTAGTGTTTAGTCTGTGATAGAGCCCAGGAGGTGTGCCTCTAGTGTTTAGTCTGTGATAGAGCCCAGGAGGTGTGCCTCTAGTGTTTAGGAGGTGTGCCTCTAGTGTTTAGTCTGTGATAGAGCCCAGGAGGTGTGCCTCTAGTGTTTAGTCTGTGATAGAGCCAGGAGGTGTGCCTCTAGTGTTTAGGAGGTGTGCCTCTAGTGTTTAGTCTGTGATAGAGCCAGGAGGTGTGCCTCTAGTGTTTAGTCTGTGATAGAGCCCAGGAGGTGTGCCTCTAGTGTTTAGTCTGTGATAGAGCCCAGGAGGTGTGCCTCTAGTGTTTAGTCTGTGATAGAGCCCAGGAGGTGTGCCTCTAGTGTTTAGTCTGTGATAGAGCCCAGGAGGTGTGCCTCTAGTGTTTAGTCTGTGATAGAGCCACGAGGTGTGCCTCTAGTGTTTAGTCTGTGATAGAGCCAGGAGGTGTGCCTCTAGTGTTTAGTCTGTGATAGAGCCCAGGAGGTGTGCCTCTAGTGTTTAGTCTGTGATAGAGCCCAGGAGGTGCGCCTCTAGTGTTTAGGAGGTGTACCTCTAGTGTTTAGTCTGTGATAGAGCCCAGGAGGTGTGCCTCTAGTGTTTAGTCTGTGATAGAGCCCAGGAGGTGTGCCTCTAGTGTTTAGTCTGTGGTAGAGCCAGGAGGTGTGCCTCTAGTGTTTAGTCTGTGGTAGAGCCAGGAGGTGTGCCTCTAGTGTTTAGTCTGATAGAGTCACGAGGTGTGCCTCTAGTGTTTAGTCTGTGATAGAGCCCAGGAGGTGTGCCTCTAGTGTTTAGTCTGTGATAGAGCCCAGGAGGTGTGCCTCTAGTGTTTAGTCTGTGATAGTCACAAGGTGTGCCTCTAGTGTTTAGTCTGTGATAGAGCCCAGGAGGTGTGCCTCTAGTGTTTGGTCTGTGATAGAGCCCAGGAGGTGTGCCTCTAGTGTTTAGTCTGTGATAGAGCCCAGGAGGTGTGCCTCTAGTGTTTAGTCTGTGATAGAGCCACGAGGTGTGCCTCTAGTGTTTAGTCTGTGATAGAGCCAGGAGGTGTGCCTCTAGTGTTTAGTCTGTGATAGAGCCCACAAGGTGTGCCTCTAGTGTTTGGTCTGTGATAGAGCCCAGGAGGTGTGCCTCTAGTGTTTAGGATGTGTGCCTCTAGTGTTTAGTCTGTGATAGAGCCCAGGAGGTGTGCCTCTAGTGTTTAGTCTGTGATAGAGCCCAGGAGGTGTGCCTCTAGTGTTTAGTCTGTGATAGAGCCACGAGGTGTGCCTCTAGTGTTTAGTCTGTGATAGAGCCACGAGGTGTGCCTCTAGTGTTTAGTCTGTGATAGAGCCCAGGAGGTGTGCCTCTAGTGTTTAGTCTGTGATAGAGCCAGGAGGTGTGCCTCTAGTGTTTAGTCTGTGATAGTCACGAGGTGTGCCTCTAGTGTTTAGTCTGTGATAGAGCCCAGGAGGTGTGCCTCTAGTGTTTAGTCTGTGATAGAGCCACAAGGTGTGCCTCTAGTGTTTGGTCTGTGATAGAGCCAGGAGGTGTGCCTCTAGTGTTTAGTCTGTGATAGTCACGAGGTATGCCTCTAGTGTTTAGTCTGTGATAGAGCCCAGGAGGTGTGCCTCTAGTGTTTAGTCTGTGATAGAGCCCAGGGGGTGTGCCTCTAGTGTTTAGGAGGTGTGCCTCTAGTGTTTAGTCTGTGATAGAGTCCAGGAGGTGTGCCTCTAGTGTTTAGTCTGTGATAGAGTCCAGGAGGTGTGACTCTAGTGTTTAGTCTGTGATAGAGCCCAGGAGGTGTGCCTCTAGTGTTTAGTCTGTGATAGAGCCCAGGAGGTGTGCCTCTAGTGTTTAGTCTGTGATAGACCCCAGGAGGTGTGCCTCTAGTGCCTCTAGTGTTTAGTCTGTGATAGAGCCACAAGGTGTGCCTCTAGTGTTTGGTCTGTGATAGAGCCAGGAGGTGTGCCTCTAGTGTTTAGTCTGTGATAGTCACGAGGTGTGCCTCTAGTGTTTGGTCTGTGATAGAGCCCAGGGGGTGTGCCTCTAGTGTTTAGGAGGTGTGCCTCTAGTGTTTAGCCTGTGATAGAGTCACGAGGTGTGCCTCTAGTGTTTAGTCAGCGATAGAGCCCAGGAGGTGTGCCTCTAGTGTTTAGTCTGTGATAGAGCCCAGGAGGTGTGCCTCTAGTGTTTAGTCTGTGATAGAGCCAGGAGGTGTGCCTCTAGTGTTTAGGAGGTGTGCCTCTAGTGTTTAGGAGGTGTGCCTCTAGTGTTTAGGCTGTGATAGAGCCCAGGAGGTGTGCCTCTAGTGTTTAGGAGGTGTGCCTCTAGTGTTTAGTCTGTGATAGAGTCCAGGAGGTGTGCCTCTAGTGTTTAGTCTGTGATAGAGTCCAGGAGGTGTGACTCTAGTGTTTAGTCTGTGATAGAGCCCAGGAGGTGTGCCTCTAGTGTTTAGTCTGTGATAGAGCCAGGAGGTGTGCCTCTAGTGTTTAGTCTGTGATAGAGCCCAGGAGGTGTGCCTCTAGTGTTTAGTCTGTGATAGAGCCCAGGAGGTGTGCCTCTAGTGTTTAGTCTGTGATAGAGCCACAAGGTGTGCCTCTAGTGTTTGGTCTGTGATAGAGCCAGGAGGTGTGCCTCTAGTGTTTAGTCTGTGATAGTCACGAGGTGTGCCTCTAGTGTTTGGTCTGTGATAGAGCCCAGGGGGTGTGCCTCTAGTGTTTAGGAGGTGTGCCTCTAGTGTTAAGTCTGTGATAGGGCCCAGGAGGTGTGCCTCTAGTGTTTAGTCTGTGATAGAGCCAGGAGGTGTGCCTCTAGTATTTAGGAGGTGTGCCTCTAGTGTTTAGTCTGTGATAGAGCCAGGAGGTGTGCCTCTAGTGTTTAGGAGGTGTGCCTCTAGTGTTTAGTCTGTGATAGAGCCCAGGAGGTGTGCCTCTAGTGTTTAGTCTGTGATAGAGCCAGGAGGTGTGCCTCTAGTGTTTAGTCTGTGATAGTCACGAGGTGTGCCTCTAGTGTTTAGTCTGTGATAGAGCCCAGGAGGTGTGCCTCTAGTGTTTAGTCTGTGATAGAGCCACGAGGTGTGCCTCTAGTGTTTAGTCTGTGATAGAGCCCAGGAGGTGTGCCTCTAGTGTTTAGGAGGTGTGCCTCTAGTGTTTAGGAGGTGTGCCTCTAGTGTTTAGTCTGTGATGGAGCCCAGGAGGTGTGCCTCTAGTGTTTAGTCTGTGGTAGAGCCAGGAGGTGTGCCTCTAGTGTTTAGTCTGTGGTAGAGCCAGGAGGTGTGCCTCTAGTGTTTAGTCTGATAGAGTCACAAGGTGTGCCTCTAGTGTTTAGTCTGTGATAGAGCCCAGGAGATGTGCCTCTAGTGTTTAGTCTGTGATAGAGCCACAAGGTGTGCCTCTAGTGTTTAGTCTGTGATAGAGCCCAGGAGGTGTGCCTCTAGTGTTTAGTCTGTGATAGAGCCAGGAGGTGTGCCTCTAGTGTTTAGTCTGTGATAGAGCCCAGGAGGTGTGCCTCTAGTGTTTAGTCTGTGATAGAGCCCAGGAGGTGTGCCTCTAGTGTTTAGTCTGTGATAGAGCCAGGAGGTGTGCCTCTAGTGTTTAGGAGGTGTGCCTCTAGTGTTTAGTCTGTGATAGAGCCAGGAGGTGTGCCTCTAGTGTTTAGTCTGTGATAGAGCCCAGGAGGTGTGCCTCTAGTGTTTAGTCTGTGATGGAGCCCAGGAGGTGTGCCTCTAGTGTTTAGTCTGTGATAGAGCCCAGGAGGTGTGCCTCTAGTGTTTAGTCTGTGATGGAGCCCAGGAGGTGTGCCTCTAGTGTTTAGTCTGTGATAGTCACGAGGTGTGCCTCTAGTGTTTAGTCTGTGATAGAGCCCAGGAGGTGTGCCTCTAGTGTTTAGTCTGTGATAGAGCCCAGGAGGTGTGCCTCTAGTGTTTAGTCTGTGATAGAGCCCAGGAGGTGTGCCTCTAGTGTTTACGGGAAGCCAAAGGTCATTTGTGAATGCGAATCAAAGCTTTATGTGATGAAGCACCGCAAGACTCCACACAGGTCTTAATCCAGGATCGAAGCAGAGAGTGCAAACCCACTCCCGAAGACGTACCTGCAGCATGTCATCTTCGTGACTGAAACATGGAGGTAAATTAAAGAAAAAACATATTAAGTCCAAGCAGGACTCGGCCTGTTCCTGAACTGCTCGTTCTCTGGAGAAGGTGTGAGGGTGTCACCAAGCCTCAAGGTCTTGGTCCCGTTCTAGTAAAAAGCCGATTCTGTCTTTAGCCCTGCTACACCCTGAGCTCCTTGGTCTGTTGGAAACATCGCAGCAGGCTAAAGTCTTCTGATGTTTTGCATTTTTGGCATGTTTTCATCCACTTTCAGCCCTCAAGGATGCCCAGAAGCCTCCAGTCTGGATATCACAGCCATGTCCACCCCTGTACTCTCTGTGCCCCTTCAAACCGCTTTGGGTTCCACACCGGCAGTGGTGTTGACTTCGTGCCTGGCCCCAATATCTGTCAGTCCCTCAAACATCTACACCAATTTTGCAGAGATGGTGTCACAACCCTTCACAGTCTCAGACTCTGTCTCAGCCTCGACAGAGGACACGTCCAGATCTTGATGTTGCAACGGCAATTCTGAATCAATCAGACTCGGAGACTATTTCACTGCTGCTGCTCAGCAGAACACAAACACTACACTAACTTTTTGGTTCAGACACCAACCACAGCCAGCCATGTAGATATGACAATACAATGAAAAGCATGGGGAATAGATTTCCCTCTTAAGCTGAAGACAACTGGAACATTGACCTACAGGATATCAGTGGGTTGGATACCTCACTGGGCCGTGTTCCCCATGCACCACTTACAGAAGAGAGTACATCTTTTACCTTTTTCTTTAGGAGGGCTACTCAGGTCATTGACCTCCACCTTCCTACTAAGAAGGTGAAGAAAAATTCCTCACAGAGGTCCCCCAGCCTGGTAAAAAACCGACTGAACCTCTTTTGTCCATTATGGACACGCTATTGGATACCATGCTCTGTCTCTCTGGTCATTCAACAGGTTGGCCACCGCTACACTATAGACCACCTCCAGGCGACCCTAACTTTTTAACTCTGCAGACAACGACCAGAGCATCGGGGGAAGAGTACATCCTAAGAAGCCACCCACTCCAGTGACTACTTCCAAACCTCTTTAGTGTGTTCTTGTTAGCACACGGCTATCCGGTAGGAGGCAGGATCAGCCTTCCTGTCAGGATAGCGAAGCATTACATCTGACAGGTGAGCCCAACAGGGATGCTTTCTGCCATTCTTTTTCAACCCTCCACATCAGCCACCTACATCTGAGTAGCTTTCAGAGGACCATTTGTATATTTTGTGCAGGGTATGAAGGTTCTTTGGCCAAAGTAGCCATAGAGAGGGTGCTGGTCTCAGAAGTAGCTGATGCATGTTATTCCCGCTACTTTCTAGTGCTGAAGAATGACAGCAACCCTTGTCTTACTTTAGATCTTCAAACCCTCAATACCTTCCATGTCAAGGATAAATTCAAGATGCTCAGTCAGGGCCATGTTCTTTCTGCCCTGGATCCCAGAGACTGGAGGGCTGCATTGTACCTACAGGATGCCTGTTTTCACATCCCCTTCTGCAGACCCATGCGATTTACATAGGGTTCAAGGGGGGCACTAGCCCTTCCTGTTTGCTGTGCTTCCTTTCAGGCTCATCATTACATGACGTTGATGGCGGTGGTTACTGCCCATCTTTGGAGGTCAACCTGCCAGTATTCCCTTACCTCTATGACACTGCTAAAGGTGGACACGCCACAGTTGCGGACCACCTCCAGATGACAACAAACCTCTTGATATTATTGGGGTTCTCAATCAACCAGCCAACGTCGCACCTGACTATTTCACAGAGGCCCCTTTCATCTGAGCAATCTTGGATACGATGCACTTTCGGGCCTTTCCTGTAAACCAACTAGTTCAGTGCATTTGGCTATGATCCCGATCTTTCAGCCTCTGTCCTGGATCTCATTGAGAATGGCTCTGATGCCTCTTGACTTACTTGTATCCTGCTAGATCACATTTGCAGGCTCTGCAGTAGGATCTGAAGTCTCACAGGGCCCAGCACCATGGGAACCTGTTGGATTCTATCTAGGTTTTGGAGGAGACTGTGGAAGATCTTCAGTGGTTCCTGCTCAACTGCAAATTAATAGACAGACCCATCTCCCTACCCCACCCATAATTCATAGTGGTAGCGGACTGGTTTGGGGAGGCCATCTGGGAGATGCGGGAATCAGAGGACTCTGCGCCCCACGGAGCCCAGACTCCACATAAATCAGTTGGAGCCACAAATTATTTGCTTGGCATTGAAGGTTTTCCAGCCAACCACCTAGAACAGTCAGGTTCAGGTTCTCAAACACAACACCACCTCTAAGTGGTACTGCAACAAATAGGGCAGGGTGAGGTATGGGGTCCTATGCCAGGATGCTTTGCACCTCTGGAACTGGCTGAGCTTTCAGGTCATTTTTCTGGAGGCATACCACTTGGCAGGATCTTTAAACACCAGGGTGGATGAGCTCAGCTGGAAATGCCTAATGGATCATGAATTGTGTTTACACCCAGAATTGGTGCATGGCACTTATCAGCAACAGGGAGAACTGTGGCTAGATCTCTTCGCCACCACCAAAAACATGCAGTTTCAACACTTTTGCGCACTGGAGTTTCCAAGAAGGCAGCTCTCCCTCAGAGACAAATTCTGTGTGAGGGAGAGCATGTGACTCCAGTAAACTTTCTTACCACTACCTTTCCTGCCCAGAGTTCTGAAGAAGATCATGAATTAATAGGCCCAAGTCATCCTAATGACACTGGATTGGGCCAGGAGAGTGGTACCTTGAAGGTCTTGCTTTGGGCACTGCAAAAGGTTGATTGGCCTTTCAGCCTTTTTTTTTACATTTTTTGGACCAGCTGTTCTTGTTGAAATCACCTGTTGTGAAGCATTTTTAAGAGGTTTGCAACATATGTTACCACCAAAGCACTTTGTGATGCCCTAGGGGGACATGAATTTGGTCCTCACTTTCCTCATGTGTTCCTCTTTCGAGCCAGTGCACAGTTGCCCTTTGCAACTTTTTACCTTGAAAACAGTCTTTCTGGTTTTGATAACATCAGAACTTCATGAGTGTGAGGTTGAGGCCCTCTCAGTCAAGGGTCCTTATACTACCCTTTTCCCAGAAAAAACAGTGTTACAAACTCCAGCAGTGTCCCTCCCAAAGAGGTGATGATGTCTTTTCACGTTGGACAAGTCATCACCAAGTTCTTTACTCGATTTCATCCCTTGAGAGAAGAAGAGATACTTGATTAATTGGACCTTGATTAACTTTTACAGCAAATGTACTTTGGCACATGGGTTGGAAGATCAATTCCTCGTGAGGTTCTCTGGTGCAAAGTAGGGCAAGGTGGTGCAGAAACGGACCATCTCCCAATAAATAGTGCTCTGTATTTAGATCTGCAATGCATTGGCTAAGATGTAGCTTCCAGAAAGCCTGTGGGCTCATTCAAGCAGAGCTGAAGCTGCTGCCAATGTGTTAGCAACCAGAATGCTTGTTCTTGATATGCCATTTTGGTACATGGGCATCAGTGCACATGTTCAAGAAGCAGTACTACCTTGACAGCCAGGTCCATAAGAAAGGCATTTTGCACATTCGGTCTTGTAGAACTTTGGGATCTGAGCCATTTCACAGACTCACCACTTTGGGAGGTGCTGCTTTGGTATCTATTGACAAGGCGAGGAATCCATCACAAGAACAAGTTACTTGCCTTCAGGAACGCTCTTTCTTTTACATATTCTAACTGTAATTTTCTCACCAGCTTTCCATCACCCCATTCTGTGCAATAGTCTCCTTTCCATCTAAAAAGGTCCCAGTAAAGGGACCTGACCACTGGTAGTTCAAGTCTGCTGTTGAGACTGAGGGCATGGACAAGAATGTGGAAGAAACTGACATCAGCACCTACAGGTATGGGGCGGCCCTTTTTTTTTTTTGAGTTTCTGAATCCTGTCTGGTGCCTTAGGATATTCACAAGGATATAAATCTGTGGTTAAATATCCACTAAAAAGAGCGTTACCAAAGGTAAACTAACTTGTTCTTCAAGGTAAAACATTTTGTTGTTGACCAACAATAACATTTGCACCCAATCCGAAATTAGGAGGAAAAATGACTACCTGCATGGTTTAATGACTCCTTTCATGGTCAGAGCACTAAGGTTGAAAGCTGTCGTACAAACGGCACAATCATCTGGCCTTCAAACTGTTCATCTTCATACGACCAGCGTTCAAACGCAGAAAAAATATCAATCCTCTGGGGGTGCTTTAAACCACCAAATTAAAAAGTAGGTCTCAAACGTCCGTGACCTATAACAAACTGAAATTTGTAGTACATTTAGTAGTACTACAGAAGTTCTACTAATGTACTACAAAATGATTAAAGGCAAATGTTGTTAAATTATATAACCAGGCTTACAACACTTGAGGCACACCTGGTAATAAAAGTAGTGCTTGTTCTGAACTTAACCTCCCATCCCCAAATGAAACATATTTCAACACCAAGCAATCACAGCAATGCTGACCATTAAAAAAATTAACTCACACACTAAACAAACTTTTCTGTCTTCACTATGTCGGTTTGCTACTTTGCTCCTCATTGTGAGGATTAGTTATTTTAGATGGCGGGATGAGCGGGTGTACAGAGAACTGATCAAGATCTTTGTGATGTCCATAGAAGTTGTCATTGCCAGATGTTGCTTTTCGTCTGATGTTATCTTTGACATTGTTGCAGACTGGGAGCAACAGCTTCATTCATCCACAGCCTGCTTACATGGTTATTCTTTCTCATGTACACATGCTGGCTGAACTTCATTTCATGGCCACTCACTCTTTCCGAGTGGTATCCTCTGACAACTTTGGCATCCGGTACTGAAAAGCATCAACAGAAGAGCTAACCAGTTTATCACCATGCCATACTCACTGGCAGAAAGGCAAAGGGAGCAAATGGAATTCTGTCTTTGCCCAATTCCTTTGTTCGGTACAAATCATTGACTGCATCCACATGGCACTTCACCCACGTCACTACATAGCACATCCTTTCCATAACTCACCTTGCTGGCAATGCAAAAGGTCTGTGATGCCTGGGGGTGCTTCAGTGATGTATACATTGCCCTTCCTACAAGTACACAAAACACCTACATCTTCTCAGTCACCTTGTGATGTCACTTGGTTGCTAGGAGCTGTCCAACCCCAGTACCTCAACAGGGGTACAGTAGGGCACACATATGTACAAAAGCTATTATTTAATGCACTATTGGGATTCTTAAGTCGTATTTCAGATGTCTAGATAGTACAGGGGGGTGCTGGTGTGCTCCCCAAACATTGCGTGCAAGATTGTTGTAGCCTCTTGAGTGCTCCACATTGCCATGTGATGGGGCTTACAAATCTTGACCCTGATCTACGCTCACATCCAGACACCCGGGTTGTGTTACAGAATATAGGTCAGTGTATTCATATGCAGGACTGACTAGTTAACTCACTTTTTTCCTGAGGTGATATTTTGGTTGCTACTTTTATGTGGGTGGACAGTCTCTTGTCAATGATGACTAGTGGACTACTACCACACTGTCCTTATAGACAATCCTAAGACAACTCTCTTTATTTAACATGAATGAATTTATTGATGATGTTTTTGAATGTTATAGAAAATGAAGAGGCACTATATTTTCAACAGGGCATTAACATGCAGTGCTCTGTTGAAAAATATATTGCCTCTTCATTTTCTATAACATTCAAAAACCACCAATAAATTCTAAACCACAGAATCACACTTAGTATTCTCACGCTTTATGTACAACATAATACAAATATTCAGCACAGGTGAGATGCAAAAATATCACATATAGTACTACATTGTGATTGATTCTGACTCCTAGAAAAGTTGATAAATGTTATGATTCATTTAATTGACAAGTGTCCTGTATGTATATTAATCAATCAATATTTTATGTCTCCAGAATAACAATGGTAATCCTCAGATGCTTAAGTTTAATCTTTTATTCAACATGTACTTTATACAGTAAGTAATGACTATTAGAGATCAGCCAACGTGTGTTTTGCCCCACAGGGGCAATTAGCCTAGGACTTTTTCAGTTTTCAAGGCTGAACATTTTAAAAAATCTATGATCAATTACAATAGCAACAAACACATTACATATAGATAAGACAAGAATATTACTTAAGTATGTCAAATTTACAAGAGACTGAAATGATGCATGCTTTGTGTCATACATGGGAAGCACTGTAACTTTGTTTAAGGATTAAATTCCCACCCATCATGGTGCATTAGTGTGGATGCGTAGGTGCAAAAATTAAAGAGGAAGTGATCACCTAGAATAAATGAAACAGGAGTGGTATGAATACAAATCAAGTAGAGAACTAATAAATATATACTGTGAGTAAATAAGAAATTCAAGCATAATCTTAGGAAGCGTACTGTGGTGTGATGACAGTTATCAGAGTACAAATTGGAACGTGACACCCCAGTTAAATAGCTGGGTGCAATGCTTAATTGCCTAGTTACCTCTGGATGGACTGGTTAATTCGTAAAGGCTTAATGGCGCTTAAATGAGCACAAATATCGTATGTCCCTGTGAAGGTCAGTAAACACCTTATCAATAAAAGGACTAGCAAGCTTTTATATGGAACATTAAAAAAGTAGTGACCGTGATATACACTTACTAATGGTCAAGGTAAGAATACCACTCATGAAAAACACTTCAGGTAAAAGCTAAACCTGTAAATAGAATGTGCTCTATAAGCCTTGCAACAGAAATCCTATAGGAACCAGACTAGCTCCCCAAACACGGTCAGACTGACCATAAGTTAGGTGGGGAAATCGGGGTACATAAATATAGGGACAAAACTCCCTATTATAGGCTTAACATGTGTAAAAGTACTAACGAGTAGTACCCAATCAGGAAAGAGAAATTAGGGTGGCGTCATCGCTCAAGCAGGGTGTCTCATGCAGTCTGTATCCCCAAAAGTGAATGCTTGTGCTTCTCCTGCAAATGCCAAATTTAAATATGATCTCAGGGTGCCAAAATCAGCAGTACGATTGTCACTGCAAACCCCTGCCATTATCTTAGAGTGGGGAGGTATGTTATAGAGCAAACAGATGCCATGAATATGGCAAAAGGGAGCATGTCTCATGCGGTTTATTTCCCAGTAAGTGAATGCTTATATTTCTGCTGCTGATGTAATGGGGTGGAGTGTGTCTTCACGCGCGACTAAGATGGCAGCATCTCTGTAGAGCTCTGGAGGTCAGCAGGAGGAATCGGCGATGAAGCAGCGGTTCGCTGGCTCGTATCGACAATTTTAATAAGGAAACAGAGGGATAATGTGGTGAGCCTCCTGTACAGTAGTTTACTTTAATTTTAAGTACATAGAGAACTAACTTATTGACGATGCACTCCTTCTCTTCAGAATACAGCTGCCATTTTAATTCTGGAATGCCGATTGACAAACAAATTGTTCTCATGCGTCAACGATAATACTCATTTATCTTCTCTGGTAATATTTCATATATGTTGTTGAAGTCATAGGCTGGACTTGTCTACACACATTTTATTTTGCCTCTTCGCATTTCTCCTTATTTGTCTTGACAAATTAATTAATTATTGCTTTTTGTTCCTGACCATTCTTACATTCCTTTGATTTTGACATCTAATTAATAATTCATCCAGCCTATAATCAAACTATTGTTTTAAATATTATAAAACATTTTTTTTAGATGTATGAAAACTCATCTCAGAAGGTTTATATTGCAGCATCCTGTGTGACCTCTCCTGCTTCATTGGTACAACCTAACATGGTCAAAACAAAGACTGAAAGGCCTAAAAAGGATCCACCTTCTCCCACAAAATCCATTCATACAGCTTCATTAGACTTTTTACTGGAAGAGATGCGAGCTCTATGCCCGTTTATGGAAGATACTAACGCTAAACTGCAAATTCTTAGTGACCACTTTTAATAAAACTACTAATACAGTTGGCTCTCTACAATTGCAGATTGTTCTTCTTCAAAAACAAGTTGAAAACCTGGGCAATCATGATAGGAGAAATAACCTAAGAATTTATGGTCTTCCTGAGGCGTCAGAAGGAAAGGACCCTATACCTTTCTTCAAAACATTTTTACCTTTACGTTTTGAATTTGCCAGAAGGGCCACCCTTAAGTATCCAAAGAGCTCATAGATTGGGTCATCTTCCTGCGGTCACCAAATCTTCAAGAAAATCTAGAGGTGTAATCTTGTACTTTCTGGCGTATACTGAATTATTGCAAGTTCTTTCTGCAGCCAAACGTCTTAAGCGTATTACCTGGTCTGGTCACAATATTTATTTCTCTCAAGATTACGCTAAGAAATACTGTGGATCGTCGAAGAGAGTTCTTGAACATGAGACCTGC
Organism: Pleurodeles waltl; assembly: GCF_031143425.1. NCBI lineage: Eukaryota > Metazoa > Chordata > Amphibia > Caudata > Salamandridae > Pleurodeles > Pleurodeles waltl. The sequence goes on from NC_090443.1 coordinate 135,837,202, forward strand.
ACTTCGATCTATTGGTGCTCATTTTGGGCTTTTTCACTCATATCTCTTTAAAGTCACCTATAATAATAAGACAATAATATATGAGGATCCATCACATCTAAAATAATTTCTGCAAACCAGAGACTATGGATGTTACTACATCAACCAGTTCATTGACATGATATGTTTGAGTTTAGAATGTATGTTCTTATCCCAGTTGACTGTTTGCTGTTATTAAACCTTTTTCTTGCTTATGTTGCATGACACTTTTATCCAGAAGTTATGCATAACATGTAATTTAATTGCCTTTCTTATATTGCAGGAGGATTTCTTATTGTGATTGTTTTCATGTTTCATCTCAAGTTTTCGTTGTCATCCTGCGTTGCCTCATCCTGTTCAGATTGGATGTAGTGTCTTCTTCATGTGGTCTCCCCCCTCACCTACATCAACGTATTGTGGGTTTGTCCTCCTCATTTTTGTTAATTGTTTGTTTCTTCTTACTTTTTTAAAGGTATTTGTCTCTTCTTCTTTTTTCTAACTCTTCATTTCATTTTTTTCTTCAATCGTTCTTTCATTTTAACATGAATATCGCAGCAAATTTATTCTTTGATATGATTAATGTTTTGTCAATAGGCACAATTCTTCCTCTTACATCAATTTAATTGTTGTCTGAATGTAATTTTCTCTTTGCTCTACTGCAATGGTTCTGGCTTTGGTTGCGTGGAATGTCAGAGGTTTGAATTCTCTGATACAAACGCAAAATTTTAACGCACTTATCAAAACTCAATGCTCAAAAAGTCTTCTTGCAAGAAACTCATCTTTCTGAGCTTGAGTCTGTGAAATTAAATAAGAGTTGGGTGGGGGATGTTTTCTTTTTGCCTGCAATCGGGAAAAAGCGTGGGGTTATTTTCTCATGTCCGAAATCTCTGAAAATTCAGCTTATATTGCAAGAAAAGGATGAAGAATTTCAATGGCTGATACTTAAAATGTGTATTGCTAATACTCCATGAGTTTTCTTCAATGTATATAGTCCTAATTCACCCAATGTATATGGTCCTAATTCACCCAATGTAGCATTCTGGTCCCTGATTTCCCCCAAACTCCTACAGAATTCAGATGATGATCTAGTTTAGCATGCAATTGTAATCTACTTGCAGATCCTTTGATATACATTCCTCATTTCCTTTCCTTTCAAATAACTCACAACAGACTTTTATGCATGTAATTAAATGGAGACATTTAACAGATGCTTGGAGATTATGTAATCCTACATTACAAGTGTACTACTGTTTTCCAGTACATCACACAGTTACAAATTGATTATCTGTTTATTTCTCATAATCTAATTCAGTTTTTGCAGTCTGCTGACATAGGTTCCAATTTAATATCAGATCATGCACCAGTTTCTATTCAGTTATATATCATTCCTAAATCCCCACACCCTAAAAGATGGATATTTAATAACTCCTTACTCTTAGATAGCAATTTTACATCCTCTTTCATAACTTTCTCTCAAGAATTCTTTATCTTAAATCGGACTGAGGTAATGCCCTTTCACACAGTATGGAACACTTTTAAAGCATCTGCTAGAAACTTTATAATTAGTTTTGTATCTAAAAAAACACTTTCTCAATCACAATCTAAACAACTTCTTGACTAAATAAAACGTCTAGAACATTCCTACTATACTTCACACACACAATACTTTTTACAGCAATTAATTATAACTAAGCTTGAATTTAACAAGGTTTCTACTGAGAATACAGCACCTTACTTACTCAAAGCTAGGACAAGATATTATGGAGGCCAAAATAAATCTGGGAAACAGCTGGCATATTATTTAAAAATTAAACAGAATAAATTATTCATTGAGTCACTTTCTGATGTAACTGGTTAGGTTTATTATAAAGACTCTGTTATCTCGACTCAATGTGAGAAATTTTACTATAATTTAGATTTGTAGGATTCTGTTCCCTTGGATATTTTTCATTATCCGTTATCCGTTCAGAAACCAGATTTATCCCACATAGATTTTTCACTCTTAGAATCTGACATTTCACAAACAGAACTTCAACAATCCTTACTTTCCCTTAAGAAGGATAATGCTCCAGGTCCAGATGGCTTCATAGCAGAATTCTATCAACATTTTTCTCATTGCTCCTTCCTAAACTACTTAATCTCATTCATTCCTTTTCTCTTGTGATCGCCTCATCAGGTTCTTTTCTAGATGCACTTATAGGTCTTATCCTAAAGGAAGGGAAGGATGTCAAACTTTGTAAAATGTATAGACCAATCTCTTCAATTTAGATTGTAACATTATTTTGAAAACATTAGCTTTTAGGCTGGAATAGTTTCTACCTGATCTCCTAGAAAAAGAACAATCAGGATTTTAAAAGGGTAGATATCTTTCTGATAACTCTAAACTCTTTTTTGATATTATTTCCAAGTCTGTCAACATGTTGGAATCCATAGCAGCAACTGCCTTGGTTGCAGAAAAAGCATTTCATCATGTGAATTGGTCTTTTTTGTTTCATACTCTCGTCTGGTTTGGGTTAGGTCCTAAAATTATAGCTTTGATATCCCTTTTGTATACAGCTCCGGGGTTCCGGGGCGGCCATCTGCATTAACGGGATGACATATTTTTTCAGTCTTATAGAGGAGTTCATAAAGGATGTCCCTTATCCCCATTCCTTTTAATTTAACATTAGAACCTTTCATTTCTAAGCTTCAACAAAACGCTGATATTCACAGCTTTTTCCTACAGCTCACAGCAAGTTAAATTGGCTGCTTATGCAGATGATATTTTATTTTTTTTCAAAACCTCATTCCTCTCTTCCTTCTTTTTTTTTATCAGAAGTTTCCTCTTATACATCAATATCGGGATACAAATTAAATGTTGACAAATGCAAAGTTTTGCCCATTAACAAATGTACCTTTAAACATTTCACTTTTTCTAACTTTAAATCGCAAACTAAACAGCTTAAGTACCTGGAGCTTCAATTTACTCAATCCATATCAACCTCTAGTTCTATTAATATTGATTTGTGTATTAACAAATTAACTTCTTTGACTACCAGATGGCATCCTCTTCATCTATTCTGGTGGGGCAGTTAGATACTATCAAGATGATGTTGGTTTCCATTATTCTTTTTTACTCTTTTGAATATTCCATTAAATATTCCACTTAAATTTTACAAGAAGATTTATACAATTTTATTGTCCAGTCTTTGGATTTAAAAGAAACTCGTCTGTCTCTTCCTAATTTAAAACGTCCTAAGGCTGAAGGAGGTGTAAATTTCCCAGATTTGTATCAATATCATAAATCCTTTATATTAAAACAATTTGCTCATTGGATCAAACCCTCTCTATTTTATACCCCATTGTGGGTTGATCTAGAAAGTCAATTTCTATTCCTGTTCTCTTTTCAAGAATGTTTAACTTTCACACACAAACCTCAAAGATTTCTCACACCTATACTCAAAAATACTTCTAAGATTTTAACATATCATTTCATATACTCCCATAGATCTAAACTCTTTCCTTCATTCCACTTTTTGGCATAATAAATGTATGCAAGTGAAGAATTGATCTGTTTATAGGCATGCTTGGAGAAGTAAAGGATTAATATATGTAAATCAACTTTTCCAACAGGGCTCTCTTATTAATTTTCATCAAGCTCAGATACTATTTGTTTTACCTTTCACTTTTAAAAATAAATATACCCTACTTCACAATTCCAGATCACATTCATTCATTTCAAATCACTCTCCCTTCCTAAGAAATTGCAAACTAGGGCCGATATTTATACTTTTGTTGCGCCACATTTGCGTCATTTTTTGACGCAAAAGCAGCGCAAACGTACAAAATACAATTATATTTTGTAAGTTTGTGCCGCTTTTCCGTAAAAATTTTTTTGCAAATGCGGTGCAAAAAAAGTATCAATATGGTCCTAACTCTCTGGTTGATTTGAAATCTCTGAGCCTCAAAGCTTCTTGAATTCATCAACATTTAGTGAAGATTCATACAGTTAGGCCCAAACACAGCATAGAAATGGCATGGGAGAAAGATGTGCCCATCACATTTACCATATCTACTTGGAGACAGATATGGCTGAAAATTAGGAAGTCCTCTTGTGCAGCCAACACAACACACTCATTTATAATAGATTATTTATGACACCAACACTATTACATAAGATGAACATAGAGACCCCAGATACGTGCTGGTCTTACTCTACAAAGCAAGCTGATTTGAAGCACTTACTTTTCACATGCCCTTTTGTGTTTAATTTCTAGTCTGGAGTTTGGCATCAGATTAATTTGATTTTCAAATCTAATGCTCCCTTATCTATCAATAATTTATTTTTGGGAAGTGTTTCTGATGCATGGAAAAGTGTTTCCTTTAATGTGAAAATACTAGATATGTTGCTAGCCATTGCTTTTCAGCAAATCAGTCAGAACTGGAAAGACTCTACACAGTTATCTATTAAAGCACGGTGGTAAGCAGTTTGCTATAATCATAGGTTAGACACTGCATATATGCAACCTGTATCAGTTGTTCTAAAACAAAAAGATTTGTGGATGCCAGTTACACATTTTCTCGACAAATCTGCAAAAGAGTCACTTATTCTTTCACCTATCTTGCAGGAAGTGAAAAAAAAGTTCCTGACTTTTCATATATGAAGTAATAATATAATGATTTATCTTCTTTTTTTATATTTTACGATTTTCAATGCCACTTTGATAACACAGATTTGGATAAATTCTTGCGCTTATGTTTTTTTTATTTTTTTTTTTAAATTTCTATTTCTATTCTTTACCTGATTATATTATAGTACTATTTTATATTCTCTAAATAAAATTACCTTTTAAAAATTAGGAAAATAAATGTAATGGTGTCCTCAGGGTGCCAAAACAAGTAGTATGATCATCACTGTAAACCCAGGCAACCATCTTAGAATAGGGAGGTTTGTAAGGATTACCCTGAGGCCATGAATGTTGCGTGCTTAAGTATAACATGTTCATAAGTTGTGATTGAGTCCCTAATAGCAAAGGCAGACAACATTTGGGGGTCAGTGTAAGAGGTAAGTTTTAAAACACCCAAATGCGTCATTATATCGGGCATCTATTGTCACTGCTAATCCCAGCAGCCACCTTAGAGTGGGGAGAAAAAATCTGAGACCCGAAATAAGCACACTTATGTTTGACTTGTTCATAAGGTAAGTCTCTCATAACAAAGGTGGGGACCTGAGGGCGATCAGTAATAAAGAAGTCAGGAGGGCGTGGCTTGAGCACCATGCTGCATGGTGGTCTCCTTTGAGGGTCCATGGAGCCACCACCACACCGGAGCCTTTGTATCTGCCCCGCAATCGATCTTATGGCTGCACTGCAGGTGGGAGTCAGTGAAGACCTCAGCAAGTGAGCGGGTTAGTGCTGGGGACCGAGGGGACCACATTTCTCAGCATTTTTATTATGAGCCTCTGCAGTCAGCAGTTCCCAAGATGATGCCACCCGTTCTTTACCTTTTGTTCTTTGCCGATTTGAGAGGACTGTATTGCAACGCATTGCTACAACGGAATCCAATTAATGTTTGGAAATGGGTGAGTTCTACTTAATATAAACTCACCTCACGCCCTGATGATGACTTCAGTGTGATGTCTTTAGGGGGTTGGTATGCTGCATTTAATTCCCTCAGTTTGTATGCCTCCGTGCCATCAGCTTCCCTCATTCACTTTCAAACTCCTGAATGGGGATTTTTGAATTACATATTTGGGCTGGATTACAGCTCTTAAACATGTTTTGAAACTTATGCTTTGCTGCATGATGACTGTTTCGATGAACCATGGTCTTATTATGGCCATAACATTTTGATAACCGGTGGCTGGACTTCCTCTCGTCGTGTCAAAACTCTAAAGTAATGCCACAATAACTTTATCCTCTTCCACCTGCGTATCAATATAGCTGAAGATAAAGATGCTAAGGAGAAGTTAAAATGAGTCACACAAGACCCCCGCTCACTGACTTCCCTACCAAAAACTGCCCTGCGGACTGTCACTATGGAGACCAATTTGGCTAAATTAAGGGGCATATTTAAGAAAAGTGGCATTGCACACAGTGCAGCACTGTAGCGTGGCGCAGGGCCCGCTATCGTCGCTGCTCGCAGACACACACATGCTAGTTGGATTCTCTCTCTGGAACTGCCAGATCAGCAGCCCCAACTTTATTTACAACATCTGGCTGCGGCCAGCCTTCGCACCCTTGATGGGCAACAATGTATTGGAGAGCCCAAGTGTGTCTCTACATCCCTCCAAGGCTTTAATCAAAAGAAGAAAAGAGAAAGAAAAAGAAAAGAACAGAACCGAAAACAATAGAGGGAAAATACCAAACCACTGTCCAGTTACCTAGAGCCTGTCACACCTCATGTCATTCGATCTCCTATTAACAGGCAAAGTCTCGGAGTCTCTGGCTGGGCGCAGGGTTGGGCCGGAGAAGATACCTCTCACTCTGACCACCCAACACCAAACCGCCAGCTTCATCTGCTAGCTGCGCCGATGCAGGACATGGCACCTCTTGGCCACCAGATCCTTTCTCAGTCCAGTGTTCTCCTCCTCCAATGACACCGTTGTCTTCTCCGTTCTCTTCTTCAATCTCCTCAGATGCACCCGCTCATTTGAAACACAACATGTTTCTCGTCACTTGTCTCTCTCCTGTCTGACGGGCTGTCACCATGGTCCCTCTGACCACCACGACCTTCCACTTCTCAGGTTTGAATGTAGTCTGAAACATTCCTCCAGGACGCCGGCTTTTCACGACCACTTGGTCGCCCACCTGGATATCAGGGCTTCTGGTTCTTCTTCTAGCAGTCGCTTTCTGGTTGGTCCGCATACGTCGTTGTTGTGTAGCTTCCACATCTAACTCAGGGGTCTCCCACTGAGAACCAGCCGGGATGCAATCCTGTGACGCTACCTTGAACATCAGAGCAGCTGGTGCACAACCAGTGGTGCTGTGGGGTGTCTGTCGATATGCCCTTAGGAACTGATGCAGGCACCTTTCTATATTTTTGCCTCTTTCCACACCGATCCTCATGGCTCTGTTAAGTGTCCGCATGAATCTTTCGACATCCCCGTTAGCCTGCTGCCAGTATGGCATGATCTTGAGGTGATGTATGGCAAGCCCTTCTAGATTGTTCTTAAATTCTTGCTCTTGAAATGGTGGACCATTGTCTGTTCGGACTTCATCTGGGAGACCAAACAATGCAAACACTTTCTCTAGCACCGGTCTCACATTCTCGAAGGCAGTGGAGGTCACTACTTCCACCACGGGAAACAGGGCCACCGTTAACCTTCCATCCCAAAAACTTCCAAAGTCCATGCTCAGTTTTGACCACGGTTTCCGACTGGGGGGGTTCAGTGACTACTGGATGGGTGGGCTGTTCGATAGAGATGATTACACAGGAGTGACAGCTTCCTACCAGGGCGACTACCTTGGAGTCCATGCCAGGCAACCAAACCTTGGCTCTGAGGCCCACCTTTGTCTTGGCCGCCCCCTGGTGCCCCTGGTGGGCTAGCTCCACCATCCTGTTCACAAGCACTGTGGAAGTACGATTTTCTGACCTCGCAGGAGGAGATCATCGCCCACCACTGACAGCTCGTCCCTCACTCTCCACATTCCTTGCATGGCTGCCCTCTACTCCGGGTCGCAGGCTCTTACACCGTCCAGGAAATGTTTCCACTGTTGCCTACTCAGGGCCACCTTCTCACGGTTGAGGACAAGATCACTCTCCTCAGCGTCCATGTCAGCCACCGTCAGGGCTACAGGGCAAGCCGCCTGCACTACCCTTTTCACAAAACTCTTCATTCTTTCTTCTTCGTCCTCCTGCGACGCATTCGGTGGTGTTGTCTGGGGATGCCTTGACAGGTAATTGGCCGGTATGTTCGCTCCTGGTTGGTAGATGACCTTAAACTGGTACAGTTGGCGCAAGACAGCCCATCGTTCAATTCTCGGGGGAGCCAAGCGCATGGATCTGGCAAACAGCGACACCAGAGGCTTGTGGACCGTGACCACCTGAAATTCATGGCCGTACAGGTATAAGTGGAAGTGCTTGTATGCCCACCAAATTGCCAGCGCTTCTCTTTCTACCTGTGCATACCGAGGCTCCACAGCGACAGAACCCTACTGGCATAGGAAACGGGGGGCCATTCTTGGTGACGCTGCTCCTGCAATAGAACCGCCCCCCAGCCCCACGGGGCTGGTGTCCACCACCAATTCCATCCTCTTCTCAGGGTGGAAATATGCCATGGTCACCTTGTCTAATAGCACCCCTTTCACATCTTGGAAGGCTTTGTCCGCCTCTGGGCTCCACTCCCACTTGTGAGTCACTTTTGTGAGTTGTCTGAGCGGTTCCGCCATCGTGGCTAGTTGGGGAATGAACTGGCCACAGTAAGTCACCATTCCCAGGACGCTCTGGACTTCAGTTGCATTCTGAGGAATTGGAGCCAGGTGAATGGCCTCTACCTTTCTTTGGTCCACTCGCAGCCCATCTCTGGAGAAGATGTATCAAAGAAACTGATCGAGGTCTGGTAGAATGAACACTTTTTCCTGCGAAGTGTGAGGCCTGCATCTGATAGCCTCTGTCGCGTGGCTCTTAAACTGCAATGATGCTCCTCTCGTGTCTCAGAAAAGGTCAAGATGTCACCACTCAGGTTGATCACCCCTACCAGGCCTGAGAGTGTCTCTGATGGAATTTTGGAATACTTCCGCTGCTGAAGATACTCCGAAACTCAACCTTTTGTATGATTGCAACCCCACGTGAGTAGAGAACATGGTGACATTCTGGCAGTCAGGGTCCAACTCTAGCTGGTGGTAGCCAGAGTTCAAGTCCTATTTCAAGAACCTTTGGGCTCCATTCAGATCTGCAATGATGTCATCCATTGTGAGTGTGATGTGACGCTCTCTCTTTATGGCACGATTTGGTAACCACATGTCCACACAGAGGCGGATGGCCCCTGGCTGTTCCGGCTTAGGCGCGATTACCAATGGCGAAACCCAAGGGGTTGGTCTCTCAACCTTTTCAATCACCCCTTGGTCCTCCATCATTCTGCAGTTCTTTCTCAACTGCTGGTTGAAGATGAAAAGGTACCCACCGGTGCCGCAGCTCCACTGGTGTCACGTTCAGGTCAATATGCAGTTTTACTTGCTTGCCTTTGAGCTTTCCCAGTCCTGCGAACAGTTGTGGGAAATCGTTGCAGAGGGACTCTGTGTGTGATTTGTAAACCTGGCGTGCAAAGAAAACAAGTTCAAGATCCTCCGCAGTGTGACACCCCAATAGAGTGCCTCGGTTTCCTTTGACCATGTAGAATTTGGCTGTGGTTGTGTGTTCTTGGTTGGTGATGACACTTCTGTGGTGCCTTGCAGAGGAAGTGGGTCACGCCATCCATAGGTGTGGATTTTCGTGTTGCTTGCAGACAACCCTGTTTTTGGGGAAAGTCTTTGGTACATTGTATTGTCCATGACTTTGACGGAGGCGCCTGTGTCGATCAGCACCGTTGCAGGGGCGTCATTTATTGTGACTGTACTCATGGGGGGCGGTCGACATTTATGTTGTCACCATGCAGTGAATGAGATGACGAAGATGTCCTCTTCGTTGTCCTCCTCGTACATTGGCATCCTCATGTCCATGCGCCCTCTGGGCATACTTTCCCCAGGACTTATGTTCTTTACGGTGGTCGCCTCTCCTTTGAACTCTCTCTGCCTCACTCTTCCCATCCAGCACATCTTGGCAAAGTGCTTTCCTTTTCCACATTTGTTACAGATTTTCCCCCTCACCGGGCATCCGCGCGGTGTTTTGTGCTCGTATCCACAGCTGCAGCACGTACCTTCACCTTGTTTTGATGTGTTCGGCTGCCGCCAGGAGGTCTGGTGAGGTTGGATGACGTCGACCTGTTCCTCTTTCACGGTTGACTGCTGAGGGACAGTGGCCGCCGACAATGATAGTCCCCTCACTGCAGCCATGGCATCAGCGCGGACAGCTGAGAGTTTGTGGGATCAAGTCAGGATCAATATTTCGTCCAGGGAGATGCCTGGCTGCTGCAAGATACGTTTTTGTAGCATGTTCGAACGGTATCCATGGATGATTTGCACGCAGATTTCTTCGTGTTGATTTAGGCCTATGCACGTGCTGGCGAGCTTCCTCAACCTGGCATAAAACATGTCTTTGGATTCTGCATCCGTCTGCCGGGCTTGGCACAACTTAAACCGTTCATAATCAGGGTTGAGTTGGGGATCAAAATATCTATTTAGTGCCGCCATGTCGGCGTCAAAATCCCCTGTGTCACCTGTATTGGGGAGTGAGTCGAAAAGCTCATGAAGTTCATCGTGTAGCATCAGCAACCTGCGCACTGCACAATCTGTTTCCCTGGTTGCGCAGAAATAGTTCTACAGGTGGCCAAGCCAGAGGCACCATCGTGGCACCGCTGTGGCGGGTCCTCTAGCTAACTAAATGGGGGCAGCGCAGCCACAGACGAATGGGCCCCTGCATGGGTGTGTGTGGGTTGCTGCTCCCGACTTTGCTGCAGTGTGCTCATTCTTTATTTTCCTTTTGAGGCTCTGGAGACCAGGTCTCTATGACACACTGTTGTTTCACTCTGTTATTCCATGTGTTTCGGGAGGTGAGAGTCTTTTACATTCACTGCTTATCGTATTCTTTTTTTTCTTTTGGTGTGTAGTGTTTCAGTCCACTTTGAAGTGCTGCAGTTGTGAAAACTTGAGTTGTGCTTTATTTCTATTTTTGTTTTCTTTTTTTTTCTTTTGTTTTCCCCTCCCCTCCTTGCTCGTTGGGATACAGCTGGTGTTGGGGTCGTGGGTCACATGCACCCGGTTCTGTAGGTGACGACCCAGGATGCTACGTAGGGTAGCCACTCACCTCCGTGGTGTTTTAGGGCAGGCACCGTGGTTGAAACCCTCTTGGGTCCTCGCTGCAATGTGGCCCAGCACCGTTCCTCGCGTAGCCCAGCTGCTGCCTGCCAGACCACAACCAGCACAGCTTAGCATGTGCTCGGAGGCATGGGCACCAGTTGGTGGGGCGCTGTCTGTGTGTCATTGGGCCGCTGACAACTCTTCCCTCAGCGTGCCGCCGGGGAGGTTAAGCGCTGTGGGGATTCCGGCCTTGTTGCTAGTGTACCGTGGCACAGGGCCCACTATCGTCGCTGCGCACACACACACACACGCTAGTTGGATTCTCTCTATGGAACTGCTTGTTCAGCAGCCCCAACTTTATTTATAACATCGGGCTGCGGCCCGCCCTTGATGGGCAACAATGCATCGGAGAGCCAGAGTGACTCTCTACACAGCACCATGTGTGCGCTGTATTTAAAATACAGCACACATGACGGTAGTTAGGGGACTAGCATCAGAATTTTTGGCGCTAGTCCGGAGCTTTGCAGGTTTAGCGTGAAAACTTCTGACGCTATTCCTGCAAAGCTCATTGGGGCCCATTGTCAGCAATGGTGTGCCTCCTTTTAACGCCTGCTCTCAGCAGATGTTAAAAGTGCAGAAAAAAATGAGGCAAAGAAAGCTGTTAGATTTCTTAGTGCCACTTATTTCAGCCCCCCTAACAGAGGAACATCCCCTTTGCATACATTATGCCTGGTACAGGCATATTGTAGAGTAAAGGGTTACAAAGTGGCGTAATGCATACATTGCGCCACTTTGTAAATATGCTTTATTTATATTTTTGTTTTCTTTTTTTTCTTTTGTTTTCCCCTCCCCTCCTTGCTCGTTGGGATACAGCCGGTGTTGGGGTCGTGGGTCACATGGACCCGGTTCTGTAGGTGACGACCAAGGATGCTACGTAGGGTAACCACTCACCTCTGTGGTGTTTTAGGGCAGGCACCGTGGTGGAAACCCTCTTGGGTCCTCGCTGCAATGTGGCCCAGCACCGTTCCTCGCGTAGCCCAGCTGCTGCCTGCCAGACCACAACCAGCACCGCTTAGCATGTGCTCGGGAGGCATGGGCACCAGTTGGTGGGGCGCTGTCTGTGTGTCGTCGGGCCGCTGACAACTCTTCCCTCAGCGTGCAGCCGGGGAGGTTAAGCGCTGTGGGGATTCCGGCCTTGTCGCCAGTGTACCCTGGCACAGGGCCCACTATTGTCGCTGCGCACACACACACACACACACACACACGCTAGTTGGATTCTCTCTATGGAACTGCTGGTTCAGCAGCCCCAACTTTATTTATAACATCGGGCTGCGGCCCGCCCTTGCGCCCTTGATGGGCAACAATGCATCGGAGAGCCAAAGTGGCTCTCTACACAGTACCATGTGTGCGCTGTATTTAAAATACAGCACACATGACGGTAGTTAGGGGACTAGCATCAGAATTTATGGCGCTAGTCCAGAGCTTTGCAGGATTAGCGTGAAAACTTCTGACGCTATTCCTGCAAAGCTCATTGGGGCCAATTGTCAGCAATGGTGTGCCTCCTTTTAACGCCTGCTCTCAGCAGATGTTGAAAGTGCAGAAAACAATTGGGCAAAGAAAGCTGTTAGATTTCTTAGTGCCACTTATTTCAGCCCCCCCTAACAGAGGAACATCCCCTTTGCATACATTATGCCTGGTACAGGCATATTGTAGAGTAAAGGGTTACAAATAGTGGCGTAATGCATACATTGCGCCACTTTGTAAATATGATGTGGGGATTCTGGCCTCATTGGGCCACATTAGTGTTAAAAAAATGATGCTATTGTGGTGCAAGGAGCTGCTTGTAGCTCTTAAATATGCCCCTTAATGTGGTGTACAGTATTACGAATCTCCTCCATGTAAAAGTGGTAGCTATAAGAAAAGACATGAAGGACTTAAATATCAGACTTAATCATGCCGAAGGCAGAATAAGTAATGTGGAGGATCACACAACAGTCCATGGGAAACATCTAAACAAGCTAGATCAGGCTGCCTCCTCTCTTCAGAGGGAAATTACTGACTTGGATGATCGAAATAGACATGGCACTCTTAGAATTTTCGGTCTTAAGAAGCAGAGGACAAATCTTCATCGTTGGTTGACTTTTTGCAATCTTGTCGCCCATCTAATCTTCAAATTTGTTTTCATAGAGATTTTGAAATATAACAAGCTTATTGAATTTCCCTTTTCCAAAGTAGACAGTTTTCCACAACACGTCCAATTGTTTTTAAACCTCTACCTCTTCAACATGCGGAATTCATTCTTGCTCGGGTGTAGAAAACTAAGGGGATTTCGTGGCAAGTAGCTAAGATCTCTATTTCTCAAGACTTCACCCGAGACACAGTGATTAGAAGAAAAGATGCCCTCGCTCTGCAGAACAGACTATCAGAAAGGAACATTCCATTCTCTTTTGTGGGCCCTTCACGCTGCTGGATTGTAATCAATGGTAAAGCACAGGCTTTTGATGAACCAGCTGAACTGTCTACTTTCCTGGACAACACCTTTGAGACTAGAATGGATGAGGATGGAGCTGCATCTCCATTGCATACTGCTCTTCCCTACCTTTTACTAAGTACTATGTGGTCACTCTCACTCCTGTTGGATTTGGTTCTTTTGCTTTGTTGTTGTCTCTATGCCTCTCGACATGTACCTTTTTTCGTCCCTGGCTTGTATCACTATTTTATGTCCTTTTTTTGGTAATATTAAACTATAATGTTTTTACTTTTCTCTTTTTGTTTTTTCTGGGTTTATTGTAATTGGCTTTACTGTAGGTATTTTGAGTCTCAGTTATTAGAACTAAGGTGCTACTGTTCGGTCTTGACTTTCCCTTAAATTGTCCTCCCCATAGTGATAATATGGTGTTTTGGGGAGTGGGGGATGGGTTCTGTTTTTGAGTGCTTCCTCTTCTTTTCTCTCCTTTCCTTTCATGTAAGTTGTTTTCAATGGTTAATTTTCTTTCCTTTCTACTTTTTGTTTTGAACTATAATTGATTGTAACTGTTTGTAACACATATGTGGATTGTTTTTGTTTTATATTCTACTGATATGAATATAGACAGCTTTTCTCCCTCTTCTATCACGTTAGATTCAGGTGTATTAATTTACAATGTCTCTGTTTTTGTTTTATTCTGTTTGACATGGATGATTATGTTTAGTAGAGATTGAGTTTTGATCTGTTTTTTATTCTCCCAGCTTTAACGCTACATTCCTGATCTATATGGCAACTTTTTCATGTATACATTATGGCACGGCAGATAGCTTTACATTCCATCTGCTGCACAGTTGCTCCCACAACCTCTTAGGCTTCTACTTCGTCCTTAGGGCTTGTCATCTTAGTTGGAGATGACTGTGGGGTGGGTTTTTCAGGTGGGTTTTTATTTATGTTTCAGTTTCTATTGTTCTTTTCCACCTTATTGCACCATGGGGGCAGCAATACTTTGTTACTTCCGCCTTAAGGCCCAATGTGTTGGGTGGTAATAATCCATCTGTGTCTAAGCTTACTTACTTTTCCAAATATGCCTGGTTTGAAGATTATCTCTCTTAATATGAAAGGCCTTAACCATTCTGTTAAACTTAAAAAGATTTTAGATTACTGTACAGGTCTCAAGGGAGATTATTGCAAGAAACTAAAATTGGGTACAAACATGCTCTTTCAATGCGTCCTGGCCCTGTATCTGATTTGGCTTGTTCCCCAGCTTGTTCTAAAAAGAATGGTGTTATCACGCTTATTACGAAACAGTCTGGTATTTCTATAGTTTCAGTAGAACATAACTATGTTGGTAGATGGGCTATATCTAGACTTTCGCACGGAAAAGGTGAGCTTTATGCTGTCAATATCTACATTCCTAACTATGATGATCCTCCGTTTTGACAACTCCAAACATGCTGCACTTTCACAACCTTCTAAAATTGTTGTAGGAGGTGATTTCAATCTTCTCATGGATGTTAATTTGGATAGAAATTCAGAGTTTCAGTATAGGCCTCCACATTCCCATAAAGTTATGCTCAAATTTTGTACATCACACAAATTGCTAGATGTTTGGTGTTTATAGAGCTCCAAAGGTAGTGATTTCACCTTCTTCTCCTCTCCCCATAATTCTTTCTCCAGGATTGACTATACTTTGCTTAGTTCTGGGCTACCTCAAAATGTTTTAGGCTCTACTATAGAACCTATCTTAGACCCATATTTATACTTTTTTAGCGCCGCATTTGCGCCACATTTTGACGCAAAAACGGCACAAACTTACTATTGTATTTTGTATTTTGCAAGTTTGCTCCACTTTTGCATCGAATGACGCAAATGCGGTGCTAAAAAAGTATAAATATGGGTCTTAGTATCTGATCATGCTGCTATTACTTTGACCTTTATGTTAACCCCCACGCGTCTTGACATAGTAGCATGGAGAATAAATAAAGAATTATTGGGATCTGAAGAAGATAGAATTTGGCTAGGTAAGTAAATTTCAGTTCCTGTTCCTGAAAGTTCCATAAAGATCTCTTTTTAGACATTCTAAAGACCCTTTGCTATTGGTAGAAATTTAATAACTTAAATATGAGTACAGCTCTATCATTAGTAAAAGAGCACATTTAGCGGTTTGAAGCACAAAAAGCAAAAAACTTTTTATTTAAACAAAGCAGTTTACCTTAAATGTAGGCATAATAATTCCATTATCACTGCGCTTAATGACTCACAAGGCAAGTCAAGGCAAAAGATAGAACTAAGGAGTTATATTGGCATTATGTTTTCGAATTGAATATGGCAAGTAAGATATTAGCGGATCAGTGGTGTTTGTTTCTGCAACCGCTTTAACCTAAGCTGCACCTCATAATCCTTTCATCCGAGCTGCTGTCCAGATTCCGTCTGAAGTCTATACATTTCTTAATCGCATTCCTCATTCAAGGCGCTTGGTTAAAAAAACTTCTGTCGTGTAGATGCGATGGTAAATCTCCTCAATGCACTTTGCACTTTATTGTATTTTGTAATTTCTATAGTATACTCAGGAGAAGGTTCCTTTGCCCTGTGCTTTTGGCTTCAGGTATTAGGTCCGGTCTTCTAGCATATTCATATTTGAGTCATCTGGGATGTGAAGTGCCGATTTATACTGTTAAATTTCACCCTCAGTGCCATTCTATTTGATAAATTTTGCTAGTTTTTGTATTATGTGTTTTATCTTGATATTGATATTTATGTTTTTAACTGACTTATTTATAATTATTTGTTTATGACTTTTATGGCTCTGCTGCGCCGAATAAAGTATGTTTGACTGACTCGTAAGGATTGAAGTTTTGTGACCTCATCTTTTGAGTTGTAATTTCTGTCACATACGTAAGGCCTGAGTAATTTTGTCTACATATTGTATGTTATTTTTGTTGTGTTTTTGCTTCCCCAGTAGACTGTTTTAAAATTTAAATACATGTGTCTACACATTACATTTGTAAATTGAACATAGACTTCATTAGGTTTCTATGGGACATTGACTCAGAGTTTCACTTGAGGGACCATTGTTCCGTTTATATAATATTTTGACCCCTGGTCTCTGACTACCCGTGGGTTTCCCTTGTTCTTAGAAGTACCTAATGTTCACTCATTTGTTTTGTATTGGACAATTGGGTATTCATTGGCAACAAAAAATGATTCAATATGTAGGTATATGGTTCTCCAATGATTTGGCAGAGTTGGTACATATTACAACAGAAACTGCTTGATAAAATTAAAGATTAATTATCTTTATGGTTGCTCAAATATATCTTGCGGTGGGGAGATTGGAGACTTTGAAGATGATGATTACCCCACTTGTGAACTTTTTGTCTATGATGCTCTGGGTTAGACTGTCCTCTGCTTTCTGTTGAAATAAGATAAACTAACCTCTAATTTCCTTTGGTTTACTAAAAAGCCTAGAATGAACTTAAGGAAACCTAGGCTCCCATGATTAATGGGAGGGTGTAATTTGCCAAATTGGTTTGACTACTAAACTGCCTTTCTTGTGGCTCGAGGCAGGCCTTGTCTCACCACTTCAACTCAGGAGGTGGTCCGTTGGCTATTAATTGAACGCCAACTTACATTTTCATATTCGCTACTTTAGCTCTTACTACTACTTCTTTAAATATACCTCATTCGTTGCAAATTTTTTATGACACAATTCAAGCCATTAAGCTTCTAGATACGCCTTTATTGCATAGACCATCCGAATTGTCAGCTCTTTATGACATAATTCAAAAAATGTTATTACATTCCAACTGACACAGGCCCGATTTGGGCATTAAAGGGTATTATCTTATATCCGATTTACTGGAAGATAATGAACCCCTCCTGTTTTTATTGTTGCAGACCAAATACTCATTAACTAATCTGGATTTTTATAGCTTTTTGAAGGTCAAAGCAACATTTTCAAAACTTGGAGTGTTGCATGCCCCGGTTCTTTTACCTTATATCCAATAATTGCTCAAAGGAGGGCATATTGCTTCGAAAACCTACAAAACTTTGTGTAATGCTCTAATTACCCCTTCCTCACCTCTTCAAAATGGTGGCTATTGTTTTTAGAGGATTCAGTGTGTCCTCAAATACCTGATGAATGTTGGCCTGATGTCTGTTCTAATCTTCTTAGCTACAAACTTATCTTGTCCCTCTTACAGACATGTTTCTACTCCACACATCTTCTTTATTGGACTCCTGCTAGAATGTTTAAATAACGTTTAATCAATTCTTATCTTTGCTGGTCTTGGAAAGACTCTCCTGGTTCTTTCGATCATATGTTTTTTACATGTAAACATTCTTCCTATTGGACAGAGGTTCATAATTGAATTACTGATATCTTTAAGATGTAATTTTCCGTCTCCTTTCCTCTACTTATGTTAGGTCCATTTGTGTTGAAGCCTTTTTTTAGAGTTGTTTTATACTGATATGTTTCTTCTGGACCTTCTTTTGACAATCACAATCAAAGTTATTGTGTTGGATTGGAAGACCCTGAAAACGTCTCTTTTCATACATGGTGGGCTTGGGCAACTTATTTTAGGAGAACTCATAAAATTCTCTCCTTTATTCCGAACTCACCAGTCCCATCATAATTACTTTGGCATACGTTGGATGTGTTTATGGCCATTTTATAATAGTTGTTTTTCTCTTTTTACCCTTTTTACCCTTTTTACTCTTTTTCTCCTACTCTTTACTCTTTTTACTTTTAATTTATTTTGGGAAGTAGCCAATTTCATTCCATATGGTGCTTATTCCTTATCCTTTAACCCCTCTCCCTTTCCTTCCTTTCCTAATTTTCTCTTTCCTTTCTATTTAGATTCTCAATTACTTTTATATCTATCATATTAGCGCTTATCTGATGTGGGACATTTGTTGGATTCATAAGATTATTTGAGTTTTATACCTTATTTTGCATTTCCATCTCATTAACTTGCACCATCATGTTTGTATGGATTTCTTAATTGTGATTTTTATGTTTGTTAATTGCTCTTTATGTCCACAAATATGTGACAATTTATTGCATTAGTAATTCTCCATTTACCTCTCTTAATTCTAACACATAGAGCAATTTCTAGTGCATATATTTACTTGCCAATTAATTTCTTGATTTATTCACATTGCATTTGTGATTTAATTTTATTGGGGCATTCTCTTACTATCATATAACACACTTTCTATTTTTCTGTTATTATTTGATTGTTTCTTGGAACAAAAAAAAGAAATGCTGAGGTTAGAAATATGATACACTTGTGTTTGACTTGGTCATAAATTAAGTCCTTAATGTTGAAGGTGGAGACCTGGGGCAATCAGTGATAGAAGTTAGTATACCTTCTGCCTAGAATATACATGAAAATAATGTGGTGTAAATCAGTTAGAACACCACCGGCAAGAGAATGCAATTTTGGAAGGGGAAAATATCACTATGTTATCTTCCCTTGGATTCCATATTAACCCTGAATAGCTAATATTGCATCTGTCCTTCCTCAGGGGACTATAACAAGTATATAAGCATGTTAGTAAAGATGGAAATCAGCGTATATTAGTATATAGTGTAAGCAAATTACATAATTCTGTCAATAATAAGTTCTTTGTGCAATCTGTAGTCTAAAGCGAAAGAGAAAAAAATCAAATTCATTCTGAGGAATAGGGGCACATTCATCATCATGCTTTTTTCTTGAGTAGCATATATAATATATGTAACATACATATTGGCAAATTTTATATACAATAGTAGTGAAGGATTTTTTTGTACCCACAAGGTCATCAACATTTTAGTTAGTTTCTTCCCCAGATATTTTGTGTTCCTTACATGAATCCATTTTAGATATTGATTTGATTCAGGCAGGTAACCAAGACTTTCACAGAAAATTGATCCTTTTAGACTAAATTCATACATAAACAGTTAGAACAGCATGCTCAGTATTAATCCTTTTCAGCTGAAACACTGTGTAATTACTTTAATAGACAGTTACTACTGTAGACTCAAATTACAAAACATCTTTTCAGAATGACAGCATTATTTTCCTTACGTATAGACAGTTACAACAGTATGTTCAGAATTAATAATTGTTAGCTGAAACACCTCGAAGTTACATAAACAGTTATTACTGTATATACTCAAATTACAAAACACCTACTTTTCAGAATTACAGCACTATTTTCCTTATACAGACACAGTAACAAGACTTTCCTTTATGAGGCAACTTGATTCAATCACAAAGTTATCTTATATGTTCTGTATTTGCATTTCTCGTGTTGATTTAAGAGTGTTCTAGGTGTTGGGCTTTCACTGAGGCTGATGCATCTACAACCACTTGAGTAAGCATTTGACAGGGCCTTATTGGACAAAGGGAACAAGAGATTAGCCCTCCTTTTTCTATCTAATACTAAAAATAATACTTAACTCACATATGTTAGGCACAAAAACAAAGCATTATGATAGTTTTGTGATTCTATAAATTGTTTAGTGTTTTAGTTACATGCAGCAGTCTCCATCAAGCCTATGGATGTACCTCTACTGCACTCGAATGGTTCCCTTCTGCATTTGGAGGATTCCCTCCCACTTGTGGAGTCTCCACCTACCTCAACAAACATGAAATTACATACAGGAAGGGGAAGCTAGCAATTCTGTAATCACTTTGAGCTATCCTTTCATCACCCCAAAACCAATCTTCTCCATGCGCCATCCCAAAATCTAACCCCCAATATGGCTGAGGGACTTGAGGAGAAGGCCCCTCATTTCCTGATCAGGAATTGCACGTTAGTGAAGGGGGAATCCAAACACCCTCAGCTTTAGGGAGGGTCTGGAGACCCAGATGAGTAATCCAGCATGGAATCGAATATAACATCGCCATGCACTGCAAAGCACAGGGTGCCCACACCTGGTGGGGAAAGTTATGTTGCAAGTGCTGGGTGAGCCTATGTCGCTGGGCCCGGATCAAGGCCAAGGAACTTATGGGCTTGTCATTCCAGTCACATCCTCATCACCCGTCCATGACACCACTGAACAGGAGGGTCCTGAGAGCAGATAGCCATCCCTCCATAGTCAGCTGTAAGGGTATGAGCAGCAAAGAGATGGCAAGCGTAGTATTTTAATTTTTACTTAAGTGCACATGCTTTTTGAGAGTCATGTTCAGTCATGTGTTGTACTTAATATTCCCTTCCATGTTGTATACAGCCTATTTAATTAGTTTGTTATGAAAGGCTTGAACCTTTAAAATTATCATCATTCATGTATGCCTGGCACAGGCATAATGTAGCACAAAGGGTTACAAAGTGGTGCATGTATAGTTGTAGTTTTGTTGGCAACGAATATCTTTTCTTGATATTATGTAAATGCTTTTGAAGTTCAGTATTGTGTGGCAACCTAACAATTAAAACGCAGCGTACACATTGACACTTTGACAAACTTAGGGGCAAACTTAAGAGCCCCTAGCGCCTCCTTGTGCCACATTAGCATTTTTTTTTACGCTAATGTTGCCCAACAAGGCCAAAATAATAAGACATAGGGGGTTATTCCAACTTTGGAGGAAGTGGTAATCCGTCCCAAAAGTGACGGATATACCACCAGCCGTATTACGAGTCCATTATATCCTATGGAACTCGTAATACGGCTGGTGGTAAATCCGTCACATTTGGGACGGATTACCACCTCCTCCAAAGTTGGAATAACCCCCATAGTCTTAGAGAATTCTTTGTTACTTTGTTACCTTTGACAAGTTCACTCTAATCTCAGATAGTCAGTATGTGGAAGATGTAGCAACATCTCTCTTTTTTTTTTACTTTAACCTCAGAATTGGTCATAGAAATAACCTATTAACATAACCTCTTCTCCTCCTTTGGATACCTAATTCAAAAGATTTTTTGAAAATATAATTTCCACCTCTTTGGTAGGGCGCCAATATTTCCACCAAATCATTGGGTACCTACAAGTTTATAAAGAATGCACAATGTCATCATTTTCAACTAAATATTGATGAGCAGTAGCGAACATAGGAATTACAATTTGATTTTTCCACTATCCTTTTCATTGGATAGGGCTGGTCAGGTGCATTCCAGTAGGATCAGGGGCAAGGAAGAAAATCCCTGACTGTGAGGCACAACCACTCCATGCCACCAGTGAAGGAGAGGAAGCCATCACCAGCTTGGGTATCATGCCCTCCGGGAGACTGACAAGATATGTCATAAAAAGACAAAGGCTGAAGAGGCAACTGAGGGGGCAGGGCATCTTGACACCACTAACCAAGAGAAGGCAGATCTCAGGGTTTCTCTTCACCTTGAACAAGAACCTGTGATGTCCAAAGAGCAGGCCTCACGATCATCGTGGTGGCAACCAGGCCCTCACTAACTTCAGAGGCCCCTCTTCCATTGTGGCCTCCAGACGCAACCCCTACACAGGCATCATCTCCTCCTTCCAGTGAATGCCCAGAAGAATACCAACAGTTGAAGGGCTTGTCAGCTCCCAAACTCTTATAGCCATCCGGTGAAGGCCACTTCCTTCCACGTGAATATCCTTCCTTGGCTGCCCTCAAAGAGGTCTTGAGGTCAATCAGATCTCTTGGGAGTTTTGGGACTTAGTTGGAGCAGTCCAGATACTCAGAGAGACAGTCACTGAACAAACTTTATGTGGCCTTATGACCCTTTTGCAGTCATGTGTCCCTTTCTTCCAGTGGGTGTGTGGTTCAACATTGTTGTGATGAAAACAGGGAGTGAAGATGGCTATTGACTTTTCTACCACGCCAGGAACATGATTCTGACACTTCTCCCCTTCTCCTCCCCACCCCCCAATTGTTTGGGGGGGATGCCTTAATCATGGTTTAGTACAGTGAACTCCATTTCTTTGGACAATTTTTTAACATTGGATTTCCCCTTTCGTATATCTACTGATTCCCTTAATGTTTCCGGACATGTTGCTATTGTTTTTTGACACTCCTACAAGTAATTATTTCACCTCTGTTTTAAGTCTGTATTTTATTTAATTTTGCCCCTTCCCAAAGAAAGTGTTTTAAATCCCCAAAATTATTATTTTTTGCAAAATTCTTTAATTTTCATTATTAACAATAAAATAGTTACAACTCTAGCTAATTGTGTCCTCCACCTCATCAAAAGTCCTCCTCCTTTTCTTTTATGGCAGTGCTGGCCACTGATATTGTTGTTTGGAGAACTGGATTCTCTCTTTAGACTGTCATCTTCTTGTAGATGGTTCAGCAATCATTGCCGGTGCAATGTCTCCCATACCTGGAAGAAGATGTCAACAGTTTAAGTACATCAAATCCAGGTTTGTGTCTACATTTCAACACAGTACTTTAATAAAAATTGATCTGCAAATAAAATATAAAGTTAACATCATGTGAGCATAAGGAAAATATCGAATTAAGGGCTGATCCATGGACATCATTATTATATCTCAACAACATAAACTCACAATCTTCAGCCATAGAGACTTGATTTCTGGAGATCCTCCTTGGGGTTCGCCTCTGAACTTCTGTCTGTGTAGCTGGTGTTCTCAAAGAATCTCCACATCCAATAGCTTTAGAGATGAGAATTATGTTCAATGGATATTGTCAATCTATTAAGGTCATCAGGGCTACAAATGCTGATGCATTAGATATACATAAAGAGAAGGAAAACAAACAACACCAACAAAAGGACAAATTATATTGAAAGGACTAATGATGAGATGCAGAAGTTAACATCATAGGTTCTCTGAGTTACTTGACCTATGGATATGTGGCTGAATAGATGATGCCAGGATGTCAAATGATGTCATTGTTATTGAGTTTCTCAATGTGCACACCAGGGGCTGTTATGACAGATGCTTACAGGGGAGAGAGAGATACATAGGGGATTAAGTAATTGCAAATCATACAAGAAAATGCTATTACATGGTTTCAATACTCATTTTGGGACCCACAAAGATTGTTCTTCTACAAGTTAAGAAAAAAATGTATATTGCTACACTCACATTCACAAATATAAGGGCAATATTATAAGATAATATACAGTATGTAAAACAACAGCATTTCATATTGAGTATGGACCCAATAGGGATGTATGACACAAGGCATACAGCTATCCTGCCAGTAAAAAATAAAGAGGTTGCATGCAAAGGCAAAAGAGTAGCCTTTTAACTTAAGAGTGTCTACCATTCGTCTGCTGTGAGGTTTCAGTCTAGGTTTTGGTATATGGTTAGGAGCAGAAGGTGATGTTGTGGTAGGTTGGTAGGTGGTGGATGGGACAATAACACAGGGCTTTAAAAGGGTAAAAAGAACAGTATGAGTAGGTATTAGTATAGCAGCATAAATGTCAAGGTCACATTGGGCAGTTAAAAGCCATTGCACAACATCTTGTCAAGTGTTTTAAATCATTTACAATGTTAGTCAAACTGTCAGCATAAGGATGTACCGCTGTGTATAAGTGGGTTACATAACAAGCCCTGCTCTATGTGTGGCCCTGGTGCACTTGAAATGATTCCTGCCACAGCTGAAACAACCAATGTACTCAAAAGAGTGGCTGCATGAAAAGAGTGTATAAATAAAAATTAATACCACATGTAGGAATTTAGAGAGATTATGTTAGAGGGTGTTTTTGAGGGGCATAAATGTGATCTTTGCCTAACTAGGCAGGCGTGAGTGAAGGACAATTATTGATGAGGGTTTGATTTTTTTTTTTTTCCCCCCCAAAGAGGAAAAAGCAAATCCTATGGTGTGGGCAGTATTTATGTTGTGAAAGGGAATGGATGTCAGGTGTGTATGATTTGTTTTAGGTGTATATTGTTCTCCTGTTCACTTCCATGCATAGGT
This sequence comes from Pleurodeles waltl, assembly GCF_031143425.1. Classification (NCBI taxonomy): domain Eukaryota; kingdom Metazoa; phylum Chordata; class Amphibia; order Caudata; family Salamandridae; genus Pleurodeles; species Pleurodeles waltl. The sequence goes on from NC_090443.1 coordinate 135,861,405, forward strand.
CTCTGCCCCAGCGCGGAGGTCTCTCAAATGGGTGGTAGGTAACATATGGTTGTAAACTTGACGGTATTAACTTTAGAGTTGTAAATGGGGCTCATTCTGACAGCACTCTCTGAGTTCAGGGGGTTGAGATACAGAAGTCTACACTTAGTAGTAAATGTGCACGGCTAAACTGTGAATAGCCAAAAGTAGTAAATTTACTGCCAAGTGTAATAGTAAACTTATACATGTAGTTTTATTCACGTACACGTTTACCTTCTTTGAGTATCATCCCAAGTCCTAACTGATCACTGGATATCCACTTTGGTCATCATCTTCTAAACTTCCATTCCATCAAAAGACCTTTTGACAAATTATCCTTCTCCCCCATGTTAGCCCCTGAAACCCTTGTCCATAATCCTACTCTACAGATGTTGAATTGAAATGATTACGAACTGTACTTAACCCTTTTGCAAGCTATATGCATTTCGTCTTCCATACTTATCTCCTAGCCCCTAAAATCTAACATGTACAAAACTGGAATGCAAAAGTTCCTGTATAAGGCAGAAGCGCAATGTCCTGCCAAAGTACTAGACAAAAATGTACCTTAGCATGGCCTGAGGGAAATGAACAACAGCCCTAGAAATAGCATCCTGCGGGAATGTGTGAGAACCTAGGCGGAAGGTTTGGATGGGTTATCAAGGAATTCATTTGTCTGAAACACTAAAGGGGCATAAGCATGAATACCCCCAGGCTTTATATACATTAGAGATGGCCTCTTTCAATAGAAGACCAGGGCTCTTTGAAAGCTTTAGAAGACTTTTTACAAAGAGTGGACTCGTGGTTTCGAGACTTAGCTATGGGGATTACAGAAAATCTATAGAATGGCTAAAGTTAAAACGGAGAGCTCTCTATCACATAGGTTATGAAGAGAGTCCTTCTGGCTTCCAAAGATGGATTTCTCAAGCTCTTGCGCCAGGTAAACATAGAAATCAAGCGGAGCGAATCATTATGTTTGCTCAATATCTACAGAAAGATGCAGCAGAAGACTTGACTGGCCTAGAAATGTATGTGGTATTTGTCTAGCGCAAACCCAAACAAAAGGCAGTGCAGCACTGTAAAAGGTCAGAAGCAAGCATAAAGTGAACAAATGATAGGAGAGGTAGCTGGTTATTGAATTATTACTGCATTGTGATATTGAGGGTTGGAAAGAGTTGTCATATATTGAAGCTGTGTTGATGCAGACCTTATGGAAACAGGGATGCTGTTCCAGATCCTAGATGCTTAAAACAGGGACCTATATGACCTCGAAATATGTGTGTCAGTGCCTTAAGTGGACTGGGTCCCTCCGGACCCAGAACCAACAGTAATTGAAAACCAACATTGAAGTTGGTCCAAAATGAACTCTGTATTCATTACCTAAGCTGCACTAGCAAAAACACAGATTGATTTCTGAACAATGTACAAACATTTAAGGTAATCCCTGTCATTGATGTAGTTTCTGTTTTACATTTCACGTCTTACTTAATCTTGCAATCTTCAAGGCTATGTGTTTTTATTCTGCAGGTTTTCTCTGTGCAGCATATTACTCTTGAATCATGCATACTGTGAACCGTGCCGCTGCTGTGAGTATTTATGCATGAATTCAGGTACACGGTGGGTGTTTATAAAAGGCCACGATTGAGAGCTCTGGAGTTGAGGTTGAATACAGTGCCAGTTTCTCTCAGTGCCTCTCAGCGCCGAAAAGATGTTCAGAATACATGATCATCCAATCCTAGGCCCCTTTGCAGATCGCACACAGCAGTGGCCATTTGTGCTTGTTGTGATTCGCGGAATGCAGCTGTCAAAATATTGACGGGGAGAAAGGAAAAGAAAATGCAGTGCTTATAGGTGAGTGGGTGTATAGCGTGTTTAAGAGAATGGTAAAGTGAGGAAATGTAATGAAGTACGTGCAAAAGAGAGTGAAAAGAGGCTGCTGAAGGAGAATGGTGAGATGTGAGATATCCAGATGCGTGGATTTCAGAAAGATGCAGAGAGAAAAAGGTAAAAAAGACACTGCAGAGGAAAGTGGTGTGAAGAGAAGAATTAAAGTGTTTGAGACACTCTGAAAACCAGTACCCCTTCCTCAGACCTTAGTAATGTTTAATTTGCATTATCATAGTTTCAGAATTAAAGCATTTTGAATTCTTAATATTCACTACAACATCATTGCTGTTTCTCATTTATCTGATACTACAAACACGCTGGTCCTGTTGGCAAGGCCTAGTCTGGCTTTTTTGAGTGCATGTCTGTTACTGTGTGATATCTCTGGATGCAAGAGCAGAAGGCTCAGAGAGGCACCAAAGTACTTGTTAGGTGGCATGCTATACCAACCACAGGATTTTAGATTACATGTTTTAAGCCACATCCCTAATTACACAGGCCTTGCCTGTAGGTATGCTTCTTAGGCCATGGCATTTTTACAGTCCTCACGTTTTTCACCCCACTTAAAGCCCTGATATGTATGTATGTATTTATGTGGTATTTGTATAGAGAAAACCTGCAGCAGAGCACTGTGCAGGTTCAAAGGGAAGCTTTAAATTATTAAGTGATGAGAGAGGGGAAGAGATGTTGCAGGTTCAAAGGGAAGCTTTAAATTATTAAGTGATGAGAGAGGGGAAGAGATGTTGTCTAACAGCCAAAGCTGCAGACTTAAGAACTGTGGGTCAGCTTGGAGTCTCAGGGTCTGCAGAACATCCTGTGCTTTTGGGAAAACCACTTTATTCTTCACATCCCTAAAAACATACAATCTCACCTTCTGCAATGTAATCTGGTGCTCAAACATAGAGCTACAATGCCCTTGTTCACCCTATATAGAACTTCAAAAAAACAGGAAGGTAGTTAGTGGATTGTTACTGCATTATGATGTACAGGTGTGTCTTCAAATCTTTCCTAATGTTGTGCAGTGTAAGGGGTTGTCCTTGTGGATAGGGGGATGTTGTTCCAGATCCTAGGTGCATAGATGGAAAAGGCCTTCTGCCTTGTTTTTTTCTTTCTACACATCTTAGTCTGTAGCCTGATGGTGGCCTGGTTGTGGATGTCCTGACAGCCACCAGAGAGCTTGGTGAGATGTCTGATAAATACGTGGTTGTGCTGGTCACAATGGCTTTGTAAATTATGCAGCTGGATTTGAAGAGGGTGCATGCTGGTTATGAGAGCCAATGCTGTTCCATCAGTAATGGGGATGTCCTTAAGTGTTGCCAATGTGGAGCCTGATAGGCCACCGAGCAGGGATGCTTGCCTCGCTTCTTATTTTATAGATGGTTTATGCAAGAAACCAGTGATGTCACTTCCTGTGCAGATGATGGGAAATACAGCAATGCCAATTCCTGTGCAGATACATATTGGAAATAATAACCTTTTGTCTGGTTTCTTTTAGAGATGGTTTTGGCTGGAAGCAAGTTATATTACTTCCTATGCCGATGGATAATGGGAAAATGTAACTGTAGACAAAAAAACAGTGCACAGGCTTCTCAACTGAATCGCTGTCTGATTAATCGGATTCCGTATTCACAGATGCAGCCAACTTAGAGCAATTTGATTATTAGAAAGCCATATGTGATTCATTAATAGTTTCAGCAATAAAAAAAGGAAAATTTATAAATTAAGAAAGAAAACAGGCCGTACATGTTGAGAACCAGGACTGCACTACAAAAGAAAGGCTGTATGGCAAAGAAATGGGGTAAGGAAATTGGTCTACATCGGAACTGTGTGTAGTTTAAGGAACTGTGAGACAAGCTAGATTGAACTAGCAACAGAATGGCATGCAGCTACATTTTTCAAAACATTTGTATTGGCTCTTTGGTACATGATACGGAGGTGAAAATGAATATGATGAAAGAGCCCACGGCATCCATATGACAACATACAGCACAATAAATAAGTCATTATTGGCTACATTCTGGACAGGCAACAATTGCATTGATAGTGATATATATAAATTGGTTAGATATATATCTAAAAAAAAGGGGTGATCCAGAAAGGATGTAAGGAGGATCTCATGGTATACTAAGGGTACACACTAGAACAACATCTCCATGTACCATTTCACTATGTCCTTCTTAAAGTCTCGTTTCTTATCATGTTTATTGGGACCTCCCACAGCTCATAAATTGCCCTACATTAGGAGCCTACATCTCAGCATGCTTCATAACCAACTCTGCAGTGGTGGCGAGTGGGATGCTCTCCAGTTTTGAGCTATGTTTCTTGGCCATTACCAGACCCAAGTGTTGCAATGCTTTAGTGTAGCAGTTGGCAACTATGTCTTCAAATATATATTGCAGGGTTAATTCTGGGCTGGATGGTACTGGCCAGCTCTACATCATTATTTTTAGGATCTCCCTACAGAATGCCTGGATGACTGGCAGGCCCAGTTATAGGAGTGGGGCCAGGTGGGACAGTCCTTCCCAAGGCAGTCAGGTGGGACAGACTTTCCCAAATAAGCCATGTGGCCCTTCCATAAGCAGAAAAACATTTTATTCTTTTTTTGATGCTTCATCTGGGCCTTCAGCCTTACTTTCTTAGCCTTATTGTTTGTTTCATGAAAAACACCAATGGCATGAGCATCTTGAAGTGCCCAGGGATAGAAATGAAGTTGTGTGGATGGTGGCTGTTATAATGGGAATTACAGTTCTATGAAAAGTTGCCCATAAGCTCTCAATGTACTGTACTTAGGAAATGACATACTGCCAGGGCCACTATGTGATTCTCCAGCCATATACATTTTCAAGCACTTATGATTGTGCCACAGTTACCAATTAACCCATCACCTGAAAAAACTGTTTATGAGGCTGGCCTGGTTTGCAGTGGGTACTTATGGTACTTACACCTTATACCAGGTCCAGCTGTCCCTTATTAGTGAAATATAGGCAGTGTCCAGAAGCCAGGCTCTCTATAGGTAGCTGCAGCTGAGCAGCCAAGGTTTATCTAGGAGACATCCAAAGCTCATGCAATACTACTGTAGTCACACAGAACTCACACACATGAAAGAACACTCAGTGTTACAAAAAATAAAGGTACTTTATTTTGGTGACACAAATGCCCAAAATACCATAGAGACTATACTCCCTTAGGAGGTAAGTAATACACAAACTATATACACTAAAATACAAAAACAGGTGTAAAAACAGTTAGAAAACAGTGCAAATAGTGAAAATCACAATAATTAAAAATGGGCCTTGGGGAACACAAACCATATACTATGAAAGGGGAATGTGAATGTCAGTTTCCCACCTAGGCAAGTGTGGTGTGTAGAGGGTCACTGGGAATCCTAGAAAACACCAAAGGTAAGCACTAGAACCCAGCCCAGGAAAGCAGGAGTAAAACACAGTAACTTTCAGAGGACACGCAGAAACACGAGAAAGAAGATTATGCAAGAACCAGAAGACTCTGCACACTAACAGTGGATTTCTGGACCTGAAGACCTGTGGAAGAAGGGGACAAAGTCCAAGAAGCACAGAAGAGTCCAGGGAGAACAGGAGCCTCTGCTAACCTGGATGAAAGTGCAGAAGAGGAACTGGTGAAGAACAACAGTCAGTACTGCACCAGAAGATGCATGCAGTTCCTGGTTGGTGCAGATGATGTCCCACGCCGGAAGGAGGATTGCAGTCTGGTTTGCGTCGCTGGAGTCTGCCAACAAATCTTGGCACATGCAAAGCGCGCAGTTAGCGGAAAATGGCGCAACTCAGAGTGCCCACAGAAGTTCCACAGCACGGGGACAAATAAGGTGCAAAAGGAGACCCAGGCAGCACTACAACAAAGGATCCCACGCTGCTGGAGAACCCCTCAGGAAGATGTGCGTCGCTGGATAGAGTGCTGGGAGCTGGAGCAGCACCGGGACTTCGTGGAAGGATGTCAACAAGCCTTGGCAACTGCAAAACACGGGGTACTGTCTTGCGTGGGGAGGCAAGCTCTTCCCTCCACCAAAGTAGGACATCAGGACCATTGGGAACACTTCAGTCCACCACCCGTGAAGCAGGATCCACGCAACTCGTCGGGAGAGGGGACCCACGCCACTGGTCGTCGATGCAGTGAGGTGCCTGCTGAAGTTGGGGAGAGACTTCTTCACTCCAACGAAGATTCCTTCGCTCTTCTGGTGCAGGCTGAAGACAGGCTGTCCTCTGAGGATGCAGGACCAGGAAACAGTTGCAGTTGCTGGCAGGAGCTGAAGATACAATGTTGCAGAAGTCGGTTTTGCTTCTTTGTTGCAGTTCGTAGAGTTCCTAGAGGGTCCAGATGCAGTTTCTTCGGTGAGAAGGTGAAGTAGAGGATGCAGAGGATTCCTGCTAGAGTCTTGCAATCTGAATCTGCAGAACCACCCAAAGGAGAGACCTTAAATAGCCCTGAAAGGGGGATTGGTCACCTAAACAGGTAAGCACCTATCAGGGGAGAGCTCTGACGTCACCTGCTGGCACTAGTCACTCAGATGCTCCCAGAGTTACCTGCCAACTTGGAATCCAAGATGGCAAAACCCATAGACCCTCTGGAGGAGCTCTGAGCAGCACCCCTGGGGTAGTGATGGACAGGGGAGTGGTCACTCCCCCTTCCTTTGTCTACTTTCACACCAGAGCAGGGACTGGGAGTCCCTGAACTGGTGCAGACCAGATAATGCAAGGAGGGCACGAAACGTGCCCTTCACAGCATTTCCAGTGGCTTGGGGAGGTTACCCCTCCCAAGCCTGTAACACCTATTTCCAAAGGGAGAGGGCATAACACCCCTCTCCCAAAGGAAAGCCTTTGTTCTGCCATTCTGGGCTTGAGCTTCTCAACCAACAGGAGGGCAGAAACCTGTCTGGAAAACCTCAGAAGGCTGGAATGGCAATACTGGGGGTACTCTGAGGAGCCCCCAGAGTGCATGGAATCTAACAACCAATGCTTGCAAAACCCTTGGGGTATGATTCCAACATGTTTGATACCAAACATGCCTATGTTCGGAGTTACCATTATGTAGCTGGACATAGGTAGTGATCTATGTCCGGTACAAGCATAAAATGGTGTCCTCGCACTCACGATGTCTGGGAAAATGGTCCTGGAGTTCGTGGGGGCACCTCTGCTAGTGCAGGGGGGCCCACACACAGGTACTCTGCACCCTGCCCCCAGGGCTGGAGCACCTGCTATAGGGGTGACTTATAAGTGACCTGTTGCAGTGTAAATGGCAGTGAAAGAGTGCATGCACCTTTTCACGCAGGCTGCAATGGCAGTCCAGCAGAAGCATTTGCATGGGCTCCCTATGGGTGGCAAAAGAAATGCTGCAGCCCATAGGGATCCCCTGAAACCCCAATTCCCTGGGTCCCTAGGTACCATATACTAGGGACTTGTGAGGGGGCACCAGTATGCCAATTTCGGGTGAAATACTGGGTTATCAGAATGCAACAACAAAATTTAGAGGAGAGAGAGCATAATGATTTGGGGTCCTGGTTAGCAGGATTCCAGTGAACACAGTCAAGCACATTGAAATATTAATTTGTCCTTTCAGTTATTTACTGCTGGCTGTATTTGGGTGTTAAACTATTACTAATGAGGTGGAACGTTTGGCCAGGCAGTGTTACTATGTAGAAATGACAAAATAGTGGTTATCACAAACAGTGCCACTTTGAGCTGCATAATTAGTCTTTTCTTGCCACATAATATAGTAACATCAGCTCCATAATTTGGTCCGCCTCTGCAGCATATTCCAGTGGTCTGGTGTATGACAGAAACCATTTGATAAAATGTTGCCATCGTAAGAAAAGTAATTGAAAATGTACATAAAGCCAATGGATATCATAGTAGCATCTTGTTCTTATTTTTTTCTTTCTGATGTGACACTATTCTTAATTTGTGGCACTATATTTGACCTTTTCTGAAGTGAAAAGACTTGCCAAGTTTCATTACAACAAGAAGGATAAAATATGGGCGGAAGCAGTGCAGTTTTCCACTATACGAAGAACAGTATTGCCCGCCTTTCTGTGGCAGCATTAGCAACCTATATTGCCACTATCCTGCCTACTCCCAATCTCCAGTAGTGATAGCTAAATCTGTTAAACTAATTAAAAACTACTTAAAGCACAGGCACCGTGTTTCGCGGCACAGCTGACTGTACATTTATTTTATGACAACAAATTCTATCGATGCTACATAACTAGACTGAAAAGGATACCATCGCTGTTCCAATCCCTCTGATCCTGTCCCTAGAAAATAACATAGTGGGCTAATGCACTTGCTGCAGAAAAGGTCCTACAATCTGTGACTTCATTGCAACTCAGCACTCCATTTCAGATTCAAGATTGGGACAGCAAGGGCTGTAACAACATATGTGTCCTGCCATCAATATACCAAGGCTGGGATGCTAAGGCCCATATTTATACTTTTTAGCGCTGCATTTGCGTCATTTTTTTATGCAAAAGCAGCGCAAACTTACAAAATACAACTGTTTTGTAAGTTTGCACCGCTTTTGCGTCAAAAAATTATGCTAATGCAGCGCTGAAATAGTATAAATATGGGCGTGGGTGTCTCTAATCTGGATTAACAACACACGTACTTGGGCCTACATTTATACTTTTTTTTGCGCCGCGTTTGCGTCATTTTGTGACGCAAAAGTGGCGCTGACTTACAAAATATAATTGTAGTTTGTAAGCTTGCACCACTTTTGCGTCAAAAAGTGACGCAAATGCAGAGCAAAAAAGAATAAATATGGGCCTTACTATTCAAATAATTGTGAGGTATTTAGTACATCTTAAAAGATAGAGGGCCATATTTATACTTTTTGACGCACAACTGCGCCAATGCAGTTGTGCGTCAAAAATTTTACCGCCGGCTAACGCCATTCCAACACACCATGCGGGCGCCTTATTTAAGGATTGACGTTAGCCTGCGCTGCGGACTGGTCTGAGTAAAAAAAAAAAGACGCACACCAGGCACCGCCAGCGTAGGGGAAAATGGGGGTTGTGCGTCAAAAAATGGTGCACGTCAGGTCTGAGGCAAAAATCAGGCATCAAACCGGACTTGCGCCATTTTGTTTGATGCACAACCCCCATTGACATGACTCCTGTCTTAGCAAAGACAGGAGTCATGCCCCCTTGCCCAATGGCATTGCTCAGGGGACTTCTGTCCCCTGGGCATGGCCATTGGGCATAGTGGCATGTAGGGGGGCCCAAATTAGGCCCCCTATGCCACTTGAAAAAAACTTTAACAAAATACTTACCTGAACTTACCTTTACTTACCTGGGATGGGTCCCCCCATCCATGGGTGTCCTCCAGGGGTGGGCGAGGGTGGCAGGGGGTGTCCCTGGGGGCAGGGGAGGGCACCTCTGGACTCCTTCCGAGCCCACAGATCCCTTAACGCCTGCCCTGACCCAGGCATTAAAAAACGGCGCACATCAGGCTGTGCGCCGTTTTTTAAGGCCCACCCCCTCCTGTGCATCAAAATGACGCTGGGGTATAAATAAGGCGCACAGGCCTTAAAGTCATTTTTTGGACGGGAACGCCTACCTTGCATATGATTAACGCAAGGCGGTTTCCCGCATCCAGAAAATGACGCACATGGCGAGATTTTGGCATCCGCGGGCTCTGGTGTCAAAGTTTAAATATGGGGCACGGTTTGCGCTGAATGTGCGTCAAAATTTTTTACGCACATTTGGCGCAGACAGAGTATAAATATGCCCCAGGGTGCCGTAACTGCTTAATGCACTGATGATATTAGCTATCAATTAACTTGTAAGTTGTAGGAGTCCTGAAAAACCCAGGTAAATACTTTTCACAACTTTGGATCTAAAGGAAGCAAACAATCATAAATTCTAGGCTCTTGACGAGGAAATGGTTTTTGTTACAGAGATAAGTACTGGGGAGTGTTTAGTGGACAGTTTGAGGTTACAAAAGATGAAGGTAAATAAAAAGGCTAAGAAAAAGGCTGGTATGGAATGAGGAGGGTGGAATTACAGTAAAGTAGTAAGTAGAAGGGCAAAGCAGAAATATGACGAGGAGGGATGATTAGAGAGGGGTAGAAAAGTGGTGTATCGATGTAGAGAAGTAGGCTGATGTAGCAGGAGAATTGTGAGCAAAATTGGTGAGGGGAAAAGGACGACAGGAACTTCTGTCCTGAGAAAAGTATGAGATCTGAGTCGGGTGAGAGGAACAGGGAAGAGTAAAGGATGAGGCTGATAATGGATTAGGAGGGTGACAGGGAGGTAATCAGAGAGGAGGGTGATGAGCAAATGATTAATCGTGTCAGGGAGGAGGAGTGTTGAGAGTGTAAGAACAGAAGGGAGAAGAGTGGTGGGCGGGGTGGGTGATGGGAACAGGGAAGACTAGTTGGAGAAAGAAGAGGAAATATGACAGTGGCAACTTCTACAGAGAGTTCAGTGTAGAAACAAGCTCGCATTGGGTGTTTGGCCGGTTGCCAAATTTGATTGCTTTTCCAATTGTGATTGCTTTAGTTTGAAGTAGATGGACAGCAGTAGTCCCTACTCACAACTTTAGAAAGTTGCGTAACTCTTTTCACTATCTCTTTCAAAAGCACATGGCCACCAAGTCTTTGTAGATCTTCTGGGTGCTGAATGGACTCACGCTATAGAATTCATGGCCTTGTGCGCTGCTGTTGGAAGTGTTGAGAGCTGCCAGTGAAGAGCAGGTACAAGGGAGCAAGGCTGCAAGGTCCAGTAATGCACACCACACAAGCATTGCAAGCTTCCTTTTCCTACACATCATCGCCCCATAGGCGACTGAAGGAGGGTGTGATGGAGAGAGGAGGTGGCGGTAGAAAGAGGGCATGGTGAGGCAGGGAGGGAGATGGGTAGGGGTGTGAGCGGTAGAGGGAGGAGAGTAAGGCAAGGGGGGCAGGTTCGGGAGACAGTGAGGGAAAGGCATGAAGAGAGTGGAGGGTGTGCTGAGGGAGAAGAAACAGGTAGAGACAGAAGGATGAGGTAGAAATAGAGGCACATTGAGAAGATCGTGAGGTGAAGACAGAGAGGAGGATGAGGCAGAGAAAGAGGAGGGTGAATATTAAGGAAAACAGGGTGACGTGAAAAGATGCAGAGGGTGAGTAGGGTGAAGTGGAGAGAAAGGGTGGTGAGGCAAAGAAAGAAGCATGAGGTAAAGAAAAAGGAGGGTGAAGCAGAGAGGAGGATGGCGAGCCAGAAAGAACAAAAGAAATAGAGCAGTGGTTCCCAAACGTTTGGCTTCTGTGGACCCCTACTTTTTCATTACTGGAACCTGGGACCCCCACTGAATCATTATTGGAATCCGGGGACCCCTTACTGAGTCATGCACTTTATCTGTAATATTAGTTAATTTCCGAAGCAGTCACGGACCCCGGAAGAGGATTTGCGGACCCCCAGGGTATCCCGGACCACAGGTTGGGAACCACTGAAATAGAGCACTTAGGTACAGACTCCCAGAGACAGAGTTGAAACCATTAAGCCTGACTTTTGCAGTAGGTAGAGTAGGCAGCTCATATCCTCGGAAGCCCATGCAGCATGCCCAGAGCAGGCTCTCAGACCCATAAATGCCAGGTAACTCCATTCATCCTCGTGGTCTACCCATGCTTCTTCATGGCCCTCCCAGATCAAGAATTTCAAGAGCTGGGCCTGAAGACCAGGCATTCCCATACAGTGTGAACAAAAGTAGAGTGCGCAGAGATGGGATTTAGACATGAAGGGTATGAGTCAAGTCCCATTTTGAAAATTCAGACCCGGAAAAACCCACCATACATGGTAAGGGTACCATAAGTGCATCTCATCTGCCTTCCTCTGACAGGATGCCGGCATCTTCCTCCCATTACTCCATCAGCAGAGTGAATGCATTGAGGGAATTAATGACCAAGGAGTTATATAATCACAATATCTTTGAACTCTCCAACACACGCATTGTGAGTTTATTCTCCAGGATGCTAAATTCTGGACTGTCCCCTTTGCCCTTCAGAGATGACATGGCACTGTAGAAGACATTGAAAAAAAAAAACGAAGGCACAAATTTAAGGATGTCCTTGCACCATCTAATGCCACATTAGTATCATTTTTCTGATGCTAATGTGGCGTTAGATTGCCTAAAATGCAGCGCCATATCTACAAAGTGGCACAATGTGTGCACTGCACCACCTTGTGATCCTTTGCTCCACAATATGCAGGAGCCATGCATAATATATGTGAATGGGGCATTCATGCGCTAGGAGACCCGCAAAAATGGCACAATGAAATCTACAACATTTCATTGCGCCGTTTTTGGCTTTTAAAAGGACGCTTCCAGTGGAATCGATGGGCCTCTTTGCACTTTGTTCCACTAGCGTCAGAATTTTTTCTCCTAGTGGAGCAAAGCGCCACAATAACGTCAAAAATGTTGGCGCTATTGTTCCTAATACTGCCATGGTGCACCATATCTTAAATATGGCGCACACATAGTGGCATGAGGGGGGTGCAGGAATAGTGGCGCTTCTCAATGTGAAGTGCCATTTTTCTTAAATATGGGCCTAAAATCTATAAAGATCATATTACTTCTGAAGGTCTGTGAAAGAAATTAGGGTAGATTAGGTAAGCACAACCCCCAACTGCAAGATGCCAATTAAGCCCGACTCCAAGAAACCTTCCAGAGAGGCCACTTTGGGTAGGCATGTACACGTTTATAAGAGGATCTACCTGGTCAGCCTTTCTCTCCAGCCACTCAAATGCAATGTGGCTCTCCATACATCAATGATGACCTTGGTGGTGGGAGGTCATCTATAAGGGAATTTGCACCCATGTAACATAGAGGTGAGGTATTCACCAAGAACCCACCTTTCAGTTTGACAGGGTCAAACAGGTGAGCCAAAGAGCAACTCATTAGTTACCTGCAGGTGTGAGGCACATAGTAGGAGACTAAGTTGATCGTTCCCAATCCCTCCAGACAAACTACCCCAAAGGGATTTCAAGATTTCAAAAGAACTTTGTAATTGTATTTATGTAGCGCTTATTACCCCTGACGAGGCGTTGAATTGCTTTTCGGCTGGTAGCACGCTACTCTGGATCCCAAAAGGATTAGTAGTGGATCAGTATAGCCTGAAAGAGTATATGTGTACAGTATTAGTATAGGGAGGTATGGGTTAATTTGAGAGGAGGACATGTGAGCCTGTTAGTTGGATTGAACAGAGTAATGAAGGGATAAAAGAGGGAAGAATCCAGAAGTGTTAAGTGGGAGATCATAGTAGTAAAATAAGGTTTAGGATGAGTAAAGGACAGATGGAGGAGGGAAGAAGAGTCTGTAGAAAGGGATTAGGGAGTTCATAGTAGTAAAATGAGGTTTGGGATGAGTCAAAGGAGAAATACATGAGGGAGAATTTAATAGGGTTATTTGGGAGATCATAGTAGCAAATAGGTTTTGAGTGAGCCAGGAGGGGTAGAGGAAGGAAAAATCTAGGAAGGGTTACTTTGGAGATCATAGTAATAGAATGGGTTTGGGATGAGTCAGAGAGTGGAGATAGAGGATAGATAGAAGTATAGGGTGAAGGTGAGACAGAATAAAGCATTTGAGATAGTTTTTTTTTGTTTATTCATGTTTTTTCCTCTTGTACAATAGGACTAAAGTAATAAATATATAGATACATAGTTAGAGAATATACTGTATGTGTAAGGAATATAATATATTATGATTTAAATTTGTGTCGTATAAACACAGACTTTCAAGTATTCCAGTATTAAAACTGTTATAAAAGTACACTCATTAACTTTAATCTTTCCTCAATATTTCAGTAGGGAAATGCTTGTAGATAAATAGTTTAGATAATATTGGATAAAATAAAAAGACTCATAAGCATCTAATCCAACAATTTATATAGAAACTATGCAATGACCTATGAACATGTTAAGTGTAGAATAATACACACACACATATATACAAACACATACATATATACACAAACCAGCATGTACACTTTTAACCATAAGTAATATATATTTGTTAAACAGGCCCAAAGGTTAGGTACTTATTTTAAGATAAGTTATTATGCATATGTGTACAAACAAATACACATATCAAGATATAAACATATAATCAAAATATAAATGTTTACATACACAGGGAAATGCAGTCCATTGCTGTTTGTGCATGGTGATTATGGCGGGAGGCACCAACTCTTGAGTAGTCTTCTGAATATAAGAAGGTTATCAGTGGATCTTATATTTGGAGGTAATGATTTTCGAGGTTTGGCAGCTTGAACAGAGAAAGATGTACCATCTATTGTCTTTTTGTGGTGCAGTGGGGTTTTGAGGAACAGAGCCAATCCAGAGCGGAGGTTTCTTTGTTGAATGAATTTGGTGAAGGTGGATCCTTTGGCAACTGATAACCAATTCAGGGCCCTCAAGGCAGGGGAGATGTGGGCTTGTGGCTTTACATGTAGAAGTAGTCCGGCAGCTGAGTTCTGGGTGAAGCTTTTTCACTGTAAATAGAGATGATCCATGGTAGAGACCATTGACGTAATCCAGTTTAGCTAGCACAAGAGAGATGGTAGTCTGGACCTAGTGTGGAAATCTGAAGTGGGATAAAATGCGTTGCAGAGTTTTCATGGTGATGAAGCTTGATCTTGCTAATTTCTCCGCTGGGGCATTCATTGTTAACTTGGAGAACATGGTAATTCAAATGTTTCTAATTTCCTTAAATACTTTAGGAGGTGGTCCCAGGTCGGCAGACCAGGTGCAGAGTGGGTCATAATTTTTCAATCACCACATGTGAGTATTTCCGTTTTGGAAGCATTCAGTTTGAGGTGGCTCCAAGTCATCCACTGATCAACGGCTCTGAGGCAACTGAAGATTAGTGAGTTACCAATGTCTTTGTGGCATTGTAATTTAAGGAGTATTTGTATGTCATCTGCATAACTGTACAATGTGCATTGAAATTCATTGATCGCTGCCTGTAATGACTTTATGTAGAGGTTGAAAAGCATGGGTTAGATAATTGAGCTTGAGGGACCCTTGCTTTTGTGAAGTAGGGTTTGGATGAGAAAGGGGGAGTATGGATCAATCAATCAATCAATCAATCAATCACTGCATTTGTAAAGTGCGCTACATACCCGCGAGGGTCTCAAGGCGCTGGGTAGGGGGTGTGCTACTGGTCGAAGAGCCAGGTCTTGAAGAGTCTTCTGAAGGCCAGTAGGTCCTGGGTCTGTCGTAGGATGGTGGGGAGAGTGTTCCAGGTCTTGGTGGCGAGGTAGGAGAAGGATCTGCCGTCGGCGGTGGTTTTTCGGATGCGGGGGACTGTGGCGAGGGCGAGGTTGGCTTAGCTGAGGCTTCGGATGGGGGTGTGGAAGCTGAGTCGGTTGTTGAGGTAGGTGGGTCCGGTGTTGTGCAGTGCTTTGTGTGCGTGGATCAGGATCTTGAAGGTGATCCTTTTGTTGACGGGGAGCCAGTGCAGGCCTCTCAGGTGGAGTGTGATGTGGCTGCGGCGGGGGACATCGAGGATGAGTCGGGCTGAGGCGTTCTGGATGTGTTGGCATCGTCTCAGGAGCTTGTTTGTAGTTCCTGAGTAGAGGGCGTTCCCGTAGTCGAGTCTGTTGTTGATGAGGGCCTGGCTAACGTTTTTTCTCGTGTCGAGGGGGATCCATTTGAAGATCCTGCGGAGCATACGGAGGGTGTTGAAGCAGGACGTGGAGACGGCGTTGACTTGCCTGGTCATGGAGAGAGTGGAGTCGAGGATGACCCCCAGGTTGCGTGCGTGGTCCGTGGGTTCCGGGGCTGTGCCTAGTGACGTGGGCCACCAAGAGTCGTCCCAGGCTGATGGGGTGGGTCCGAGAATGAGGACCTCCGTCTTGTCTGAGTTCAGCTTCAGTCTGCTGTCCTTCATTCCTCAGTGGAGGTTAGCTTTGGCGGTGTGGGGATCTTCAGTGAGGGATATGATCAGCTGGGTGTCGTCGGCGTAGGAGATGATGTTGAGGTTGGGTTGTCGTGCGACGTGGGCGAGGGGGACCATGTAGATATTGAACAGTGTCGGGCTGAGGGAGGATCCCTGTGGGACGCCGCAGATGATCTCAGTGGTTTTGGAGCGAAAGGGTGGGAGGCGGACGCTCTGGGTTCTGCCGGAGAGGAAGGATGTGGTCCAGGCCAGGGCCTTCTCTTGGATACCGGCGTCATGGAGGCGTGATGATAGGGTGCGGTGGCAGACCGTGTTAAAGGCTGCTGATAGGTCCAGGAGGATGAGGGCGGCTGTTTCTCCTTTGTCCATGAGGGTCTGGATGTCGTCAGTGGCGGCGATGAAGGCGGTCTCGGTGCTGTGGTTACTGTGAAAACCGGATTGGGAAGGGTCCAGGATGTTGTTAACTTCGAGGTAGCGGGTCAGCTGTTTGTTGACAATCTTCTCGGTCACTTTTGCCGGGTAAGGGAGCAGGGAGATGGGCCGGAAGTTCTTGAGGTCCTTGGGGTCCGCCTTGGGCTTCTTCAGAAGGGCGTTGATCTCGGCGTGCTTCCAGCTTTCTGGGAAGGTTGCTGTCTCGAAGGAACAGTTGATTGTTTTCCGGAGGTGGGGTGCGATGGTTGCGCTGGCATTGTTGAAGACGTGGTGAGGGCAGGGGTCCGATGGGGATCCGGAGTGGATGGAGTTCATGGTTTTGATGTTGTCTTCGTCGCTGACGCTGGACCAGACGGTCAGGCGACTGGTGCGAGTGGTAGTCGCAGGGGTGGTTGACTCGGTGGTGGGTGCGGGGGGGTCGGAGTTGAAGCTGTCGTGGATGTCTGTGATCTTGCAGTGGAAGAAGGTGGCCAGGGAGTCGCACAGGTCTTGAGATGGCGGGATGTCGTTGGTGTTGGAGCTGGGGTTGGAGAGTTCTTTCACGATGCTGAAGAGCTCTTTGGTGTTGTGTGCGTTGTTGTCTAGGCGGTCCTTGAAGGTGGTCTTCTTGGCGGTCCTGATGAGTTGGTGGTGTATGCGGGTGGCGCTCTTGAGGGCTGTGTGGTTGTCTGGTGTTCGGTCGTGGAGCCATTTCTTCTCCAGCTTCCCACAGGTGTGCTTGGAGATCCGGAGGTCCTCGGTGAACCAGGGGGCTTTCTTGTTGGTGTGGTTGGTTATAGAGGTCTTGAGAGGGGCGAGGGTGTTGGCACAGTCGTTGATCCACTGTGTGAGGTTGGTCGCGGCAGTGTCGGGGTCGGTGGGTGGTCTCAGGGCGAGGGCGGTAGTCAGTTGGTCCTCGGTGACCTTGCCCCAGCAGCGGCGTGGTAGCTGTTGGGTGCGGTGGTGTGTGGTGGGTTTTCTGAAGGTGAAGTGGACACATCTGTGGTCGGTCCGGTGTGGTTGAAGGAGACGTGGGGGCTTGCGGAGAAGATGGGGTCGAGCGTGTGTCCAGCAGCGTGAGTAGGTGTCGTTACGAGCTGTTTGAGTCCGAGGTTGGCGATCAGGGTGGTGGAGTTGGCGTCGCTGTTGTTCTCGAGGTGGAAGTTTAGGTCCCAGAGGAGGATGTAGTCCGTGGAAGCGAGGGCGTGGGTGCTGATGAGGTCGGCGATGGTGTCACTGAACTGTGGACGGGGTCCGGGAGGTCTGTAGATGAGAGTTCCTCTGAGGGTGGTGTTGGGGTCGGTGTGGATCTGGAAGTGCATGTGCTCGGCGGTGGTGAGGGTGTCATCGGTGTTCGTCTAGATTTTGATGAAGTCTTTGTGGATGATGGCGATTCCTCCTCCCACTCCGTTGGTGCGGTCTCTGCGGGAAATCTTGTAGCCCTGTGGTATGGCTATGGCGATGTCTGGTGCTATGGTGGCGTTCAGCCAGGTCTCTGTCAGGAAGGCGACGTCGGGGGCGATGGAGTCTAGGAGGTCCCAGAGTTCGATGGCGTGTTTGCGAGTGGAGCGGGTGTTGAGGAGGATGCAGCGGAGGTGGTTGGTTTCTCTGGCTGGTGGTGTGGAGGGTTGGATGCTGGTGAATCTGCAGTTCCGGCAGGTGAAAGGCCCCTGGGTGCGTTTCGGGGTGGCCCGGTAGCAGGGGTGACATTAGTTCTGTTTTGAAGGTAGGATGTGATCCAGTTGAGCAATCCTCTCTATGCCGGCTTCATAGAGTCGTTGTATTAGGGTGTCATGGTCAACTGTGTCGAAGACAGCTGAGAGGCCTAAGAGAAGTAGTGCAGCAGTTCCATTGCGGTCTACTGTGTTCCTAAGATCATCCAAGATGGCAATGAGGGCAGATTCAGTGCCTCTGCCTGGGTGGAATCCAGTTTCAAAGCATGGAGTTATCCTTAAAATTGTGCCATCCGGGCGAATGCTACTCTTTCTATCCGTTTGCCCATGAAAGGTCCATTTGTAATTGGTATGTAGTAGGTGGGGGTCATGGGGGTCCAGTTTTTCTTTAATAATGGGCACATGTATGCCTTTTTAAGGTCTTCAGGAGAGATTCCCATAGTGAAAGAATTATTGATTTTCTTACTAGTGTGGCAGCATAGGTAGATAAAAGAACGTTTGAATATGTGTGGTGGACAAGACTCAGTAAGACAGCAGGAAGGCCTGCTTGCTTTGACCAGACCCAAAAATTCACTTTGTGATATTTGTTTGAAGGAGTGCAGAGGCTGGGTTGGCTTATTCTTGGAGGGGATTTTTGGAAACTGGTTGGTGCCGGTGGTTTTCCTTTGTTTTAAATAGGAGTCCAATGTGTCAGCCTCGGTTGTGTAATGATTCTCCAGTTTGTCTGTGAATTCTTGAGTAATGGAATGAGTTCCTTCCATGCATTTAGGTTTTCAATAGTCATTGAGAATTTTATAAAATTTGTAGGCATAACATTTTGAATTCTGACTAGTATTTTAGAGATTGATTGTAGATTTGTATAATTTGTTACGTTTGCATTGATGAAGTTTGTCTTGAATGCTGTTTGTTTTGAGCCAGGTTTGTTGCAGCCTTCTGATTTGTTGTTTTATCCTTTTATTCTGTATTTCTCTTTTGAAGAGGGTCAGGTGTTCCACCACTCAGTGTTCTGTAGGTATAGAAGCAGGTCATCCACATAGAGAGAGACCATGGGCCGTATTTATACTCCGTTTGCGCCGAATTTGCGTCGTTTTTTTCGACGCAAATTCGACGCTAAACTAACGCCAACTAACGCCATATTTATACTATGGCGTTAGAGGCGAATAGCGCCAAAGTTCCCGGAATGTGCGTCATTTTTTAGCGTGAACCCCTTCCTTGCGTTAATGATATGCAAGGGAGGCGTTCCTGTCTAAAAAATGACTCCCAGGCCTTTACGTGGTATTTATACTCCCGGGCAAAAGAGACGCCCGGGAGTGGGCGTGGCTAAAAACGGCGCATTTGCGCCGCTTTTTAACGCCTGGGTCAGGCATGGCGTTAAGGGACAAGTGGGCTCAAAATGAGCCCAGAGTGCCCTCCCCTGCCCCCAGGGACCCCCCCTGCCACCCTTGCCCACCCCAGGAGGACACCCAAGGCTGGAGGGACCCACCCCAGGGACATTCAGGTAAGTATTTTTTTATTTTTTTTTAATAATTTTTTTTGGCATAGGGGGGCCTGATTTGTGCCCCCCTACATGCCACTATGCCCAATGACCATGCCCAGGGGACATAAGTCCCCTGGGCATGGCCATTGGGCAAGGGGGCATGACTCCTATCTTTACAATGATAGGAGTCATGTTGATGGGGGATGGGCGTCGAAAATAAATGGCGCAAGTCGGGTTACGACGATTTTTTCGACGTAACCTGACTTGCCCCATTTTAAGACGCCCATGCGCCATTTTCCCCCTACGCCGGCGCTGCCTGGTGTACGTGGTTTTTCTCGCGCACACCAGGCAGCGCCGGTCTGCTTGCGCCGGCTAACGCCATTCAATAAATACGGCGCCCGCATGGCGCTTCAGAATGGCGTTAGCCGGCGCAAAACTTTTTGACGCTAAACTGCGTTAGCGCAGTTTAGCGTCAAAAAGTATAAATATGGGCCCATATCCTTTCCCAATTCCTCCCACCAGAACTCAGACGGTATTTTCTGCTTTAATAACATGACCCTATGGCTCAGTGCCCAAGGAAAAATGTACGTGGAGGGGGGCCGCCCATCCCTTGTACACAGCTTGATAGGGAACGAGATAGAGAGATCTGTTAACATGAATTTTAGCTGTGGATTTAGTGTAGAGCAGATAGACCTGTCAGGAAATCCTAGGCTCAAACTCACCTTTTCAAGTAGACTGAACAACCACAGCTAGTCCACTGAGACAAAGTCCTTTTGGACAGCGACCAGTAGAACCACAAGATGTTCCCTCTGGTCAGGGAAGAGAGTTGGTGTATTGCAGAGGTGTCAAAAGCTATGCTGGGCAGACAGTTTTGGCACAAAGCCACTCAGGTCAGCATGGAATAACAGCTATATGCAAGCAAGCAATCCGTCTGCAGGCTTTTGGGCAGGACTGTAGCTGCAATGTGGATCAGAAATATGGGTCTATATGAATTGTATTGGCCAGTGGGTATGCTGGAAGTAGAGGTGAGCATAGTAGCTCGCAAAGCTCACCATAATTTTGATTCAGTTCACTAAAAGGACACCTTTTTCAGAGCGTACCTTTGACATGTCGGGATCACTGTTTCTCTGCCAATGTAAGAATTTGCTGGCCTTGCCACCACAATCATAAATAATGTGCTAGGCTGTGAACCATTTGAGCTCCCACTCATCTGTAAGGAGTAATTTCAAAGTGGGCTGTGCATGCTCCAACTTAGATAATGCACTGGGCTCAAGAAGGCATCTATATTGTTGTTCAAGCTCAAGGAGCTGGGTTTTGAGGTGTGCTATTGCCTCCTCCTGTTCCCTTTTTCGTCAAGGCATGAAATCACCAGCCTTAACCGGAATAACTTACTTGAAGGTGTCAAGTGCGGCCAGAGAGTCAACCGCGCCTGTGATAATTTTAAAGTAGGATTCTGCTTCCTAATGGAGACATGATGAGAATGCATTACTCATCAACCACCAAGTGATGGGTCGCCACTTCTCCCAATCACCCTCCCTGTAGGAGTTCAGGCAGCAGTCCAGTGAAAGTAGCTCCAGGGAGTGGTCACAAAGTCCTTTTTGGGATGATGACTACCTAAGAGGTGAGGTGCGAATCCACTGCTTCCACAAAAAATATAATCCAAAAGAATGATTTGTGGGCATCACAGAAAAGTGTGTATGCTTCAGTGGTGGAGCAATCACCAAGCTTTCACCATTCCATTAAGTGTTCAAAGTCTCAATAAGAGGTCTGCCAGGAGTGTGCTGCTGTAGCACCCTAATGTCTATCTCATTCCCAGTCTATGACACTATTAACATCTTCTGCCACAATGAGCATTCCCAGAGGTGAGTTTAGGAGTACACGAAAGAAAACTAGATATCAGTGGCGGGGAGACCCCCAGGAATTGCTCCTGAACACCCCTCTTAACAGTACGCGTATGTAATTGGCTTTTTTCATGTAGCAGGATTGCCAACTCTTGTGAGCCACTGTAAAGGTCCTAATTGCTAACATCAATAAACCTAGATCTACGTAGGAATGGGTGCTAGACCCTGCCAAGTGGGTCTCCTTGAGGACTAGAATAACTGGTGAGTTGTGTTTGGCTGTGTTGAGTACAGTGGCCCTCTTAATCTTATTAGTAACATTCCATGAGAAGATTCAGTTTGCCCAGTGAGAGACATCCCTACTTCACTATTGTGTATGGCACCCCACCCTTCAATGAAATCAGAGCCAGTTTGCGCAGTCTCAGCAGTCACAAGGATTCAGGAGCAGCTGAGCTTGGAAGGAGCATTTTGAAGTTTAAGATGCGTATGGCCCCCTCTCTCTCCATTCCATGATCCAGGTCAAGGCATTCAATCCTCTCCCAACCCACTCTCCCACAGGAGACACTATGGGCAGATGAGAAAGAAGGGGTGCAGAAACAGCCTGGAGTGAAGTGATCAGTGTCTCAGATCCCTGCAGGCCAGGCTTCCTAGACCAATGGCTAAAAGTCAAGCCAGTTCAACAAATGTCTGGCTCTACCTCCACCCTTCCATCAAGAAGTCAAGAAGTTTGTCAAGAAGTCGAAGACTGAGAGCAGCCTCCTCCATTCAGGAGGAGTAGTCCTGGATGTTGGCCCAATGAATCTGAGCAACACCCTCGAGGGCTCATCCTGTCAATCACAGGATGTATCCCCAAGCCATCATCAGCAGATCGTGTCCCGGGGCTCAGGTGGCAACGAGTTCTGTGCATGTTGGCCCAACACCTGCCCAGCCTTGCCAGCTCCTCTTCCTTCAAACATGAGGCAGTCAGCAACACACATCGACTATACTCACCTTATGGCCAATCTCCACAACAGTCTCCCTAAGAGGTCATGCCCCAAGTACAGGGTCAGATTGGGACAGAAAATAGGCCTGGGCAACAAATTAAAAGTGACCTCTATTCATTAATTAGATAAGTAAAAAAGTGACCAGTGTTTCCAAAGTGGGTCAGTTTGGAACTTGTAAAGACACGATGTACAAGTGATTTGAAAGGTATGAAAGACTGCATGGATTAGAGCTTGCTGCAAGCAATGTTTGTTTTGATATTAGGGCAATCTACCGGTGTAGCTTCATGTTGAGATGGGGTTTGGTGTGTGACACCCCCTAAATAAATGCAATCTTTGCTTGGTAGTTATGCAGGGTTTAGTTGTCATCCTGATTTAACTAACGGATTTTACCATGCCTTTTTTTTTGGATCAGGAACTTAAATATATATATAGTAGGAACCAGTTTACCAAAAAAATGTAAATCCTCACCCATAGATGTACTCCTTGAGTGGATGCAAATTTACTACATTTTAGAATTCACAAACATTGGCAGTCGAAGGCTAGGAAAGCAATGCCTACCTCAGATTTCCATGCATACTACTGGCAATCAGACACCTAAAGGGTGATGGGACAAAATGCTTGCAAATATCCTAACCACTAGCAGTCCTTCAGAATAGCATTGTAAAACTTTTTTGTTTTCTTCGCTGTCTGTGCCACTCTAGACAGAGAGCCTGGCAGACTAAAGTTAGATAGGGGGGTGGAAAACTTTACTCTCTTTATGCTGCCTGCCAAAGTTAGAGATGCCTGCCAGCCCTGAGGACATCTCTATTGGCAGGAACCTCCGTCATGGAAGTTCATGTCAATGTAGGGAAAAGTTTGACGGACTGCTTTGACAACCATGATGGCTGGCCATCAATATTTTTCTAAATATTTTGTCAAAAATGTTTACTGTTGCTCAGCGCCAGGTTATACCTAGCAGTGACAGACAGTAACAAAAACAAAAAAGCCATCCGACTGTCTACTCTATAAAGTGCGGGTGGTCCGACTGGCTTACCTCTGACAGCAACTACCTCATTGAGCCGTTAGAGGAAGTTTTACACCAACGTAATACGTTTTAGTGCCAGTGTAAAACTTGCAGTCTGCACCTCCCCCTGTTAAAAACCATGCAGATGGACAGGGTACCATGTTGCCGTTGCAATTAAGTACCTGTCCACCAAACTCCAAATTAGCCCCAGAGACCCACCTAATGCAAATCAATACTGACCCTGCTCTTTTTGGGAACAGTCCATTCCAAACCTTGGTCACCTCACCCATTTACCCTGCAGCCCACTGCCTTTTTGTTGGAAATGTGAGATTCACACCCCTGAATCTCACTGACTAAGCTACGCCCCTGGGGAAATCAACAGTAAAAGCTGACCCAGCAGGCATAAAACAGGCCGACAAACAGCCAAAAATAGGCAAGCATCTGCAATGCAGTAGGTCTCGCATTTGTGAGTTAGAGGTATTGGCATTGTGAATAAAAATGTCTTTTACCCATGTGTTTTGGTTTGGAATGTAGTGGATGTATGAACAGAGACGCAGCTGCAGCACTGTCTAGGACTACGAATGGGGAATTACCACTGGGAACAGAGACACAGCTGCAGCCTATCGGATTAAGAATGAGGAATTACCACTAGGACCATAGAAGCAGCTGCAACACCGTTTAGAAGACTTTAGAATGAGGAAGACAAAGTGGATGAGTGTCTCTCTGGTGGAAAGTGCCAAAGACGCACACAGAGCCAATTATTTCTAAAACAGCAGTAGAGGGAAAAGTGGCATGGAAATCATCAATTAAGTATATCTGAGCAGGAAAAAAATGAAACCTGAAACCAAACATGATTTTTTCACTGGTGTGTTAGGAACATTGCTATGGACAACCAAAAGAACACTAAGGCCCATATTTATACTTTTTTAGCGCCGCATTTGCGCAGCTTTTTGACGCACAAGCGGTGCAAACTTACAAAATTCAATTGGATTTTGTAAGTTTGCGCCACTTTTGCATTAAAAAGCGGCGCAAATGCGGCGCTAAAAAAGTATAAATTTGGGCCTAAGGCTGCAATGCCCAGACAGGAGGCAGGACCATTTCACAATGTAACAGGAGGAAGCGTGAATGTGCATTAATGTATTGTGATGGCCAACAAAAATGTTCTTAGTGAAATCACTTGAAAGGGAACTAAGAACACAAAGAAGGGACATTTAGAAAAAAAATGCACCAATAAAAAGGAAACATTTAAGACCAGCACAACAAAGAACAAATGGCAATAGTGGGCGAGGTTAAAGCACGAGAGATGTCTACTGCCCAACTTCAGTGGTGGTGCCATCCCAGGATACAGAAAAGTTAAAGGATCGCAGAACAGAGTGCGGAAATGTGACCAAGCGCCACCGCCATGCTGAGACTAGGATATCTTTTGAACATGTGTCAAAATGATGTAGATTATGTTAAATTGTGAACTGTGCAGTGGCGGTTTTGTCATTTACAATGTCTTTTGAAGAAACACGTATAATTGTGCCCATGAGTAGGTGGAACACTTTCCCCAAAATGAAGCAGATAGTTCACACGAGCTAAGGAAGTCACATGTTTGTCTTTGAATTAAAGTATTTACATCTGAACTTGAACAAATACTCAACAGAAATGACTTTCAATGAGTTATTTACATAAAAAAGCCAAGAATAACAGCATCATAAACGGGTATTTGAAAATATTTGTTACTGAATTTGTACACAAACATTGGCTGACTTGGAAATATGTGTACATAATACCTCCAACAGGTGGTCTGCGTTTATCTGGATTACAGGACAAACTCAGGAATGGGTTCTGTGGCGCAGTACAACAAATGATTTTTAAAACAATCAATACTTTTAACAGTCTTTGCATAGTCTTTCTGAAACTGTGCAGTTTGGAATTTTTTTCCATGTCAATGTGTAGCCACTGACTTATCTAGTAAGAGGTCGTTTGCGCAGTGGTTTCTATGCTTGGGCTTAGAATGAGACTTAAGTATCTCAGTCGCACTCTAGGTAGTTGACTCATTTTATTCATGGGTGCCTAGGAATGTAGACCTGCAATGTAGGAACCTTTGGAGTGGGCTTCAGTAGAGCTAGGTCTAAAATCAAATATCTGTGATTGCCCGTGGTGCACGCAGCGAGCCCTCCTAAGAGGGTGGCCCCCTGGTGCCGCATTGGGCATACACACAGTAGTCCACTCACTGAAGCATCTTGTGGAGCCCCATGTCCGGCATGTCCCATCAGAACAGGGGGCACTGGTTGGTTTCTTTATGACAGAGTTCAGGAAAAAGATGGTCATGTGCCCTCAGATGAGGGTAGGATCAAAAGGAAGTACAGCCCTGGATGGAATAGACTGGAAAATGTGTTCCTTCCCAGAAGGACCCGCGCAATAGGCATCCAAGAGTTCAGACAACCTTTAGGTCACAGAGCCTGCCAGGCAAACACTCTTTTAACCAGCTCTTTCTGGGTGCGTTCTGGTCGGGAGGGCTGAGAGGGGTTTTCAGAAGGCAACTGCAGGGTACATGCAGACTGTGCAATGCTAATTCTTGCTCAGGTGGCAAAGCATGCAAATTTGCACACAGTTGCTCTACGTGCAGTGACCCTCACCCAGCTGCCTCCTGCTGGGGACCCTAAAAAATGTCATCCCAACTAACCAAAAACACGACCATTAAACAATCGATTACACGCCTGACCATACAAACTCACAACATATCTTATCCAGCTACCAAGGACACCAGCACCTCCATGACCACCACCAGGAAACAAGGGAAAGGGTCCACTACCAATTATCATCCACACGCTACTGCGCCTGCTCAGGAGTTCCCCATCCACATGGACAGGGAACTGTTAGTGAATGGTTTTGTGGAAGGTTTCAAGATACCTTACACAGGCCCGCGGTAAGTAGGGAGGTTAAGAACCTGAGGTCAGCCTTGGAGCTACCTTCAGCAGTTCAGGAGAAGATTGAGAGAGAGGTAGCACGGGGGGGAAAGGGGTATTGGGCCCCATCATGTCCTCTCCTCTGGAGAATTTTGTGGTGGGACACCTGGGCGTGGTCCCTAAGAAGGAAGCAAGAAAATTCATGCTAATCTATCACTTATACCATAAGGGGAATTCAAGTGAACGACTGGCTGGACATTGGACTGTGTTCTGTCACGTACAATTCTTTTGACGACCCGGTTTACATGGTCAGGAGACCAGTTAAAGGGGCATGGTTAGCAAAGGCCGACATAGTCTGCCTTCTGACGCCTGCCTGTGCACCTAGACAGCCACCATCATTTTGGGTTTCAATTGGGCAGGCCATTTTTACTATCGTATGTGCGTGCCAATGTCCGGCTCAGTCTCTTGTGCCTACTTTGAGGCTTTCAGCTCCTTCCTGCAATGGGAGCTCTTGTGGGATACCTGGGCTGGAAAAGTTACCCAGTACCTGGATGACTATCTTCCTTGGTGAAAAGAGGACACAGGAATGCACAGCCACGCTTCAAAAGTTTCAGGCCTTGACTGATCAGCTAGGAGTCTCCTTAGCACCAGGTAAGACTGAGAGCCCCGCACATGTCATCTCAGCCCTGGGCATAGAGTTGGACACGTTGCACGGCCCATCCAGGCTCCCAATCGAGAAGTATAATGCCCTGCTTCAGGACATCCGAGCAGTACTGGCCAGAGACAAAGCAATCCTGGGCACGGTTCAGAGCTTATTAGCCAAACTAAATTTTGCAGCACTTGTCATCCCGGCAGGCAGGGTTTTTGCTAGGAGACTGGCAAGGGCAACAACCAAGGTGTTACTCAAACACCACCTAGTCAGATTGAGGAAGGGATTGAAGGAGGTCCTCAGGATGTGGGCTGAATTCCAGACTGATCTCAATGGGTCTTTAATATGGAGATCACCCTAGGCCGGCACCCCGGAACAGTGCCTTTTTACTGACGCTTCCCGCATGTAGGATTTAGGAGCTATTCTTGGGAATGAGTGGTGTGCACAAAAATGGCCCAATTCATGGTGCAACTGTTTCCTATAGTTGCAGCGTTTCATTTGTGGCCCAAGACACTGTCTGCCAAGAGGATTTTGTTCTGGTGTGATACCATTGCAGTGGTGCGGGCCATCAATTCACAATCAGCCAACTGCCCACTGGTACTCAGCCTGTTGAGGGAGCTCGGGAGGGCCTGTCTGAACAACGACGTGGAATTTCGTGTGCAACACATTGAGGGGGGGAGACGAACCAGGCAGCTAGCACACTCTCATTTTGAGTGGCTCTGTTTCCAGGAGGCTTGGCCACGAGCAAGTGTAGAGATGACACCATTCTGTCACCTATTACAGTGGACCAATGCCTCATGAAACTAGGTAAGCTATCACTTGCCCCTGGGACAAGGAGATGATGTAAGAACTGTGTTTCTACTTTCTGCAGGGTGACCGGGTCTTGGGCGGTGGGGATTCAACTCTTGAGAGCAAAGTGCAGCAGTTTGTTTCACGGGCCAGGGACCAGAAAAAGAAACATTCATGGGTCACAAGGCACCTCGCAGCGGTTAGCCACCATGCAAAACTGGGAGCCCACCAGGGTATTTCCCATAAGAGCAGCGCTAAAAGGCAGGGCAAAAAGGAAGGAGAGGGCACCAGATGACAGGTCACTGATTGAGTTCCAGATTCTTCGAGGGTTGATAGATTGAGTCCAAAGGCCACATACTCCGCCCATGAGGCCACCCTCTTTACAGCAGCATTTAGCTTGGCATTTTTTGGGGCTTTCCGAGTGAGTCAGCTGGTAGCCAACTCGAAAAAAGATGAGACAATGGACACACTGTGGCCCTGATTTATACTTTTTGGTGCAAACAAAATGACTTTAGTCTGGTTGGGCTGGCAGGATGGAAGAAGGGGGTTTTGCACCAAAAAATGATGTTAGGCAGGTTAAAGTAAAAAAGAATGACTCTAACCTGCCTAGAGTCATTTTCTAATGCAAAAACATCCATACCACATGACTCCTGTCTTAGAAAAGACAGGAGTCATGCCCACCACCCCAATGGCCAGCACAGGGGACCCGGGTCCCCTGGGCATGGCCAAGGCACCCAGTGCCATGTAGCGGGGCCCATTTCAGGGCCCCCAATGGCACTTTAAAAATAAAATACTTACCTGTACTTACCTGGGATGGGGGTCCCCATCCTCCGCTGTCCCTCTGGTGTGGGTGGGGTGTGTCCCTAGGGCCTGGGGGGGGGCACCAGTGAGCTTATTCCATGGTGTTTCACCATGAAAATAGGCCCACAGGTCCCCTAACGCCTGCCCTGCCCCAGGCGTTAACAAATGGGGCAAAGCAAGCTTTGTACCATTTTTTTTTACCCCTCCTCCCTCCCGTGCACCATTTTTGCACAGGAGTATAAATATGGCGTTAAGGCCATAGTCATTTTTTGCACGGGAACGCCTACCTTGCATCTCATTAAGGCAAGGTAGGTTTCCACTTCCAAAAATGACTAACTCCATAAATTTGGCGCTAGACAGGTCTAGCACCAAAGTACAAATATGGAGTTAGTTTTGCACCGAATTAGAGTAAAAAAAAAAATGAAGCTAATTCGGTGCAAACAGAGTATAAATATTCCCCTATGTGTACAGGATCTTAGTGTGTAAGGGGGCACCTTAAAAATAATGCTGTGCAGATCCAAAGCCGACCAGAAGGGGCTTGGGAAGTCAATAGTATTGCAAGCACTTGGCATCCAAACATACTGCCCTGTTGCTCTGGCTACTGCTTACCTGGCAGTATGCCCCCTGGTGGATGGTTACCTGTTACTGCATGTGGACCATTCCCCCCTCCACAGATGCCAATTTGGGAAGGTAATGAAGTCTTGCTTGATACGGTCTGGGAACACAGGCAAACATTACTCACCACACTCCTTCAGGATTGGGGCAGCGACCGCAGCTTACAAGGTTGGGCTCCCAGTCCCTCCCCCTCCCCCTCAACCCCGGAGAGCATTACGAAGCTGGAGCGGTGGGATTCTGATTGTTACAGATGCTATATCCTGCCTTGACTAGTCAAGTGGTGCAAAACAGCCATCATGTAAATATTGTATAAATGTGTAAAACTGTAAGGGCTGGTTTTCCCTACGGGGCTCATTGTTCAACAATGAGTAGTGATTAGTATATCCTGCATTGTGTTATTTTCCGTGCATTGTTATGATGTTGCGCTACCAATCCTACCGGTGTGTGAAAAATGTGCATTTCTGTATTTCGCTAGGGTGCAAGATGTGGGTGATCGGACACTCGTCCATCGCTAGGGTGGCGAAATGGGCAAAGACAAGGACCTGGAAGCACGGTTTGTACCACACACGGATAGCATGGCTGGGATTCACCAGCAAGCATTTGGCACAGATTGGTCCCCAAGCGGCAGCAGAGACTGACGGGGAGTGGGTCCCCTCCCCACATTTTAGTAATTCACCTTGGTGGCAATTACCTCACCTACCTGGGGCGCTGCACGCTCATCACATCAATTAAGTCTATCAAGGGGGAAATCAGAAGATTCATGGGGCATAGTGAATTATGGTGGTCTGAGGAAATTCTGCGCAGAGTGTTGGATGGGGCCAGGTCGGGCGATGCTATTCAGAAATCCCACAGAAGGGTAAATACCGCCATGTGCAAGTTTACCGAGCAGAGGGGCTTTGGTTTCATAAGGCATGGCCTAATTAACGCAAGCTGCGCAGGGTACTTGGATAAAGATGGGGTACACTTGTTAGAGGTTGGTATGAGCTTGTTCCTCTTGGACCCGCAGGAGGCACTGGAATTGCCCGGTTGCAGTTGATTAGGATTCCTTCCGCGGTGGGAGAAACCCCGGATGTGACTGTGGCCACATCTGAGACGTTGGCAGAGTTAATGTGCGATCTGGAGGCAGTTGGTACATAAGGGTACCAGCTCAGGGAGTACAGCAGGGGTGCTCATGCCAAACCCCAGGAATTTTTACAGCAGGACACTGGGGTGCAAGCCACGGTGCCCTTTTAGTCCCCTTCGTAGTTGCAAGCCTGAGCAAACGGGGGGTTGCCTGGGTGGCGCTCTGCCATTAAAAAGGCGTGAGTTCTACTCCTGGACTGGGCTGTCCACAGTCTTTAAGGGAAGAAAACTACCCAACTAAATAATTTTTGCAGCGAATGGGTGGTCCCATGGTGCCATTTTTGCTCATCAGGCGGGTGGGCAGCTTAGGTTACTCATCGAAGCCTGTCCTTAGATCGCCAGTGTATTAACCCACCATGTTGGCATGTTTCAATTCTTAAACAAACCTGCAGCAATTTGTTTTCCACCAAACCTTCTGTTGACTGAATTATTTCATTACATGTTGGTTAAGTAGCCATTGTACAAGGTTGTTGGGGGAGGGTTGCGGATATCGGCATTATGGATCTATCTTGGTATTCGGATGGTGTGGCACGTCAGAGAACGTGGCTCCATTTAACCTATGCCTAGAAGTCACCTTGGTAAAACTGACTAAACCTAAGCCAAAACAGTACTGCTGAAACATCTCTAGTGGAGCCTGGCATATGGAAGACAGGGGTGTTAGGGCAAACTGGAACTTTAAAAGGTTTGGGTACTGTAAACACAGAGCTCTTGTCAGAATAAATCCTTGAACTTACTTGCCCTATGTCGATTCCGCCTGGTGATACCCAGGGTCCAACGCGTCCCGCAACAGGCATGCTCCATTCTTTAAAGCATGCATTAAAAAGGAGCTCATAGCAGAACAAATGAGGAGGGAATGCAGATGGCCAAGAACATCATATAACACTTTAATGGATCAGCTGAGGAAAAAAAAAATGCTAGGATGATTTCTGGCATTCTGCAGCGACCCGTCGTAACAGCTTTACAGTGCTGGCTGTACGGGCCGCACAGCCCACTGAGAGCAGCTGCACAGACCCCACTGACAACAGACACAATGGCAGACAAAGTACTTATCAAAAGAAAGCATTCTAACAATTATGTGTAAGAGACACTGTAGAAATAAATGAAATACTTGATGCATACATGCAAGGTATAACATATCCTCCTCTGAAGGCAACAATACACAAAAATGAGTGACTAACCTAACCTGTGACCAAAGAGGAGTAAGCAGTGTCACAGAAGTGCTCATAATCCGACAACAGCATCAGCTCCCCATAGTCCTCTTGGTGCACTGTGTTTCCTAACAGGAACAACCAAGTGTAAGGCGGGTTGATTTCTACAGACCCATTCACTTCACTTCACTTTCCCATTCTCCATCCTACTTCACAGCCTCATGGCCGTGCTCCATTTTGTCAGCCAAACACAATCACAACATGCTCCTCACTGCCACCTTCCCTAAAACGGAACCATGTTCCTTTACTTTTGAAATAAACATTTGTTCAGAGAACATCAACCTTTGTCTGGAGAACTACACAGGCATCTGTGACACCCCAACTGTTTTCATTCCATCCTTTGTATTTGGTTTAACTGCAACAAATGAAGAAGTTACTTTTATGCAACAATAGTTCCCCAGCCTCGGCTCCAGATTCACATAATTCAGGCTTGTGTGGGGCAGGGAATCCTCAGTAGTCAATGTTTAAATGGCAGTGTTCACACTCGTTTAACATTGCTTTATACAAACACTATGTTCAGAGTTTGTGTTTCATTATGTTGTCATTACCCTGGGCAATGAGGGGAAGGACTTTAAGCTCTACTCCTTTCAGTTTTTCAGAGCTCAGCTTTACTAAGCAACAAGCTCAAACATACTTGCACCTCTTACTGGGGTTAGGGGGGTCACATATGAACTTATGCAATAAACTAATGTAGAACTACAGTTAACACATTTTCTCTTCTAGCAAATATTTTATAAGTTCACATGCCTGAATTACAATAAAATCAGAATGGAAAAAGTACAGAGCAAGGTGGTTACAGCATAGCTTGGCACACACACCTCACATCTTGGCTGGACACAGAGACAGGACCAAGTTGATCCTTTGTAAATGCATGATGAGCAACTTGGATACCTTTGATAATGCTCTTTCTGGTAGATACTCCATCTAAATGCAGATTCCTTACTTAGAATACCAGAATAATCCCTAGTTGACAGACTGGATCTGGACACATTCTCGTCAATGCTCCTGCATGCCACTAGGTGGCACTGCGCAGCTCCGCTCTGGCTCTGTACTGCCCCTCAGATGATGAAGTGGAGCTGCAAACAAGTGCCACTCCTGTGGCTGACATCAGCTTCTTTCTTGAAGTTTTCGGTGCTCTCAGATGTGGAGTGTGAAAGAATTGCTGATACCAGTGTGCCAATTCCTTACTAGAGAGCTTTTTTAAATGTTAAATAGTACACCCAACAGAACGGGGAGGGCAGTGAGGAATTGGTGGTTAAAGTATCCACCTGAAACAGCTTACTGAAGGTAACATTTTCTTCGCAAGAATAATTCTAACCACACATACCCCACCTTAGAATAAATATAAAAGCAGGACCGCCCCAAAGGTGGTGGGTCAGTGGAGTGGACTCAGACCAAACAGTCCTGCAGGCCTGAAAAGACAAAATGGCATTCCAGTCGTACCTCAAATGCAGTAGTGCATTTTGAACATCTGCACTGATGCCCAGATTGCAGCCTGACAGATATCAAGGACAGGCAGTACACATGGCCACCTGCCTATTCACATGATTTTGACCAAGTGTACATCAAAGTACCAGCGAGGGCCTCTTGAATAAGAAGAGCAAGGAATCAGACATAGCAGGCCCTGGCTGTAGAATTACTGTGAGAACATTAGTCTTGGTCTCGAGCGAGGGCAACTCTAAATCCATGACCTTAGCTCCCTGTCGCACCATAATCGCAAAGGACGCATTCTCCTCAGTAAGTGGTCCAAATGGCAAGTCACACCTTGCTTCGGAGGAGGTATCAACCTCACTGGCCTCTAGTAACTCCATACAGAAATTGTCATCATTATGAGTGTGAAGATTAGAATCTTCCATCCAGTCATCATGATTTCCTTCAGGTGGGGCACCTTGTTCAAAAACAAAAAGATGATGAAGTCTCTGTTGGTGCGACTTCCTTGAAGGAGGGTCTGGTGCATAATGAGGCTGTATAACAACGGTTGTACTTTAGAAATCTTGCAGCACAACATTGTTTGAAACTGGGTTTAAGTCAGACTGGGGTCAGATATTGTGATCAAATCAAATCTTCTTCCAGCACCAGTGTTGTTAGTAACGGCACTGAGGAATGGCAGCCTGGCGCAGGTCCAGATGCCGAAGTACACACTGTACTAGTGTTAATATTGGACCTGGAAGGAGTTTCAAGGGAGCAGTTGGTGCTGGGGAAGGACATGCCGACGGTAACCTGACTGGAGACCCTGAGAACCCCTTGGAGCCATCTCTAGGAGCCTGAAAAATGCCAAAAATCTGCAGCACGGCCTCTTCGAACACCTTGATTAGCTGGGGCGTCCCTGATGGCTCTGGAAACTCAGGATTTATCAGTATCAGCTGGGGAATCCGCTTTGTGCTCGGGCAACCCAGAGGAGACCGTCAAACATTGTGATGCCCTTGCACTCTCTCCTTGGCAAACCAAGGCAGGATGGAGTGGAATCCTGTTTTTTTATGCATTCTCTTTTACTTTGAATTGGACCTATGGAAGGACTTCAACTGCGAGTTAGACCTCTTGCAGCAATGGCCCCGATGACAAGGCCAGGGCGGGCCGCACCACGACCTGGAGTGGGACTTAAACCAAGGTTTTGACTTCTGATGTTCGGCAATGTACAGATTTGCCTCCAGGTCCCTGATGGCCTTGAGAAGCTTAAGGGTGCACTTCAAGCCATACCTCCAGCCCAGACACCAGAGACACACTTTGTGCAGGAACATGACCAACATCTGATTTCTGCAGACACAGCATCGCTTGAAGCCGGTCATCTTTGAATGGTGCATTGCTTCCCACCACACAGATTCTTCGTTTTGGAAGTTGTTTAAAGGCCAATGAATGCTGGAGTGGAATTCAGGATCTGCACTGGAAGGTGCTAAAAGAAAGAACTGAAGTCTGTACTCAGTATTGCTGCTCATATGTGACAATAACTTCCTAGTAGTACAGAGCCACAAGAGTCCCCTAGAGGCATGTGGGAACACTGCTGATGAAGTTTCACACTACAGGCTGGAACATGAAGAATATTCTAAGGTGAGAAATGTGTAGTTAGAATTAATCATCAGAAAGTGGTATGCTTGCAATGAAAATAGGCTCTGCAAATCAAACAGCATATCTAAACTACATGACTGAACTTTTTGGGCAGAATGATGTGTTATACACACAGCTATATTTTCTCAGTAGCATCGGTCAATTACCTGAAGCATGTGTTAGCAGCATCCATGGTGGTGTTAATGAGGGTTGAAGAGTTCTCACTCTCTTTGAGGATGGATAAAGCCTGTTTATGACAGCTATTTGTTAGTTTGTACAGGTAGCCCTGGGCAATTTCACAGAAGTTGCAGTAAACGCATTAATTTGGCCAATATTGTTTACTTTCGTCCCCTCGCAGACAGGTAACATGGTGCATGCGAATAAAGGGTTTGGGTTCTGCATTGTGCTTCACCCTAGAACAGTGGTCTCCAAATTTTTTATTGACGCCCCCCACCACCTCCAGTTGAATAATAAAAATTATTGGGCCCCCTCAGAATTTTTCACAATTATTTTATAAACATGGCAATGTTTAAGTAAGTCTGGACCTATTTAAACATTGCAGTTGAGTACTTTTACCTTTTTACAAATGCAATAACATGCTTATGCTTAAAACAAAGGCCTGTTATTTATATAATGCTTATTTTGGCTAAAGTCTGGCGCACCCCGAGATCACTTGAGGCCCCCCAGTTTGAAGACCTCTGCCCTGGATAAACACATTCATTTTTTACCTAATTCAGAAGACATATAGACTATGAAACGGGACTGTACTTTTTATCTCGCCAAGCAATACTGGTTACACCCACACGAAAGTTCACCAAAGTCCCCAATGCTTCTACCCCAAAGATGAACCAATAGATCTACTTTTTTTTAGATTGGTGGGTTTTACACCCTTGAAATCGTATAAAAAGCAGGTCTGCTCAGTGGCTGCTACAGGAAGACTGAACTTGTGTTGATCAATGCCACTAATAACATTAATAGCTCAGGACGATTTTGATTGGTCATAAGTAGCTCTTATTACATAAAAGGTTGGAGACCCCTGTTCTAATATTTTATTTTTTAAGAAATGTAAACAGTGGGTGAGGGGAGCATACTGCCTGCCTGCCTGTCCCGTTTTCCCCACTGGTGTTACCATGCCAGTGGTGTGCTACGACACCCTTGACATATCCATTTCCACTCAATAGCTTCCTGTTATTTTCAAAACTAGGAGACCGGTGAATTGTGTTCCAGTCAGGCAAAACCTTAACATAGAATCAGGAAAAGAACTTCAAATACATGTTGACAGATTGTTTTTATTACATTAAATCGGTTGCGCCTGTGAAAAATACGTATGCCAGTAAATGTGAACCATGAAATATAAAACAAAAAGTGTGCGAAGCTCTCAGGAAGGCAGCAGGGGTGTCAGAGATGCGAGCGTCTCACATCTCCGAGAACAGCTCAGACATGGCTCCTCCGTTGGTGCCGCTCCTGGCGACACCAGGGCTGAACCCAGGGCTGTAACGCGGCACTTGTGCGTTGACGAAATAGAAGGGTACGTGGCTGACGCGTCCTGTGGACCAGCACTAGGAAAGTGGGATAGAAATCAAAACGATCATGTTGTGCATTGGTGAGGGCTTCAAAGCACTAAACCTAGCGCACACACAAAAGGAAAGCCTTGTGGACATCCCGTAAATCAGCAGCATTAATATTAGGGCCATGAAAACAATGAGAACTAGCTTTACATAATTCTTACCATATAATAAATCAGAAAACTCTTTCTAGAAATATAAACTTGACCAGTTGTTAATCTCAATAAAGGCATTTTGAACACATCGCAATAAAATCAGCTGCGCGCCTTTAAATTAAAATGTGGCGCACACGCCTTACCGTGGTGAGGAGCGCCCCCTTCCGGAAAGAGGGGTGAAAACTGATAATCTGTGGCTCCGCTCCCTCTTCGCCCTGCACAAAGCCGCTGCATAAAAAGAAAAAAAACACAAATAAATATATGCGCCTGCTCCTTTTCTTCCCTGTTAGGATTTCTCGTTTCTCTCTAGCCTGTAAATTCGAATTTTGTCTCTTTCGTACACCTTCTGTTATTTCTCTCATTGGCAAACGGAGAAAGCCGGGCTGGGAGCCGATCCCCACAGTCTGGCTTCCTTGCCCTTCCGTAGCCAGCGCTTTAGGACACTGGTCAGTAAGATTAGGGGGTGTGAGCTTCAGATTCCGATATGGGGGGTCGGGGCTCAATTTATGCATTTTTTTTTTTTAAACCTAACAAAGAAATTAGCGAAAAGGAGAAACGTGGCAGTAAATGTGTTCTGCTTGATTGCTTAAAAAGTCTGTGTTTTAAAATATCTTGTGTGGTCAAGCCACCTGCTGCAGAGATCTTTGTGTGCCCCGTAAATCTGAGGGAATAACGATAATGGTAAAATAACTCTGGTGGTTAACGTATTTGCTAGAGATCTGTGTTTTGTCTAGTTTCAGTTCTGAATCACAGTAATACAGAGGGTTAATATGTTTCCTGCAACGCCCATTATGTAATATGCAGATGACACATTTTTATTTTATGAAGGTAGGTAAGTGGGTTACTGCTTTTAACACAAAGATCCTTTTTAGATCAAGCGCGCAAGTGCTGCGACCTGTTGTAAGTATTGTGGGCTTCTAACCACGCCCACCTCACACCCATCACTTTAATTCTTCCTAGGCTTGCCTTTCAAAAATCACTTTATGTCACTGGTAAACGCTTTACATTTGTCCTGCCTTGAGTCTGTTTTTGTCATGCCTTGCAGCCTGCCCTTGTTACATGTATTTTTGCACAAATGGCGATATACTTCAGCGTGCGCAAACTATTTTTTTTCTTTTGATTCTCCCCTTCCTGCTGCATGGGGGCCATGGCACGCACAGCACTGGCAGGCTCAACAGCGAGAACTAGATCAGCGGTATTGGAGTGATGTTCACATTGTTCACAGTTACCTAATCATAGTCATTTCTTTTGGCTCTCCCCTTAAACACTTGAAATCGGTAAATGATTTACATAAAACAGAAATCCTCAAAGCAAAAGTGTGTCTCTTGGCACAGCGGGAGAGTCGATACAACAATGTTCACTGCACTTGGGAAACTTGCCCTATAATGCTTTGTAGGGCATTACTTTTACAAAACATTTTTGTTCATACCACAGCCCGTGGTGGTCTTAGGTCAATGGGACCACCACCAACACGTTCAGCATGAGACACACTTTCTGTCTAGGTGGGTCCCCACACTGGGTTAGTGGGGATCCCAAAATAATAAGCCCTCCCACCATTTATTGTCTTTTTAGGCACTCTCGTGGCTGGAACTTTTGTTTTACAGCTGGGAATAGCTTGCGTTTTAAGGGCCTTGTTTGTGATATTGCAATAGGCTTGCTAGCCTTGAAAATGTGTAATACACCATGCCCTCTAGGGGATACATATATGGTTCCACTGCATTATTTTCTCCCATTGTTTTTCATGTGGATCTACTCTCTAAAGGGCTGACTGTATGGTTACATGACCATGTTTCTTCGAAATGCTATTGTGGTGTCCTCTAGGGGCTGTTCTGAGCATTGCAGTCAACATACTATAATATTTGCGGCACAAAAACTCACCCTATAATGCTTTGCAGGGCATTACTTTTTACAAAACATTTTTGCTCATAACTCAGCCTGTGGTGGGCCTAGGACAATGGGAACACCTTCAAAACGCTCCTTCTGTCTACATCATCTCTGGGTCCCCACACTAGGTTAGTGGGGACACCAAAATAATAACCCCGCCCACCATTCAGTGTCTTTTAAGCTTTCTCATGGCTAGAACCTTTGTTTGCAGCTGGGAGAAGTTTTTTAAAATTCCTAGTTTGTAATATCATTGTAGTAGGCCTGCTAACCCCAAAAACGTCCTCTCGCAGCTAAATATATGATTACACTGCATTACTTACTCCAGTTTTATTTTCATAGGGTTATGCCCTCTAGGGGTTAACAATATGGTTATATGACCACGTTTCTTACAAATAATATTTTTGTAATGGTGCCCTCTATGGGATGTTTTGAGTAATACAGTCTAATGCCAACAGTTTATTTTTGATAAAGGTTTATATGATATTTGTATGTGTTTTAATAATCTCCCCTTATTACAGTTAAGACCATGATTCAGGCCAATTTAACATCCTTATTACACTATGACTGCTTGAAAACTCTTGATATGTATGGGTGACCCTTGTAGTTTATTTCTTCTCAGTGGCTTTTTTGTGGGAATTGTGTTAGCCAGCCAGCAGATAACTCTGATGGTGGGGTGGTGAAAGTGGTATTCTATTGGAATTAGCATTACAGATTTAAATTAGGATGCTAAATGGCTACCTTTCCATTTTTTGCTGCAGACAGAGGAAAAAGGGTAAATGTGAGTGCTTTAGTTATATACAGGGCCACTGGAATTATATGGAAGGAAAATATGCACTTATGAGGCAGGGTTGACCAATTTATGTGGCAAGTAAAGTCATGTTATGAATTTACAATGCCAATAGCTCTGACTCAAGCAAATGCAAGACCTATTGCATTGCAAATGCTTGTGTTACTTTCAGTTCATAAACTGTAGTCCTAATGTAGCACAGTGAGCTATGTAGCACATGTGACTCCTACCATTTGAATCTCTCACTGTCTTATATAACATATCCTGTACAGTGACTTACATACATGATTTACTGTCAAGGTATAATGTGTATGTGTGATGTAAAACACTTGGTCACCCCACACTGGGACGAGTATGGCTATAAAGGAAATAAAACAAAGTAGTGGTATGTAAATTGTTATTTATGTAAATACTGGGACAGACCAACACATCTGACATTCTTACAGGGCATGCATATGTCTTATATACAGGGACTGAATAAAGTAAAAAATGTGCCTCTCTTAAGTGCCTGTGAAGTGATAAGCTGTGTGCTTTTTTCCACTCCATTGCTTTTAGGCCTGAGGGTTTCAATAGCCCCCAGCCTGGATCCTCATTAAAAGGATGTCTAATGGGTGCTCATCTTCAGCCTTTGTTATGGGCTCAGCTAGAATCTGATATGCCTCCTCCCTGCCTGCATGTTGCTGCTCTGAACAAAAGCAGACAATGTGCTGGTGCTGCTAAACATGTCCTGGGGTCTGAAAATTACACCAGGACAAATTTATAATATTTCTGTGGAGCCCAACCTTTGGCGGGCTAGACGGCATCAACACTGTGAAAAGAGTGAGTAGACTCCACCTAACCGTGTCTAACCTCGGCTTGTGCCCTGCATATGGTGTTAAAATAGATTAAATGAAAAGCAGTGAACATGAGAGAGGCTTAAGGGGCAGCTGAAAGGGAGAGAAATGTGGAAAGGTAGGAGTATTAAGTGAAAGAAACAATATCTTGTAAAATAACCAATATTGTTTAGGAGTTTAAAAGCAGATATGAGTGTGTGTGTGTTTTGGTCAGTGTGTGCATGCAGAAATTCCAGGTGAAATCCGACAAGACACCTCACCATACTAGACTGAAAGCAGATGTACCCAATTATTAATCAGAAAAAACATTTACTAGGGGGATGTAACACCCCAAACTCCCCCCCCTTATCCCCCCCAAAAGCTACAGCCCTGCTCATGAGGACCCCAAACAAAGGTGGCTCTCACCTTTACCAATAAAGTCCTCATCAGAGGAGAAAAGGGCGCTGCAACAGATTCCAGTACATCGCAACTACCGACCAAAGTTGGCTCTCTTCATGAAATTAAATCCCCAAACACCTGGACCTCTGTTGGGCAGCCAGAGTCTGAAGGTTCTGATTTTGGAAACTTGTCAGGTTCTACAAAGTGTGGGTGTCCTATACTCTAAAATAAATCAATGAATACGGAAGCTTAACTGGCACAGATTATTAGCTGACTAGATGAGTCACTTGTAAGGTTTTCTTAGTCTCTGACTAAATTCCTCTTATACTTGTGAATTAGTTAGAGAATAGTGAGCATGGTCTTATAATGTTGTGTGCTTAGGAGGTTCCTCAAAAGCGAAACTGAAGCAGAAAATAACTGGCTTGGCTCTCCAACCATGGAAATGCTGCAATGTTAAATCATTTATGGCAATCTCATTGCCTACTTAATGCCTACACATCACCAACTAGCAAGACCATAGACTATGCCAAAAGTAGAGAGGTTTCAATCCCTTCCAAAAGCACCTTGTTCACACAACGCCACCTTCCCACTTCATATTAAGTGCTAAAATAAAAATAAAACAAAAACAACAAAAAAACTGACAGTGATAAATAGCATACCAGCACTGAGTTGAGAAGGAGAGGCAGGGTGTTGACAACTAAAACTTTCAATGTATTTCATTCAGTATAAACAGAGGTTAAAGAGACGTTAATAGTTAGGAGCAATATCACAGTTTTAAATAAACAAAACTACTTAAATTCACAAGTTGCGGTTATTTCAGGTATCTAGAATACGTGACCTTAAATAACTATAACCTGTATTTTTACAGTGAATTTTTATGTAATTTTTTAACATAAAGCAAGATGTCAATCGCCGGCAG
This sequence comes from Pleurodeles waltl, assembly GCF_031143425.1. NCBI lineage: Eukaryota > Metazoa > Chordata > Amphibia > Caudata > Salamandridae > Pleurodeles > Pleurodeles waltl. The sequence goes on from NC_090443.1 coordinate 135,902,234, forward strand.
CCAGGCCCTGCACCCAATTCCCCACTGACTCTCCCACTGACGCCCAAGCCGCTGTTGTGAATGCCCTTTGCACATGCATGACCTGGGATTAGGTGAAGGGCTGGGTCTATGGCCAGGCCCTGCATCCATCCATCTATCTGCAAGCACTCTACCCCCCACAGTGCACAGGCTTTGGCCGTGCACAGCATGTGGTTGGGGGTCCAACCCCGTAAGCTGACTATATGTTATTAAAATATAAAACGAGTGTTGTTTTAATTAAGGCAGATTTAATGACTTTGTCAGAACACCAAAATATAAAAAGTGTGCTTCTTGGCTGCGTCAAGGGATTACCATATCAACACATATAAAGCCAACCTATAGCCTTTTTCAAAAAGTCATCAACAATCAGAATAAAATGGGAATTCCATTAATTCACACATTGCAATTGTTATTAAGAGTTGTCATAATTTTCTAAATAAAGTTTTATTAAAAAAAAAAAAAACAATGTCTGAGTCTTTCAGAATTTTTCGGGCCACAAGAAACCGCCATAAAAATGACAAGAGGGCCCTGGACTCCATCTGAAGAGCACAGAGATTTAGCTAGGAGAGTTCTGAAATCATATAGTAAGCCCTCCAGGATTCATGGAATAAATGACCCAGATTTACTTTTTGTAATGTTGCTAGGGGCTGTTGCACTCACTGCAGCCTTCGTAATTATTATTTTTTTTAAAAAAATGCTTAGTGGTGTCCCTACCCCTTCTTACTATGGAGTGTTCCACGTGGAGCAGTGAATATTAAATGAGCGGTTGTGCCACTGATTTGTTTTTCTTTCATTTATTTTTTTGGATGTGCTGGTAGCCACCCGGGACACTCATCTTCAATTTTTGTTGATGACCGTCAACTCCACACAAGCAGCTCCATGGGCAGTGCAGGAACAAGCAACACTCTTTTTAAATTTAAATTATTTTTGTAAAGAGGGATTCCCAATGCCGACCAGGGCACCCACATCATTTCTTATGGAGGAAGGGCCCAAGTTCCCCACAGGCCTTTTGGCTCCCCAATTCTGTGTTTCCCTGTCCACACGAAGGCAGACAGGAAGACACTTTTGTGCTCCCACCCAACAGGAGCCTTTCTACTCCTCAGTCGGAGCACATAAGATGCCCCTGCTTGTGAGGGCAGGAAAACAACAGTGTCCTAAAGGGTTAGTGTCCCCAGGACACCATAATGGAGCCTGCCATAGGAATGGGGTCCCTAGGACCATCCAATGGCTAGGGACGGGGGTGCGCACACCCCTTCTACTTTAATTAAATGGATCCAGGGATGGGGTCCTCAGGACCTTCTAAGCATCTGTTCGTAGCATGTAGTGATTCACGTGCTCTGCATGCTCCTGCCATCAAGTGATGGGCATGGACCTTTCAACTTGTTTTTTGAGTCCCAAGATATAGTAACTCTTCCTTTAGTTGTAAATGCGCATTGGTGTCGGCTCCCATGTTAGACTGTTTTCAGCATAGCAGATGAGCGTAAAGATGGTGCTTTATGAAAGTGTGATAACCTTGCATGAAGGTATGCACCAAGAATATAAGTAAAAGAAATGCACATCTGCAACAACTAAAGGCTTCTTGGGAGGTGGGTGAGCGCATGTGAATCTAAGCACTACATGCGCTATGAACAGATGCTTACAAGTAGTTCCATTCAAAGCATGTGTGGCAGCAGATACACATGTTCTGCAGAGACTGTAAATCAGTATTCCTCTAAGCAATGGCTAGCTCTAGGATTTTGCAGAGGACTGACCCAGAATACTCAGAACAGCTTGGCTAACTCATGCTTGCTGGCGTGCGGAAACATCCACACTATATTGCTTGGCAAATTTGGGTAGAGTGGACCATGCAGCTGCCTTTCATAAGCAAGCTATGGATATGTTTCCAAGAACAGCCATAGTGGCTCCTCCACTAGGTGTGGAATAATGCCTGGAAGGGGCAGGCAAATTCCTTTCAGCCTTCAAGTGCCAGGATTCAATAGAGTTGAAAATCCTTCAAGCTACACCCACATAAATGTGTCCTTTGTGCAGCTGAGTGACAAGAAGTTGTCGAGCTTTGCAGAAGGGTTTGGTCCTATCAATGTAATATACCTGGGCACTTGCCATGAGGGGTATATGCCGTGGTTCTGGGTGAGAATGGCCGGCCTGTTGGGGAGTTTCTGATGGGGCACGAACCACTGACATGTTACAGAAGGGCTGTGAACCACAGATATCTGGCCCTTGTAGGAGCCACCACGATGAGAGTGAGGGATGTTCACTGAAGGTTCCAAACCACATACGAGAGGAGTGGGAGAGGAAGAAAAGTGTAGACAAATATCCTGACCAACTTATCTATAAAGCATTGCCCAGGACTGCATGGTATCCTGGAGGCGAAGCTTTAGTGTTTTGGGTGGTGGTAAAGAGGCTGGTTTCTGGAAATCTACAACAGAAGATGTACGGGCCTCTGGACTTCTTGCTGCATCATGCTGAGTGTAGGAAAGTACCCTCTTTTTAGCATGGTTACCCCCACTTTTTGCCTACTGTCAGTATGCTTAGACTGTTTTCACTTGGATCAGGCTAACCAGGACTCCAGTGACTGTGCTCTCTCCCTCTAAATTTGGATGCCTAGGACTTTGCACACCTCACAATTGGCTCACTGGTGCCCCATTGTACGTCCCTAGTATATGGTACTTAGGTAACCAGGGCATTGGGGCACCAGGGGTTCCCCATGGGCTGCAGCATGTATTATGCCACCCATGGGAGCCCATGAAAATGTCTCTTTTGCCATTGCAGCCTGTGAGAAAAGGTGCAGGCACCCTTTCACCACAGGTCACTGCACAAGGTCATTGTAAGTCACCCCTATGGTGGGCCCTCCCAGCCCAGAAGGCAGGGTGCATGAGCAGAGGTGCCCCTACAAACTCCAGTTCCACTACACTGGACTTCATAAGTGTGGGGAAGCCATTTTACCCGTGTACTGGACACCTGCGTCCAGCTACATAATGGTAAATGCAAACCTGGGCACGTTTGGTATCAAACATGTTTGAATCATACCCAAATACTGTTGCCAGTATTGGATTATGATTCCATGCACTCTGGGGGCAGCTTAGATAACCCCCAGCATTGCTCCTACCAGTCTTCTGGGGTCTTCCGGGCAGCCTGCGCTGCTGCCACCCTTCAGGCAGGTTTCTGCCTTCCTGCTGCTTGACCAGCTCAGGGTGAGGAAGGCAGAACAAAGCTTTTCTTGTGGGAAAGGGAAGTAACACCCTCTCCCTTGGAAATAGGTGATACGAGGCCTGGGAGGAGTAGCCTCCCCAAGCCACCAGTTTGCTTTGAAGGGCACATTGGGTGCCCTCCTTGCATAAACCAGTCTGCACTAGTCCAGGGACCTCCTGTCCCTGCTCTAGAGCGAAACTGGACAAAGGAAAGGGGAGTGGCCACTCCGCGGCCAATCACCACCCCAGTGGTGGTGCCAGAGCTCCTCCAGGTGGCCACTCGATTCTGCCATCTTGAATCCAAGATGTGCAAAGGCCCCTAAAAGCATCTGAGTGGCCAGGTCAGGCAGGTGACATCACAGCACCCTCCTTATAGGTGGTCGCCTTGCAGGTGACCAAACCCCCTTTGCGTGGGCCCTCAGATTTGACATGCAAGATTCCATCCAGGACTCTTCTGCATCATTTACTTCATCTTCTGGCCACTGGAACCGCAACTGGACTCTTCAGGAACCAACAATCTGCAACTCCAGCAAAGACTCTGCTTTGCAACATTGTTTCTCCGGCTCCTTTCAGCAACTGCAACATTTCCCCGGCTGTGCATCCTCTGAGGTCGACGAGAGTTCAGCCTGCACCAAGAAGTAAGAAGGAATCTCCCTTGGAGTGAAGGAGTCACTCCCCTGCATCTGCAGTCACCAACTACAATGACGACTGGTTGCGTGGATCTGCTCTCCTCTGGAACTGCGTGGATTCTGCATCACAGGTAGTGGTCTGTAGTGGTCCCCTTGGTCCTCCGTGCCTGCTGTCGAACTTAGGAGACGGTAAGCCCTTGCTTCTCCTTGCAGGACAGTAACCCTGTGCACTGAGTCTCTTGCAGCTACCAAGGCTTGTTTGCTCCTGCTCCAAGGGCTCTTCAGGCTCTGTGTAGCCCCGGCCACCAGCACTTCTTCCCACGTCAACCTGGTCCTGCATCCACAGAAGGATGGGTAGCGGTGCCTACCACAACCGGACACTCCATCACAAACTGGACTTGGTCCCATTGCTTAGCAGGTCCTCTTCTGCCAGAATCCACCTTTGGGTTCATACAGACTGGTCTGGGTCTTGTACACTCCTTTTCCTAAGTCCTCCTGTTAGTTTTGGGGAAAACCAGGTACTTACCTCTGCTCTCTTGGTCGCCAGGGTCACTCTGGTACTCACCTCTTGAGGCTTCTAGTTCCTCCAGCTCCTCTCTAATGATTCCACATCCTTGGGTGGGGGACTGTATCTTGCATTCCACTTCCTTAGTATAAGGTTTGACCCACACTATTTTCTAATACTTTTGCCAATGCTTTTTGTTTTTATGCTCTTTACTGATTGCTATTGTGTATATAATTAGTGTTTACTTACCTCCAGGTGGGTGACTGCCCCTTAGTATTCTAGTATTTATGTTACCAAAAACAAGTACCTTTATTTTTGTAACACTGCGGTTCTTTCATGTGTTTAAGTGCTGTGTGACTACAGTGGTATTGCATAAGCTTTGCATGTCTCCTGAATAAGTCTTGATGCTCATCCACAGCTACCTCTAGAGAGCCCTGGCTTCCTAGACACTGCCTACACTTCACTATTAGGGGATACCTGGAATAAGGTTTAACACCATAGGTGCTCACCACACACCAGGCCAGCTTCCTACACTGAAGAGGTCTGTAAAATCATGACCACTTCTAGAGGTACTCTGCCAGCAGGTGTATCTGGTGGTGAAGCACCCACTGTCAAATGTTTTGTGCTATCATTAACAGTTGTGGAGAGTGTGTTCCGCCTTGCTTTAGGAGATAGTACATGGAGGTCATGTTGTCTGTTTTTTACTAATACCAATTTGTGATGAAAAAAGCCCTTAAGAGCTAACTGGATGGTAAGGGGCTCGAGGTAAATGATGTGAAGGCTTACTGTTCGCTTGTACTCCTGATCAACCGATCACCTCAGTAATGAAATACGTGAATGCTGCTATTTCTGAGATGGGCAGCTACCAGAGCAAGGCATTTTGTGAACACCCTGGGGCAGTGGCGACCCCTGGATGGTAACACTTTGAATTAATAATGCAGACAACTGACGGCGAAGCAGAGGTAGTGGCGATGGACAGGATGCAAGTGATGTGGACGTAGGCGTCCATCAGATCAAAGGCCATCATGAAGACGCCTTGCTGCAGCAGGGGGATGATGTCCTTCAGAGTGATCATGTGGAAATGTTCTGAGAAGATGTACCTTTTGATGGGCCTGAGGTTGAATATTTGAGTTAGAGACTTAGCCTTCTTGGCGCTAAAAACAGTACATGGAGTACACCATTGCCAAATTGTTGCAATGGAACTGGTTCAATTGTTCTTTCAGGTTAGGCACCTGAACCTCTTCCTGAAGAAGGCACTGGTATTTTAAAGGGAGGGTGTATTTGCAGAGCTGATTGTTTGAGGTTGTAGTGAGATCCAGGAACAAACTGCTATACATTGAAGGGGACCCATTGGTTAGAGGTGATCTCTTCCTAAAAGCAGGAAAAACCTTAGTAGTCTTCTCACGATTAGTGTATTGTGATCAAGGGGGGGATGGGAAGGGAGTTACTGTATAGAGGAGGCAGCTCCTGTGGTCTTCCCTCTGGTGCTGTTGCCTCTGTTAACCTCCTCTAGCATAGACCCAGGTATACTGCTGGTGGTATTGTTGCTGCAGCCATTGGTAGGAGCCCAGAGCGTCTGGGGAAGTGGTTTTGCTACCTGTCCTGTACTGTAACTTGAAGAGTCCTGGGGAGGCGATATCTGAAAGGCACTGATCGCATTGGCCACACCTATGTTCTTTTTTTAGCATTTCAAGCATTTAGCCCACCCGCAGACAAAACTGGGGTTCACAATCGAATGGCAGATTCAGCAGATGTTGCTGTACTTCTGGCTTAAATGCGGAGACACAGAGCCAGGTGTGCCACCTTATCAGGATGCTAGTATTTACAACCCTGGCCACGGTGTGAGCTGCATCAAGAGCACAGCAGATGGTGGCATTTGGGATGTTTTTCCTTCAGTAACTAGCTATTGCCTTGCCCACACTGTATTTTCTTTGTCTCATCCCAGTGCGCCATGTCATCCCAGGATAGGAGGCCAAAGGGATGGTACTGCAACAGTCTGGTCGATTGTGTTGCCACCCTCTTGCCTGCTGTATTCATCTTTGCACTCTTCTTATCAGGAGGCTGAGTCTCCTCTATGTCCTGGGAATTGGTGGGTTTTCGTGGCATGTGGACCACGAGGGAGTCCGGCGGAACATGCGTAGGGTGGACCTTTAGGTGAGGTCTTGAATTTTTAGTGGACCCTTGGAGTAATGACCCAGGCCTTGACTGGCTCTTTAAAGGTCTTGGGAGTTGTCCTGGGCATCTCTTTCAGTTGTTGTAGAAACTGTATGGTGCGTTGTGTTTTGGAAAGTTTTTTGGCCAGAAAGTCATAATCTTCATGGACAAAGTGCAAATCTACTTTATGAAGAGTGGATGTCCTTTGCATAACCTCATGGTACGATACTCTGGACTACCCTCCCCGTAAGAGGAATGTTGTGACCTCTCTGGTGAAGCTGGAGATAGTGCATATAATGGTGGCAGTGAGAGAGGAGGAAGAAGACAAAGAGGAGGGTGGTTCCCCTGTTCTCATCTCATTTGTGTGTTGGAGAAGGTGTGGGTTCCAGTGCAAGTTGTTCTTCAAAATACAGCTTCCTCTGCTCTGGCTGAGGTAGCAGCTTGGTGGAGATTTTTCCATTTTATGGAAGGATGAAATGCTGCTTATGCCGAATGGCCAACATCTCCTGCAGTCCCTGGAGAATCGGCTCCTCTGAGTTGTCGGAACCACGCTTCGATCGCACGCTCGGTGAAAACTTGTTTTTTGGCGTCTATGATATTGATGTCTTTGATGCAGGCTGCAACTTCGATGTCAACAGCGACTTCGGCGACGAAATCAGTTTGGGCGCTGAGGTCAGTTTTGGTGTCACCATCAATGCCAGAGTCTAACAGCCTGCCGGCTCAGAGGAAGGCCACAGCGTAAGTGGGGCCTTTGCAGCCAGTGAAGGGAGTGGTGTTTGCTCAGAAAACGTCTGTTGGTGTGGGCCACACACCGAAGGCAGTGGAGGACCAGTAGGTTGCTGGTGAGTCTCTGGGCTCAACGTCCAATCCCCACTAGAGCAGTGCTCTACCTGATAACGGGGGTAGCTGGATGAAAGTGAGCTGTGATTGGGTGGTGAGCATACTCAAGGCAAACATCTTCTAAGGATCTTGATGCCGCTCTCCCTTGAACTCTGAGGGAGTACTCGCCTCCAAACTGACTGCATCATCTGGTGCTCAGAAGAGCGTTTTCTTCCTCTACCGTGATGTTGGGGATGTCATCTCCATCTTGATTCTCCTCACCCATCAGTATTGAATGGTCTTCTTCAATTATACGACGAGGCAGGCGTGGTATGTGGTCTTGAAGTTCTCAGGGTAGAGGCAAAGATTACAGCCTTGATGACGGCCAGTCCACGAGAACTTGGAGTGACACTGGGGGCAGTATTGGATGGGGGTCTTGTCTAAAACTGACATGGCATTCTCAATGAGAAGGGTATTGGAGATGAGGGACGGGGCCCCAGGATGAGGCTGAAGGCCCAGCAGAAGGGGTTTAAGTGAGCATGGGTTTGGAAGTTCCCTGAAAGCCAAAGAAGCGAGATTACTGGTTCTTGGAGATTGTTCTTCGACAACAGGAATCTAAGAGTCTCAGGGTGGAGTATTTCATGCTTGCAAGGAGTTTTTAAATCTAGTTTTCAGCTCTTTGATTTCATTAGGTAGCTCTGTATCGCATATTGCAACACTTTTTTCCATTTTTGTTTTTACACATTACAAAAGCATGAGTTAAAATGGAACAAGGAAAATACAAACAACATTCTAACAATAACAATACAGGCGCTGGAGGCACAGCGCTTCAAGCTCTGCATTCCAGAGTACATATTTGCATCAAATTTATGCCCAACAAAAAAAAAAAAGTTACTTACCTGTGGTAACTATATCTCTGGTGAATACTCTGTCTACCAGCAGATTACTCACCTGTGGAATAACCCCAGGTGCCAGACTAGACGAGGAGACTTAAAATCTCTCACATTGCCAGCAGGAGGTGCTGGCTTCATAGCAATGCTGGAAATAGCGTAAGAGGAAGTAACCAAAGTCATGCAGCACACAATCCGGCACGTACGTGTGTGTGTGTGTGTGTGTATTATGTTATGCAGATTTGTAAAGGACACTATCACTCAGGAGGGTATCCGGATGCTGAGCAGGTGAGAGTCTATGCGCACCTTCGGCCAAGTGGGACTATTAGAAAAGCCAAGTCTTCAGCTTCTTGAGGAAGTGGCTCATATGTGCAACTGCAGGTCGTTCCACGTTTTAGGAGCAATGTAGGAAAAGGCTTGACCGCCGGATCTGGTTATCTGTATGCATGGGATTTGTACAACTAGGAGTCTAGATGAGCGGGAGGTGTCTGGAAGGTTTGTGAAAGCAACGCAAATTTTAAAGTATGCTGGGTCAGTGTTGTGTAATGCCTTGAAAGTGTGGATGAGGAGTTTGAATTATGAAAGGAGAGCCCACAAAGTTCCTCATGTGTGGTGCGATGTAAGTGCAGCGTGGGAGAGAGAGTGATTCTGAATAGTCTGCAGTCTTTTAGTGAGTTTTATGTTGATCCTGGCATGGAGGGTCTTCTCGTCATCCAGCCTACTAGTGATCATGGCATGCGTGCCGGTTTTCTGGGTGCTGATTGAGATCCATTGGAAAATCATCGTGTTTCTACACATTTTTTTTCAAGCTTTTACGGTGAAATGATGGACTGACTATATATTGCCGTGCCAAAACACATCCAAATTTGCGGCTTCATTAACTTCCTTATAACTATACATCAATTGGAGAGGCGGGTGAGTCGGTGAGTAATCTGCAGGCAGCTAGAGTATCCACCAGAAAGATTGGTTACCACAGGTAAATAACTTTTTCTACTGATGGACTTGGACTACTTGGAGATCCCTCACCTGTAGAATAGATCCACAGCCATACCCACCTAGGAGGAGCATTGATGGATCGTTATATCAGGAAATCCAGCAAGATGGACCTAGCAAAATGACCGTCTCTACACACCTTGGAATCAAGGCAGTAATGCTTGGTAAAAAAAGGATGCCCACATTGCTGCTTTTCATATCTCTGCAATCAAGACTGCTCTTGCAAAGGCAGAAGTGATGGCTTTGGCTCTGTGAGAATGGGCCCTGATTTTTTCTGGTGGTTCTTTCTTGGGATGATGAACCTTGAAGGAGTCATTTTCTGCACAGCTTTGCCTTACTTGGAACAGCAGTACCTTATGAACAGCTGGTCATCCAGTTGTGTGTCCTTGGTGTGGTCCAGGTAGTAGTTAACCGCTCGCCTAGAATCTAATCTATGTAACTGCTCCTTCACCTTTGCAGGATTAGACAGGGATAGACAGTCAGAAAGCATGATGGCCTGATTCACAGGAAATAAGGTTACCACCTTAGGCAGGAAAGAAGCCCTGGTTCTCAATACAAGCTTGTCGGAGTAAAAGGTGGACAGGAACTGAGAGCCTGCATCTTGCTCACCCAAATGACTGATATTATTGCAATTAGAAAAAGTGTTTTCAAGGTCAACATCCTAAAGGCACAACTGTGCAGGGGCTTCCCATCAGAAGAGTTAACACTAAATAAAGATCCCAATGGGGTTCCAGCTGAGGTTCCACTTGTTCCCCACCAATCCTTTTTCACTGCAGCAATGGAGGAGATCACAATAGCGCTCAGCTGGTCTCCTCTGTATTGTAGCCATTGCCTGTGCCAGCACCACTGCAAGGTCCTCTTGCGCCAATGCACGTATGTGACTAGGAGAACAAAAGTAGACAGCAGACTTAGGAATCTCAGGATTCTCAGGACTGGAACTCTTGCGTCTTGTTGAAAGGATCAGAACATTACTTTGATGTCAGCAGTGCTCCAAGGTGGAGGAAATGTGCTGAGGTGGTGTTCAATACTCACCCGATGAACTGGAGTTGTTGGGAGGGTCTCTAGTGAGATTTGGCCCCGTTGAATAAAAAACCCAGGTCAAACAGTATTGATACTGTTGATTGCAGGTGAAATAACACGATCTCCAATGACTCAACTTATCACCCAGTCATCCAGGTACAGGAAAATGGGGATGCCCGACCTCTAGATGTGTGATGCAACCAGAGGCTAGATTCAAGGTGCTGATATGAAGGCAAAGTGGAGTACTGCAAACTAATAATGTGTAGAACCCACCACAAAGCGCAAATACTGCCACTGGGACTGCTTGATGAGGAAATATGCGTCCTGCAAGTTGAGTGGCACCATCCAAAATCCAGCTTCCAACGCCAGCAACATCTGGGCTAGGGTCAACCTCTTGAACTTCTCTTTTTTGAAGAAAAGTTCAATTTCCTCAGGTCCAGGATTGAAGGCAGACTAAGTCCTTTTTGGGCACAGGGAAATAAATGAGTTAAGATCCTTGTCCTGCTCTCACACTAATGCCACTGCTCCTTTCTGCAGGAATGTTGCCACTTGTTGCTGAAGGATGGATAGATGGTCTGCCGAGAGAGGAAGCAAGTGGTGGAGTTTGAAGGAAGAGAAGGGTGTAACATCTTTCCACCATCTGAAGGACCCACTGGTTCGAAGTAATGGCCTTCCAGGCAGAAAGTAGAACACTCACCCTCCCACAAGCTCCATGTGGGTCTCGGAAAAAGAACTAAGACTGCTTTTTTGGAGGAACAAGAGAGGAGGATCAAGAGGAGGAGGGGGGGGGGGTAGGGTCGCTGGATGAATCGATGGCCTTTCCCAATGGCTCTATCCCTGTACTGGCGGGCTAGTACAGGGGTAACCAAAATGCCTGGAGATTGAGTGGTGACATCTAAGTTTCATTCAGCAGTCACAGACAATTTTGAGAGCAGATGTGACACCGTTTGGTAGGATTCTGGCTGCCAAAAAGAGAATCCTTGAAAGTGACCCAATTGTTGATCTCTCTGGGGATTGAGGCTGCTGGAGATTGAGAGATTTGGTTGTTCCCTTGCTGGGTTTAAAGTGTTCAAGAGGTGCTCAGCTTTGTCCCCAAATAGTCTAGCATCATCGAATTGTAGATCCATAATACCGGCCAGTACGTACCTGGAGAATTTGAACGCCCTGAGCCAGACATGCTGGCGGATGGAGACTGAACCTCACATTACTCTAGCCAAAGTCAGCAGTATTGAATCCAGACTTAATGGTATGTCTGGAGGTGGACTTGTGGGTGTACCGAGCTGGGCTATGTCATTTACAGCATGTTCGTAGCAGGCCAGTAATCAGTTAGTATTCAAAGATTTTAGCCCCACACTGCTAGCAGAGAAAATCTTTTTTCCACATGCTGCCAACCTTTTGGATTCCGTGTCTAACAGGGCTGTCAGGAACATGTCTTGTGACTGGCCTGAGGAATAGGATGCCTGGCTCACTAGGATTTCTGGCGAAGGGTAAGCAGAGAGAAAAGAGAAAAGATGGGTCTCTCCTGGAGGGAGGGGGGTGATAAAGCCTGGTGACTAATCTATTAACTGTTGATGCACATCAAGGCTTTTCCCGGGCCACCAGGACTGGCTTAGCCAAGACTTCACTGGAGGCAAATAGGGCTGTTGATGCTGGAGTCAAGGGGAGGAGCACCTCCGTGAGGACATTAGTTTTGAGGTGCACTGATGCCAGCTGAATTTCAGCGCCTCGGCTGCATTTCTGGCCACTGAGAGGACTAAGGCAAGGTTGGAAACCCTATCTCCATTTCTGGAGAAGTATCAAGTCCACTAGCTGATGACAATCCTGAAACTTCATAGGGATTTGATCCTTCATCATCGTCTTGAGCATAAAAATTCAGAAGATCAGAGCCCAATCCAAAAGAATTGGTGATCTGCTGCCTGTATTCCTTTTTTTCAATTTGCCTCTGAGTCTCCCTTCTAGACCTTGAGTCGAGGGACATTCATAGGCGGAGGAGGCAGCGTTGGTGGCAACGGTGATTGTGCCAACAAGGGCGTCAAAGGCTAAACTGAATATTTGTGTGATGGGGTGAAACAGGAGCCGGAGTCACAGTGCCCATCCCAGAGCCAATTTGCATAAACATGGGAAGGCCCGACGGTGCTCCAGGTCCAAAGGGTGCTCCAGATGTGGTGGAAGCCCTAGCAAAGATACCGAACTGTGTTGAAGGACGCTTGCTGGGGGAGTGGGAGCATATATCAGGTGTCTGTAAACCCTGGGAAGAAGGCTGCAGTGCTGGGAAACCCAGGACTGACGACAACACAATGTAGTCAGCTCGAGGGTTGGGTTCAGCTGTAGAACAGGTTTGGAGCTGGCAGGAGAGGGTTCAGAAAGCTCCACTTCGACAAACTCTTGCTCTGAAGATGAAGACAATATTACAAGATATATCCAGTTCGGACTGGACTGTTCCCTTGGGAGCAGCGTCAAGACTGATTTGCATATGGTTGGGTACAAACTGGAGTAGCATGGTGAGAAAAAACCCATAGATTAAACTCAGATCTGTGACTGGGGGTGAGTGGTTGAAAAGTTTCAGCACTCGGTCCATCATCCTTTTGTGTTGCTAACGTTGCCCTAAGTGGGTATGCCCTGACGTGGGTCCCTTGCTCACTGCGCCACTGGATTTAAGCTAGCCTGGCTGATGAAGGGTGATACCCTGAAACCGGTCCCAGGATGCTTGTTTCTGGTTTCAGGGAGGACCTGGCCTGGCAGTTCGGGCTGGACTGTTCCCATGGGGAGCAGGGTCAACACTGATTTGCATATGGCTGGGTCCAAAATGGGGTGGCATAGTGAGCAGAAAAATGGATTAAACCCAGATCTGTGACTGGGAGTGAGTGGTTGAAAAGTTTCAGCACTCTGTCCATCATCCTTTTGTGTTTCCGAAGATAAAGATCCTGCTGGAGTCCAGGGTCATCTGGGCAACATACTTCATCCATGCTTCATGGTCTTCCTGTGTTTTTCTTCTTCGCACCAGAAGAGTTTAAATTCTCGCTCCTGTATTGCCTTAGGGTGCATCCTTCAGAAGGAGTCGCATGAGTGGGAATTGTGGTTGGAGCCAAGGCACCAAAAGCAGATGGTGTTAAGATCTGTGATGGACATCTGTCCCTCGCAGTCCTAAAGTGCTTAGGGGGGGATATAACATTGCACAGAAGAAATTGTTTGTGCGGAAAATTCAACTCTCAGAGAGCGTGCTCCAGATCCGTGTTGAAGGTGCAGTAAAAAAGGAAGTGATGCTGCGCCGGAGTGTGCTCTGTATGGCTTTGGTGACATCATCAGACACCACTTCTGGCATCAATACAAAGCAACATAAGAGATTTGAAGTAGATTTGAGATCCAGGTTTAAGCCTAGGATTTTTCCACAGATGAGGAATCTGCAGGTAGAAGTATCCATCAGAAAGCCTGACATGAAAGGCCTTGCTTGTCTTCAAATGCTCTTTTTCCTCCAACTAGTTTTTAACTTTTGGTTACAGTGTGTAGGAGCATTTCACCCAAATTCCTTGCCTATCCTCTCTATTTTTCATTTTCAGACGGCAGATGCAGCTCTTTCGCATCTTCTGCTTTACTAACCATTATGAGGTATAGTTGGTACTTGTTAGAAATGGGTCTCTAGTTGTCAGTCAGTGTACACAGTGTCCAAGTAGGGACCCTCACACTAGTCAGGGTAAGGGAAATACCCAGCTCAGAAAACCCCTGCCACCCCCTTGGTAGCTTGACACAAGCAGTCAGGCTTATCTCGGAAGCAATGTGTAAAGCATTTTCACATAACACACAGTAATAAAGTGAAAACACTACAAAAGGACACCACACCAGTTCTAGAAAAATAGGCAATATTTATCTATGTAAAATTACCAAAACTAGACAAATCCAACATACAGTAATAAAGATATGAATTTTGCAAGAATTACTTAAAGATACAGTTCCTTCAAGTCGATAGCTCCGTCTGCGGCTACCAAGGCATTGTGAACAACAAATCCAACAGTTCAGGCCGATCGCGGGGTCACGCTCCTGCTATGGTGTCGGGAAGACCCACAAACAGTACCTTGGAAATGTAGGATGTAGGCAAACTCAGGATGAGATCTGGAGTGCTGTGTCACTGGGTGTCGGTTCTGGAGGTCTGAGCAGGGGTCATACACGTTGCAGATTGAACTCAAGACTGATGACAAAGTCAGGAGCACTGGCGTTGATGGCGTCGGAACTGTGGGTGGTGCAAAGCGGGACGATGCAACGTGGGGGGCCCACAGGTCACGGTGCAGGCAGCGGCTCGGTGAGGGCATCCTGTGGCATTGATGAGACCAGGGCTGAGGTGTGAAGCGGGCGGTGCAACATGCAGTGTCTCCAGGTTGCGGTGCAGGCAGTGATGCAGTGGACCAGGCTGAGGTGCGGGATGGTGCTTTGTGTACCTGCCGAGTGGTGTCCTCAGGCCAAGATGCAGGCAGCGGCATCGGTGTCAGCATAGAGCGTCGTCGTCGGAGATACTAAGGCTGCGGAGAGAGCAAGGTGATGCGGAGTATGGGGGTCCACAGGTTACAGTGCAAGCAGCAGCACAGTGACAGCATCAGGCGGCGGCGTCGGTGAGACCAGGGATGCGGCATGAACGAGGCAGTCTTTGATATCACTGAGACTTCCAACAGGAGGCGAGCTCTACTTCAAGCCCTTGGAGAAGCTTCACAAGCAGGATACAAAGCAAAGTCCAGTCTTTGTCCACTCTAAGGCAGAAGCAGCAGCTGCAGGCCAACACAGCAAAGGGGCAGTACTCCTCCAGCTCTTCTCCTTGGTAGAGGTTCCTCTTGATCCAGAAGTTTCCTAAAAGTCTGGGGGTTTTGGCCCACTACTTATACTCCTTTCTGCCTTTGAAGTAGGCAAACTTCAAACGAATGTCTCTATTGTTCACAAGATCCTGCCTTGCTCAGGCCTGGCTTCAGACACACTCCAGGGGGCTGGAGATTGCATTGCGTGAGGACAGGCACAGCCTTTTTAGGTGCACGTGTCAGCAACTCCCTCCCCACCCTAGCCCAGGAAGAATCCTCAGGATATGTAGGGGACACACTTTGTGTCACGGTCTAGAGGGAATTCACAAACAGCTCAACTGTCTGTCTGACCCCGACGTAGATTCCACAGGCAGGCAGAGGCACAGAATGGTTAAGCAAGAAAATGTGCCCACTTTCTAAAAGTGGCATTTTCAAACAGACAATCTGAAAACCAACTCTACCAAAATATGTATTTTAAAATTGTGAGTTCAGAGACCCCAAACTTAAAGATATTTAAAGGCAGTTCTCATGTTAACCTGTGGGAGAGATAGACCTTGAACTTGTAAAAAATCAAATTTGTCAGTATTTCACGATCAGTACATGTGCAACATACCAGTACATCCCAACGTTTTAAATACACTGCACCCTGCCCATGAGGCTACCTAGGGCCTACCTTAGGGGTAACTGGAAGGTTTGGCCTCGCAAGTGGGCACACTTGCAGGTCCAACTGGCAGTGCAAAATTACACAGACGCTGCAGTGGCAGGTCTGGGACATGTTTATAGGCCTACTCATGCAGGTGGCACAATCAGTAATGCAGGCCCACTAGTAGCATTTGATTTACAGGCCCTGGGAACCTCTAGTGCACTTTACTAAGGACTTATTAGTAAATCAAATAAGCCAATCATGGAAAAAACAATCACCAATACAAATTACACCAGGAGCACTTGCACTTTAGCACTGGTTAGCAGTGGTAATGTACAAGGAGACAATAAACCAGCAAAACAGATCTTAAAAAAATAGAAGGAACAACACAAACATTTTGGGGATAACCCTGCAAAAAAGGCCATTTCCAAGAGCGATATAATAACCATCCCCGAAAAACAGAAGTGAAATAAATTAATGTATTTGCTTCTCTAGCCAACCTTCCTGCATGCAGAGACTGAAACACAAGGCAGCTTGCTGCAGTTGCCTGTATCTGTTTTTTTTTGTTTTTTTAACAGGGGGGGGGGGGAGGAAAAGTTTGACAGAGGAAAAATACAACAAAATAACTCTAATATATGGACAACATTAACCACAGTGGTTGAGATACACACCATGGGAGGAGCTCAAACACTGGACTGTTCCGTGTTCTGAAAACAGCAATCACCGCACGGCTTTGCTCTTCTTTTGGGTTCCCTGCAGGAAACAAAGAGAAACCAAGACATGAATGAAATTAATCCATCAGAAATATTTTGCTCATCTTTTACTTGCTGGCCCACATGCCAAGAAACCTTGCCACCTGTACAAAACACACTAATCTACTGAGTACATAATGCCACAGACTCCAGGAAGCTAAATCACTAAAAACTATTAATAAATAAGATGTTAAGTCTGGAGAAGGATAATCTTTTCCTGAAAGAACTTTAAATTGTCTTGATCTGATCCACTTTCCTTGCACAAGAAAAGGAAGTCGCAAAACAAATGTGTGTACTTATGTGCATCCATGTGGAAAATGTTACCAACCATGTTTGTCTTCAACATGTTGTTTTCCCCAAAGAAGCCCAAGTCAAAAAACCTGTAGTGAGTCCTTCCTTTGTCCACAATATACAAGCACACTGGCCCAACCTCAGATGTGTTATGTGAATCGGGACACAAAAATACATACCTTTCAGATCCAGCACTGACATGAAGTTGCCATGAATATTATGGGGATGGCATCTTATAGAGTAACCATGTGAAAGCTTTCAGCGAAAATTAACCAGTTCAATGGCCAGAGGTCAAGGATCAGATGCAGTGAGTTGTCATTCTTGGGGATTGAAAAGTACAGGGAATACACTCTAGCGTCACGTGGGTGTGCAGGTACTTGCCCTACTGCACCTTTTTGTTAAAGTGCCTGAACCCCTTCCTCCCGAAGATGATCTGCACTCAGTTTGTGGTGGCTTGGTGGGGCAGCGGAGGGTGGGGTCTGTTGAAATTTGAGCTAGCCACATCCCTGTAAAATGGTCCCACTGATCCGAGATGATGTTTTGCCGACTGAGCTGGTAAGTGCCCTAACAGATATTATATGGTTAGGGGAAGAGGAAGATAATTCACTGCTTTGCAGTAGAGGAGCTCCTTGAGACGTCAACACCGCCTTTCATGCATATTCGTTCTATATACCCCTATATGGAAGGACATAAGCTATTGGGGGTCCTGAAAGGCCTGATGATATTGCAGATGAGACCTCTGGTTGAGCCCCCTGGTTTGTAGCTTCCAGAAAGCAGACTGGAAACTAGGGGTGCAGGTCACCCATAGACATAGCTAGGTCTGTATCATTTTTTATTTTCTCCAGCATTTGGGTGACATGTGGGCCGAACAGATGCTTGTCATCAAAAGGTACATTTAAGAGTTGGTGTTGCAGCTCAGGCTTAAACACCAATATCCTAAGCCCTGCGTGCCTGTGGTGGAGGCCGCTAGTGTGGATACCTCTAGCTGCTGTGTCAAGGGCACACCTAATATTAGCACTGCTAATACGTCTGCCCTCAGGGGCAAGGTCCTGTATCAGCTTTGGGTAGACAGCCACTCCTCCATCCCCTCCCAATGGTAGAAATCCGGCATGGAGAGGAGGCTCACTAATTTGGCAAAGGGCCAAAGTGTGCCTGTCCCAAACAAGACCCGCTTACCTACATCGTTGACCTTTTTAGACTCCTTGTCGGTCTGGTGAGCCTCACATGTGGACTGTGCAGAGTCCCTCTTATGGCAGTATGCACTACCAAGGAGTCCAGAACTATTTGAGCAAAAATATGAGCAGGATCATCTGAGATATGGCTATACTTTTATTCAACTTGTGAAGATCACCACCCTGGCCTTTTCTGGCTCCTTGAAGTTGTCAACAGCTGACTTCAGTTTCCCCTTAAGCATCTGTATAAAATGCACTTTTACGTTCAGACCATAAAGTCATCCTTCACCATTTGGAGATCTACATGGTGGAGCTGTTCTTCCCTTTGAATTAATTCATGGAATGTAGATGTGTCATCTGGTGGGGATGGCTTGACAGGATATGGTTGCAGGTCTGACTCATCTGTTGGGTCTACAGCATAATCCTCCCACACAACATCCTTCCTTTGTGGCCTAAGGAGTTCATCCTCAGGTTCCAGGGGGTAATATAGGCTGCCAGGTATCTTTTGGGTCAGGTGGAGGAGGATGTATGGATGTAGGAGGTGGAAACTCAATTTCTTCCTCAAAGGGATGCATCACTTCTTTGGTATTCAGATGAGTTGTGGCGCTGGTGTTTTGCTAAGAATCTTGCCTGTGTTTGGATGGGTGAAAATGTTCTTTCATCCAGGACACCTGCTAGCTTTTCGAAGACAGACCTTCTGAGATGTCAAACCATGGAATTGAGGGTGGCTTTGGTGCCGGTTGGAGGTTTGACATTAACTTCCGATTCGCAAGTGTTTCCAGCAGCTTCTTAAGTGCACAGTGGATATTTTAATACTGAGTGGGACTTTTTGGTGCCTCAAAGTGGTGCAGCATGCTGAGCCTCAGTGCCTTTTTGTCAAGACTTCATAAGCACCGACGCAAACATATAAATCTGAGGCATACCAACTGGTGGTGCAGGACCCCAAAGTTTATGCAGCTTCCGGCTAGGCGCCGAGCTCAGTCAGATTCCTGCAGGAGTGGTGCTCTCCCTCAGCCATTGGGTGTTTAGGGCCATTAGACTGACAGGAAAGCACAGCAGGTCCATGTAGCGTGAACTTTATCTTTGGCCCAAGGCGGGCCTGTTTAGCACTGCTAGCTCAAGGAACTCTACTCCTAGGAGCTCAGAGCTGTTGGAGAACACTGCCCATGTATCTACTAGGGCTTGGCCTACCAGAATGCCGGAAGGGCCAGCATAATTTTTCCCCTGCATGCTTGGCTTCTATTCGGATCTGAAAATGTAAGATGTCTCAGACAACACTTGCCCCTGCATATTATGGTGTGCTCACCTTCTCTCCCTTCAATATCAGATACTTTTTACAATACAAGGAAAGGCAGACTCACAAGATGTTGCAAAGAGCTATGGGAAGAGAGAGGTTGTAGTCCTTGCAGGAATGTACCTTATTTTTACCATGGTTACCCCCATTTTCTGCCTGATGTCAGTGTGCTTGACTGTGTTCAGTGGGATCCTGGACCCCAGTGATTAAGCTCTCTCTCCTCTAAATTTGGTTGTTGCATACCGGTAACCCAGTATTTCACCCACAGTTGGCATAATGGTGCCCCCTTATAAGTCCCTAGTATATGGTACTTAGGTACTCAGGGCATTGGGGTTCCAGGGGATCCCTATGGGCTGCAGCATATCTTTTGCCACCCATAAGGAGCCCATGCAAAGGCTTCTGCAGGACTGCCATTGCAGCCTGAGTGAAAAGGTGCATGCATCCTTTCACTGCCATTTGCACTGCACTAGGCCACTTATAAGTCACCCCTACAGCAGGCCTGTCCTGAGGGCAGGGTGCAGAGTACCTGTGTGTGAGGGCAGCCCTGCTCTAGCAGAGGTGCCCCCACGATCTCCAGGACCAGCTTCCCGGACTTCGTGAGTGCAGGGATGCCATTTTATGTATGTACTGGACATAGGTCACTACCCATGTCCAGCTACAAAATGGTAACTCCGAACATAGGCATGTTTGGTATCAACAATGTTGGAATCATACCCCAAGGCTCCCAGTATTGCCATTACAGCCCTCTGAGGTTTTCCAGGCAGCCACAGCTGCTGCCACCTGATTTCTGCCCTGCTGTTGCTTGAGAAGCTCAAGCCTAGGAAGGCAGAACAAAGGATTTCCCTTGGGAGAAGGGTGTTACACCCTCACCCTTTGGAAACAGGTGTTACAGGCTTGGAGGGGTATCTTCCCCAAGCCACTGGAAATGCTTTGAAGGGCACATTTGGTGCCCTCCTTGCATAATCCAGTCTACAGCGGTTCAGGGACCCACAGTCCCTGCTCTGGCTCAAAACTAGACAAAGGAAAGGGGAGTGACCACTCCCCTGTCCATCACCACCATCCGTGGGTTTTGCCATCTTGGATTCCAAATTGGCAGGGAACTCTGGGAGCATCTGAGTGGCCAGTGCCAGCAGGTGACGTCAGAGCCCTCCCCTGATTGCTGCTTACCTGTTTAAGTGACTAATCCCCCTTTCAGGGCTATTTAGGGTCTCCCCTTTGGGTGGTTCTTCAGATTCGGACTGCAAGACTCCAACAGGAATCCTCTGCATCCTCCACTTCAACTTTTCACCGAAGAAACTGCATCTGGACCCTCCAGGAACTCTAGAAACTGCAACAAAGAAGCAAAGATGCCTTCTGCAACATTGTATCTTCAGCTCCTGCCAGCAACTGCAACTGTTTCCCAGTTGTGCATCCTCAGGACATCCTGTCTTCAGACTGCAGCAGACGAGCGAAGGAATCTCCCTTGGGGTGAAGGAGTCACTCCCCTGCTTCAGTAGGCACCTACTGCAATGACGACCGGCTGTGTGGATCCCCTCTCCTGTTGAGCTGCGTGGATCCTGCATCACGGGTGGTGGCCTGAAGTGTTCCCGATGGTCCTGATGTCCTACTGGCTACCTTTGGTAGAGGTAAGAGCTTGCCTCCCCATGCAAGACAGTAGCCCCGTACACTGCTGTTTTGCAGTTGCCAACGCTTGTTGGCATCCTTCCACAAAGTTCTTTGGGCATCTTGCAGCTCCGGCCCCCGCACTCTATACTGCAATGCACATCTTCCTGAGTGGTTCTCCGAGGGGCATGGGAGCCTTTGTCGCAGTGCTGCATGAGCCTCTTCCTGCACCTCCTTTGTCCCATGCTGTGGGACTCCTGTGGGTGCTGACAGATCTTCTGTGGGCTCTCGGAATTGCTGAGAGCCCCCCCTGATCCCCCCCTCCTGGGTACAGTCCACCAGGTTCCTCCTGGTCCCAGGCAGCACCATTTTCCGCTAACCGTGAGCTTTGCTTGTGCCAAAGCTTGTTGGCTGACCCCAGCGATGCAAACCAGACTGCAATCCTCCATCCCACATGGGACATCATTTGCACCAACCAGGAATCCGACTCCGTCTTCTTTGGTGCAGTACTGACTGTTGTTCTTCACCGGTGGTTATTCTTTTTCACCTTCATCTTGGTTAGTAGGGGCTCCTGTTCTCCCTGGACTCTTCTGTGCTTCTTGGACTTGGTCCCCTTCTTCCACAGGTCTTCAGGTCCAAGAAATCACTGTTGGTATCTTGCAGTCTCTTCTGGTTCTTGCATAATCTTCTTTCTCGTGTTTGTGTGCTCTGGGAACGTTACTGTGCTGTGCTCCTTCTGTCCTGGGCACTTCGGTGGGTTCTAGTACTTACCTTTGGTGTTTTCTGGTACTCCCGTCAACCCTCTACACACTACAGTTGCCTAGGTGGGAAACCGACATTCGCATTCCACTCTTAGTATATTGTTTGTTTCCCCAGGCCCATTTCTAACTGTTGTGCTTTTCACTAACTGCACTGTTTTCTAACTGCTTTTATGCTCATTTCTGTATAGTAGTGTATATAATTTGTGTACTACTTACCTCCTAAGGAGCAATAGTCTATATGGTATTTTTGGCATTTTTGTCACCAAAATAAAGTAACTTTATTTTTGTAACACTGAGTGCTTTCTTTCATAAGTACTGTGTGACTTTATCCAATGGTAATGAATGAGCTTTGCATGTCTCCTAGATAAGCCTTGGCTGCTCAGCTAAAGCTGCCTCTAGAGAGCCTGGCTTCTAGACACTGCCTACATTTCACTAATATGGGATAACTGGACCTGGTGTAAGTACCCACTACAAACCAGGCCAGCCTCCTACAGTCCTTGTGGTGGTCGGTCCAGGGGTATATAGCGTTACACCTAGGACAGAAGTGCAGTGGAGTGCATTCCATAACACTGTCCAAGAAGTGCTCTTGGGTGTAGTTCCGTAGCATCCAGTTATCATGATGGCTCGAAGCTGTGTTGAGTCAGGAGGCCCTGGGAATTGGCTATCAGTTCTGAGGTACCCCATAACTTGCACCCTCGCCATACACTACTTATTACCCCACAAATTACAGCACTCATTCCATCTTTGATAACATCTTTGACAGTAATAATGTAATATTTGCAGTAACATTTTCGACAAACTGTGCA
This sequence comes from Pleurodeles waltl, assembly GCF_031143425.1. Taxonomy (NCBI): domain Eukaryota; kingdom Metazoa; phylum Chordata; class Amphibia; order Caudata; family Salamandridae; genus Pleurodeles; species Pleurodeles waltl. Next base: position 135,924,549 of record NC_090443.1, read on the forward strand.
TGGCGGGGGCGCGAGCTATAGTTACTTGAGGGAACTAACTATAACTGGTGAATTTCTATCGTTTTGAACATTTAAAATGTGAACCTAACTATAACATCCCTTTAACCTTTGTTTTTTAAAATATATCTATCTATATCTATCTATCTATCTATCTATCTATCTATCTATCTCTATCTATCTATCTCTATATCTATATATATATATATATATACACACATACCTCATATAGATATTTATAAAGTATAAAGTCCTGCTTTTTTTCTGAGCTCATTCACCTCAATATATCTGTGCTGGGCAAGTGGGTGCAGGACTCACTATTAAATACTAATTACATTTACATGGCTCTGAGGAAGACTGTGCGGTAAATACATGTGAGCTGTAATAAACTTTGGTGAAAGCAACATCCTGGAGTCCAGGCCTCTCTGACGCTGTTGAGGAGTCTGTTTATGATATATATATATATATATATATATATTTATCCACAAATGGTGAGATACTGCTCACCGAACGGCTGCACCAAGTCGTTCATGGATCCAAAAAAGGCAGATGAAAGCAGTTTTCTTGAAATAAAGTTCATCCGCTTTTATTCGTCAATAATAATTGAAACAATGCTGTCTCCACCAAACGTCTACGCATTTCGGCTACCGCCTTCTACTGGACATATACATATATATATATTTCAAGTCCAAAGAGATTCACCACACTCCAAAAGGCTCCCAAAATACAGTCTTTATTCACAAAGTTTTAGCAACTACCAACGCGTTTCAACTCGAAAAGAGTCTTGTTCATGGTCAGCAAGCCCTTCCACTATTTCCCTTAAATACTGATGATCCAACCTACCCATAATGAGGCATTCTGGATATCGTGGTCAGTATATACATAATGACATTCACAAAAATTATATTTAAAAAAAAGAACATATGATGGATATGTTTTAAGTGGCACATTTCTAACTTAACACATCCCCCTTGGTGATCTGTTTTCTATTGCTTATGACAATATATCTAAACGTTTCAGTGCTAACTAATCGGTTGCACTTAGCCTCACTGAATAGAAAGAAATTCTTCATATATATGTGTTTTTTGTTTTTTAAACAAGAAAGAAAAGAAACGAAAGTACTTGACATGAATCTATAAATAGATAAGTAATAATGGCTAACAATAAAATAACAATTAAAATGCATTTTGTCTCATGATATTTAGCTTCCAATCCTTTTAATAAAATATTGTTGAGATCAAAGCTAAGTACCTAGTGACCTTTTGCCCATTGTTATCTATATCAAAATGTCACATTGTCAAATCCTTTCTCTCAATATATAATTAAACTTGAAGAACAATTCAGTAAATATGTAATACAATGAAATGTGTTGATATCTTCAATAGCAGTGAGACCGATTGTATTTTTATCATACTGTTGATAGTCATTTCTACAACACTGACCTCTGATCGTCCCTTCTTCAACCTCTACCACATTAACTGTTTTAGATGAACAAAGTTCTTCTTCCATGTTCAATCCATACGGTATCATTGTTCAAAGCCGGATAATATATTTACTCTCCAATTGTCGCAGTTTTAGAGTTCTGTCTCCACCTCTTTCATCTTTGTGTACCTGAGCTAGACCAAAGAATCTGATGCTCCTCCAATCACTAGTGTGATATTTACTGTGGTGTCTAGCAATAGTATAACTTTGATCCTGATGTTGAATTGCTCGTACATGTTTGAATATTCTTTTTTTCAGAGGCCAAATTGTACTGCCTATGCATTGTAGGCCACACTCGCATTCAATTAAATAAACAACATATTGGGTGTTGTATGTTATCCTTTGTGAAATATATATTTCTCTCCCTTTGTAATCTTTTAGAGTTTTCACATTTTTAGCTACTTGACAGGTCTTGCAATTATTGCATTTGTAAAACCCCAATGATCCTTTCTTCAACAAATTTGTCAATTGTGAGGTGAAATGGCTTTTTACTAATATATCCCTTATCGAACGTGATTTTCTGTACGTTACTTGAGGTCTTGGGCCTATCGTTTGTCCAATATTATGATCACTTCTCAATAGTTTCCAAATGTTTCTTAAAAATATTAACAATATCCTAGCTCTCCTTACTATAAGTAAGTTTTAGTCGTGGACTTGCTTTTTCTTCCTGTAAGGTAATTGGTGTTTTGTCAATTAGAGTTTGTTGGCGAGTTCTATTTCTTGCTTTTTTAGCTCCTAATTCGATGCGAGTTCTAGGATATCCGCTTTGAGAGAACCTATGCCTAACATCCATGAACTGAATTTTCATTTCTTTGTCACCCGGACAATTTCTCCATGTTCTTAAGAATTCCCCAAATAGGATGCTTTTAAGTAATGGTTTGGGATGAAAACTTTTGCATGTAAAATACTATTTGTTGCAGTTTCTTTTCTATACATGGTAGTGTGTACTTGGTTATTCTCCACATAAACTTTAATGTCCAAAAAGTTAATTTGTGTGGCACTGATGTTAAAGGTGAATTGCAAACCACAGTCATTTTGATTTAACTTATGAAAATATGTTTTAAATTCTTAATTTGAACCATTCCATATGACTCTTTTCAAGTTGAAACGTGTTGGTAGTTGCTAAAACTTTGTGAATAAAGACTGTATTTTGGGAGCCTTTTGGAGTGCTCACCGCACATCTCTTTGGATTTGAAACATTAATCCGAGGGCGGTTCTCTTAGTCACCGGCACCAGAGTGCGCCACTGAATTCCTTTTTGGACCATTTGTTTTGTGTGTGTATATATGTATGTGGGTGTATATATATATATATATATATATACACACACACTCACACATTTATATAAATTTCAAACGAGAGAGGGAGCAAAAGAAACATCAAAATAAACTAAATAAAAAAGCCAGGTGGAAGTTGTTGTTCCTGTGTTGCTTATTTGTTTTACAGAGATTCTATACCCATGGTGCCAAAATAGTCTTGCTGTGCTTCCTACTTACCTTTAATGATGACAGCTAGCCGTTCACCAGTGGGATCCCAGGACATTGAATGCACTTCTCCACCAACTCTGAAACACAGGTAGAGTCAGAGTCACATAACATGTCCATCCACTCCCTAAAAAACTCAGACATCACATTAATCTTACACAGACACAAATCCAACCTTTACAACCAACCAGTAAATCTGAAATCACAGATCATGAATCAGAGTACAATTGTTCAATTCTCTCATGCAGAGATGATAATCCGCTTGCCACAACAATCCAAAGCAACTGCCACAGCCCTTGTGTAACTCACAGTAAGCAACCACTTCAGCTTACATGAAACCACAACATGCAATGACTCATGAACCATAATTTCTCATTTCTGCACTACTGAAACTTTATCAATATCTATAAAAATTAAATACTTGCACCCTTTGGGCAAAACACTGGAAACATCGGTTCTAAAAATAAATGTGTACAAAATAAATATTTTTATATTCCAATTCTAAACTCATCACATCTATTTCTTTTTTACTTTCATTTTAAAATTTAAAGATAACTGTGTGTGAAAAACGCATTTTATCTGCCATTTTGAAAGGAAATGAGGCTAGACAGCAGAAGCTTCATTAGAATGGCCCTGAGGTACAAGTTACTTACCATCGGTAACGAAATATCTGGTAGAGACATATTCTAGTTGCAGATTCCTTACCGTAGAATTTTCCCTCAGGCGTCAGATTGGATCCTGAGATTTTTTCTTCAAGCAATACCCTTGCGCGTCAGTCAACTCCGCAGGCGTCGTGGTCGCCGGGATGACGTTGGGAGTAGTACATAGACGCCGCCCTCGCGCAGTGACATCAGTTCTTTTCTTTCCGCGCCACGCGCTGATCCGAGAGAGAGCTACCCTCTGCTATTTTTGGGCCGAATTCAACCGTTTTGTCGACTTTTTTGGTGCGACCTTTGGTGCGTCAAGGATGTCCCCGAAGACTGGATTCAAGCCGTGAAAGGCAGCTTCCCCACCATTCCAGAATAGAAAAGCAGTGACAGAAGGCCGCAGTCAATTTTTAGGTCTGGCTTGAAAGTGCAGATGTAGCTACAACGTATACAAGCAACAGAAAAAAAAAGCTTTTTAAACTTTTACTGGGAGATGGGTTTAAGTTCCACCCACATGTTGGTTTCCGGAGTACAGCATTTGTTTGACCGAGGTGTGTGCTTCTGTGAAAAAATAGTGCTTGTATACACTTTTTGCGTTGTGGGAAAGGTTATCATCAATATAGCAGGATGGTGTTGATTATCGTAGCAAGACAGTGATCAAGGCTATAGGTCTGATATGTTTACTATGAAAAGTTGTGACATATTTATTGTGAAAAATGCAAAAAGAATAGATGAAGGATACAATGCTGAACAACATGAACATTCACCCCCAGTCACAAAGGTCTGGGTTTAATTAATCGTTTTGTTGCCCACCACATCACCCCAGTTTGGACAAAACCAAGAGCAAATCAGTCTTGACCCTGTTGCCCATGGGAACAGTCCAGCCTGAACTGCCAGACTAGGTCCTCCCTGGACCAGAAATCAGCATCCTGGGATGGGTTTCGGGGTATCACCCTCATCTGCCAGACTAGCTTGAATCCAGTGGCACAGTGAACACAGGACCCACGTCTGGGAATACCGTTCTTACTTCGGGTGACAAATACAAAAAGAACAGATGACGGGCGGGGTGCTGAACAATGCAAACATTCACCCCCAGTCACCGCTCTCAGCTACTGAGTCAGGCTTTTGGAAGAACATGGGAGCTCTACTATTTGGCTGAGGTGAAAAGGGGAGACAATCTAGGGTAGTAACTTAGGGTTAATTCTAAGGACAACCCTCTCGTTGTGGACCTGTCAGAAAGGCTCTTGTATTGTAAGAGCCTGTAATTTACTAGTTAGCCTAGTATGCCCAAGAGACCTAATAGCTACTAGGAAAGTGACTTTCTAGGAGAGGAACTGCAAAGAGCAAGAGTGCAGTGGTTCAAAAGGAGAGCCTATGAAACTGGTCAGGACAATAACGAGGTTCCAGACTTGGGTAGGAGGCACCCTGTGTAGGATGACATGTTTGACGCCTTCCATGAAAGCTTTAATGACAGGGATTTTAAACCTTGAGGAATGTTCCCTGTTCTGTATACCTGCAACAACGGCAGCTAGGTGTAGCCGTATTGAGTTGTAGGCTAGCCCTGGCTATTGCAGATAAAAGAGGTAGCAAACAATGTCTTACACTGTTAGAGTAAGAGGGTTAAGCAGTTTGAGGTACAGTACTGGACATACCTCTTTCAATTAGAGGCATAACATGTGCACAGAGTGGGTCTGCGGGCTCTTTCAAGTATGTTCATGCACTCTTGATGTAGACTTAAGTTACAAAACTCTAGGGCCTCAGGAGCCAGTGTGCTAGATTAAGCTGCCTGGGGTTTGGGTGTCTGACTCTCCCCTGGGACTGTGTGAGAAGGTACAACCTGTTGGGAAGCTTCTTGTGTGGAACAATGGAAATCTCCAGATGCGTTGAGAACTATGGCCATCGGCCAATGCAGGAGCCAACAGGTTGAGAGATATTTGCCACAGTTTCCTGACTACTTAAGGTGGAAGTGGGAGAAGTGAAAAAATGTATGCAAAGTTCCTCGACTAGTTCATCCACAGAACAAGACTGGGAGTGTGTGAAAACCAAGAGATAAAGTTTACTCATTTCACAGTCTGCCCCCCCCCCCAATGATGGGTGTACAAGAGCAGGGCTTGTGGATGGAGTGCCCACATGTGGACTTGTTTCTGCGTCCTGCTGAGAAGGTCTGCAAAGTTGTTGTCCACTCCTGGGAGGTGTTCTGCCAGGAGATGCACTCAGTGGTGAATCGTCCAAAGCCAAATCCGCTGCACCCATGCTGACAGCTGTGGAGAGAGTGTGCCGCCTTGCTCGAGAAGACATAAAATGGTAGTCAGGTTGCTGATTCACACCAACACAACTTTTCCTTGAATGTCTTGGAGAAAGGGTATGAGAGACATATGTTTGGCTGAACAATTGTGCTGAGAGGCGCCCATGAAGTGGATGGATATGGAATCTTGTTGACAGCTGCGGAGAGAGTGTACCACCTTGCTTGTGAGGACGGACCATGGTGGCCATGTTGTCAGTTTGCACAAGGACTACATTCCCTTGAATGTCATGAAGACTTTGAGGGACAGCTGTTTAGCTAAACCATTGTGCTGAGAGGCATTCAAAGTCGACAGATATGGAGTCTGGTGTAGGAAATGAGGGCTATACATAAAGCCATAATACCTGGGAGATGCATCACTGTTCGAACTGCGAGATGACATAGTGACAGTAAAAGTTGCAGTAACTGATGGAATGTTGCCTCCCTTTCCTCACTTGGGTAGGCCTTGGCTTTGACTGCATTTAAAACAGATTCCAGAAAGGGTTGGACCTGAGGTTGCTGGAAATGGGTTCTGGTAATGTTGACTGAAAACCTCAAACTGTGGAGGAGGGAGATGGCAGCTTGAGTATGAGCGAGGCAGTCACGTCTGCTTGCATTCTTGATCAACCAGTTGTTTAGGTAGGCTAAGACGCGAGTCTCCAACCATCTCAGGTGGATTGCTTCCACTATAAGGCATTTGGTGGAGACAACTGGTATTGCTGGCCACTTACCAAGAAGTCCAGGTAGTGCCATTGTGCTGGATGGATGGGTGTTTGGAAGTGGGCACCATTCAGTTCTTGTGTGGCACAAAGTCACGTTGCTTCAGCAAGAGCATGACATCCTGTAGCAAAGCAACATTTCTGCGTTGAGGGTGTGTGCAGGGCTGAATATTTGGTGGGGTTAAAGTTAGTTAAAGGCAGGAGCCGGCTTGATAGAGAATAGGACCCACCGGTCTGTGGTCATTTCCTTCCAGCAGGGACCTAACAGGTGTGGCGAGACTGGGGGGATGCGGGGTAGATCAGTGTTTGGTGGTAGAGACTCTCTTGGAGAAAGTGCCTCTGCCACGGCTTTGGAGTTATTACCACGTAAGATGCCCTCTGTGTATCCCCTAACTCTCTATTGGTGAGAGGCCTGCTGCTGTAGCTAATACAACTGTTTGGGGTCTTGGAAGGTAACTTTTGAACCACTGTCTACAAAACGAACCCCTGGTTGCTCATATTTGAAAGGCACTCATGGACTTAGTGGTGTCTGTGTCCTTCATTTTTTCCAACATCTCATCTACCTGCAGGCCGAAGAGGTGCTCTCAGTCAGACGACAGGTTAATGGGGTAAGGCTGAATTTCAGGCTTAAAGCTAGAAACACAAAGCCAAGAGTTATAGCTTGGGATAACAGAGGCGTGTATCCCTCTGGCAGCTGGGTTGGCTGAGTCTAACACGCACACCATTCGGTGGCACTTTAGGCAGCTTTTCCCTTCTCCACAATTTCCCCTCCCCCACTTCCTATACTGTCAGGGAGAGACAGGAACACAGCCTCCATTTCCTCCCATTGACCCTTGTTGTATTGGGACAGGAGACTCACTGAATTAGCAATACACATGTGTGTGGTGGTGCCAACTTCTACCCTTTTGCCAGCCATATTTATGCACTTGCTCTCCTTGTCAGTATAGGGAGCATCACCTGTGGCTTGGGGTGTTGCTCTCTTACAGGTGACTGAAATTATCAGGGAGTTCATTGGGACATGCCTTCTGATGTACAGAGGATCAGATGATGATGATCATACCCTTCAGCATAGGGAGAAACTGGAGGGACTGTTTGGTTCTTGACAGCATCCCCACTAGGAAATAGCAATCCTCTTGTGCAACAGACATTTCTGCTGCGTGAGAAGCAGCTGCATGCTGAATGACACCGCTTTATGTGGTGGTATCGTCTGGCAGGAAAGCTCTAACAGGGACATACTCAAGATCAGGGTACCCTGGAAGACCCACACAATAATCCTCTCAAAAATCATCTTTAGGAGGAGGGTAGACGGGCACCCCAAAATCCTCCGCTGCAGATTCAGAATAAGATTTTGGGGACCCTTGTGGCAAGTCACCAGAGGTGGGGGAAGAGGAGGTGGAGGCTGAGATGGTAGAGATTCAGGTGGGAGTGATGGGCTGACAGCCTAGTCCTTTGTTGTTTTTACACGCTGTAGAGGACTGTACGGATGTCGTGTGTCCTAGAAGGGGGGGCAGGGGGGCTCTGCTTTTTAGTGAACATCTTTCCTGACTTTGCAGAAATCTTGCCAGGGCATTAGTGGATAATAACGTGTTGTAGCCTGTAATTGACCTTTTGGAGCTTCTTGAGGATGAGCCTTTCTTTGGAGTTGCCCATGGATGGTCTTGGAGCCGATAGTGCTTTTGGCTTCAACGTGTCAACACTGATATGTAGTTTCAGACCCAAAGTCTGAAGGGGAATGAGGCTTATGGCTAAAGTCTGTCTCGGCTCAGATGCCTTGCCTTGGTGTTGACTGGAGCCCAAGGGCAGGGATTTGTGCACAGTGCTAGACGTTTGATCTCCATGGGGGTGGTGCTTGGCTTAGACATGCAAATGCTTGTGTATCTTGATGGTCTGGGTGTCAACCATACTCATGCATCTCAATGATGGCTTGGTCTGAGGCTCTGGCTCAACTGAGGAAAAGGGAGAATCTTAGGGTGTCTCTTCTTCCTACTCTTTCGGCTCCGAATGGGCTGGGATGATGAGGTGGTACGTATGAAGGCTCCTCTTCGGCACCGAGCAGGCCTGCTTCAATGAATATGTCCGGTGTCTTGGACTACCGGCTGTACATTTTATTATGGGTCCCGTGCCTGTTTCTCTATTGCCAAAGACTTTTCTTGCTCCTGCAGACTGAGCAGGAGTTCCAGCGGGTATCATTGTGCTCTGGGAAGACGGACAGGTTACAGATGCAGAGGAGGTTGACCCGGGGTAGTTCAAGTGGCACTGGGGACGTCTCTTGAAGGGCATCCACTTCCATCACCCTTTATGCAGTTGGTAAGAAAGGTGCGAGGCCCTGAAGGCAGGGCGCCGCGAGGGCTGGGGGCCTGGACTTCGACAACAGCATTTGGAGTGAGTCAAGGCAGAAGAGAAAACTGGACGACTGTTGAAGTTGTAATCCTCTCAGTGACGGGAATGGAAGCAATGGGTCCCGGGCCATGAACATTCGGCGATGAACACATCAAGACCGACTGCAATGCTGATACACTCCTCAAGCCAATGGCATAGAAAATCCAACTAACAATGGAGTTACTTCACAACCAGAGCAGTCATCAATAATTCGGAACTTGAAAGCCTTCTTTGAAGAAAAGGAAGTGACAACAAAACAGGTTCAACACTAAATAGCAGGAGTATGCAGAGCATGTGTATCTACAGCCACATACGCTACAAGCACATTAGTTTATGATACATTTTAATCACTGTACTGGGGCATCCATCCGTCAGGGATGTAGACTAATGTTTTTAAATACTGTTGCTACACATGCTTAAAACTTACATGACAGGTGCTGTAATAAATTCTAGTAGATGAGTGAATGAAAAGCATTGGCTGTAACCGTCTGTTTTACAAAACCTGTGAGGACCTAATAAAGTAGTGATGGGAAATAACAAGGACTTGTGTTGCCTTATTAAGGACTTCTCTGTGCCCCTTATACATAATATGATATTGGCATCTTTGCATTTGAGGTAGTATAAGTTTGAACAGCTAGTAGCTTACTGGGAGATCATCTATACATAGAACATGGGATATAGGAGTGTGGTTTCTAAGGGACACAGCTGCATTGTAAATCTTTTGATTGATCTATATAGCATAAGCCCATCATTTATAGGAGATAATAGATTGTTCTGTGAAATGCTAGTATGACAACCACTAATAACTTTTACATATATTACCAACTGGTGGTTGCCAGTAGACAGTTAGTTAGGACCATGTTTCCATAGAAAAAGTGGGTTTTGACTTGCCTATATCTTTGGCACCATTTGACAAATCTTCACAAAATTTTCCAAAAAAGTGTGCTGGTGATTTTTGTTGTGCATGGGAAGTTTCAAGGTGGTCCATCTGGGGGCCGAGAAAAAAAAAAAAAAGGAGGGGGGGGATCTGGGGGAGGGAGGTGACTGTTGCAGGCATAAATGTGTGTTCCTTAGGAGTTTTGAACAAAAACTACTGGACGGAATTACACCAAATTTAGCAGAAAGCCAGATTTTGTTACACAGATTGTGCTTTTGGTTATTTGGTGTAAATCTGTCCAGTAGTTTTTAAGATATTAAAGAGAGAATAAATGTGTATATTCAGGGACACAGATCCTCCCCGACAACTTTACGAATAATAAGAGCTCGTGCAGAGAGCTGCAGAGCTCTGAATGGCTGCTAACACTTCAAACCAGGAAGTGTTGGAAGCCATCTTGGGAATCAACATCAGCCGAGTCTAAGTAAAAAAGTGGAAAAAAAGAAAAAGGGTCAAGGTAGGGAATCCGCCAGGGCAAAAAAGCACTTTTTTGAAAGGAAAAAAAAAAAGAATTAGTCACAAATTTGCAGCAAAAAATAAAATAAAAACCCAATCACAAGATCCCACTTTTATTAAATGAAGCTCCTGGGTGGCGCAATCCCTGGGGCATGTTGAAATAAAGGGGGGGGGGGGGGGGCACACGGGTCACCACCCTCCTGGAGCATTTTTATGCTCCAGTGACCCCCAACTCTCTGAGGCTTAAATCACTAAGAATGTGGAGGGCCTCCGGGACTGCCACCTCCACGGGGCAAAAATCATTTGTCCCGAAATAGCTCATTCTCAGTATATCACTCATCAAAAAAACCTCTGTCTCGCTCTCAATTTCTCTCTGTCAAATCTTTCCCTAAATCGCTCTCTCTGAATCTCTCACTTTCTCTTTTAGGGTTGGGTGGTTACAGAGGATTGGCTGCAGGGGCCAGGCCCTGGGGCCAACCCGCAGGGCGAGGGGCCATGAGCTGCGCAGGGTTGGGTGGTTATAGGGCTGGCCGCAGGCCCTGCAGTCAATCCCTACTGCGCGCACGACCGGAGAACGTGTGCGGCGGTAGTTAGATTAACATATAGTAATGAAAACTACTTTATGTTAAAAAAACATAGAAATTTACTGGGGGCGCCAGCTATAGTTACCTTAGGACACGAGTTAATAGTTACTTGAAATAACCAACTAAAACACTGCAATCTCTGTTTAAGTGAATTTATGAATATATATATATATATATATATATATATATATATATATATAAACATATAAAACATAAGTATATTTATTTATACATAAAGATATATATATAAACATAAGTGAATTTATAAATATATATACTGGGGTTATGCTCTTGGGGATTTTCCCAAGCCAGTAAGGCCCACTTCAGTCTGTCAAAGGCATGCAATCGACGCCTGGGTTGTGGTCCCTCTTACATTTAGGGAGCGGCGAAAGCCAGGCTAGTTGACCTGGAGGTATGGGGAGGGGGGGGCAGAAGGGGGGGAGAGGATCAGCCCCTGAGGGTCCTTCCTCCCTGAGAGGGGTTTATCACATAATTCTGCATAACCCATTAATTTCTGCTCCGGGGGGACCACGGCTTTTTTGAACCGTATTCCAGATGGAAGCGTCCATAATCTCGCAAAAATGCTCATCTATTGGCAGGTAGATAACCTGCTCCTTCTCCGCATAGGACTCTTCGATCCCGCTCATGATGGGGTCCTGTTTGTTGGGCTTCCCAGTGATCAAATATATAGCGAAAGTGCAGAGGGTGTAAGAGAGCCTGGGGTTACCAGGGCCAGATGAGGAGGGCAAGTAAAGAAAGGAGGGGTAGATCCCCCAAGCTAGTATGTATGGCCTGCAGGCCAAGTAGCAATAAGGCCTTTAAGGAGGGGGCCCTGGAAGGGACCAAAGGCATGGAGGCACCATTTGCCCTTGAGGTCACTCGGGCTTATGCCGCCTGGGCGGGTGCCTACAGGAATGAGGCTGGCACACTTGCGTTCCCATACCAACACAGACCCGGAGGACTTATCCTGGCTGCGGGAGCGGCGTAGAAAGAGGACGTGGCAACAGCTTTGATGGACTATATGTGCCTCACGGCCTGCTGATTAGCTGTTCGACTTGGTTTTTCCTTTGACAATTTCTGTTTTTTCCCACTGTTCTTGGGAAATGTAGTTTTTACACTGGCTACTGTTAAAATAAAGTGGTGAAGAAAAAAGGCATAATCCTCGCCTCTGTGTCCTTAATAGAATTTAAACTGTATGTTACGAAAGCTAGGAAATTTTCAATTCTGCTACTCTTTAAGAAACTCTTCAACATTGCATGTCCCAACTCACTCTCTGCCCCTTTCTCTTTCCCTTCACATCTATTTATTCTCACAAAAATCTTTCCTAGTCATCATGGCATATCTATATATTACTTTTTTTCAGCCTTAGCTTCAGCTATCACACTGCATAGAAATGGTTTATTAAAGACTTGTTTACATTTTATCTTTTCAATTGTGTCTCATGGATCATAGTATCTCGAGGTTGTTATCTTCTATGCACACTGACACGCAATCTGGGCAAGAACTTCACTCTACGAAACTCTTGAGAACACAAATAAATAAATAAATGAGAACAGAGAATATAGTTCTTCAACAAATGCCTAAAGTGTTATAGCTCTCAGGCCACACATTGAAAGAAATTTGTACTCAAACAACCCCACAGGCAGAGTCACCACCCTAAGGTCCTAAGTGCATTGCATTTCATCAACAAACAAACTTATGAGGTCACTGCAACTAAATCACATCACTAAATCTCAAAGAGTTCAGAACTCAAGGAACTCTCAGACTACTGAAATGCTGTCTTTTGACTCCCTCCTCATGAGTACTTGCTTATGAAAAGGATTTTCTAAACAACCAACTCAACTTTCACCTGATGGCCCCGACCAGCACTATGTAACAACCCACCTCAGTTCTCCGCCGTTCGTCTCAAATATAGTTTCTGACAAGTCAGCAACGATGGAGGCTGCTTTTGATCCACCAACTTGCCCCTGTAAAGTCCCTGATTTAAAAAAAAAGGGAAGTTATCATGTTGTATAGGACACTTGCAAGTAAATTCAGCCCTCTTCCCAAGGTTTTCACAACTGAAGTCATTTTGCAGGTAATGGAAAATGTAACATCTAATGAATTTTGTGCACCTCTCTTCCTGATCCAGAGTCCCAACTTATGTGTCCCCTTTGACCATACTGGGGACCTACATGCCCACATGACTACCACGACGATGGTGAGGATTTAATTTTGTGCCATATAATGACAACAAACAGCCGAAAATTACTTGTCTGTCAACAAAACGGGACAAGCAGAAAGGTTTGAAGTTAAATATTATCTTGTGCCAAACTAGTAAGCTACAACTGGAATGCAGTATCTCGAAAGCTGAGACAGACTTTCTGTCTATGTCGCCCACCTGGTGTGTGATCTGTACTTGTCATTTGTGGTTTTCTGTTACAGGTTGAAGCTGGGCCTAATGAACACCTTACTTACCTTCAGGAACGCTCTTTTTGGTGGATGCTCTATTTGACACAGATTCTTTACCTTGTGAATATTCCTAGGTGTCCGACTGGATACAGAAAAACTCTAAAGTAGTACTCCTGTATGAAAGTAGGTTGCGCCATACGACTCTCCACCAACTTCGTTCTACTCCAGAAAGTATGAACAGAGCCACATATAAGTGCCACCCATGCATGCTGATGTCAGTTCCTTTGACAGGCTTGTCCACACACTCAGCAAATTGGCATAACCAGTGTGCAGATTCCTATGTTAGATGGAGAAGAGTCCATTCTACAGAATGGGGAGGTTGGAGAGTAGTAACAAATCTGCAGTTAGAAAGACGGTCTAGCAGAAAGAGTGTTATTTTAGGTAAGTAATTTGTTCTTCTAATATATACTTCTATCAATTTTTCTTGAACTTGTTAACAGATACCCCACCCACTTACTCTAAAAGCTGTGGGTCAGTGGAAGGCTCAGACCAAAAGTCCTGCAGGACCCAACAGCAAAACATCCAGCCTTGCAACCTGACTGTCAAGACAGTAATGCTTAATGAACGTCTGCAATGATGCCCATGTAGCAGCCTGACACAAACCTATGATTGGCACTCTGCATGCCTATGCAGTAGAGGCAGCCTTAGTTCTGAGTGGAATGAGCCCATCATTTTTTTCGGCACCTGTTTCTTAGTTAGTGCATATCAAATTCTAATGCTGTCTACCCACCTAGACATTGTTCGTTTCACCACTGTCCCACCTTTTTATGCTCGGGACACAAAAAGCTGATTGTCCACCTGGTGGTCTCTGGTATGATCACTGTAAAAACTAAGCCCACTTTTGGGATCCTGTTGATGCAGTTTCCCCTCCTGTTTCGAAGGATGAGGCGGGGCAAAGAAAGCTACTCAACATCAGTTTGTCTAGAAAAATGTGTAGGGCGGCTGCAAATTACACCCTCATCAATATTCTGAAAGGACAGGCTCTCTGCACTATCAAACATTTTCTGTGTCACCCACTGTCTTTTTGATCATATAGAGAATTACAAAATGAACTAGAGGTAGTAACAGCCACCCCTCAATCAGGAGCTATTAAGAGTTTGCAGCAAGAAGTACAGATAACCGTTTGGGTATGGTAGTACAACTAAAAACCCAAAAGGTGATAGGAGGAATGCTTGCAATTTGTCTAACCACTGGCAATCGCACGAGTTAGCATTCCAACTCGTTGTTTAGCCCACAATGCCACCTCAAATTAGACCACTTTCTGCAAATCTTCCTGGGTTGCTCCAAAGAGCAAAGTCTAGCCTGAACTGCCAAACGAGGTCCTCGATGAACTGGAATACAAATAATCCAAGACTGGTGTTTGCGTTGTTGGTCCTCCTCATATGAGTGTAGCTTGGGTCCGGTGGCACAGTGAGCAAAGTAAAAAGTCTGGGCACACCCTTGGCCACTTAGGGCATTGCATCAAATACACAAAAGGTGAAGGGAGGAATAACTGTAATTTATCTAACCAGGTGCAATTACTCGGAGTAGCATTTTAAACTTTTTTTTTTTTTTTTTTTATTGTAAAAAAACAAAAACAAAAAAAACACAGAAAAGCAGCACAGACCACACTCTTATAGTTCTTGAGAAATCTGAGATTTCCTTTAATATATGTTAACCTTTCATAACTCAGATTAAGGCCCTCATTCCGACCCTGGCGGTCTAAAACCGCCAGGGCTGCGGGCAACGGAAGCACCGCCAACAGGCTGGCGGTGCTTCAGTGCCCATTCTGACCGTGGCTGTAATCCGGCGGTTTCCCGCCGGATTTCCCCTGGCTGGGCTGAACCTCCATGGCGGCGCTGCAAGCAGCGCCGCCATGGGGATTCCAACCCCCTTCCCGCCACCCTGTTTCTGGCGGTTTTGACCGCCAGGAACCGGATGGCGGGAACAGGTGTCGTGGGGCCCTGGGGGCCCCTGCACTGCCCATGCCACTGGCATGGACAGTGCAGGGGCCCCCTAACAGGGCCCCAGCATGATTTTCACTGTCTGCATAGCAGACAGTGAAAATCACGACGGGTGCAACTGCACCCGTCGCACCCCTGCAACACCGCCGGCTCCATTCGGAGCCGGCCTCTGTGTTGCAGGGCCTTTCCCGCTGGGCCAGCGGGCGCTCCCTTGGCAGGCGCCCGCCGGCCTAGCGGGAAAGTCAGAATGGCCTCCGCGGTCTTCTGACCGCGGAGCGGCCATTTGGCGGTTCCCGCCAGGCGGGCGGCGTCCGCCGCCCGCCTGGGTCAGAATGACCCCCAAAGTGTATCAGGGAAGAAAGTCAGCAATTGTGTTGCTGCATACAAGACAAATGCCTTGATGTGGGAAACAGGAACTCGCAGGGACTTTGATTTGCGAGCAAATAGACTAAAGGCATACCTGCCCTCATTATGTATAACCTCTTAATTCCAATGTGGTTGGTAACAGCTGTTACTGCTTGATCAGAATTAAACTTTATTCCGTTTCACACAAAAATACTGGCTAAATCGAGGTAAACTAGGTAATTACGTGGTGAAACAGACAGATTCCTCCAGTAATTCCTAGATTTCTCAGAGGAACGTAGGAGTACAACACATAATGAGCTGGATTTACACTAGCCTGGAGTTACTGGGAAGTTCATCCTCCTAGCTCCGAGGGTGAGAACATTGTGGCCCGTTTTCGGGGCCTTTCATAGTGAAGAGCATTGTGGAGAGTAAATCCTCACTGGCTGGTATATTTTTTGGACAAACATTCGGACTCAAGTCTGAGGTTTCGAACTACTATCATAATATAAGTGAACAGTTAATGTCTGGGCATTTGAGGTTATCGGGGAAAGGTGAAATGCTTCCCCGCAAAAGGCTCCAGATGTATAGTAGCAAAGATGGTCTGAGGGAAGATTGGAACATTGAATGCTACAAAGGCTGTAAATAGTAGTATTTTGGCGAGTACCAGGGGAATTTCACAGTGACAAGTACCTTAGAACCTTGGGTGTATGACAGGGTAAAACGTTTGATCCGATGATGAGAAAAACGTTTCTCTCACATTAATTTTAATGGCTACTAAGCTGGTCAGTACAGCATTCGCCGGAATCTGTGCAAGCAAATGTAGCGTTACTCCACAATCAAATTGTCCGAGACTGAAATGACCTCTTACCAAATAAGTTGATCCAAACTGCTCCAGGCTTGCCAAAGATCAGGAAAATGGATGCATGTCATCTCTCAAGAACAGAAAGCGAGTTTTCCTCAGAAGGCCACTTTCAGAGAACTTTGACTGATGATCTGTTCGTTACTGGATATATTATCCTTGGGACTAATACCTGGGGAGCAGACCTAAATACCCGAAGAGCCATTTCAAAAGCCAATGTGCCAATGAGGAACTACTTCTTTCAGGACCCCAATCCATGTCCAATAAGCTCGCTATAGTAGATGAGAAAGGCACGAGAGGGATAATATACTTCTACCTTGGCCAACAGGCCAGGCTTCCTTAGAAACAGACATTACAAGACATCATCGTTATTGGAGACTGGGTTCCTTATCTTGAAAAGAAAATCCAAGCCAAGCTGATTTAATGTGGGGAAAACGACTGAAAAAACATTAATTTGGTTTTCAGAAAAAAGTGAACTCCAGAAGGGAGACACGGGCAAAGGAGGTAGATTCAAATCGCCCCACCCATAAAAGAAACTGCCTTAAACTGTGCCCAGAAAGAAGTGCGAGAGGCAGGCTATTGTTCAATACGGGTAAGACTATGGGGGTTATTACAACTTTGGATGAGGTGTTAATCCGTCCCAAAAGTGATGGTAAAGTGACGTATATACCACCAGCCGTATTACGAGTCCATTATATCCTATGGAACTCGTAATACGGCTGGTGGTATATCTGTCACATTTGGGACGGATTAACACCTCCTCCAAAGTTGTAATAACCCCCTATATTTCCACGCCTCTATCCTGCTCTGAGAACATGGTATACAAGAACCTCACCCAGATGCAATATTTATTTCTCCCTTTCGGCTGTACCATCATGCTACTTTAGCGGGGAATCGGGGACACTGTGCAGTGTCATCAGCATTTTAATTTTTTAAGTTTTTGCTATATATTTTTAACAGTATCCTCTAAGTTAATATTCAATGAAAGAGGAAAAAGAAATTACATTTGGATTTTAGGAGACCAGCAGGGTCTCGCATGAGGATGCTGTCAAGCAGTGGGCAGAGGCAACATTAAATACAACTCCCACTCCCCACCCTTAACATTTTTGTCACTGCAAACCTTCCCACTGACACTGCTTCCAGAGGATATAGGCCACACTCTAATAGTCGCAGCATTACAGATAAGTAACTTCTTCACGTTGCACTTATTGTTTGGATGTGAGGCTACAATGAAGTGTCACAACACTGCCCACAACAAACCACGTGTTCTGTGGGGATGCAAGGCCTGACCTCGCCTACATTCACATAACAGTGACATTTGCTCTGTTGTGCCTGCCCAACATAATGTCTACATGACTACACATACATAAACAACTTTTTAAAACTGTTTAAAAGTAAAAGTTGTTTTTATGCCAACTCATGACTTTTTTCTTCATGATGCAAAACTACCTCAGATCTTAGAACACCACCTCTGGCTCTGTGCCTTCATTCTTGTTATGAAGCCATTCAAGTTGCTATGAGAAAGCTTGAGTGTTCAGAACTATACTGTCAAAGCAGCAAAAACTAAATCATCCTAGCAAGAACAGTGAGGGTCCATTTAGTGAAGTCTAAAATGGCCGATATGTTTGTCTCAACTTACCACATCCATCTGAGAAAGATAAGGAGTAAATGACGGTTTCGCCTTGGACTGTGAATAGTAAACGGTTCCCATCTGGGCTCCAGCATCCTGTCTATGGGAAGAAAGAAAAATAAACGTTAAAGAAAAAGGTTCTGTTGCACAGAAATGTGAAAATTTCCAATGATTTGCAGCTAAAGAAGCCCTTTCAAATATATTAGGTTGTGCACAGGTTACATCATTACCTGAGGCTTCCCAAATGTTATCATTGCGGTGTTCACCTGAGGGCACGATTGTTGGGAGGTTCTACATGTCCGCAGCAGAGAAAAAAACAGCTTTGCACTAAATCTTCAATAGCAATAAAAGGATTCATACTAGGCAGGAAATCCTCCCCCATGAAGAGAAAGCCAATGTACACGAACAGATTATGGCGTGGGACTGCTTAGGGGAAAAGGAACAAGTTGCTTACAGTTGGTAATGCTCTTCTGGTGGATAATCAGACTGCATAATCCTCACCTTTAGGACAGATACTAAAGCCGTGCCTCCACAGGTGGTGGCCAGCCTGTGGAATGGCTCAGACTAAAACGTCCTGTAGGACCAAACAACCAAAATGTCATTTTTGTAGGACCTGGAAGTCAAGGAAGTGCTTTGTTAACGTGTGCACTGATGCCCATATTGTGGTCTGATAATTTTCCAGGACAGGCACTTTGCATGCCAATGGAGCGGTAGCATCTTGACCCTGGTAGAATTGGCATCCGGTCCTTGTGGAGTCTGCTTTTTGGCCATCCTGTCACACATCTCAATGCTATTCACCTGAACAAAGTCTTTTTCTGCACTGCCTTACCTCTCTGTAGCTTCAAAGAACCTCACAAAAAGATGACTTGGGGACGTTGTTCTTTCAAGTGTCTTTGGTAGGCTGATTTCTAGGCACAGCATTTGTGCACAGTTATGCTTCTCACAGTAGGGTGGTCTCCAACCTGCAGTTCCTAAAACAGGCTTAAAGAGATGCAGGCTTTCTGCACTTGTCTATCAAAAGCCACACTGAACAGTGATCAGGAAAGAGACAAAGGGCTGGCCTCACCTTAAGGCCCCTTGTCATCCTAAACAGACTGTAGCTCCAGAACCTACCATATAGCACTGTTCAGGAAGACGACACAGCAGCTCTTCTCACTAAAATTATCTAATTGAATTTTTTTGAGGTTCCTTGTCTCCACTTTCTTCACTTCAGTGAGTAAATCTGCTGACAAGCACTGGAATGTCTGGAGTAGATTTCAACTGTCTGGGAAAACAACCTCATCTCCAATGTCTGTGCAGGAATAGGCCAGGGACTTCAAAAATAGAACTGGCAGCCCTCCATGAATCTGGTTCACTCATACACACAGTGCATGTACCACACAGACCACATACACACACATTTGCATAACATACACTTGGAATGGAAGCACTAGAATCCGGGTTGTGTGTTGAAGTAGAACTTTACACGAGTGGGCCAGTACACCTCCACTCCAGTGAGACAGATAAAAAGGTCTGCTCACAACTATTGATTTACATAAGATGCCACCAAGACACTACATGCAAAACCCACCACAAGGACGATAGTCCACTATCAAACAAATTACAACACGCTTGAAAAACCCATATTACAAGACAGGACCAAGACCGGACTCTGGTCAAGGGGCAGGCCCTAGGCTTTTGTGCACATACTAGATTAGTGTGAAGCTGGAGTTAAAATAAAAAAAACAGGATACCAGATACTCACAAATGGGTACGCAGGGCGGAGAAAACAAATGTGAACCATGCATGGAACATTCCCATCTCAACACTCAAGTCTATCAAATAAAAGTGATGCAGCAGCAAATACAGGTTTTTCTTTTAACCAGCATCAAACAGTGACATAGGTCTCCTGCCTCGCTTCATAAAGTAGTGGAAGTGGAATCAGATATTGGCTTTTAGACCCATTCTGTAGATCTGTTGAATGGATGAAACTTGGTAATCTGTTCACTATCCTCCAGGTAGTCACTTTCATCTTCCTCTAGTCCAAAGGATAAAAATAAGAACGGAGAATCTCATGGAGGTGAAACGTGGATGACCAATAAAACAGATATTTCAGCAGTTTTGGGCCATCTGAAAGTAGCATTTCATGTGTCTGCTGCAGTGATCACCGTTTTAGTTACAAAGATTCCAATATTAGCAAAATAAAATGGTTGTAAAACGAGTATCAGGAAAAATAGTGCTGGGATGTGGTTCTTCTGTGTGTGTGACCAGAGAGGCAGCATGGATCCTAAAATCCCCCACAGCCATGTCACAATCACTGAGTATTTGAAAAACAATTACTATAATGGAAGAGGATAGGGAATTGAAAATATATAAAAAATAAAAATAAAAAAAAGACAATTAAGAACAGTTCAGTATGCGTTCATAGCTTGTGGAAAAAACAACGGAACCAATTTGTAAATCCAGGCTGCACCAAGCGCCAGAACCCCTAGTCCTCCATCCACCTACTACAGTCCCAGACACTACTCGGCTAAAGACTTTCATGCCCTGAACATCAAACATGCATCCAGGCACTGTATCTAGTCCTCCAACATCAACACCGAAGGGGTGTTCTCCTGAATGCCTCTGAGCCCGCAACCCACAGACCCCTCCACCATGCACACAACCAAACCCCACATAACAGCTCCA
Source organism: Pleurodeles waltl (assembly GCF_031143425.1). NCBI lineage: Eukaryota > Metazoa > Chordata > Amphibia > Caudata > Salamandridae > Pleurodeles > Pleurodeles waltl. The sequence continues at coordinate 135,945,406 of NC_090443.1, forward strand.
TACAAAGCACACACCACACCCAGACAGGCCTTTTCCTCAGCTCAACATCCACGTCTCGTCAAATACGCCATTGAAATATTAGACCTCCTGCACAAGCTCTCCTCGGACAATGTCCTCCCCTCCAAGACTTGGCTTAACCATACATTCTCCCCACTGACCGTGCATTGCTGGTCCACTTCTGCCTGCTACAAGACCACAATACAGTACAGAACTTGCAAACCCGGAGGTAGGCTAGACATGAGCTACCAAGAAAATATCAATGGTTCCATCACTTCTGAAAACTCCAGGGACCACCTTGAACACCTGACTTTCAAGCTCATCATCTCAACCAATACCATCATTGGAGGGGCAACACTCCAGGACTGCAGGACCAAGTTCAACCTTTGGAAACACCATTGCGGACTTCATTGCCCACTGGTGAATGCCTCCAGCTACTTCATCCTCCTTGGCAACCTCAAATGTTACCTGGAGGATCACATCAGCCCAGACACCACCAACCTCCTGGAAGAACTGACCACAATCAGACTCATCCAAAAGATAAATGACCACCCCCAATGTTACCGGACACTTCCTCAAACTGGTCTTCACCAATATGCCAACATCACGGTGGACAAACTCACCACCCCACTCACCTGGATAGATCACTACATCATCCCATTCAGCCTGCACCTACCCTACCAACAAGGAACCACACCCACCAAAAAATGACTGTGCAACTGGAACACAGTACCTGCAGAAACCTATATCACTTAACCCCGAACTCACTCCTCATCACATCCAAACGCCCCCCTACCTCCACCCACCCGCTTCAGCAATTGGATTACCTCCTGCGCAGACACCCTGGCTCGCTCAAAACCACTGCTACATCGGGGACCAGGCCTCAAGCAAGCTGGGACACAGACAACCTATGACTCTCCAAACACTACTGCAAACAGGTGGAATGCCGATGACGATACACTCATGACAACAATAGAAGCACCTACAGATCAGTCCTTTAGACCTATCACCAGAGACTCAGTCTTACCAGCTTTCACCGAACAGATACAGAATAGCTACAGCTATAAAGAAATCTTCATCATAGTGAAAAATTCACTTGCTCCACCGTCAGCTCCACGACAATCATCCCCCTCTCAGGAACACGGTTCCCACTTCTCTCTCTACTTCACCAACAAAATCAGCAGCTTATGAATCAAGTTCGCACCCCAACCAGATCTCTCCTTCTCCATCCTCCAATCCAATGAGAAGAACACACCAGAAACTGCTCAGACTTGCAGGCCCATCATCACCCTTATGCATACCAGCAACACCCTGCGATCCATCGACATAGAAGCCACATCGTCCCCCTATCCCCACTTCATCTTGACTAAAGGGCTCAGCCTCGTCTGCACCACCCCCATACCTGTATTCAAATACTCCCTCACCACTCCTGCCTTCCCAGACACAGACCCTATCAATCTGGATTCTGGCCCAATCACAGCACTGAGAACGACCTCATCCCCGCCACAGACGACATCGGTCCATCGGTCTATAATGGATGAGTGAAACAGTGTCACTTCTCCTTATCAACCTCTCTGCCATATTTTACTCACTCTCCCACCCCATAGTCATTTAATGCCTCCACAAGAATGGAATGCATGGACACGCACTCCAATGGATCAGGTCTTTCCACACAGGACACACCTAGCCAGTCAGCCTGCCTTGTACTCCTTCTCTGTCTGTAACTTGATCTGCTGCACCTCCCAGGCTGCTCCCTCAGCGTCACACTCTTTAACGTCTACATGGCCCCTCTTGCCAACATTATCTGTGCCCACTGATTCAGCATAATCTTGTATGCCAACAAAACCCAGCTCATCCTCTCTCTCCAAAGAAATCTCCCACTCCCAGATGAAGTTCATCAACTGCATGCCTGAAGGCGCAAACTTGATGAAGACAAACTGTCTGAAGCTCAACTCCGAACAGACAGAGGTGGAACCTTTCGGTAAAGACCTCTCACTGGTCTTCGTACAGACAGCCCCAGAACTTGGACAGGCACCAAGCCTGATGAACAAAGCCAGAAACTAGGGATCATGATCAACAATAAAATCTCAATAACTGACTAGGTTAACATGGTCCACTCCTCCTGCTTCCATAAATGGCTCTGGCTAGAAGCCAAAGTATTATTCACCCAAATCCTGATCACCAGCAAACTAGACTAAGGAAACACACTCTACGTCGGCATCCCTGAACAGATCACCAGGAGAATCTAGATAAATTAGAACACAGCATCCAGATTCGCTCTCAAATTTCATCCCCACTCTCATATGCCTAAACTACTCCAAGACCTCCACTGGCTCCCCATACTCAAAGGTGCCCCCGTCAAGATCCTTACACCTCCTCCCCTGTCAAGTATACAAGCAAGGCCCAGTTCCTGAACTGCTGTATCAACTTCTATGTGCTGAACAGACAGACACCTCTGTTTGGCGGCCTCCAGCTCCCTCACGTCCCACATCCAAAAAGCCAGAGCCGGTGGCTGAGCCTTTTAGTTCCTGGCTCACAAAAATCTTGAACAACCTCCACATCAGAGCTGCCAACTCTATCACAGAATTCTGTCAGAAACTTAAAACCTGGCTAATTAAATAGGCTTCAGGGCAGCCGCCCCCATTTCGGCCCCAGGATACCCACTAGTTGATACGCGAACCATACAAATACATATAACATAACATTGGTATGTAGTCCATTGATGCAGCCTTGCTGAAGTGGTTAACACTGAAACATCATCGCAAGGCATACCCTTCCATTATGCACTGAGCAATCACTAAGCCTACATCACTTTGTAGTTGCTCTTTCAGTAAACATACACACCTAGTATGATTACTGATGTCACCATCTTGGTTTCCACCCCACGGTTTCTTCTGTTTTTGCTTGGATGGTGTTCCTACCCAAAATCATATGTCCTACAGAGGAGTTACTTGGGCAGTTTCTTAAAGGTC